>NW_026915888.1:3435416-4122500 GCF_034315485.1 Pezoporus occidentalis
CAGAGGTGACACGTTCCTCTTGTCTGCAGCACAAGGGAATTGTGAGGCTGAAAATGGCCCAAGCTGAACAACACAGTCAGTGTTACAGGGAAGTTTCACAGAGCGATGCAGAAATGGTCCTAGGAGTGATTTATGATGGAGATGCAGGCATAAAGTGTAGCATAAGAGGGAATCAGGAGGCTTGGATGGAGCAGGAACACAGTGGCAGGACCTGTGCCAACTGTGCACACACAGTATTGGCCATCACTGGCACGGGAGATGCTTCACTACTGTTTTCTTCACTGTTTAAAAACATCTGTGATTTCCCCTGTGAATCTGGCATCCCAAGGAGAAACAGCATCCGTGTTAGTCAATGCCATTTGAAAAAGCATTAGGCAGCCCTCTTCACCTAAAGATCTCAGTGTATTTAACATGTACTCATTACATTTCAACACACCCACGTTAAGGTTGGAGTTACTTCCATTTGCCAGTGGGCAGCACCAGGAGACAGAAATAGTCTGCACTGCTCTAAATTAGACACTAACTCTGCCCTAAAACTTTCTTAATTAACATGATATTAGGCAGAAGCTCTTCCCTGTGAGGGTGCTGAGGCGCTGGCACAGGGTGCCCAGAGAAGCTGTGGCTGCCCCATCCCTGGCAGTGTTCAAGGCCAGGTTGGACACAGGGGCTTGGAGCAAGCTGCTCTAGTGGAAGGGGTCCCTGCCCATGGCAGGGGTTGAGAGCTGGAGGAGCTTTATGGTCCCTCCACCCCAAACCAGGCTGTGATCCTATTAACATTCTCTATACAATCACCAAACTAGAAGAGCAAGCTGGAAGCAATCCCTATGGGAAGCAAGGTTCAGGGGACCAGTGGAAATACAGCAGTGCTGTCATGCATCACAGCTTCACCTCCGGCCCCACAGGTCCACAACACAAACTCCCCCCTTCATTCAGGAACATGAGGAGTCTCAATCTTGAACAGCTATGAAAAAGGCACAAAGAGGAGTGTGGAACAAAGGCACAGGGTAGTAACTTCATGACTCTGCTTGTTAACCAGCAACAAAAAGACAACTGCCCGACTGCTGCAGAGGGGTTTTCAGGAGGGAGAAGATGGGAATCCCATGCCTCTGCCCTGGGCTGTGCAGATTCCTCAGTCAGGGACAAGTGACTTCTATTTGGCCTTAACTGTGGGTGAGAAACATGAGTGAGCTCCACGCAGCATTCCGCAGTGCTGCTCCCAACAGAGAGCTGCAGCCATGGAAAGAAAGCCTTAAGGAAAAATGTGCAGACAAATCCGCAACCCTGCGCAGAGGGGAAGGAAGCACTGAGCAGCCCTGTGCTTCACTGGCATGTACAGCCCCCCCTTACGACATCGCTGTATTCATGCAATATGGAGATGTGCTAATGGCTCGAGCACAGTGCACAATGGCTGGAACATGTGAATGATCATCATATGACTTCAGCAGGAACTCGTGAACTCGAATTGCATTTTATCTCTGACACAAACAACAATGTCCCAGGCTAGGCAGGCATCATGTGATAAAACCACATCAAATCCACAGGGTTACAGCAGCTTTTGCAGGCAAACCACCGCTCGGCTTGCATTTTCCATCAGATGTTGAAAGTTCCTCCTCAAAAGGCACAATTCTAACTGAGCTTCCCTGGGGGCTGGAAAGCCACAAATGCATTGCTACAGGTGGAACAAACCCTCTGTGCATTAAAACCACACAGGCTATGTTTGCAAACTGCTTACTTTTAAATCATTTCTGCTCAGTATCAGTGCGTTTCACTGCACAACGGCTTTCCTTATGTCCATTAGGGAGTCTGGTGTCTTGAAGTAATAGCTGCCTGATTTAGATAGCAAACCAGGAAAACATCTGCTTGGCCTCTGCAGTGGGGTTTAATGAAGCAAGATTCCTGCAAGGAGCCTGTAAATGAGGCCGGGATCTTTCAGACACCCCTTTCCAGACCTTTTTGGCCACTGAATCCCTCCTAAAATGCAGCTCAGGGATGAATTTTGGTGTTTCCTCTCTTACAACGTAGCATGTGCTTAAGACCAACCTGCTGGAGAAGGAGACCAAGTACCCGCAGTGCCACTCTCTGCAGTTTGAGACTCCAAAAGTCAGTGAAATCCTGGCCCCTCCAGATATCCTGCATCAAAGCAGTGGGGTTACTCACATTCCAAAATAATATTCCACAGATATTCAAGGCAGGTTTCCAGAAATACAAAGATAACTTAAAAGAATGAAGAACTGCCCAAGGGAATGTTTGGGAGCTGTGGATTTTCCTCCCAAACACCGTTGCGACAGACGAGATCCCGAGGCAAAGCGCTGCTGGAGCCCTCCGGAACGCTCCGGTGTGCTGGAAGCAGAACATCTGCTGGAAGGATGCCGCGGGCAGCTGCCGCTCCCGGCTCCGCGCTGCTCTCCCCGCTGCGGTCACACTCCGTGTTCCTTCCCTGCCAGCGCTGCGGATTCCGCCCAGCTCCAAAGGCTTCCTGGCAATCACAGCTCTTACGTTAGAGGTCACCGTCTGCGGGAAGCCTTGGGGACCTCTCACGTAGAACTGGAGGTAACTCAGTCTTTATAGTACGACAGGGTACAAAGGAGTTTCCTTCTGCTGTGCTGCTGCTGGGGCCTCCTTTCTCCACCTCTCATCAGCAAAGACCTTTAACTCTTTGCCACGAGGTCTATAAGTTCCTCCGCGAGTGGAAAGAACGTGCCCAGGAAGAGGAGTTTCTGCTGGGCAAGGTTTGCTTTGGGGATAAGAAGAAAGTTGAAAGGAGCCTGCTGTGTTGAACTAAACCCAGGCTGTGTGCATGAGGGCTGTGAGTGGCAGAAGGGAAGAGAAATGCCATCATATGCTTTACTCTTTGTCTCTTCTTCTGCAACAGCAGGTGCTCAAATACCACTGGGGTGGCAGTGACAGAGGAATCCGTACCTCCAAGCAAAGCTGCAGCTCTTTGTCCCTCATTTCTAGAGCAGGGTTTTCAGCAAAGCTGGGAAAATATTCCAAACTAGAGAAATTAACTCTTTTGCTCTATTAATACACATTGGTCTGGATTTGTCATTGAATGTATGCATCCACCTAGGACATGAGAGGAACCTGAACAGGCATTCACTCCTTTCCTCCAAGTGTTGCTGTAAGAATCCAGGTTCCTTCCTAAAATGCAACTGTCAAGTGCTGCATTCTCCATTTCCGGGTGTCAAATTCCTCTCTTACTGAAAGGTCAGTGGATGGAGTGAAGACAACCAACAGCTGGATGAAGCCTTGGGTGCCATGGTTTAGTGTGAGTGTCCCTGCCCATGGCAGGGGGGTTGGGACTGGATGATCTTAAGGTCCTTTCCAACCCTAACTATTCTATGATTCTATGACACCCCCCCCTCCACCAATAACCCTCCATTCCTGCTTAGAACCCTGTCCACCGAGAGCCAGAGAGACCGGAGTCTCGTTTCACACAACTCACCTAAAAGCCAAAGGCTCGCTATCCAGTTACTGATCCCTCAAAGCAATCTGCTGTCCAACACGTATCCAGTGCTCGAGTGTATCGGAGCACGTGGCTAATCCTGGCTTCTTTAAAACAGCATTCCATTTCTCTGCTTTGGGATGAATATGGCATTTGGAGTGAAAGAAACTGTGGCGGCAGGAGATGAAGTGTCATACGGCCTTTCAGGTACGCTATCCCAGTGATGAAGACAACTCAGTTACATGGCAAAAGCGAACTCTTCACTCCCCAATGCACGTCCACCTCTAGATCTCACATTCTGCACCCCAGGACACTTCTTCTCTTTCATTTCTTCCAGGAAACAAGACAAAGCCTCCTGAAAATCCTCCTCTGCCTCTGGGTCCTGGGAACAAGTCACTGCCCTTCTCCAAGTCCTTGTTTTTCCCCCTTCCCAGGGAAACCACCTGAAGTCTAGATCCCCGCTCAGAAGATGCTTACTGCTTGCTTGCTTTCTTCCCTCCTCCTCATGGTCCCTTAACGTCCTATATCTTCCTCTCTGGACTCCATGCTTTCCTCCAGGCTGACCTTTAGACTGAGAGAACCTTTCAGCTGCTTACACATCCATCAGCACCCTTCTTGAGTCAAATCCCAAAGGGTAACCTCTGTCCTGTCATGTGTCACCAGTGGACCACAGAAAAGGAGCAGTTAAATGGGATGGCTGACCCCATCCCTGGACTCATTCAGCCTGCTCCCAGGAAAGCCCTAAAACACCATTCCCCTTCCCAGCTTCTTCCTTGATTTACTTCCACTTCTTCCTCACGGCACCTCCAGTTCTTTGGCATCTTTATCCCACCTGATTTCCATCCCTTGGAGGAAAACTCCTCATACTTCAGCCAGCCTTTGCACATGGTGAGGTAACTCCTATGCCACACAACAGCACAGTGAGATACAAGAGAGGTGCTGTGTGAGGCTGGTGTGAATGCGGCGTCAAGGTTGAGAAGCCAAGCACGGGGGTCAGGAAAGGCAGAGGCGAGCTGAGAGCTCAGCACCAGCCAGCACCTGGCCTCTGCACCTTGAAAAGGAAAAGGAGCTGCTTGTTGTGCTTGGTCTGAAATCCAAACCAGGGCAGGAATCTGGTGCTGAGGAGCTTATGTGTGCTCACACATGGCTCCTGGCTTGGGAGGCCAATAGGTTGGATACATGTGTGCGGAACCTTGCACAGCCACTGGGCAGAGAACTGTGGGAGAGGAGGAGCAGACAGGCACTGGAATGCGTCTGCCAGCAGAAACCAGTAACTGTCACCTGCAAATCGGGTAACACAGCCCCATTGGAAATGAGACACCTACTAACAATGAAGAACAAGCTCTGAAGCAACTCTGTAGAGGAGGCAATGGATCAATCCCATGAGCTTGCCTGTCAAGTACTTTGATACCCCAAAACCCATGGGAACCTGTGGACCAAGGCTATTTAGTAAAGGCATCAGTAATCCCAGACTGGTTTGGGTTGAAGGGACCTTAAAGCTCCTCCAGCTCCAACCCCTGCCACGGGCAGGGACCCCTTCCACTGGAGCAGCTTGCTCCAAGCCCCTGTGTCCAACCTGGCCTTGAACACTGCCAGGGATGGGGCAGCCACAGCTTCTCTGGGCACCCTGTGCCAGCGCCTCAGCACCCTCACAGGGAAGAGCTTCTGCCTAAGAGCTCATCTCAGTCTCCCCTCTGGCAGGTTAAAGCCATTCCCCTTGGCCTGGCCCTACAGGCCCTTGTCCAAAGCTCCTCTCCAGGTTTCCTGTAGCCCTTTTAGGCACTGTAAGCTGCTGCCCTGGAGTACTCAACATGCAAATGCCTGTCCTGATGCATTTCCTCACTTCCTAGTGTCACAGGGCTGGAAAGGGCAGCCACTCTCTTCTGTGATACTCTAGCAAGACCCAGGGGAATCGCCCCATTTCCTGATGCTCATGACACAGCAGCCTTCCAGCTCGGCTTTCAGAGCCCAGGATCAATATCCCATCCTCTGGAAAGCCAGGAAGAACCTCTCCTGCTCAGCACCAAAAAAGGCATAGGAGGCACAAAGGGGGATCTCTCTGCCTCTGCCATGCCAAGCACCCACAGCTGCCCGCAGCGGATCCGCGCCCAGCCTCGGTGGGAACGCCTGGCACTGCCTTCGGCCAACATTCCCGGAGCCTCCCGGCTGCTGCTGCGCTCCGCTCGCCGAGTTTAACTCTAGCAAGGCCCAGGGAAACCATCACCTCTCCTGTGCAACCAACACACTCCAATGGCCATACTGCACACCCCCAGCTGCCTTCTGCTGTGCCGCGGTACAGCACCCTCACAACACGCCGCTGGACTGAATATTTGGCTTTATTGAAGCACAGAGAGCCTGAATCTCCAATGAATCCTGATTTGTGTTATAGTCACATTTCCCTCAAGGATCATATGAGCCCAGTAATGCTTTAATAATTAGAGCCCAGGTTGGTGTGAGCACACACTCTGCAGTTTTCACTCATCAAGAAGCCAGAGCCTGCCTTTCTATATCCTGAAGCATCTGTGTCTGGAAAAGTTTGCTCTGATGCTCCTTGAATTTTATTACCATCCCTTCCTTTACAGAATCCAAATGAGTGAGCCATGTTCAACGCTGGTCCATGACTCTCAACATATGTAGAGATTAGAGATATAAAATAGAACAAAGTGTATCTCACCTTGCTGCAGGCATACGACTCTTAAATTGTAACTGCTTTCACATCTCATGAGCAACTGAAAATGGGAACTGAAGAGCACAGCAATGTAAAGCAAACTGAAACCCTCTCAGTTCTCCACATTAGAGTGATCAGACTTCAACCAGCACAGTCTGGCCACGGCTAGGCACTCCTGCAAACCTCCCCTCAGTGTTATCTGTAAATCAAGAGGTGTAAATCACACTAGGAAATGGGGCAGGGAAGGAGAGATACAGAAAGCGCTGGCTTTTGTGGGGTGCTGCACAGATACCCTTTCAGAAAGGAGAGTGCCCAGCCCACACACGTCTGGCTGCAAAAGGGCAAGAGTGCCTTGGAATGTGCTTAGAGCCAAGATGTGGCTTTGTACAGGCAGGGTGTGCCTTTGGTAAGGAAAATCATGATAAAGAGCAAGAAAAAAATCAACAACGCAATGCCTTGGCCTTGGTCAGAGCCTGCTGTGGACTGCACATGCCTGCACTGAGCTGAGCTGAGCCCCTTCTGCACGTTTTTACCTGCATAATGCTTCTGCTACTGCAAAGCTTTGTTCTCTAAGTGCTCTGTAAGGCAGGTATGGCAAGCAAAGGCTGCAAGAGATTCAAGGTCTCCTAATACACAAAAAAGGAAGAAATATATCAAGTTACTAGAAATGAGTACTGGGCACATCGAACAGTGTTCCTCCACCAATCTCACATATTCATTTCATCGAGATGGGGAATACAGCTATTTCCCTCCCCTTCAGCAAAGAAAAAGGAGAGATTCATAAGGAACTGTATTAGCTTCATTCTCAGCCTTTTATTCTGTTGCTGTTGAGCTGCCACAGCCATCAACCTTCCTGAAATCAGTCAAAGCAGTGAAGTTTGAAAGTTCACTGTGCATGTACAGATAGGCTTTCAAGCAATCAGCTCAAATACGGCAAGAGGATTTATAGTGTACACTGCCTTTGTTATTAATGAAGTAGCACTTTGCAATTAATGAAGCAGCACTTCGCAATTAATGAAGCAATAGTAATAAGCACAGACAACAATTCATGCCAATAAACCACTTCAAAAGATACCCTGTCCTTAAAAAACTCTTTTCCTGGCAAGAAACCCTGGAAGAACAGGAACTTCTAACCTATGAAACCATGCTACCAAGTTAAAATGACAAAGAAAGATGAATTTTGTTCAACATTTGTGAAACTTGATTTACATCGTGAGTTCTCAGAAAGAACTAGGACACAGGGGTCTTGATTCATGGCTGTAAAAGCGCTCAAGAAAGTGATGGAAGAGCCTAGAAGTTAGTGCCCAACGAGACACAAAGTGACTCCGAGAGGTTAGGATGTGCAGAAATAGGATACAGGGAGTACTCAGCATGAGCAGCATCAGACTGGCAGCACTCAGCAACAGGCTGGAAGAGTTCACAAAGCTGGATGAAGAATCTTCTGGCTGTACTCCAGCACCCAACATGAAACCCAGGGCTTGGGGTAACATGTTATTTTGTGTACTCCTGCTTGCAGAATGGAGTAGGTGCTATCAGTAAAAGCAGCTGGGATCATGAATCTCAGTTTTCACAGTGCTTTCTGCATGCAGAGCTTAAAATGGTTTGCAAATGTTTTTAGAGATGGTGAAAAGGAAGTTCAAAGCTGTCCAACCTCACACAAGCACTTACAATAGCGCTGTGGGTAGAAATTAATCCTCTGGCCAGAGCCCTTAGAAGGAAGTATCCTCATCTGACTGCACCCATCACAGTCTCAATTAACAGATTACCATGCAGGCCATGCCAAAAGGAAGAGTGGAGGAAGAGTTTTCAAGTAACTTTGTGGGAAAAACTGTCAGCAAAGCACAGAAACACCAATTGGTGAAAGCTGCCCAAACACGACAACAGAGGACACAGCACAGGATTAAGAATGCAGACCCCACCATGGCATAAAAGCACATCCATAAACACCAGTTTATGCCCTGCCTCAGCCCCTAGCACTGCCTGCTGCAGCCCCAGAAAGGAATCCTTCTCTCTGCAGGAGCAGAAAGTAGATGAGCCCGGGAAGGAAGAGATCACCACAGTATTTAAAGCTGTGAAGAATGAAATCACTGAAGCCTGAATAATTTGCAACAGGCATTTAAATATAGCTCTGCATATAACCGATGTTTAAATGCTAATGTGAATCGAACAGAACCTTTGTGATTTAGCAACCTTAAAAGCATACAGACCACAGCCATGTAAGTCAGTCACATACTCACCGAGACCGAAACATCCTCTATCTTCCTTTTAGCGCTGGAGTCAAACAAGACATTGCGTCCTCTCCTCTCGCAGTCCTGGTACACAATCAGTCGGATCTGACTTGGGTCAAACTCCGGCAAAGGCCAGCTTTGATTGAAAAAATACAAGAGCAAAAGGATCAATTACCACAACTCTTCACTGCACTGTTCTTCCTGCATTATCGGTATATACAAAGCATGAAGTTGAGCAAATGCAATGCCATGTCATCACACCCTTTCATCCTGTAGCCAGAATCATTTCTGGCATAAACAGTATCAATCCACTACAAACATATACAATGACGTGTGCAGCATTACCAGTTCTTGCACTCTGTTTTGTGATAGTGAATGTTTTCTTCAAGTTCCAGCTTTTTGAAATCAAAGTCATGGGAAAACTCAGCTTTTGTGTTCAAAAGACAGAAAACCAACAACCAGAACCCACAAGTCCCTCATCAGTGCAAGCACTAGCTTGAAAGCCCTCACAATTCAAAAGCAGAAAGGTCTATATGCACAGTGGCCTCTCCCTCAAGTAATGAGTCTCTGCATTTGCAGCCATGGGTTGGCAAAGCACTGAACTCCACAGCTGAAAAGATGCAAAGTACCTTTCCACCCTTCTTCGGGTTTCACACTGTAGCAACATATGCGTATAGAACTAACCGGAGTATTATAAACTAGAACATTCAGACTAACTCATCTGCTTTGATGCTGGGAAGCCAAGCACCACATGTAGCTTGGTCCTGACTATATTCAGGTCCTCACTTCATTCAGAAATAATCTCTTCTAACACACCTATTCCCAACTGGTTTTGTAGGGAGGAAAGGAGCTTCCTGAGCCTCTGCCTTTCCCCGGTGCCTGTGACTCCAGAGGAGCTTGGCAAAGGGAGCACTTGCAGGGCTCAGTCTTGAACACCAACTGTATATATAACCTTGTCATCACATTCAACTTCCATTTTAAAACACTGGCCACCACAGCCCAGGAATTCCTGTTGCCCATGGGCTTGGGAATCCATTTTCACTGGTACCTTCTCAGTTCTTGGGAACGAGATGCCCGCTCTATCCATGAAACCAGAGGGAATCATCTTTCAGCTAGTTATAAGCCATTTCCTAGATCAGGTGAAACTCTATCTTCCTCATCCTTGGCTTTCAGGCGAGCTGCATTAGCATGAAGGCCTGAGAAGTGAGAAACGAGGTGCTGGAACCTTCCAGCCGTTAATGAAGGACACAGGCTCCCTGTTTACAAGCTGTACCTTTGTTGCAGCAGAAAGCCATCCGTAGGAGATAATATGGATTAAAGTAAACCTGGCACAGCAGACTCCAAGATTATGGTGTGCTTTCCTCTGTCCCTCCTTAGCCAACCAAAAGGTTTCCTTCTCTGCACACATGCTCTATGTGATCAGGATGTGAACGAGGATTTGTAACCCAACAACTCCTATAACAGGTCACAGCATCAATTTGATAACCAAAGCTATGGTTGCCTATCTGAAGTTTTTAAGACTCTCCAACTTAGATCCACAGGCTTTACACCTACTGTGATCCCAGGGAGGTGAAACTAAGCACCAAGACATACAGTTACTTGCTGTCTTGAGAAAGGAAATCCATTTCCTAATCAGCTCACCCCCACCATTTAGCAACAGGGGAGAAAAACAGAAGCTGCAGAGAAGAGAGTGAGTAACGAATGGCAAAAGCAGCTTATTACAAAAGGAAAAGCTTGAGCAACTTGAAGCTGAAGCAATGTGATGTGTAGATTTGGGGGCAAAGAGCTATGCACCCTCTCTATGCACCTAAAGCCAAGCATCATCCACGGAGTGACGTGCCCACACAAACAGTGGACTGCAAACCTTAAACCAAGCACAGAGACAAACACAGAGCAGAGCTTACAGCTACCGGGGGCTCTGCTCATGGGCCCCATCGTGCATGTCAGAAAATGTAAGACAACAAAACCCATGCTGTCTGATGCGTATTTGAGTGTGGTCAGCTCAAAAGCACTAGAGCCTGCCTTCAGCTAGGGGTGAGGAGGCGAGAGGACTGCTGGATAAGCTGGCTTCCTGGAGGAACTATCTCCATGGAAGTCTGGAAACTCACTTTGTTTCCAGATAGATCACTGTGGCTCCTATAGAGAAACGCTATGCGATAATAACAACGAATTCCTTGCCAAAAGGTTGCTCCACCCTTGCAACCCATTTCATTCCCCTCCACGCTCAGACAAAAGCATCTCTTCCATTACCTAGTGCTTCTGATATTTGACTTTGAAATTACTGGCAAAGAAGGGCAGTAGCTGTTCCAGATCTTAGGGAAGTCTACTTATAAAAAGCTCCAAGAGCAGATTACACACTAAGAGGAGAGAAAGCTAAATATAAAGCTCTTGCTGTATTCGGAAACATACTGGATCAAGGTAACAAGAGCTTGTTTACTTCTCAGCTTCTTCACATGACATTTTAACTTTCTCTAGACGAGCTTTTAGGAGATATTACCCCTCGTAATTTGTGCTAATTCCAGGGAAGCGTTATGTCTGTTACATAATGGGGTCCTTCAGCACATTTCAGCCTTGCAGAAACATTCCCTGGCAATAGCGGGCCACTTCCCAAACCCGAAGAAACTTGATGAAAGCTGGGGAAAAGTTCACTTAGACAGCAAACAGAGGCAGGCTGGCACCTCCGACCTGGCCCCACCAGGAGGAAGCAGGACACTGAGTCGCTTTGCTTTTGTTGCTAGCGGCTTTGGAATACCTCTGAGCATGATATCTGGATAGACTATCCCTGGAAATGTACAAATTCCTGCGTGCAATACACAGGGCATGCTCTCAAAACAAACAGACTGGGGCAAGACTCCAGCACCGATGAAAACTGACCTAGATCTACTGAAGAGAATTAGTTCTGTTTATAAATGGAAACCAACTTTGACATTTAACTGATGTTTTCCCAAGATCCTCATAGGAAAAGCAGGAGATGCAGAATCAGATGTTCCAGCAATGTTAATGCAAGGTGAGTCTCCATCCCCTGCATTAAGTGACAGCTCTCCTGTGTGACCTATCCACCACTCTTTGGTATTCCCTTGAAGCTGACTGAAGAAAACCAGAAACAAACAGTGAACAAACAAACATAAAAGCCATCACTGAGAAAAGCCCTACAGCCTTTTCACCAGTGGAAGCAATTGGGAAGTTAGTGCTGCAAGCTCATGCGTTGAGCAAGAGAAGCAGCAGCGAGCAGGGCACCAGCCTTGTGGAGATCTCCACTACACAAACAGTGGCTCTTCTTGAATGAGATGTTCAGAAACATCCATATGGATAAATGGGGTGGAAATCCATTCATATATAAATGCTGGATGGGATGTTTTAGAAGCAAATCCTGTACAAGCAGATGTCACCCAATGACAGCCTAGTTGAGGTCGGAGGGGACCCCTGGAAGTCATCCGGTCCAACCCTCCCGCACAGATGCTAAGTACAAAACACAAAAGGAATGGAATTCTTTGGAACAGAAAAGCAAACCTTCATGTGAATAATGATGAAATGACCAGAAGCTCATAATAAAGAAATCAAGGCCTGCGAAATGATATTTTCATGCATGTTCACACTTAAGTACTACTATTGTTCAGTTCTTTCATCCATTTTGTTTTCCTGCCTTTTTTACCTTCAACCGCTAGGAATATTATCTGTAGCTTACATTTACAGCTCCATTCCATGCTTCCCGACACCTGCACTGCGAGTTGCATGGCAATCCAGAGCTCCAAATGCTCTCTGAGGACAGATTTTTCTCACGTATCTAATTCCTGGAGTTCATTACTCCCATAGACTTTCCTCAGCAAGAGGCAACTGAATGGCTTTAAATTGCTATTACTACACCGTGTGCAAGTTGCAACAGATGAAACAACAAACACAAATCCTTCATTACCACTCCACCAATTAAAACATGAGCTTTGCCCCTGTAATTGAAGGCAAACACATTCCTTCCTCCTTGTTGCCACTGCAACATGAGCAGCACTTCTTCATTACCTTCAAGGTTTAGCTCAATGCTATTTTTCCCCTTGCCTGAGACTACTTGTAAAACTATTTCATATTAACACAGCTTAGATAGTATCCGATTGCCTTTTAATTATTAACAAGCATTTTAGAAGTCTTAAAGAGAAGCGCTTGAAGCAAAGTGATCACAGTATTCAGCAGGTAGTTTTAAAAGAGTTGGCTACAAAGTAAAGCTGCTCAAAGGCAGCCTGTGACTAACCATTGAAGAAGTAAGTTGAAACTATCAAACTATTGTTTTCCTACATCATGTTACCCATAGTTATAAAAGTTGCCTGGTGATGAATCACTTGGAACTATTTTTAAAAGCATCTACGCAAATGATATTTATAGGTTATGCCAGCTTATCTGTTCTGCGTGGTTTTCGTGTTAGCACCTTGGTAAAAGGCTGCCAGGAACAGCCAGGGCAGAGCAGGTCTACCCTGCTCCATGCCTGCCATGTGAAAGGAAACGTCTTCCTTTGCTCCTGTTGAGCATCAGGACAAAGGTACAGGGATCCCTAGGGCTTATCTCCAACTCCTGCAGGTGATACTCTCCATGTATTAGTGTTGTTACAGCGGTGCTTAGACCCAGCCAACTTCTACACAGCATTGGACAGAGGTTGTCTTGAAGGGTTTACACTGCAAATACGAGCTCATTCCACAGGGTGCACTGGGATGTTTCAGATGCAGATTATCTCCATAGAGATGCACATCCACATCAAAGTATTCTCACCTGTACATACAAAGCCCAGCAGTATTTAGACTCCTGCGCTTGCTTTCTTATAGGGAAGAGTGATGAGGAGCAAAAGCAGATTGGTCCTTGCTGAGTGCAACCACCACATCATATACGTCTCACCCTGACTGAGGTGTCTTTTCCAACAAGGGATTCCCTTCTCCTGCCCAAATTCCTCTGAACATTTATCTGCTAGTGATTTGCTTTCTCTTTTGGCTTTGAGAAGATACAACGAAAGTTGAGCATATGGGACACATGGGAAGGGTATCACACATTTTAATAGCTTCTTACTGCAATTCAGTAATTCACTTCTTACTGGTCCATTATTGTACCAAGACAGCTGTGTAGACCTTTCTGACAGAGCACAACTCATTTGGAAGCAACGAAAACAGCAATGTATGGCACGTTAGTGATGCTTCCAGCCTTGCAAGACCATCCATCAGCTTTTTTTTAAAGAGGCATGGGCAGATCATTTATTTTTTCATACCACCACCTGAAACACAACAGAACCTCATGAGGATGCACATGACAAGGGTGATTCAAGCTGATCTGCAAAGCTGGCATTTTCAGCGAGAGATTCCCCTTCCACGCTGCTGACATGACTCTGAGGCTGGGAGGAGGAGGAAGGTCCCTAGAGAAACCACGGGGCCAATACTTGGAAGACAGCTTGCAAGACACTTGTCTTTCAAAAGCTGAGGTCACTCCAGGGTTGTGGGACCGCTGTGGTGAATGCCTGCTGATTCTGCAGAGAAAACCAGCGCCTGCGACCTGACCGCAGCCACGGAGGGAGCCCGTGACAATGGGTTGCGAAGGAGCTGACCCAGCACCCTGGGTGATGCTGCTCTCCATCACGCTGACCTCAGGGGGGTTTCTCAGAAGCCAAGGAGTGGCTTGGAAGGACTGATACACGATCACCTCAGGGACAACCAGCCATGAGAGGCGGCTGCTTGCTGCGGTTGCATTGTTTGCGTTAATCACAAGGAAATAAGGTTCTGTTTAGAAAACAGAGATCCCTTTTCATGTCTTGAAGGAGGGTGACAGGTCCACAGGCACTGCAGCACCGCAGAGGTCAGCTCCATGCTCCATCTCTAAGTCTGTCTCATTCGGTTACCAGCTTAGCAATCCTCACGTTGAATAGCTGCACTACTTGAGCTCCAGGAAACTCCTCCTGCTTATACTAAGCACATATTCTACACTAGGCACACAGTCAGCCAGATACTTCACACTCAGTATAATAAACTTGGACCTAAACATCAACTGGCTCCCAAGGTCCTTGGCTCTGTCCAGTTCTTTAACTGTATATGAAGCTGACTCGAGTTTGCTTTCATTGTTTTCCTCCCTTCTACCAGTCACTTGGCTCTCATTAAGACACCTGATTACTGAAGCCCTATACATGAGCCAGATGCCTTTCCACAAGCAAAAAGATGCAATATATACAAACTAGGTGCAGTCTGGTTAACACATTAACCATAACCTGGAGCGTGACACTGAAAATAAGACAGGTTGGAAGGGTTTGTTAAAGACACACAGCACTTTGAGTAACTTTGCAATTTACACAGCCTCAGAATCTACGATTAGTAATTTCATAGAGCGTTTTGGGGACTACTTCAGGTACGTCATTTCAGAAGGTACCTGCTCAGCTTCTAGCTGATTTAAGCACATCTATCCCTGCAAACACATGCACATCCACACACACGCTCTATTTCTTCTGCAATATCTGTTTTAAAACACACACACAAATGCTCCTTAGTTAAATCCATTAGCACTGCAGACAATGTTGCACATTATTCGACCAGACTGCACCTCCCTCGGCAAAATTACAACAGCTACAAGCAATTCAGGAGGGGAAAACCCCCACATCTGTGCCCTTTAGCATGGAATTGTAAGAATTGTCAATACATTAAATCCCTAAAAGCTTCACGTCTCCGTGAAGTTATTAGGCTTTCCAATAATTAAAATCATCTCAAGAGCAGTGCAGTGACCGTACCTGGGAAGCATCTTTGTCCCTGGAGCCGCTCCACTTTCCAAAATCCCTATAAACTCCTGTTGTGCCCGGCTGCCAACTCAGGTTAATAATAGCAATGAGCCATATTCATCCAAAACCACAAGACTGTCAGGTGACATATCAAGAGGTCTGAATTTAACTCAAACAAAAGACTCTCCATGCTGCAATGCAAAAAAAAACCGGCTTAATCCTAGCAACAGGAGCCCAGAAACCACCTTCAAGGCAGCAGCTCTCCGGAGCGCACCAGAGGCGTTTGTGCGGGGCCGCGGCCGCACTGCCCCGGAGTTTCATAACCCCAATCCTGCCCCTCCATTCTGGTGCACAGCCCAGGAAAACACCGCTCCGTTGTCTCCTCCGGTGTACTGCTGCAGAGATCAATCTAGTTCAGGGGCAGGCTCAGCGCTGGACATGGCAGCCCCATCTATCCTCCTCTAGCGATCCCGATGCCGCTTGAGCCTCATGACCCCCGGCCGCCACCGTCGGGAATTCAGCCCGCTCGGATGAGAACGGGGAAGGGGGGGGGGCAAAGCACCGCGGCCTCCTTCCAGGCTGCACCCCCCTTCCCTCCAGCCCCTACATTCCTGGGAACGCCGGGATGCTTGTGCCGGAGCCCGGGCAGCGGAGGCAGAGGCCGAGGGGTGGAAGAGCGGGCGCTGACAGCCATCATGTGACGCTGCTGTCAGCGGGGCCACCTGCAGCCGCCACCGACACAGCGCCCGTGGCTCCGAGCGGCACCGGGGAACGGGAAGCGAGGGGGAACCGGGGCCATAGCGGCTCTGGAGGGTGTCTGCAGGAGAGGGAAAACCCGCCCGGGTCCGGCCATGGGGGCTGCACCCCCTCCCATCGGCTCCGATACGAACAAAGGCAGCACTGTGTGCCCTGCGCGGGCTCATTGGTATTACAAGGGAAGCATCGGGAACGTACGTGCAAGACATGTTGGAGAAGAGAAGGCTCAGTGGCTTGTAACAGCCTTCAAATACCTAAAGGGGCTATAAGAAACCTGGAGAGGGGCTTGGCACAAGGGCCTGTAGGGACAGGCCAAGGGGAATGGCTTTAACCTGCCAAAAGGGAGCCTGAGATGAGCTCTCAGGCAGAAGCTCTTCCCTGGGAGGGTGCTGAGGCGCTGGCACAGGGTGCCCAGAGAAGCTGTGGCTGCCCCATCCCTGGCAGTGTTCAAGGCCAGGTTGGACACAGGGGCTTGGAGCAAGCTGCTCTAGTGGAAGGGGTCCCTGCCCGTGGCAGGGGTTGGGGCTGGATGGGCTTTAAGGTCCCTTCAACACAAACCAGGCTGGGATTCTATTCCTGTATGATTCCATGGTGAGTGGATGGCTATATAGGTTTGCTTCTGGGGGGGAAAGATGTAAAATAATGCCCACAACGAAACCCTGACCAACCCCGTATCTATAATCAAGGTTTCGTGACTGCTCTTGTGGTAACCCAGGCTATGCTAGGAAGGCTGCCCAGTACAGTATAAAAGCAAAGGGCTAGCTCTTTAAAGAACGTTTTTTTATTCCCTCTAAATTGCGGAGGAGGAACAAGGGAGATGGACAGGGAAGGGAGGAAGGAACCAGGCATCGAAAAAAGCAATGCACATTAAAAGCTATCAAGTCTTGTTACAGGCATATGTGGGGCCAATCATTCATACTATTAATTTTGTATTACCTTTGGACAAAAGTCAATATATAAAGGGAGGAGGCTGGAGCATCATAGCTCCTACTTCAAGAGGCTTTTTTTTCCCTCAGTGCTTTAAAAACCTACAGGTTTTGCAAATATTTCAAATACAAAGGCAGCAAAAATCCATTTAGCATCACAATCGTCTGTTCCACTGCATCCCACAGCACTCAGTTTAGGGCTGTCAATGATTCCCCCATTGCAAAAGGTGGGTGAGCAGATGCACTTGTTCATGGGCTCTGGCCCAAGACCCAACAATCCCAAAAGCCCAAGTGATGCTTTGCTCTCCAAGATAGATTCCACCACAGAAAACCGAGCTCCCTCTGATGCTAGTATTAAGTTCAGGGATAAATCCTTCATCTATTGACACAACAGCAGTTTTACTGATGCTTTATAGAAATGTAATATCTTTATGTTGGGTGCTGGGCATGTTTTGACACAAAAGCACTAAAATTAAGAGACAAATACTTTCTTGGTCCCAAATCCAAACCCATTCCCTTTCGTCACCACGAATGCTTCCTAGGAAATTTCTCATTCAGAAATGAAGAGTCGAGGCCCTGGCCCCACAAAGACATACACTGCAGGCTTGGCTCTTCATACCTGACTAGTGCCAGGGAATTCAATGGAATTACTCACATGAGCAAAATGGGGCATGTGCTGTTTACAGGACCCATGCCTTAAAGCCAGATCTTGCCTTTAAAGCTTAAAGTGCCAAACCTTGGGAGTTGTAAGCAACATCTGACCTCTCCTACCTTCCTGATCTAGTGCAAGCAATGTGCTGTGCACAGTAACTTTCCTCACCTGTGTGGCAAAGGCATCACTCTCTAAAGGTTACTGATGTCAAAAGTGACCTTTTTTCCTTAGACATGCAATGGTGAGAAGTTCAGGGGCATGTATTATGTAAACATTTATTTCCAGGAGGAACAGCTAAGGTTTCCATTTTACCTCAGGGTAACCTGATGCGCATTGAAGACAAATGCTTTGAAAGTGGACACAGACTCCATCCACCAGGAAAAACACTGGAAGGAATTTCTCTTCACATAGAAACAGTCTCAAAGTGTGTGACTCAAAGTAGCTGTAGCCAGATCAGTGAATACTTACTGCTCAAGGAAGGACCCCAAGCATTCAATGTGGGTTCATATACACCATCACCATTCCCATATCAGAGAAAGACCTTGGGCCTCTAAGATTTAACACACACCATCCTCTTCTCTAGGTGTATATCCAGGTGCAGTGGACATCCTATTCACTGATCTGGATTAGAGGAGGTAAGATCCAAGAACCAGCATCTTGGCTCTAAATTGCCTAGGACAACCAAACCAGTGGTGTTTTAAACCTGGGTCCAAGCCTGCACTCAAATCCAAACCTCCTGGCCACCAACTGCAGACACAAAGCCACGCTCAGGGAAGGTTCTGAATACACTGAAAACTACTGCAAAGGTTCACAGGCAGCTTTTGGGTATAAATCACCTGATTTAAAACCAAGCAGACAACAGAGTTTGCTCCAACCACAGGCTAGAAACGAAATGCTTTGGTTTTGGTCTCCACAGCCAAGTGTTTTCAGTCTTTCTCCTGAAAGACGGCATCCCTTCACACATGTTGTAAAGCACACAACAAAGAGCCAGCAAGCCAGCCAAGAAATGCTTATTGCTTAGTACTGCAGGAAGGTAGGAGCTGGAAGCCACTCTAGACAAAGAGAGAGAAAACCAGTAAGGATTTGAGTTGAAATCTGACTGGGAATACTTGGATAGCACTTCTCTCCAAAGTACTCGCCTTGGAGGATCACCACTGAGCGAGACTTTAATAGTGCTTTCTGTGCATTCCTCTATCCCTGCAACAAAAATCCCCCTGGATTCCTCCCAGCTGGAGAGGAAGAGTGTGCAGGATTAAAGGACAAACCCTCTGCACACAACTGGAGCACAGACACATACCTGCACGTACCATAGATAGGCACACACAAACATGAGCCCAGCCAAGGGTCAGCAAGAGCCAAGATGATGAGGAAAATCACTGCAACCTATGTGTGGGTTCTGCAACACCCAGGGCACATTTTCCTTAAGGGAAACCTTTTTTAAAGACTGAAAAAAAGGGCAATTAAAATACTACTACTCATAATAAATCAAGAGAGAAGCAAAGTTTCTACATACCCCAGAACCTCACTAGCAGCAAGAGGTCTCATGACTGGATTAAACTGTCTCTACCAGCAGTGTAAAGGAGCACCAGCATAAATACAAATGCCTGGGAGCATTTCTGGAAGGCACAGCATGGAATATCATCTTTCTCTTAACATGGATGCTGAGGCCTCAGCAGATGGACCATCCCTTCACTGCTGTGATTTATCAAGTCATGATAAAAGATGCTTAAAGCAAAACTAACTATCAAAGTGGAAACCTGACGCACGGTTCAGCTGCTGGCACACTGGTGTTTGTTTTGTATCGTGTTTCCAATTGCAAGCCCACCATAAATAAGATGCTGAACAAACCTCCTTAATACCAACTGGTACTGGGAGACAAGAGGGCATTTTCCCCCTGCCAAACAGTTAGTGCATTGTGCCCTCTCGGGTGTGCACAGCAGAAGGATCTTCTGCTGCAGCTATTAAACCTAAAGTGTAAATAGTTCAGTATTGTGGGTGGTTAACGAAAAGTTGGGGAGAAAAAGGTTCCAGGACAAACTGCTTGTGATGCACATGAATCGTTGATGGAAATAAAAAATTTTCTAGAAATCACACAAAATTTTCGGGGGGGGGGGGGGGAAGGGTTTTTCCCTCCTTTATACTAATTCTGGATACCTCCAGATAGATTTTTCAATCCTTAACTTTAGACATAAAACTAACTTCTGTTTTCCATCCCCTCTTCAAGTGTGAATGACAACACGACTCTGGGTATGTAGAATGACAACACGTGAATGACACGAATGACAAGTGACATGCAGCATCTATATTTGTCCAATACACGAGAGTTTCCAGTGCACAATAAAGCAAACTTGGCCCCTGAAAACCAGCACTTACATTACATCTGAGGTACCACTGCTGAGCATTACCGGTATGATTAAAAAGTGACTGTTTCACAATGCTAGAAAGAATAAAACCAAGCTCACAGGCTCCCATTGCAAAATCTGCTTAGGTAACTTACTGGTGAATTAATGCTTTTTGTTTTGGAGATCACAGACGATACACAATGAAGAGAAAAGAACATATACTGGAGTCAAGGTTGACTGCAAGAATTCTGTTGCCATGAAAATGAAGACATCTTAGAGGGATCTCTATAGCTCCATTAGTGCTGACAACTCCAACATTAATAAAAGCAATAAACCCTTGAATGACTCCTGATGTAACAGCAGTGCTTTGGTTGCGGAATCTCAACTTCTTCATTTGTTTAACAGGCAAACACTGAATTCCCTGTATTTATCTTCAGCTTTGCACAAGGGCCTGTAGGGATAGGACAAGGGGAATGGCTTTAACCTGCCAGAGGGGAGCCTGAGATGAGCTCTTAGGCAGAAGCTCTTCCCTGTGAGGGTGCTGAGGCGCTGGCACAGGGTGCCCAGAGAAGCTGTGGCTGCCCCATCCCTGGCAGTGCTCAAGGCCAGGTTGGACACAGGGGCTTGAAGCAAGCTGCTCCAGTGGAAGGGGTCCCTGCCCGTGGCAGGGGGCCTGGAATACTGCACCATGGAGAGCCCAAACCACCGCTACCTCCAGCACCAGCCCTCGACAGCACTCAAACCGCCTGCTCTAGATCTGCTGCAGAGCCCAGCGCATCCCACATGCGGCCTGGGAGCCCTCCACTGTGTCAGGGTGGATGCTGCCATCTGCTTACCCTGATTAAAACATCCTGTAGTACTTGTTTCGGGGGGTTTATAAGGAGAAAAAATATTGCCTCAGTAGTGAAAGTCATACCGCGAGCTGGCAGCGCCGGGACCAGAGCATTCCTTGGCCCAAGGCCACGTCCTGTAATTGATTAAGGTGGCTGCACTTGTGACTGAGTGATAATTGAGAGCCCAATAAATCTCCACACAAGTATTTGCCACTCAGGGATGGAAAGCGATTGTTGGGGACCCCTCAGAATGCTCTGCAAGTGAGAAGAAATACAACTAGTATTAAAAACATCAAGAATCCCCCTGGACCACTCGGAACTTTCTTGCCCAACATTCACATTGTCTGTTTAAACCCCAGGAGTGTCAGATGCACAAGGACTACACCTTCAAGCTTCCAGCTAAGTCATCCTAGCACAAACCCAAATCATTCACATTCATCAAGAGTTTGTCAAGTGCTTCCAAGTCTTCTCCCTACCCCAATCCCATTTATCTGCACAGACAGCACTGCTTTAGCTGAGTGCTGTCTGTGTTTTCCCCTCTGTGGGGAGAGGAGAAGGAAAAGAAGGGAAGGGAAGGGAAAGAGAAGGGAAGGGAAAGAGAAGGGAAAGGAAAGAGAAGGGAAGGGAAAGAGAAGGGAAGGGAAAGAGAAGGGAAGGGAAAGAGAAGGGAAGGGAAAGAGAAGGGAAGGGAAAGAGAAGGGAAGGGAAAGAGAAGGGAAGGGAAAGAGAAGGGAAGGGAAAGAGAAGGGAAGGGAAAGGAAAGGTGCTCAGGGTTTCTGGGAGAAGGAGGAAGAGAGATGTAAGTAGTTATTCTCCAAAGATTCACCATGATCAGTGCCTGAGCAGCCTTTTACTCTGTCCCTCATGTGACTGTTTAATTAGGTGTTGATTCACTCGGTCATGAGACACAAGGAAACAGGGCTGCAAGTCCTCACGTCAAAGGAAAAGTAATGCCTGTTCTGCCAGTTTCTGTATTAGCAAAGCACAAAGGGGACATCCAGTTCTGAGAAGCAAAACTCATGTTTCCTTGCCCAGAAGCCAAACTGTCAAATCACTTCACCCTTTCCATGTGAATAAAAAGAGGACCTAGGAGTTCCTTGGGAGCGAGATGCTTGTGAGCTCCCCGATTATCCATCACGTCCACAACGTAAGCTCCTGGCCAAAGCTCAGGGTGTGCCCTTCGTCTGGTAACCCAGGTCCGAGCTGCTGCAGCATCCATCCCTGCTCCTGGGGTTGGATTGCTTGTTTGACTCTGACAAAACGAAGATGAGCTGCTTCGCTGCGGCTTCGTTCCTGGTTGTTAACGGAGTGTCTGAGCCTTCTTCTTACCAAAAAGCTGTCCTGTTATGGGGCCCGGTTGCCACAGCAACAGGCTTTTAGAACTAGCAAGGAAATTCCCAGCACATGGTAGAACAATTTCCAAGTGTGGGTATTTGCAATAGGAAAAGCTGGTGGACCATTATTCCTAAGCCCTCAGTTCAACTGGGTTTGACACAGGGGTAATCCCAAAATGCTGCTTTCAGTCTAAAGCCTGGTGTTGGAGAGGACTCCAGTGAACTTGAGCTTGCTGGCTGCGATACCAGGTCACTTATCAAGACAGTCACATATAATTAACAGATGATGCTCATTTTTCCAATGAAGGTGACATTTAAGCTCAGGCACTAACACGCATTAAATGCCCAAAGCTTTCTCCTGAAGAATACTGCCTTAAACCTCTGCTCTGTAGCGTTTGAAACGCTGTGTTTGTAGTCTCACCCTCCTCATTTGGGTAGATTTAACTCAAAAAAGAAATCAGGCTCTGGATCAGCAGCTTATTTAAAACACATGCCTAAGGCTGAGCACATGAGCGGTTCGTTGGGAGCAATGGAACTACTCACATGCCTCCAGTACAGCACACGGCTTAAGCAGAGTGCTGACTCAGACCTATCCCCCTCAGCTTTCACCAAAAGCCCATCTCAGTTACACGGAACAACTGCAAACTAAAGACAGAGGATGATTGTATAAACACGTATAACAAACTGACACTTAGGGAAAGAAATCCCAGCCTGGCCTATCCGTTCGTGATGCTCCTTTATACCAGTATCCCACGAGTGAGATACGGGGAGATGCTCCTCATCAACCCACAACTGTCTGACACCACCGTATTTGTCACTTGGCATCTAAGCATCCTCCAACGCCTTCAAAAGGCCAATGCTTGGCCCAGTTCCGTGACCTTTCTGCACACGGAGCAGTTCCTTGCTTCCACCACAGCCTCTCACAAACCCCTCAGTTAACCCTCAAAGAGGTCACCAGGAACTTCACCGCATGCCAAGGCTACTGCCCGGCTCTGCACCAGAAACAATGAGAACACTTTCATAGACCTGCCAAATCCATCCCACAACTGCTTTTCAAGAGGGAAGACTCTTCTCGCCTGGCTCCAGCCTGGGATTGCACATCCTTCCCTTACTGGCTCTACAAGTTGAACGGGCCCTACTTAATTTGATGAAGGAATGAGATCTTGATATTCCAACAGCCCCAAGACTACGGTGAGGAGCCTACACTGCTAATTCTCCAAGGCAAGAGTCATGCTGCTCAACTGTTTTCCAAATTAGGCAGGCAAAGGTGACCTGAAACTATTTCAGGTAGATCTATATAGAGCAGACACTGAAGACATTGCTTGACTTCACTTTTATGTAATTCATAAGGACAGGAGGACAAACCAAAATCAGATGCTTGAACAAGCCACATGGCCATACAAGTTCATTTAATACCTGCAAGAATTGCCTGGCATCTAACAAACCAATGCACTAGAACTGGGAGGTCCTCAATGCTTTGGTTCCCCAAAGCAGAAGAGCACTTAAGCATGCTTTTAGCCATCAGCCACTCGTGGTTCCTCCGATTTTACAGAAGCTGTTCAATCGTTAAACCAGGCTTAAAGTGCTCTACTGGGTTTGCAACAGAGTGCTTTGCTCACTGCCATACTGACCTCTGTACTCTCAGATTTCCCCTTTGGTTTTCTAAGTCTCACTATGTGCTCACAGTCTTGGGTTTCTAAGAACGGTAGGAATGGGATACAGTGTAGGACTGGCTGTTGCCCTGCGGTGATTAAGCAGAATAAGGTTTTCAACACAACTGTCCATCTAGAGGGATTTCCACTACAGAACAGCTGAATCAGTCAAGTCTTACTGAGGGCTCCACAAGAGGTTGCACATGCAAGCTCTGAGCATCAGCTGAAAACAGCTCCCATGTGTCCACAGAGCTTAGCTTACTCTTAAACTCTTGGTCTGTGATACAGAAGTTGCAGGTTGAGAGCTCAGCGTTCCCTCCTTGGGTATCAGCACCGAAACTCACTCCAAACACACACCTTCCTTATCACTGGACTGAGCTGGAACATGCAGTCCAAACCAGCTCTGCCTCACCGCTCACAGAATCAACAGAATCCCTTGATAAAACCTACATTGTTCCACTGGGAGAGGTTGTACTTAATCAAGATATACACATATATATATATATATATATACTTAGTGTATGTTCAATAAACCCCTTTCTGCCAATAGCAATGGATTTGCTGAGGATGCAGCTCCAGACAGCCCCAGCCAATGCAGCTCACCAAGAGTCGTGGCTGGGGCACCTCCTGCCTGTTTCCTAGAGGGGTCGCAGCAGAACGAGCCATTTCCCAGCTCAGCATCAGCTCCCGCATCTTCTGTAGTCCACATACTGCAGCCTAACAAGAACAACAAAGCATTCATTGGTTCCTCTTTTGCTCTCATTCAGAAGTATTTTTCTTGCCTCATCTGTTTGCTCCCTATTCAGTGCATCCACACGAGCATGTCTAAGATGCGGGAGTTCGAAGCAGCCCAGTGCTGCACGTATCCTGCCGTGAACCAAAACCAGCACCACACGAAGCTATTTATTCTGCTGCATCAACAGGAAAGGCAGGCTCACGTGCTGGACAGCAGTAGCTGTCATTGCCACCAGGACACTTTGGACTGTGCTGTCTGTGGGATTCTATTTATCTTTAAAGGAGCTGTTGGCAAAAGTAATCGCTCGCTTGGCTCCTGGTTTCCTTTTCCCCTTCTCACGCTAGCACATGGCATTTGAAGTGACACAGCAGTAACCCCAAACAGGATGCACCCTACTGCTGGTGGCAGGAGGTGGAGGGGACAGCACAGCACCCAGAGGAAACCTGCAGAAGTGGGGGGAAGCCCTGCAGGACCCAGCACAGAACCAAGAGGAGAACAGAAAAATGGAAGGGACAGGGAGCTGGGCTGAGCTCTTTTCTTCCTCTCTTTGTATGTGTAAAAACAAGTTGCCAAAGCAGAACGCTAAACGACAGGGCCAGGGATGATGAGGGAGAACATTATGAGGGAATACCAAGCAGAAAGAATCCTGCAGGATGTATGCATGCATTAAGTCACAGCAGCACCATCCACCAGTTCCAACTGCATTTACACACCTATCTTTACCTTCCTGAACACAGAGCAACCCCAAAACGCTAACACCTTATACTCACTGCACTTACTTCCATTAAAGAAAATGTGATAACACGGTTTAAAATATGCATTTTCAGACTAACCAAAATAACTCATCTGAAGAAAAATGCACAGAAGATACTATCAGGAAACCTACTAAAATTTAAGGCATATCAGTTCTACACCAGAGCAGTATCTTTGCTTATCTAAAGAAGGAAGTCTGATAAATATTTATATTTCTATAAAGCCACAATCCTTTTACAGTGTCGTAAGGATTTCTTTTAATATGATTTTCTTTACATTCTATACTTCTCAATGACGTCTGGTTTAGAAACAAAGAGGTCATGAGTTCATGATGAGCATCCCCTGTGTGACTAAAGAGCACATGCAGTTAAGAAACCAACAAGCCCAAGTTCTCAGCATCTCAGCCCTCCATGCTGTCAGTGGAACAATTTCCTTTCCTACCCAGAAAGTGAAGTCACTTCCAGTAACTCACAACTGCTGAAATATGTTTAAGAACTGAAAAAGAAAAACCCAACCACCTTTTTCTTTCTGACTATTTAAGTTCGATGCCAGAGTTCGGGCTGCCTTTAAATAGAAGTACAGTTAGCACCACAAGCCAAGGCACTGTCCTAGCATTCGAGGCACTTCTTTAACTCTCTCTGAGGGGGTAACAGTGTTCTTTTTCCTGTAGGAACAAGAAGCTTCTGGCTGCCTCTTTCCTGAGCAGCTTCTCAGATGTTCAGATAGCGTCATTCCACTAGAACAAGCTCCAGAGGAGGAGCACGCGCTCCCCCCGTGCCCTGCAGCCTCTGCTCCCCGCACACAAAGCTTATCATCTGTGCCTGTGTGTCATTAACACCTGAACCAACACTGCCTTTCTACCTATTTCTGGAACCAGCTTTCCTGAAAAGGGCTAAACAAGCCATTGAGCCACATCTGGAATGGCAAGAACATTGCCTAGGTAGGTCCTGGAGGGGGGCAGAACAACCAACAAGGACCTGGTTCCCGTCTCATAGTCCCTTTCTCAGGTACCTGCTCACACAGGCTTCCTCTAGACGGATTCCTCGCTCTTAATTACTCCCCAAAAAACCTCAATGTTGAGCCCATTTTCATAGTATCCCAGCCTGGTTTGGGTTGAAGGGACCTTAAAGCTCCTCCAGCTCCAACCCCTGCCACGGGCAGGGACCCCTTCCACTAGAGCAGCTTGCTCCAAGCCCCTGTGTCCAACCTGGCCTTGAACACTGCCAGGGATGGGGCAGCCACAGCTTCTCTGGGCACCCTGTGCCAGCGCCTCAGCACCCTCACAGGGAAGAGCTTCTGCCTAAGAGCTCAGCTCAGTCTCCCCTCGGGCAGGTTCAAGCCATTCCCCTTGGCCTGTCCCTACAGGCCCTTGTCCCAAGCCCCTCTCCAGGTTTCCTCCAGCCCCTTTAGGCACTGGAGCTGCTCTAAGGTCTCCCCTTAAGGAGCCTTCTCTTCTCCAGGCTGAACAAGTAAATGAAAAGGTTTCCTAAGAGGGGAGCATGCGACTGAGCACAGAACTGCGAGAGCCACCACCACCTCCATAGGTGTGGAGGCTAAAATGAAAACCAAAACAAGCATCTAGCAATGAAAGCAGCTGCTCCCATGGGCAGTGCTCAAACAAACCATACACCCTGCTTGTCTTAAAGTGGGTAATGACACAGGAACCGGGGTAAAGATACTGCTCAGGCTCAAACAGGCACAATGCCAGGACCTAAAGTCAGGGCTGAACTGAGCTCAAAGTTTCTTCATTTATCAACTAAAACAGATGGCAGAGCACTGTAATTTGGCTCCCGTTTCCTTCCAGTTATATATCACACAAACTGAAGGGGGAGAGGGTTTGTGGTACTCGTACAAGTTTTATGTTTTGTTGACATTTTGGCTGGAGCAAGGGAGAGACATTTGAAGAAGCTGCTAACAAGACACATGCAGATCTGGAGGAGAACCGAGTACCATGAACACGCAGGGCACGAACAGAGCCTATAGCAAAGGAAATATGATTGTTTCTGTGATGTATTTTCATAGACCCATGGAAGTTTTTGGGTTGGAAGGGACCTTAAAGCTCATCCAGTTCCAACCCCTGACATGGGCAGGGACACCTTCCACTAGAGCAGCTTGCTCCAAGCCCCATCCAACCTGGCCTTGAGCACTTCTAGTCATTTTAGACCAAAAATCACTGCTGACAACATTGTGGAAACATCCTGGAGAAACAGAGCAGGAGGAGCAGTGTGTGATGGATCATTTCCACACTTCAGGATCGCTGCTTCCAGCAAAGGGTGCCTCCCACGTCCGCACTCATGCTACAGCCCATCACAGAGGGCTGTTGGGTTATTCACTGGCTCGGGCTGAAGGAGACAGATCTACAGCTGAGCTTGCTGTTACCAAGCAGCACTGGCACCACTGCAGAGTCCTTCACCTATACAAAGCAGGGGCTGCTTTCAAGGCTATAGTTTCACAAACAGATAATACATGAGAGCTGAAGGATACCCAGATTATCACCCTGGAAGCATGGGGCAAGGCTGTTTAAAATAACCAGCTTTTACGTGTAGTCAAACTGCTTGAAGTCCAAAAGTGTAATTACTTCATAAGGGCTATGAAATTACTTATTCAGAGGAGACAAAACCCTATACAAACACAGTGTCCTCACAAATGCATGTTACATACAGGCACTGTTAATATCCTCCATGCAGTCTGTGTAGTATTGTGTGCTGCAATCCACGTGTTTGAACAAGTTCCTCTGCGATGCAGCGCACTGTGAACACTGGTGTCTGCAGCAGCTATACGGGTGTCAGAACCGAGAGAGCCCGTGCTGCTTCTGACGCAAGCGTGCGGAATCACCTCCATTAAAACCTGCAGTTGGGCACCAAGCAACAGCACAGGGCATTGTTGGAGCAATAAATCAACCCTTCTCCACACAGAGACTACACAATAACTGTTCACGCTTGGCGCTGATCAGAACACATGTGGGCATGTATTTTTAAGAGCAAGTGATTGGTCCCACTGAGGGATCCTGCCCCTTCCAAGCGTGATCATCACAGTCACATTCCCGAGGCAGAGCGGGATCAGATGGATGCTGTGCAAATGTGGGTTTTTCCAAGGAGTAATTCCATATGTGAATTCTGTTGCTCAGTGCAAGGTGGAGCAGCTGGTGCCTTTGCAAGTCATATACAGATGAGTAAAATGACTTCCTGTTTTTAATGGGCATAACTTCTCCCAACCCCCAGCAGATACTTCATAGATTAAGGTTCTTTATCTACACCACAGCGTTCTTCAGGTCCTCAGAGACACGCTGTGCTCTTGGCCAGCTCCTAAACCCAGCACAACCACGCTGTGGATTCGCTGCTGCAGCCGAGCTCTGCATTCTTCCCGACGTTACTCACTAACATGTGATCCTGCAGACGTCCTGCTCCAGATGTAGCAACAGGAGGGAGCGCAGCCTCCCAGCACGAAACCACCGTGTGCGTTACTTTCCACTCCTAAACGGCGCTTCTGAAGGGGTCACCACCAGCGTTCGGCCAGGCTCTCCACACCAGCTGCAGGCTCCAAGTCACACTGGAGCGGTTTATCCCAGAACAGAAGCCTGAATTCGGCCAGGCTGTCACCAGCAGCATACCCTAACTCAGAAGTGTAGACACAGCGAAGGATAAAGTCCTTTGAAAACACAAGCAGGACGATGCAGCAGTCAAGCAGAGGAGCTGGCCGTCCCAAGGGAGCAAGGTGTACAACGTGAGGCACGTCAACACACCTTTGGGCACCAGAGAACTAAGGGAGGGATTGTTTGAGAGAAGGGGAAGCCCTCACATTGGACAAATGGGTACACACAGACCAGGCTCTTGGCATGTCTTCATACCCCATGACCTCAACCGGAGAAGAAGGCAAAAAGCCAGCACCCTTATGTTTGCAGAAACCCCTTCTTTCAACACTTGCTAGCGTAACCCAAGTGTAAAGAACCATGGCATGGTCACCATATTCCTTCTCCCACAGTGGAGATGATGGGCCAGCTCACCCTGTCTCCACAGAACAAGGATCAGAGCAGGGTCCACCTCAGACCCATGCAGAAGAGGCCAGCAGACATCCACATGTTCCAGAGGGAAAACTGCCACATTTGCTTGTCTGGCACATACAACTGGAAATCACAGAACCATTGAATCCCAGCCTGGTTTGGGTTGGAAGAGACCTTAAAGCTGGTCCAGTTCCAACCCCTGCCACGGGCAGGGACACCTTACACTAGAGCAGCTTCCTGCAAGCCCCTGTGCCCAACCTGGCCTTGAACACTTAAACCCAAGCAAAACTCAGAATGAAAATGGAAGGATTCACCTGATCAGCTGGCAAGATCCAAACCAGCACCATGGCCTGAAGGACCAACCAGCAGGGATCCCAGGGGCAAAAAGGCACCACGGGATTCACTCACCCAGCCTCTCCTCAGAAAGATTTTAACTTAGAGGAAGGAGCTGAACTGCTGGAAGGGGAACCAAGAAAGCAGCTGCTGCAAGGGCAGCTCAGCAAGGCAGGGGACCACAGGCATCCTCACACAACCCGTGCCATCCCAGGAGGAGGAAGCGGTATCGCAGGCTGGGAGGAAGTCGAAGGCACCAACCTCGTGATGTCCACCAAGGGCAGCGCAGCCTCGTGATGCCAAGTCCTCAAGTCACCGCAAGGTCCCAGCCGCCACGGGGGATGCCAGTGTGAAAGGCAGTAAGGCTGACCCTTAACCTGTGTTAGCTCATTCTGCATCTCTGCCTCCTCCAAAAAGAGCAAGGAACAAGCGAGCAGAGGGCTTTCCCACTGCACTGTCCACATTCCCTGTTCCATGGGAAGAAGCTGAAGCAAAGCAAGGACTTGGCAGGGTGCATTCCCAACAGGGCAGAGGCCAGTTTTCTAAGGCACAACATCAGGTAGTCACAAGCACCCCAACAGCTTTCACATGATTTGGTCATTCTTTGCGTTGCATGCACCGAGCGTGATGAGGGCACTGATCCAAGGCAATTCCTTTGGATCTGATAGCAGAAGTATCACCACACGGACCACTGACCCTCTGATCTGCAGCACGTTCAGCCACTGCACAGACCCAGCTCACAGCGCTGCCTTTATCTAGCATATCGTTCTGAAGGAGATGCTGGATGTTCTAGCACGTGCCTACCTGGAGAAGCACTTGGGAGACCTACAGTGGTGTCAAGGAGGGCTTGGAAAGAAGTAGTCAAAACCTTCCCTGTGCTCCAGAGGTGCTTACTGGAACCTATCGATTTGCAGGTCTCTGCTTCCAAGACAAAAGCTGCCTGAAAGCACTTGGAAGGTACATAAAAGCTCAGATGACAGGAAATGCACAGCAGAATCTGGCAAAAAGCAGTACTTTGGAGAACAGCAAAACACTGCAAAACACAGGCCAAAGTCATCACAGCCACAGAGAAAACTGCACATAAATCAAAGTGAAAAACCTGCTACACTCAAGCTAACGAACGCAACCAAAAAGCCAAACCCAAACTCTTGCAGAGATATTACGGAAGAGATGGATTTTTCTATAAAAGACAAAGCCTAAGGGACATTAAGAGGCAAAAATGAGCTTAATAAAAACACAGGAACGTTTCTGATGTTCAAGAATGCGAAGAGCCTTAAAAAATTATGGGACAAAAGCTTTTTAGATTCATCACGGAAATGGAAGAGAGGAAAAGCTGGAGCTACTGCAAAATGAAGAGCAGCTGAAGCTCCTTCTGAAGATAGGCTTGGAGGTGGTGAAATTGCAGGTGTTTTACAACTACTGGTGATAGACTTGCAGAAGGCCAGATGTGAACAAACATCAGAACACAGGACTGCATTAACAGCAGGTCTCGGTCAGGCTGGCTTGACGCACTGACGGCACCTTAAGGAACAGCTTTGAGGAGCCTCATGCTTATGAATGCCCTGGCTGTGCTGTCCACCAGGATAACAGGGCTTGGGAAGGGGTTTGCCTTCCTTGTATGTACACAAACCACTTGCTTTCCATAGAAAAGCCTTGGCCTGGGTGGAATGGGAGACACTGTTTGCTGCAGAAGGTTCAATCACTAAGAATGTGCCAGTTCGGTCGTTGGCTCTGATCGCCTTCGGCATCTCACGGAGCAGGGCAGCCTGCGGTGGTAACCCCTGCTCTGAGCACAGCAGGAAGGAAGCACAAAGCAGCCCCTGTACCACCACCTCACACACGTCACCAGCGCCTTCAGAATAATGTGAAACCTGATCAAGAACTTGTGTGGGTAAAACTTGAACTGGGAAAGTCAATGTCAAGACAACTTTCATGTTCCTCCTTCACCTTACTCCAGCCTCCACTTTAAAAAGTCCCCAGCTGCACATCCCTAAATGTCTCCAAGTCTGTCTGCAGCTTATTTCACGAAGTTAGCTCCTGATTCGAGCAGCATTTATGCTTTTACAAGACAGCACACAGCATTTCTGCCATGCAAGAACAACAGCTCTGCAGAGGAACTGCCTCGTGAAGCATCTTTGTAGTGTGCGACCCACTTCCAGCTCCAGGTTTATCGCAATTCCCTTGATGAACCCCACTGCCAAAAAGTATGTGAAAGGAAACAAATCTCAAGATACCATTTAAAGTCACTGCCACGGAGAATAGAAAGAGCCTGGGCTGATGTGGGACAATGCCTAGACACACTTCAGGAAACACCACTTCGCAGCCAGCCTTAGGCCCTTCTTATGTCAGGAACCTGGCAAACTACTCCCTCAATAAACGAGCAGCATGCATTATAGAAAGACCCCAAAACCCCATGTTTCCAGGATAATGGCCTTCTCCATAAATAAAGAAAACACTTGAAGTTACTTACTCCTGTATCCTCCCCCTTGGAAACCTGCACTTCTCCTCAGAAATACCCAGATAACCAAAGCAAATCCCCAAAGGAAGAATGTGCCTGAAGGAGCTCCACACCACAGGGAAGACTCGAAACTGGAAGGGGTTCTTTCTAGCTTGAACAATTACTCCACAGCTGTAACTCTACAGCAGGTGATTCCACAGGATCAAAACAGTTTGCAAACACCAGTGGAATGCCCCTGGGGCCAAGATGGCTCTTTAGAGCTGCCTAGATTAATATACATATATATATATAAAAATACATATGTTAAGTGTATATATATAAAAATATGTATATTAAAATGACATTGAAATTTTATTGAGCTGCAGTATGAAAAGAACTGCTAATCAATAACCCCTCTACCCCCCAGCTAGGTGGGAAGCATGTCTAGAGATGCAAGGGAACAAACATCTGACCTTTATACATAAGATGGAAGACGCCACCGAGTCTCCCCCATCCACGCAACCCCAAAAGTACCAGTCCCATAATTCAGGCCCATCCCTCTCCCTCTGCAGGAGGTTAATAGTGCTCCAAGGGCCATTACTCCCTCAACAGACACACTCCTGTGCAGAACCCCTGCTGCAGTCCCTACAGCTGTGTTTACCACTGGAAATAGTGCCCACACATCTTCATAACAAAGATAGAAAGCCTGAGAGCTGTCAGGATTTACTGAGCCTATTCTGAAGACCACAACTCTGGTATCAGATTTTACCATGTAATACTTTGCAGAAATGCTTGGCTGCTTCTGCTCAGTTTAAGGATGCTTTGATGAGATTGTTTCTGTTTTACTAGGGAAATCGATGAGAAAATCATGGCACAAGGCTCATTTAACTGCTACTTTGAAACGGACAGACGCTTTAGACAGGTAGAGCAGACAGCTCACCTAAAAACACATAAAGCTGCTCACAACAGGAATACTTTGATTCTGAACCATAGAAAACAACAGACCTGAAACCACATACCAGCTATACCAGCCCAAGCCTGGGCTGTGCTGTCACCAGCAGCACCAGTGCCAGATGCTACAACACAGCCAAGAGCTCCTATTTATAGTAAAAGTTACCCTCAGGGGAAATCCACTCACGTGAGGAGTATTTGCAGCAGAGAGCAGGTACCCTGCACCTTGGCACTGAAAGGTTTGCCTCTTCCCTGCAATACCTGCAGGTGTTTCTGTGCTGCTTCTAAACAGATTTTACCAGTGAAGCCTTGAATGTTGAGCTGCACCGAGAGGTTTCTGTCTCAGGGCCAGGCCTGCCAGTTAAACTGGAGCTGGAATACTAATGTGGAGTGGATCTGTTATGATTTCCTAAGGCTTCTGCTGTAAAATAGACTGGGGGCTTTATTTATATATAGAAAATAAATATCCAAACATATTTATATACATTTACTTTATATAGTTATATATAAATACATTAATGTCTCCAGCACTTAGCTCTGACGGATTTTACACAGTCTGGTTAGACCCAAACTCCTGAAGTTCCACAGACAGCACAGACAGAGATTCCAGGCAGGAAAAGGAAAGCCCTAAACAAACCAACAGCAAAACAGAGTATGTTTCCACTGAAAAGCATTTATTTCTGCAGCATCATAAGCTCCGATTAAACAGGACTGATGTCCTGGTAAAGCTTCCCAGGAAGCCTGATGAACATGTAAAATGTATTCACAGTCAAAGAAAAGAATAAGCATCAAAATCATCCTTAAGTACTCAGCTCTACTAATGTCACTGCCAGAGGAGTTGGGCTTTTCTCTCCAAGTACATATTATTCACAAAATATATCAAGAGAATTGATGTATTCTTTAACGTTGTTCTCCTCAGTAAGAGGACAAAGCTTTAAAACTGAGGACAGAAATAACAGCCCTCAGAATAATTCTGTTATTTAGAATATAACCAGATAGCAATACATCAATCCACAAACATAACCTTGCCCAAATATAAGTGATGAGGCTGTTGCCTACAAGTGTACCGGAACCAAGAACAGCCTGCAAAGCCAGAGTGCTTGTTCCCAGTCCCCAAGGGCCCGGCTGTAATAAATAACAGCCTGGGTATTGTCCAGGAGTCCCACCAGGAACTGATAAGGCCAAACACAGTGAGGATTAACTGGAGACTTAGCCCTGAATAGAAAATGAAAGCAGCCCTTAGGCAACAGCCCAGGGGGCATCTGTGTTAGTCTTCAGAAAATGGTACTTGGCTCCTGAAGGGTCTCCCACCCATCCCAAGAGCCTCTGCCAAAGAGGCATCAGCCTCCCCCGGGGGGTTTATACCTGTGGGTCTGCAAAACCATCCAAATAACTGCAAAATCACAGCTCACATCACAATGTGAAACAGTGCTACATGAACAGAGGAGGAAGGAGCAGGCAGGGAATCACAGAAAGGTCTGGGCTGGAAGAGACCTTAAAGTTCAGACTGCTCCAAGCCCCTGTGTTCAACCTGGCCTTGAACACTGCCAGGGATGGAGCAGCCACAGCTTCTCTGTTCAATCCATTCCAGGGCCTCAGCATCCTCACAGGGAAGCGCTTCTGCCTAAGAGCTCATCTCAATCTCCCCTCTTCCAGCGACATCTTACTTGGGTTTCACACCCAGTCTGGTGTAGGATGATGCAGGTGAAGAGGGAAGAAGAGACCCTGCCAAGCACTCACTATCACTCCCTTCAACACAGCCTTGATCCCTACATTTCTGCCCCAGGGTATGCACTACAGATATTGAATCCACACAATCTCCTCATAAACCCATCACTAAGGGAAGAGGCAATTGTACAGAGCAGCCCTCACACCCCTTCCCCACCAAGGGGCTCACCCCAGTTGTTCAGCTGACTTAGAAAATGAAACAGACATGATTAAAATGGTTTTGTCTCTTAAAAAGACCGTTAAAAACAGGAACCACATTGACAAGACACAGCAGAGAGGTGCGTGAGCAGCTGTGAGCAGTGTCTGTACAGGGTGTGTGCCAACAGCTAAAAGCACTTTAGGTACTGCCTGGGAGCGTGTCCTGATTCCATAAGGACTTAAGAGACCCATCAATATCCTGTGAAAACCATGATGCTGAAATCACTGCAGATACACCATGAACTACCTGAATTGCTCAGCTTAAAGGCTGGACCAGATAATCCTCGAGGTCTCTTCCGACCTGGTATTCCATGATTACACCACTGCAGTTAGAAGGCACATCCCACCACACAAAGTTAAGCCACACCAGCCACAGAACTCCCCTTACAGCAACCCAAGTGCTGATTGATCATTTGCGGGTAATACCTTGAAAGAGGGCAGGTGGGAGGAGAGCTTTACCACGCTGTCTGAAGCATTTCAAGCAGCCCGTAACTCTCACCAATGAAGCACATTGTATTTGCACCCCATGATCTCTGCAGGCTGCCTCCTCCCCACGCCAGCCAGGACCGGGGCTGCAGCACTCTAAGCACAACCCACCCATGGAACAGCACTTATCTTACAGACACAAACTACCTGCTCCTAAGAAAATGAACCCCCGGGAAGCCCACTTACAGGCCTCTGAGCAGAAAACAGAGGGAAGCCGCTCCTTGCACCAAGCCCTGGTGAACTGGGGCCACCCTGTCCATGGGGTTTGGGACCCCAAAGATGCACACAAAGGAGGGTTTGGGACCCCAGAGACACCCACGGGGAGGGTTTGGAACCCCAGAGACACCCAAGGGGCAGGGCCTGGGACCCCACAGACACCCTATGGGGAGGGTTTGGGACCCCTCCGACGCGTGCTCAGGGCTCCGGCTCCTGCCCCCCGCGCTGCCCTCGGCACCTCTCGGCCGATCCAGTTCTGTTGCTGTTCAAACACGACGAATCCCACCAGAAACCCTTCTTTCCCTCTCCGGCAGCGGCCAGAACTTTACGTTCCCGCCCCCCCCCTTCCTCCACGTTCCCGAGGCTGCTCCCAAGGGATCCAAGCGGAATGGCGCCGTGCCCCGGCCCGCAGCATCCCCGGAGCGAGCCGCGGGGGGCCGGGGCCCCACACCCGCTCCCGGAGCGGGGGCCGCCGCTGGTCGCGACCGGGCGAATCGCGCAGGAAGGCGGCGCCGGGCCGGGGCTGAGCCCGGCTCCGCACCGGGGGCCGCGCTGAGGGGAGGCAGCGGCGTGAGGGAAGGGGGGAGCACGGCCCAGGCTTGAGGAGAGGCGGCCCCGGCAGGAGGCAGCGCGGCGGCCCCGACGTGGCGGCCCCAAGAGGGGGAAAGCTCCCGCCCAGAGCCCGCCTGAGGGGCCAGAACCGGGGCCGCTCAGAGCCCCCGCGGGTGAGGAGAGCGGGGGGGAGCCGCGGGGAACGGGGCAGGGAACTCGGCGGCGAAGTTGGGGTGAGGGGAGGAGGGCGGCCCCGTGCTCGGTTACCTGAAGACACAATCGTCCCGGGCGTCCCTGGCCGGGGAGATGAGCCCGTGCTTCTTGTTGAAGAGCTTCTGGAACAGGGTGGGCGGCATCTTGGGGCTCCGCCGCCGCTGCCCCCGGCCGCCGAGGCGCTGGGCTCCGCGCAGCGCCGTCCCCTCGCCGCGGCTAGTTCCGCCCGCCCGACTCCATTCGGTGTCACAGTCATATGACAGACATTAGTCACCCGCCGCTGCCGGGAGGGGCGGGCCGGCGGGGCGGGCCGGGAGCGGCGGCCCCGCGGGGGGAGCCGGAGCCGAACCCCCCCCCAACCACCACCACCACGGCGGGGTCCGCTCCAGCTCCTGCGGCCGCAACCACCGGGGCCGGAAGGGGGGGGACGGGGACGCGCGGCAGCTGCCCTGGTCCGTGGTGGGAGCCGGGCGCGCACGACAGGGGCAGGGCCGGGGTGTTCCCCGAGGGGCGGTGAGAAGGCGGCGCTGTTGTTTTCCTCCCTCCCAGGGAAGCTGGGGGCAGACGCAGCGGAGAGGCGAGATGAGGTCAAGAGGCAGGCGCCAAGTCCTGCTCGGCACCGCTTTCCGGTCTTCTCCTGCGGGGACGCAGCGCAGGAGGGTGGCTGATTGTGTCCCAAACGCAGACAGTCTAGCTCCTGATCCCTCCTTCCTGCCGTGTGCGTGAAGCGGTGACCGAACCAGCACAGCGCACACGCACCCCATCCACAGCCTACACAAGAGGTGTTTGCATGCAGGGAACCATCCTTGCAACCCAAACATGCAGCCGGAACACAGCACTGGGGACGTTAAACCCTGCAGGTGACTCCAGAGCAAACACACGAGCTAGAAAAAAGGGTAACAGATGTTGTAAAATCAAAAGGATCCACGGATTTCTGCAAAACTCTTTATTGGTGAATGCTTAAATGAAATGGAAGCACTGGTTACAGCAAAGCCTCCTTCAGCGTCTCACTGTTCAGATGCAACACTACTAGAAAGTTTAATTAAGGACTAACAAAAGTGACTCACGTGCTTTCCCTAGAAACTGGAATGGAACTAAACATGATGTAAGATTAAATTAAGCAGATGATTTTTAAAAGGCATAATTTAGTGCGTAACATCTATCTAATGATTCCTCACAATCAGCCTTCCTGTAGATAAATCTTCCTGCCTACACCGAGAGCAAGAGGTTTAACTGAAGTGACCATTCAGTGCACATTGCCTTGGCCCCAAATCTCTCCCTTCAGTATTTAGAGGTGAGGAGCCCCAACAGAACCACTTCCATGCCTGGTCTTTCCCCTCCACCAGCTACCACATCGACCCTGTAGTACTGCACTACGAGAAGCGAACGTCTTTCATTGTCTCCAAGCACTTAAAGTCTCCTAGAAATACACTTGAGAGGATAAACCCAACTGAACAGTGTTAATGAAAAACCTCTTACAGAGGTTTTTTAATTCACTAAACACACTAGTGATGAACATACCTGAGTTGCCGCATGGACTAACTCACTGCGAGTGATTCCATTGAAGCCATTCACACTTTAGCACATCCAGGCTGTGCCAAGCAGCCCTGCAGACACTGAGCATGTTTCTCCCCTCAGTCACTGCAAAACTAAGCTCTTCTGTGCTACCCATGAACCGGCTGTGACCCGTAACCTTTATCCACTAATATGGAAGAGCCCGTTTCCACTCTGAATGAAATCTGATGTGGTCGTTCTTCAGTTTAAAACCAAACCATGGGAAAATGCCTTCCCTTGGAGAAAAGCAGAACAAGAGCAGATATTGTTGCGGCCTCAGAATGAATTAACTGGCCTTCCCTGGGGCAGGGAGCTGGCCTGGTGGGTAATTACGCTTTCTCCAAGAGTCAGACAAAAGATGGCAATAAGAAGCAGCGCTTTCATAACTGAATGGAAGGACAAGGGAGAGTGTGGTTCATGATATTTTTATCCTCCTGTACAGCCTCCTCGCATCAAGAGAAACAAAAGCGTAACTCAGCAATATTCAGGCTACAACCAACTCCCCAGGTACAGGCTGCATTTTCCTCTCTTACACTCCCCCAATTAGTTTGTCAGTATTAGTCTGGTTCGTGTAAAGGAACTACAGAATGGTTTGGAGCAAAAGAAGGGGGTTTTCCTGGGACTCCTACAATACCCTTACAGCAAAACAGCTCTTTTATTCTGGACCATCCTTTACTCGAGCAATCATCACAATCACAACTTACCAGATACATAACTTGCAATTTTGCTTAAAACTACGTGGAGGAGCTCACCTCTGCCTCCCAGGGGCTCTAGATTCTTGCATAATTACCCATGGCTCAGTATTTGTAAGAACAAGGCTATTGATAATGAGAAGCAAAACGCAGAGGACTCCAAGGAGTTATTGGCAGAACTCATGCTGCTAATGCTGAAAGGAAAAACAACGTAATGGCATCATTTTTAACCTTAAGCCATACAGTGTGTTTATACAACACTTGCTCATGAGCTAATCTAGCAGCATTTATTGGCACTTCCTTCTAGCCCACAGTAATGGGGAAAAGGATCAGGGTCTGAACTATCACAGGTGTTTTCAGATGTAGTCAAAGTAATTAAAGCTGTGGATTTTAGACATCTGCTTGGCATGCTCTTTCTGGAAATACAGAACTGTTGTCCAGGGCATGAATACTCTGGGTGATCATACTGAGAAACAGACTTTGAGAGGCTTGGAAAGCCATGATATCATGTGAAAACCCTGAAAAACTTCCTTTATGTGCACAGAAGAGTCTGAGTGAGGGGTGTTGTGGTGAGAATGCTGCAGGGATCAAGATTACTTTAGCCTACAGTGAATTCAAGTGGAGGGGAACTGTGCTCTTGTCAGTGTTTCCAGAAGCATTTGGCACACTGGTGAAGAACAATGTTTATGGATTAACAATCCATGAGCTGAACTGGAAACACTGGGAATCCAACCTATGTGCCTGAAACAGTAACCTCAAAATCCAGAATGCCAATTTCCTCCTCTTGAGATAGTTTAGCTACAAAAAGGGTTTTTCTACCCTTGTATTCACGTAAGGCACCTATTCCTCTGCGCAAATCTGAAGCCACTAGAAGAAACACTGACTGAGAGGGGCGATACTACAAAAGAACCATGATGAAATGGGAAGGACTGCAGTATGATAGTGGATATGTCTAGAGCAGCAGCAGAGCAAGAGGCAGAATTAATTCCATGAATACAATGTGTTCTGCTCTTCCCGAGTCACACGTTTGTAAAATCTAAATGAACTGAAGAATTATCTTTATGGAGTCCTTGCAGAACAATGCCCAGAATAAGATGTAGTTGCTTGTACAAAATAATTTAATATGAAGTAACTGAGTCAGGTATTTACAAGCTTATTGCAAAGTATTCTACTAAATTCAAACAATGTATATGGCCAAGAAAACAGGGCCATTAATTACTGATTTGTAGCTGTGTTTCACCTCTTTCCACAGCAGCAGACAGTGTTTTCTTCTATCAGATCCTGCTGAAACCCAGAAGCCTCATCTGCGTTTACAGTAGATCCAGTTTTTGGTACTTGTAATAATATCTGGGGGGGAAAAAAGGTGGCAAGTTAAATGCTATCAGTAAGGGACACATTCTGGATTGTAAGAGCAAGTTGTATGGACAAGCTGGCTGGATGTTCAACAGACAGCTCTTGTTTGGCTGAAGGAATCTGAATCTTGTAGGTCAATTACCAGTGACAACGATGGTTTTGAGTATATGTACCCTCTTAATGGAAAAGAGGGTCATCCAGAAGACTCCTTGAGCAGATCTCCAGCATAAAAACCCCACCATCACCTTTCTGCAGTCTAATTCCCAATTCCCAGACTCCTCTAGAAAAGTATTAACAACCCCAAACCTGTTCTGGCACCACCACTTGCTGATTTCCAAAATCCACTTGCCTACAAGTACAACCTATGTTCTGTATTAGCACAATTCCCTTGGGCACACGGCGTAACACCCTTAATCCATGATCTCTACAGAAGCATCAGATGATTGTCATTAATACAAACAAACACTTAAAAGCACTTCTCTGCCTTCTAGATGCTGTATGTAACTCAATCTGTAACAAAGTGGGAGAGTATTTGGACCTAAGAGATGCAATTCCATCAAAAATGTGTGTATATTCAGTATGTTTAAAAGCTATTATGCCTATACAGCATCACTTTATTAAAGTAAAGCAGAGTAAATGACAAATACCTCTTGCAGGAAACTTGCAGACATTGTAAAAGAACTGCTTGAAACATAGGCAGACACATGCCATCCAGTGGCGCACCGAGAAACTTCAAGAGAGATCAGGGGGTTTTACCTCTGGCTGCAGTTAGATAGTTTGGTTCAGAGTTCTCATTTCTGTTTAATGAAAATCTAGGAAGTGAAGAAAGGAGCTTCCCCTCTGTTAAGGGTCTCAGGGGAAAAGAACAGAAACCTTTAGAGAGAACCTGGTACTCTCTAAAGAAAAATACACCCCATTACTTGAACAACTTTCAGGGGGGGAAAATACTGGGTGCTAAAGAGCTGAATTTAGCTGAGCAAGATATGAAACACACCAAGGGCTGAAAGCTCAAGTCAGACGTATTCACCCTAGAAATAAGGCACAGGATAATAATTTATGAAACAGGCTGTTATCTTTTCTAGGGATTCTCCATACCAGCAGTGAAGCTCAAAGCTGTGTTTAGGAATAACTTGAAGAGGTGCAGATATTCCCAAAGTTATCTCGTGGCACATCCTGGCTTTAATCTAAGCTGATAAAATGGGCAGATTGTATGAATTCCTACATTAAAGATCCTCAGAAGAGAAAACATCAGTGTAGTTTGTTAGGGAAGCGCTGCTGCATGAGAACAAGTCAGAAACTGGAAGTTTTCAGTGTCTTTTACTCTTTAGCTTTGTGATTTTCCCAGATATTCAGCCCTGAAAACAACCCACCCAACCTTTAAACACTCAAATAGCCAGTGAGCACCAGTGACCTGTTTCTGTATGCTCTTACCTTCAGGCACTCCTTCGGGAAGGGAAAATGCTTTTGAGCTAACTGGGATTTGGCAAAGCCTGGGGGGCCTCTGACACGGTGAAGTTCTAACAATGGAGCAGATTTCTTGTCTGGCACACAGAGGCTGAAAAGATAAATGATAGTTCATTCACACTGCTGTTCCCAGTGAAGAAATACTCTTCAAGCTTTCTTCTAGGGAAATTAAAAGATGACAGGCAGAAGACTTGCTTGGTTTTAATGAGTAAAAAGGAGTATCAGGATGCACACTCACATCTAGCTCTGCAGGCTGAGCACAACCAAGATTCTTCAAGGCTTTATTTTCCTCTTTGTTCAGCAAACTCCTGGAACTCCTTGGCTAAACAAAAACAGAGAAGAATTCAGTGTTAGTTTCAAATTCTCTGCAGTTTTAGTCCTCCAGCATTCCCCATGTACATAATACTATTTATAACAACTCCATTTAGAATCACTGATAGTTCTTTGGGTTTCAAATCTCAATTCCTGTCATTCACTTAAGCTTTCCAAACTGAGTTTACTGCAGGACAGAACACACACTTTTCAGGTCCCCTTCACAACTAGGGGATAAAGCACCTCCTACTACTTCTCATATTTGATTCTTGTGACGATTCACAACTCTCACTTCCATGCTGTGCCTTTTGCTCATGAGCAGGGTGCAGTGGGGACACTTACCACCACAGCATCTGCCTCTTTGGCTGGCAGTTCTTCTGCAGTCAGCCCCGCTGATCTGGCTGACGTGTTTGCTGGCACATCAACCTGAGTGAACAACGATGCAGCTTCTTCTGATGTGTTAGTTTTCTCTCGTTTCTTACACTTCAGCCTTTTGGGTTTAGCAGTTTGAGTGTCAGGCTAAAGGGTGAAACAATTACATCTTGCGTTAGAAAGTGAATCTCTGTGGTCTGGTAAGCTCTAATAAAGAGAGTCCCACTCATCCTCAAGCTCTACACAACTGATTCAGTACCACTGACACAGTCAGTCTGATAGATAGTGAGCTCGGGGGTACCCATGACTATTACTGCTGTCCAGAGGGAGAGGCAAGCTACAGCTTCACCCTCTGTGGGGCACCCCTTTCCAGGGAAAGGCTACACTTCCAGGTGGAGTTTCCACCTCTACAAGGAAGGAGCAAGTCATCTGTGCCACAACCTAGCTGATATGTTAAAGATCTTTCACCTTTCTTTCCAGTCCTAACGGTGAAGGATGGCGCATGCCAGTTTTTAGGACCGGAGTTCTCTCTCTTGCAGCTGTAATTCTACAGACTTTTTTCCCTGTGATGAATTGCCAACAAATGAATTAACTTTGAGACAAAAAACACAGCTACTCCAACATGTATCTTCCAGGATGGTTTTCAAAGAGGGATCATTCCAAAGCCACCCCTGCAAACACACTTCCTCCCTTCAATATAATCCTCATCTTCCTCTCCCTACCAACAGAGTTGCTTTGCTCCTCTCCCCTTCCTTATCAATCTTATGTTCAGCTGGCTATTTACTGCTGGACACACGTACTGTGGAAGCAGAGGAGCTACATAATCATAGCAGCCTGTGCCAGTGGCAGCTGCTATTACAGTCCAGATTACGCAGGGACAAATTACGTGGTACCTGGGCCGCAGCCAGAATAGCATCAGTCACAGTTCAGAACTGTAGTTACATGAGGGACTCCTCACACTATTTGTGAAGCTGAATTAAGTTCAAGTAAGAAGCATGATACAGTTCTGCTCCTGGATAAGTTAAATAAGAAATGTTAATTTTCATTGAGCATCACAAGTGATTCAATGGAAAAGACACAAGTTTGGGGCTTTTTTTGTTCTTAACACATTAATTAGAGCCAAGTCTTATTTACAGGAAAGACTTTCAATTCACACTTTCCCTTCTAGACACAACTGAGCTTAGCCTGTGCCAAGGGCACAAATGACCCAGTGGAAGCCTGCTCCTGGTATTTTGCTATCATTTCAGTTTGGGTAGAATATTCTGTTGTCTCACAGCTACTGCAACTGCTTCAGGTCACATTTTACCTGCCAGAGTAGTTGAAACACTCAGTGCTGAAGAGCTGTATTGGAAATTTGGTGGTCTCTTTCTAGGGGATGAGGAAGAAGAAAGAAAGTCAACAACTAATCTGAGGGAATATTAGCATTCAGAAAAAAACGCAATGTGTAAGGAAATCATAGGAAAATACATCCTGAAAAGGGATAAAGCTTAGTTGTAAAAATACTGTTATTGAGGTACTTCATCACACTTTGTTACTTGACAGTTTATCATCAAGTCACACAGCTTATTCTGAAGATACTTGGTATTTGAGACACATTCACTAAAGTACTCAGCACTGAAGTGCATTAGGACAAAAGATGTTTGAGGAACATGCAGGGGAAAGTTAGGTTCACAAGAAAATTCAGATTGAATTGTGTAGAGATATGTAACATTAGTATTGGTATGTGTTACGAATGGAAATGTTTGCACGGAAGACTGGAAACAGCAGTACAAGGGTTACAAGATATGATACTGTTGCTATAAAAACACTCAGGTTTTAATATCAGGGCCTGACGGCAGCACTGTGACAAGGCCAAGTGTAGAAGACCCTTCGCTGTGATAAAACCACACCACAGATGACTTGTCAACAGGAAACCTGGCATCCTAACAACAGGAGCGTGGCAACGGGGTCACAGCTATCGCATACACTATATTCTCTTTCTAGTAGACATGTCCTCTGAATAAAAACCCTGACAGCAGGCAGCAACCTGATCCAAGGTTAATGAAGGCTGGAGTCAAGCAAGATTCTGGAGCAAAGAGCAGAAAAGATCTGCCCAAGACCTAATTTTGTCCTGGGCAAGCACAGAACACCAGAGATTTAACAAGGACCTGACAACAGGTACCCTTCCTACTCTGCACTGCACAGGCAGTCCTGGCCAGACCTGGGCACACACATCTTGCTGCCTGTGACTGAATAAATCTGACAGCAGAAGAGCAATGGGATAAAAGCAACTTGTTTGGGGATTCTGTAAATAAACCTCACCATAAAATCTTCCATAAAATCTATCACTGAGTTTTCTTACACTGATTTCCCTACACCTGCAAGACCAAAACAAAAGCTTCTAAGGCAAACTCTTACCTGGCTTAATGCACTGATTTCAAAGTTAGGGAGGACACAGGTAGCTAAAACTCAACAGAATCATTTGTAGGATCAGAGGCATATTCATATGGGCCTTTCTTTGAAATAGTATTCAAAAGAGAAAAACCTGAACATTTTGGTGCGTTAAAGAGCCCGTTTTGCAGATTACCTTCTGGTGCCCTGGCATTGAAAATCCTCCGGTACAGGTTCTAGAAAAACACAAAAGCTAAACTTTAAAAGAAACAGCCGAGCAGACAATGGTTTAGCACACACTGAAGAGCAAAGCAAAATACTAGAAGCAAACACAGACCACTAGCAGGGAGCTGGTCCCTATTTTGCAGACATGCCTTAAATGATCATTACATATTTAATACAAGTTCCTTGCACTGGAGTCAGACCTGTTTAGGTATATATTCTGAAGCACTGCAGAAAAGAGTTACCTAATATTGCTGACAGATCTGAGATCTGTGGCATCTTATCTATGGCCACTGCTTTGCTGGAGTCCAGGAGAGTAGAGTTCCTGTACTTGCTGAAGTCCTCAGTGTGAAAATGACTTCTTTCTGGACATAAAAGAAGTGCGTGCAAGATTCTTATGTTGAAGTACATTGAGTTATTAATTTGGAGGTGTTTGACTCTAAGCAGATTTGTTGGTCACCCTCAATAAGCAGCTTGTGTCAATAGTGACTACTTAAAGCTTACAATATGCTTCAAATTACACCTCATGCACACCAGGTTGGAGGACCCAGGTATACACATCCCATCCCATGTTAAGCAAAGGTTGGCTTATAACAAAGATCTGACCTGGCGAGTCACACTAGGAGAGGCCACTAGTGTTTCTATTGTAGGCAGTCCCCCCACATCATTTTCTACATCAAATAAAGCTCAAAGAGGCAGAAGTCTCACCTGAATCATCATCTCTGAATATTTCAGGGGACGGGCAACTGTTCAGGTTGTCGCTAGCACCTGTGTTACAATCTACAGTTGAATCTACATCTAAACACTCTAGGAGACAGGTTGTGACACCTGTGGGAAGAGTCATTCCTGTACCTAGAGACAGACAGAACAGGCTGCTATCAAAAAAGAACAAGTACCATCTTGTACAAGCCACCAAGATTTCCTTACGTAAGATTCATCCCTGTAATGACATTGTCAAGTCAGTTTCTTATACTGATTCATAATACAGTTGAAGAAACAAATAAACAAAGGGCATCCTGAAGCCCAGTTTACACTGCCATAAGCTAACAGAAGACATCTTCCTTGTGCAAAGCTCACTTGAAATACCTGAAGAATTTACCTTCATCAGGTAACTCCTAGGCAGATCTATTTCCAGAAGGACAAACTATTTAGGCATAAGCTTTTAAAAATGCAGCTTTGAGTAAACTAAAGAAGTCGCGGTCACAATTCGTTCTGTCAATATTAAACCAAGATCATGTGGTTTTCAGCAGGTTGGGCTCAAGTCTCAAGTCTTGTGAGCCTCCCATCCTGCTTGTGTTGCCTACAATCAATTCATGTCTTTGCCCACGGCAGGGGGGTTGGAAGAGCTTTAAGGTCCTTTCAAACCCAAACCATTCTGTGATTCTGTTCTATGATTCTAAGCCACATGCCACAAGAAAAAGCAGTCCAGCCAGTGGTCTCAAAACCTTTACCTTCTAACATCACACAGTTAGAACCAGTGCAGGAACAGCACACCAGTGCTTTTATAGACATATAGTTAAAAATATATAATGAATGTTACATTTAGGTTTATACAGATATAAAACTATTTAACAATACGATGCATTGCCATTATACTCACTTGAAGTCACGTCAGCATTTTTCAAACTGTCTTTACTTTCATTGTTGATTGTCAGGGACTCCTAAAATTAAATACCCAATGTAAGTAACTGGCGGGCTCCAAATAAAAGCCAGTGTTATAAAGAAAACAGTAGTTTCACAGCAGTATCATTTGAGCCTTTTGCTGTAGCAGATTTCAAACATCCCTGGTGAACTATTTTCTTGCCACTGCAGTATTGACTCTCCTGTAACAGCTCCACTCAGTCACCTCACTTTGTTCCAGTTCTACTAGCATGAGGAAGAGCACAACAGTAACTCACCAAAGGTCTGTGTCTGAACCAGGAGTGAGCAACTCCCTGGAACCACATTCTAATGAGGTGTCTGCCACACAACACAATTGCTACAGCCTTTCCTCATTTAGGATAATTAGTTTTGTGTTTTCTCACATTACCAATAGCTCCAACCACTTTTATTCTGGCCAAAGACACAGGCAAATATCACCAAGATACAGGACCAAGTTCACACATTCATCACACACACATGTAATTCATCTCTGCTTGATGAGAAAAAGAATTTAGCATGTCACGTCTTTGATTTATTCTCCGTAAGTTACTAGCAGATAAAGAGCAAGGCAGGATGCTCACCTTCAGCGGTACACTGCTTTCTTCAGCTGCCTCTTCTCTTTTATCTGGGTCTGTTGTTTCTTTGACATTCACTTGATTGCTGCAGTTGAAGAACAGAGCTAAGCTCAGTACACAGAGCTACGCTACAGAAAACTACAACATCACTTCAGGAGGTGCAACAAATAGCCTGAAAATCCTCCGTTTACTGCGAATTCACACTCCCACAGGCCTCTCATGCAGGCAAGGCAATGTAAACACACAGCTGGTGTTAATAATGCTGTGTCTGAAGGAGCTCCAACAGACCTTGGGTTGCGCGAATCTCTCACTTGGGTGACTTCAAGGTTTTCTGTAATTTCGGGGAGGGTTTTCACACGGGGCTTCCTCTTCGGGTCTAGAGAAGAGGAAGAATTGAGTTCAGTGCTTTTAGTGGATGATGATTTCTAATAGGGCACCTTTAGCTGTTCCCCTCTTCCATGCCCATCACAACTTTTGTCCCTACATCACAAGCGCTATAAAGGCTGAATTTGCTTTACTTTTACCCAAGCATTTTTCCAGGATATCAGCAAGACAAACCAAACCCAAACCAACAACCAGCCTCCAAGATATAGTCCAGGTGCCTTAGAAACCTATTGATTAGAAGGAAAGAAAAGCACAAACACCTTGAAAGTGACCTTTATGAAAACCCTTTTTGTTACCAACAGCTAAGCAGAGGAAACGGTCTCGTTTCCACATCAGCTCCCACTTCCTCCACGCTGCAAAGGCCACGGATCCCACCAAACCTCTTCCCAACCTCTCCCAGGAGCAGCTGGGATGACACTACGGGATGCCGAAGCAACGTTAACACCGCTACTGACGTGAACCTTCCCCGGAGGGAGGCTTAACGTGCCCGCCGTCCCTGCCCACCCCTCAGAGAGCCACGGAACCGCCCGCACCACGAGGCCGAGGCCGTGCCCGCACCCGCCTTCACCCCGGCCCAGCCTGCTCGCTGCCGGTAAAGCGCTTACTGCCGGGCCTCGACCCGCGGGGGCTCCGGCTGTCGAAGAGGCGCCGCCGGCACCGCTGGGAGGCACCGGCCAGGCCGACGGCTCCGCCCGGCAGCGAGACCGGCCCCGGCAGCGGGGACAAGCGGCGCTTCTTCCGCGGTGCCTTCCCGCAGCGGGGCCGCTCCATCGCGGGCCGCGTCTCGCCGGCAGCCGGGACGGACGCTCCTCAACAGCGGCAACCGGCGCCCCACGCCCCCAGCGCGCAGGCGCGGCGCGGCGGTACCCACGGCAGGCAGCAGGCGGCGCCACCTCCTCGCGGCGCCGGGCGGAGCGGCCCAGGGGAGCGGGCGATGCTCGGGGTGGGTCCGGCCCTTTGGGAGGGAGCGGGGCCCCTGCCTGGGCGTGTTAACGGCGGCTGGTGTGTGTGTGTGGTGTGTTTGTTGTGTTGATGGGAACGTGAACGTCGTTGTTTTGTGCAGTGAACCTCATGGAGCTCGCCAGGGCCAAGCGCAAACAAGGGGCTGGGGAGGACTGGATGGAGCAGCCCCGAAGAGAAGGACTCTGGGGTGTTGGTCGATGAGAAGCTGCGGGGGCTGCAGCAGCGGAGCGTGAGCAGCAGCTCAGGGAGGGGACCCTCCCAGCCCTGCAGTCCTGATCCAGCGCTGGGGCAGCAGCGCAAGAGGGACGTGGAGCTGTTGGAGCGAGGCCAGAGGAGGCCATGGAGATGCTGCAAGGGCTGGAGCAGCTCTGCTCTGGAGCCAGGCTGAGAGAGCTGGGCTGGGGCAGCCTGGAGAAGAGAAGGCTCCTGAAGGGGAGACCTGAGAGCAGCTCCAGTGCCTGAAGGGGCTGCAGGAAAGCTCCATGCACGCAGGGTGCAGTGCATGCCCCCTCCCTGTCGCTGGTTATCACTAATAGATGTGCCAACAGATGGGTTTTCTAATCCTACACCCTGCAATAGAAATCATGGATGTTATAGTCCCCTTACCTATCAGATCCCATCCTTCAGCATAAGTGTATAGCATTTATCTCATGGCTTCTGAGATAATTCTTTGGCATCACTAGCCTTATTTGAAGGGTGAGGTGCAAGCACACACAAACACTGGAGTAGAGACCAAATGCTTTTAAACTTTATTGTTTTAGACACATAGTCTGAAAAAATACTATGCATTCCCAATTGTCAATTCATATTAAACAAGCATATACATTTGGTTACATTATTATTGATCTGAAATAAAAAAAAAGGAAACCATTACAGAAAGACTGCTGCATCTTCAGAGCACTTCGCAACAACTCGGTTTTGTTTGAGATTGCTAAAATCAATCTCAGGTCCCAATATTCCTTTGGTTGCTTTATAACGAGTGTTAATCTGATCAACCAACACGTCAGGTGTAGGCACGCATCCTGCACTCCCATGGTGAGGCCAACGTGCTGGAGTGATAACGGGGTTTAGAAAAGAGCTTTTATTGTACCTCAGTCCATGAGAAAACCTTCAGAGAGGTCTGGAGAAGTGTGCCAGTTGAATTCCTTATAAAAGCCACCATTGATGGCTTGCTGATATTCATGCCGATATACCAAAGCTGAAAAACCCTTGATTACAGGTAAGATTGGGGAGAGATTGGGTTTACACAAGTGGAAAGGGTATGTTTTAACCCCTTCACTTCCAGCTGAAAATAGAGCAAGCAACACTTAGGAAACCACCTCGTTTGCTGCTTATATCTGTCTAAAATACATACCAAAAAGCTGAAATGAAGTGAAGGGCTTAAAGGGGCTCTGGATGCCTCAGAAAACATTTTATTTTGGAACAATTCCAGGGATCTAAACCTTTTTTCCCCTCCCCAGGCTACAAGCATCCCGATTTCTCCTCCGGAAAGCACAGCCTCAGCATCGGCGTTGAACAGAAGCAAAAGCAGAGCAGAAACCACTGAATGTGCAAAGTACTGAAGAATGTTAATGCCAAGAAGAAGCAAAGAGCTAATTCCTCTATTCTTTGGTTTTCCACAGACAAAACCAAAGTGAGCTAAAGATACAAAAAGTACACAGATAGAATTGCCTCTAAATAAAATGCTTTTCCCACTTTTCTGTAAGGCATCAAGAGGTCTTTAAGTAGTCTGTTACCATGCAAAAATAGTATATTCTTCCCCAGTTTACATTCATCTTGTAGCAGTTTATTTACATAGAGATCACCGGTTTGTGCTTGTAACACATGGAAAATAAACCATAGATTAAAAGAATCTAAGTGGTTTTTGTTTCGTTCCAGAAGATTTAAGTCAGGTTCTTTTCTGTTATGTGTAAAATGAAGAAGTTAATTTTGGAATTAGTTATCTTGAGCAATAGAACCTGTATCAGACAGCCCTGGGGGTTTCTCCTTGGTGGTCACAAGAAGTAGTTCAGTTTACAAGGGCTCAATGCAACATAAATATTCCTGGCATTTGAGCATGTTTGTGCCTAGCTCATGTGTTACGCCTGTTTTCAAGTTTTAATCTCATCATTATGCTTATAGCGAGAAAAAGTGACCTGCAGAGGAAAATCTGATTGCACAAGAAGTATTAAAGAGAGCTTCTAGTTGATTTATACAAGTGCTGAAAGTATTCACTCTTTTCGATGTGACAGCACAAGTCCTCCCCAATTTCACATCATTCCAGTGTGGCCAAGTCTGTGTTTTTGCTTTCTTATTCTTTAGGTGTTCATATCTTTGGCTCTAGTGCATCTGACATTTTGCATCAAGTACCAAAAGAGGAGTAGAGATATATTCATTCAGCATTATAGATGTAAATGTATCAGCCATCTAGGCTGTCAATAAACTCACTGGGATCTTCTATACAAATAAAAGTCAGAGTTTAGTTGCCTAGAAAAGTGTGGTAAACTGGGAGAAAAGGAAATCAAATTACTCTGGTAGAAAAAGGTCAGTGGGAAATAGCTCTTTCGTACTTATTTAGATGACTTTTTAATTGCAATTATTTAGTTTTTAAAGTGTGTCCCATTAAAGCAGACAGGAAGTTGAACTGAAGCTAGTTCTTCGTCATTTTGAAGCAAGCGCAATGACTCTCTTTTGGCTGATACAAAAAGGAGATGAGCTAGACTCTGCAGAGCTAAAAAGCCTTTATGACTTGACCCAAAGAGCCACATTCCATACAGTAATTCCTACCCCGTGTCGACGTGGCAGACACAGATTCCCCAGGGATGCTCTTGCTTCGTGCGCTGGTGAAGAACGAACGTACAATCCCGTCAGATCACCATGACGGAATTTCTTGCTCGCTTTGAACTGATATGAATCACTGCACTGGAATCCAATGAGGAATTGGGCGCAAAGAGGAATTCAGACAAATAAATACTTCCACATCTGATAAATCAAATCGCTCTGCTCTTTATATGAGTGATTATGCTAGCTGATATGCTTCCTTTGGATCATTTTGTTAGGAAATTACTGCAATAAATCAGTCGCTGGGTAACACTACATCATTAATCCAATGTATTTCATTTGGAAGCATGCAATAGAATTGTAGAGGGAAAGTAAGAGACCATTTAGAGTGAAAATTTGGGGCTTCAAAAGTGGATTCCGGTTTAAGAGAGAAAACAAGTGTGCTTTCACTGTCCTAGCAAAGAAGCTCTAGCAGGCACAGCTCCATGCTAGTACGCACTGGTGCAACGAACAGCAGCTATTCAAATACACAGATACATTTAGGACCCTGTTTAGCAGAAAGAAGCCACCAACAGTCCAAGCATTCAAGCGACTTAACGTTGCAGTTTTCTTGTTGCTTTGTACCGTGCTTTCTCTCAGGAGAGGGCTCCAGTCTGCTCCTGTCCCACAGGGGACTTGCACCCTCTTCTAACAGCTGCCACTGGCTGTGCAATCTTAAGGTTTCATCCTGAAAACATGCTGTTTGTTCCATAGAGGTCACTGGAAGTGATGACAGTGGGAACTGAGGCTCCCAGGTGTCTGAGCTTAGAGATGTTTTCTTCACAGGCCTTTCTACAGCCACATCCAGTGATGTACCGTTACCGTGCCACCATACATCAGCCAACAGAGCCTTTTGCCCATCGTCAGGGCCTGCTGGAGCTGCATCTCTTCCATTCCTGGTCAACAGAAGGACATCTTCTCCCAGACCAATTTGTTCTGCTAAGTCCCATTCAGAATCATAGAATGATTTGTGTTGAAGGGACCTTAAAGCTCCTCCAGCTCCAACCCCTGCCACGGGCAGGGACCCCTTCCACTGGAGCAGCTTGCTCCAAGCCCCTGTGTCCAACCTGGCCTTGAACACTGCCAGGGATGGGGCAGCCACAGCTTCTCTGGGCAGCCTGAATAATCACAGCCTGTACCTCATGCTCCATTCCTTTAGCACTGTTTCTGAAAGGGAATTAGTCCAACTGGACTACCCAGTATTAGCAGCATGTAAATAAATTAGGGATGAGGATTGGGGTTAATGTGAGCTCCCACAGAAAGCTGCCACAGAGCCAGTGGTGCTTTTGTAACCTTATCACTTGGAGTAGTTCGGATGTCCATGAGTGTTCTGAACTGAAGGAGGCCCTAATGGAAAATCAGCATGCCATGTATAAAACGAGTTCAGACGAAAAGAACGGAAGAGGGAACTGCATCCTACTGCTTCCCAACCTGTTCTTGTAATTTCAAGGTAATATTAATCCATTAGATGTAAATAGTAATAGTTCTTTTAAGTACAAAGAGCAGGAGATTGGTTCCTATTTGTGTTCTGGTTGTTAGGTCATTAATGATTAAATCAAATCAATGCAATTTATGTCCTGGAAAATACAAAAACTATCACTTAATATATAAACTAATATCCAGCTTGAAGTTCCAGATCAGGGAAAACAGACTTTCACCATCAATCACTGACTGTTTGAGGTAGACCACATTATTGAATTATCCACAATTTTAGCTTCTAATGTATTAGGTTATGTACAATCAGATATCAACAGACATACCTGAAATTTTCCTTATTTTAATTAAAAACGTTTGGAGTTATTAATAACGTAAGTTTCCATAATTTACTTGGTCATAGATTGAAATCTCTGTGTATTTTGTGGCAATTTAACATCATCCTTAGTAGTACCCTATTGTGTACACAGAGTAGAAAATAAACTGTATTACGCCTGATGGAAAAAAAGAAGGAAAGATGTGGTTAGTGGTGAAACCCTAGAATGATGAAAGGCTCAGATGTAAGATTCAGATGCTTATCCGTTTCAGCTGTGCCCTTCTGGCTCTGTACTTTTGAGGATTATTCTAATATTGCTATGGAGTCCATTATTCAGAAGGTTCTTCCCAGGATTTCAGATGGACACACTTGAATATAGCTCTTCTATTTGTTTCTTGAAGTAATCTCGCAGTTCTGGTCTCTTGGCCTTCAACGTCGGTGTCAACAAACCGTTTTGTACTGAGAACATATCAGAGTGAATGTAAATAGCTTTGACCTGTAATAAAAGAGAGATATTTATAGCAAAAATGACAGCATCACACTGAATAAGCCTAACTCCTTATGCCAGCCTCACTGTGTTACCTCCGCTTGTGCCCAGGGGACCCAGGATTTCCCCCACCTGCCCAAGTTTCCTGAGGTTCCACTGAATCCCTCCACCACCCCATCCTGCTCCCTGCTCTCAGGCTTGTTTTCCTGCGTCCCACAGAAGGGAGCTCTCTTTGGCCTTGCAAGGTTACCGTGAAGCTTTGTAGGCACAAAGGACGCACGGGTGATGATCATCTTTAAGGATGGCATTTTAATAGCTAATTAAAATGATATCAAATCATTCAGCCCAGGCAAACAGGGTTTGTTCCATGCTGCCCTGGTCGATGGGGGTCTCCCTGAGCGCAGCAGGGAGCCTGGCAGTGAGGAGTGAGGGAGCCAGAAAAGGGCTGCGTGACTGGCCATGGTCACTGGTGTAAGGCAGAATCCCCCAGCCCTCTGCTGCTCTCCCGATTCCCCAAGCCAGACTGGTTTGCATTTTGTTCAGCTGGGAGTTGCAGGAACACAGAGTGAGGATCCATTTTTAAACTCCTAGTGGATACGTGATTCCTTTTCCCCTGCAAGCACTGTGGTCCTGTTCCTGCCCCAGTGATGTCCTTCACAAAGCCAGTGTTGGTGCTACTAAAGCTGCACTGGCTGCTGGGTTCCAGAACCCAGAGCTGCCACTGTCAGGTCAGAGATCCACGCTCAGGCCACTGGCACTGCAGGCAAGGACACAAATGCTAGAGTCTCTCTTCCATATAGAAGGGATCCCATCCCACACAAGCATGAACCCTAGTATCTGGCTTTAAAGTTTGGGTTTAAGATTACATATTGCAACAAAGATCAAATTTTAAAGCCCTCTAATTTTGAAATGTGAAACTTCTGTTATAGCTGGAAGATGGCAAGGCTTTTACCCTACTTTGTAGTTTATTAATTGCAAACTCCTGGTAGAATAGATTACTTGAGGACATTCCATACCACGAGACCACAGCAGGCACAAACCAGATTTAGTACCACAAGCAACTGTGTGCATTATAAACCATGCTTCATTTCATTTTACTTCATTTCATTGGTGTATGTAATTGAGAAATGAAGAATAACAAGTCTATGTTTAATGGTGCTTCTGCTGCACTCGGGTATGGTGAATCACCCGTCAGAATTACCACCCAGAAGCAGCCTAAACAAAAGCAAAATTCCATGCTAATTCTATGTAATGATGAAGATGTTCATTGTTTTAACAGAAAGAGGACCTTGACGTTTTAAAACGTAATGGATTATTCTTTCACTGAGTTTTTAATGCTGTGTAAACTGTGGCTGATTTCTCATCTCTCCTCCTGAAGTGTTTTGCAACAATATTTACACAAGCCCCAGAAAGGAATTAGTGCACAGGCTGGAAAGAAATAAACCAGCAGCGTTTCCTGGGTCAGTTATAAGAGGGGTAATTAGTGACCCAGTTCCTCATCACTGCTTTCAGCGGCAGAAGAATCAGAGTCCTGCACAGATTTACCTCGACCTCTGGTTGTCAGGCTGGGGATTAACCATGCCCCTGGATTAGGTTTTCACTTCTGCATCTCAAACTTAACACTAAATTGAATTCAAATTTCAAGGAACTCGCTAGCAATGGATCTCTGCTTCCAAAACCACTGTGTGCAGCTACAAGGATATGGAGTAACGTAACCAAGGGTGACAAATCCCCATTCAATACAAATGGACAAATCACCTGAGCATGCTGAGTAATGTATTCGTTGTTTTACCTGCTCGAAGGAATGAAGTCCACTCTCCTTACCCAGCCGTACCATGTCTTCCATTATCGCTTGCTGCAGTGCCTGGGTTAAAGCACAGGAATTCCTCATGAAATGACAGAGGCAACCTTACATGCAATTGATGTCATTGCTCATCAGGAAAACACGTTTCTGAGTAAAGTTCAAGTGCCTGATAGTTAATACATAATCAGCAAATACTCTATTCCAGAAACGCACAAACGTTTGCATGGTGTGATGATGTTAACTGCTTCCTCAGCGTGAAAAGTAAGGTGATGTTTTGTATGTGCACAGACAGAAGGACAAACCTTATTTCTACAGAGCTCTGCATAAGATCCATCAAACCCTCTTTTCTTTGCCCAGCCTGGCATAACTTCGGAATCAGGCACCACAATTCCCACCAGAAAGGCCTGTAGGTGGAGGAGAAGGAGAGTTGCAGGCAAAAGCTGAACAATATTTAAGGCCCCACATTGACAGGAATACATAAGCCAGGTGAATTTGCTACGTGTTTGTCATTTCTTGTGTAATTATGTCAATGATTGACTAACTCGCCATCATCAGTTATATTTGGGTGTCTGTGCCTTTTCCTCAGATAAAGTGGTTCCCTGTGACTGTACATGTTCAATCCATAGGCTTGTGAGCCTCAGGCAAACTCCTGGGCCAAGGGAAGCCTTGTGCTTGTGGGCAACGAATATGGAGGGATGAATCACAATGGTTCCAGAAGCTGTACATGTTTGCATAAATAGCCAAAGAAATGGGACAAGACTGGTCAAAATGTGCAGGCAGTGGCTGTGGAGCAGCAGTGGCTTTGCCTTCTCTTGGCTTACCGCAGGCAAGGTGGCAAAGGAGAGCATTAGGGACCCAAAGGGTGACACTGAAGCAAACTTAAAGGCTTGATCTTCAGCCACAGCATCCTCCAAGCTGCTTATGCCACTGCATGGCTGGCAGCCAGCTCCACAGCAGGAGGGAGGCACCAGGGTGAAAACCTGACGTGATCCACTCACGCTTTCCCCTCGCTCACACCCGGCTCTCTGCCTTCTACTTACACAGAGCAAAGCAAGACCTTGGGAAAGCTTCGTTTTTACCTGCAGGCTGTCTCCGTGGACATAGATCTGGGCAACAGGGTCACTGCGGATATAGATGTTCTCGATCTTCTCCGGTGCAATATATTCTCCCTGAGCAAGTTTAAATATGTGCTTTTTCCGATCAATAATTTTAAGCGTCCCGTTCTGTGAGGAGAAAGGAATGAGAGGTTATTTAATCACAGAGACTCAGTAAGCTGGTTTCAACAGAGCTCTTTACATGGCCAGAAAGTGCTTCGCTGATGTATCAGACTTATTCTGTAAAACATAAACTTAATCCTCTGTAAAGGCAGATCTGCTTGGAAATGTAAGTTGAGTACTCGGAAATTTAAATAGGATACTACAATTGACATAAGAACTAAGGTTCTGATTGGCACGCACAGGTAACCATTTCCCAATGTCCCCCGTGTGAAGCCAGCCCTCCTGGTCCAGCGCCTCCGTTGTCTTCTCTTCATCCTTCAGATAACCTTTGAAAACGTTTGGTCCTTTCACACATATCTGCAAAACACAGAGTTGCAGAGAAATTGTTGTATTATTTTGCTGTAAATTGCCATCAAGCTAAATAGCAGCTCACTAAAACTGAAATATGTTAAAGGTTGGCTTAATGACTGTGCTCCGTGGAATTAAATGCACTGCGCTATAAAATTACCTAGGAGCTATGAAGTGGGGCTTGTAAAACTGATTTGCTCAAAGCTGATTTGCAGCCAGCTTGCAGCGAAAAACACCCCCAACGTTATTTCAGTAAGCGCAATTTATGTGCAATACAGAAATAACAGCAATGTGGAAATCAGAGCAATTCAGCTTTTCTTAGCTGAACTAATTAATTCCATCTTAGCTGGGAAAGGAATCAGTCAGGGCATTGCCTGGCAGTACTGCCACAGCCCCTCTTTAACTAATGCTTTGCTTCTCTGCTGCTGAACTGATGTTTTCCTTCCCCAGTTGCAATAAGGCACATCAGCAAGCATGTGCCTTACAGAGGTAAAATGCTTCTGTAACTGCATAAGTACTTAACACGGTGTTAGCTAGCAAGGATTTGATATAAAAAATGTGATTTGCTACCTCTCCTTCTCCTTTGGAAGCAAAATAATTCAGCTCTTCCACATCCTTCAGTTTGATTAAGTTACAGGGCAAAGGAGCTCCTACATGACCTGGAAAGCAAAGTTACCAAGTCACTTGTCATCAGTCCTAGAAACAGTAAATAGCGGTTGCTTGCATGGTTGTAGATACACTGGATGTTCTAGCAGGAAGTGTGTCTCCAAGCAGCCATAATTTCCTTGTTAAGGTTTTGTGTTATTGAGACTAAATACCCAAACTTTGGGTATAAACCCTGTTTTCAAACATATCGAGATACAAACCATGTCTCCATTACCTGTAAGGGACTAATCCCTTGTTTAAGCTGACTTCCCTACAAAAGCACGCAAAGCTTTGGACTCTCACCATTTTAGGAGAAAATATAAGGAAGAAGTTCCAACCCAAACCAGTCTGGGATTCTAGGATTATCTGAACCCTGCTTAGTGCCAATTTTCATGTGATTTTGTCCAGATTCAGAAGCTTTGAAAGCCTGAAATACAGGAAGTATTGCATAGTGGTGGGTCTCTATTCAAAGCCTGGCTTTGCTCACTAAGTCCACAAATGCATCCACCTTTTCACTGTTCCAGCATTTCATTCTAACAAACATTCATCTGAATTCCCCTCCAGTGCTCTAGAGGACTCACAGCACCAGCAGTGCAGAGATAAGGGTGTCACAAAGAACATCCTAAGGGACAATTCCAAACCTCCCTAGGCAAACGTGCCCAGCATCTGATCCCTGTGCAGTCATCCTGGCCTAATGACAGTTCCAAGAGCACCGTATTTGCTGCAGATCAGTCACACCGTGCTGAATGCCAATAGCACCCTGTGATGTTACAGTCCTGAATTCCCTAAAGAAATCTTTTCTTTTCTCTCTGGAAAGGATGGAAGGAAATCGTTACCTGATGTCCAGTCACCTGGGGTTGTAAAGGTGCACCCAGCTGTGCACTCTGTTTGGCCATAACCTTCGTAAACCTGGCAAAGAAAGGGGTATCTTTAAAACAGCACAGAGGGCTTCACCAATACACAGTAAGATTCTAAGCATTGCTTTCTGCTGTGCACCCCTGGAGCTGAAATGACAGGAGCACGTTTTACATGGGACACTTTCCCTGGCTCTTACCATATCCAATATTTCACTGACATGACTGTGAATTGTCTCTGTAGAGTTGAAGTAGTGAGAAGGCAAGTTCAGCTCTTAGCTTTTGAGTCAAGGAGTGTATTACTTTATGAGAGGAATTTATTGGGGGGGGGGGGGATTTTTGTGGGATGTTTTGAAAATACACCTTTTACATTAATTTTGCCTAATTTTAGGCTCTTCAATGAGGCCTTGTAGTTGCCCTGGCCTTCCTGTCAAAGAGAAATAACACAGAGGACAGCTTAAGTGGGTTAAATTGCCCTCTGAAGATTATCTTTCTCCATTTATATATAGAATAAAGCTCACGTAACGAAGTTCTGAGCACATGCACCAGTATATTTAATTGCACATACTCAATTAAGTGCTGAGAGCAGCTGGGATGAGTCCGTGCTCTTTTCTGACAGCTGCCTGCAGCACAAGCAGCTCTTCCCTGCTGCTCCCTTCCAGGGCTAACAGGAAAAGCTCCTGCTCCAGCGCCAGGGACACGCTGCTCTTGGCCCAGTCCTGACAAAGCTGCCCTAAACACATCTCTGAGGTTCTAACCCATCTTCTCTCTTAAAGGCAGTGCGTTTCCCAGCTCGCAGCGAGCAAACACATCCAAGCAGCATCATGAGCCCACCTGACACCCAAGGGCTGCACGGAGGAAGCCCAGCACGGTTGGAGATGCAGGAGCAGCGCCCGTGACGATCATTCGAACGCACCCACCAAGGCTTGCCTGTTTGATAGTGGGAGAAAAGGGAGGAAAGCATCACAGGTTACTGCAGGTGGCAAAGCCAGCAGCACCTGTGAGTACTGCTTGTACAGCGCGTGCGCAGGCGCTCTGTCTAGAATAGAGGCAGGGAATATCTTAAGGTCTTTCCCAACCCTAACTATTCTGTGAGTCTATGAATACGAACCAGCTCTGAACCTTTCCTTAGGGATAAATCCAGCTAAATCTTAAAAGCAATAACTCCCCCTTGCAGGCAAATACAGTGCCTAAAGAGTAAACCATTCAACATATGGAGATGAAAGTCCCCCATCTCTGGCAGGATGAGCAGCATCTGCTCTGGGGAACTGTGGGGTACAAACCAAACCCCTTCCCCTCCAGTGCTCTTTGCACCTCATCAGCTTTAATGAATAGGCTCCCAAGCCATCTAAACTAACACTGTCCCTTTCTTCAGGCAGATGACCTTCAAACATTTCGGGAGGGTGCTACATCACCTCCTCTGTCACATTCTACTTCCTTCTCCCCCCTTCATTTCCTTTTTCTTATTCTAAAAGAAGAAAGCCCAGCACAAAGGAAGAGAAGGGACTGAGCCTGCCGGTCTCGCCAGAGCTTGAATCAATATGCAGCCCGGCTTGCATCGCGTCTGCGCGCCCGGCAGCACCGTGTGAACTCTGCTCTGTGCACGCTGAGGACAGCTAATCCGCAGGCAAAAAGTGCAGTCAGTTTCTTTAGTTAAAGTGGCATGTCTCCAAGGTAAGCTATCCGATTAGAAAAATGAAGCAATCAGAGCCTCCCGGAGCAGCAGAGAGCCCAAACCCCTGGGTTAAAGCCAGTTTAGTCCCTTTTTAATGAGGAGATGCATAGCACACAGCAGGGCATTTGTGTTTGTTTCCTTAGTGTTAAGCCATGATTTACAGGTGGATTTTTCTTTACGCTCTTTTCTTGTTTTCATAGGGGAAAAAGCAGATTTGAGTTTTTATCTGGAGAGGGGCTTTGGACAAGGGTCTGCAGGGACAGGCCAAGGGGAATGGCTTTAACCTGCCTGAGGGGAGACTGAGATGAGCTCTTAGGCAGAAGCTCTTCCCTGTGAGGGTGCTGAGGCGCTGGCACAGGGTGCCCAGAGAAGCTGTGGCTGCCTCATCCCTGGCAGTGCTCAAGGCCAGGTTGGACACAGGGGCTTGGAGCAAGCTGCTCCAGTGGAAGGGGTCCCTGCCCGTGGCAGGGGTTGGAGCTGGATGGGCATTGAGGTCCCTTCCAACCCAAACCAGTCTGGGGCTCTGTGATTCTATTAATATGCCCAGTTGAAACCCAACCCTAAATCCAATCTTATCTGTAGAGAATTTGCAGAAAACTTTGAAGCAACATCTCATTGATCAGATACTCCTCTTTCCATGCCCACCTTCCTGAATTTCATTCCCATTGAGAGGAGACAGATTTGATGTAAATTTTGGTATCTTATGCATGCTGTTTAAAAAGAAATATATAAATAAAACCAAACGTGGCAAAAGTTAATGCCAAAGTCAGTGGAACAATAAACTGTGCTCCATCTCCTGTCTCCATTCAGTTTTCAGTCTGCTATTCACTAGTGGTACAACTGCCTGCAGTTCATCATAAGGCTAGTGGACCACGTTGACTTTAATGAACACCAATCACTGCTAGAAGAAATGAGAGCTCTTTGACCTTAGCCTCACTTCTTAAATGCCTTACCTGTATTTTGTTGAAGAACAGTTTATCCCACAAGCTGTCATTTCTGATGATCCCCTTTCGAACTTCAGCCTTTTTCCTTCTTGCAGCAAACTCCAGAACCCAGCGCTTGAGGGATGTGTCTGCCTGGCTGAAGATCTGCAGCACACAGAGAGAGCATCAGTAGCTGCTCTTACCATCACAGCACCCGGCTCTGCTGCTGGCAGGTAGGGTGCAGTGATGTTAGTGGTACTGTTAAATGAGGCTACGTGGGGCTTTGTTAGTGGGGATATAGAGGAGTGGTTTGTCTCATTCCGTGTGCTATTGTACCTGGTGTTTCCCTGGGAGATAAAACAGAGGGGATGGTAGTTGGCTGCATTTACATGACTGCTACTTCTATATGATTTCCATGATAGGATTCAATGAAATCATACAATTTGAGCAGCTGGGAATGAGTAACTTGACTACTGGAGCAGGTCTCGTTGCTGGCTGAGGAGGTGATGGGGGCTGCATTGACCTGAGCTTCATCACACACCAGCACGTACTACATCTCCACAAACAAGAAACCCGCAATGCTCATCCCTCTACTGAGGAACCAGAACCCCTGATCCAGCAGTCCTGACCCTGGGGGAAAATTACACCAGTAGCTTGTGCTTGAGCTCATCTTTAGAGGGTAGGTCTGCAGAGGAGTAAATATTCCCAGCTGGTCAAACAGATTTAACATGACCAGATGTGTCCTTAACACCTTCCAAGACTATCTCTTAGATATAAAGATTTCTAGATCCAAAATCCACCCCACATTGACACCACCTAAATCCTCATAGTCTGTTTGCAGCTCCTGATTTTCAGCTGTCATTGCCACCAGGAATAGAGGCCCAGCTTCCAAAACTGGTTGAAGGGCACAAAGAATCCTCACGCAGCCAGGTTTGACCAGTGTTTCTGGGATGAAAACATCCCTCATCTCTGGAAATGTCACTGGTAACCTCAGTGAGAACAGGGAATGAGGCTGATACGGAGGGATTTAATCCGTGTCAGCAGTCTGCATAAATCACCTTACACATTGAAGCAGCCCTGTCACTTACACAGGGTAAGAGTGTGTTAGCAGTAAGGCAGAAAGAGCATCGTCTGCTCAGGAGATCTCTGTGACTGAGGGGATTCTTTCACATAAGTCCTAGAGGGACATAAACTTTATTGACACAGAAAGAGCCAAGTTCCACTCACCTTATCATACATTCTGTTCAGCAGCCGCGGCACAACAGGGAAGATGGTTGGGCGCAACGCTTTCATGTCATCAGATAAGAGGCGGATATCGCCTTGGAAGAACCCGATGCGCCCTCCGTGGCAGTACACTACAGACTGATGGGAGGAAAAGGAACACGTGTCATATCCCTGCCTTTAATTCCCATGGCAAAGCAGCCCCCCCAAGCACAGAAATGCCTTTCCTAAAATCCTGCTTTCCAATATGGCAAAAAATGGGGCTTCAGAACTACATAAAAAAGTAACAGTAAAATTTGCACTGAACAGAAAGATCCAGATAGTTCTGGGCATTTCAGTACTGGCAATTCAGCATCCACCAAATTTGCCACTGGTTCTGGAAGAACAGGGAACCAAAGCTGTTTTGGAAGGGAATTCCCTTCATCCCCTGGATACAGGGATGGAGAAGTCTGAGTTATGGTCAGATTCTGGACCTGAACTTCTCCTTTAAGGCCAGGCCTACCACAGCAGCTCACAGCATGAACACCTACTGTCAATAAAGAAAGGGATATTAAGAAACACTGTAAAACACTGAGCAGCGCCCGGGTTTTAGGTGTTAATACTTTAGCTCTGTTTAAATACAACAATGTACTACGTTAGAGGTACAGTGCCTGATCCCATATCCCAGAAACAGAAGCCCCCTTCATAAAAGGTGCTCAACTTGTATGGAAACTACAGATCCAGAAGGTTTTGTGCTCGGAAAGCAGATGGGCCACTTTCACTGGATCAGAATAGAGCTGGATATGCAGGGTAGAGTGTGAGGAGCCCTGATCATCCGTAACCCCATAGAGGACTGAGAACATCAGCTCCCTTTAGTGCACTTGTCTCCCCCATATAACTAAACCAGTTTGAGACTCCTTTAAGACACACCTAAGTCTTTTTGTGGTACTCCTAATTATCCCTAACACTAACTGCAGTGCTCTCACTGCTCTGCCAACAGAGAGTGTGTCCAGCTGAAACCACATGTGATGTGGTTAATGACCAGTACACTGCTGAATCTGCGTTCCATGCTGCACATGCACGGGAATTGAAAAACAAGGAAAATATAATCAGTGGGGATTATAAAGAGAAATTTTAGCTTTAAAGAATGTATGTGTATAGTTTTCACTTAAGTTCCAGGAACTGATGGTGTGGGTAAAACTGGGGAAGCTGACGCAGTGCTGCTGTTCCAAATGCTTTTGAAAATGATTCTTTATCCCTTTGGGGAAAAACCTTCATACCAATGAGCTTTTTTAGCAGGGAGGATAAAGCTGAGCATCCTCTGGAGCCTGTTTCAATACAGCAACATCCTGTAAAACAAGGGGATCTCAAACAGTTCTCATGGTTTTTTCTCCCTCATCAGATGACTAAAGAGTTATATTATAGGGGTGGCACACTGACCAGCTTGCCTTGCCAGGGAAGAAAGGCTGTGCTGTGATTCACCAAACCTTCAGTGGACTTTCACTTCCAATTTGCAAGTATTTTAACAGGGCAGAACATATTACTTCTGGCACCGGTGTTAACTAAGAAGCAGAGTTTATACTCGGATGCTTGTCTGGCTCAAAAGCAATCACCCCTGAGAAAGCACAGAGCTGCAACTGAATCCGGGTCCAACCTGCACGCACTGGACCAGGTTTTAGTTTGCAGGTTCTCAGGCCAGGAGAACCGATGTGATCATCTCAGCGGGTGTGCCTGACAGCCCGACTGCAGCACAGATCTTCACTTGGCTTTTCGGGAGGAGATGAGAGAAGTCAGTTCTCAGGCTGGCCTGAGTCAGCACTGCTGTTTGCCATTGTTTCCAGGGGACACGGACCAGCTCATGCCCACCGAACGCTGCCCTGCCAGGAGGATCACGAGTGGCACATCACCATCTTGGTTTCCTCTTTCTCAGTGTCTGCAAGTTTTCTGCAGAGCTGGTTATTTATGCAATAAAAGGCTTTGAGCTGATGTAGAAAATGGCACAAAATTATCCTCTTGCTCCCCTGATACCTCATCCCAAAGTGCTCTGAAAAGCTGCCCCCAGAACTGTGCAAGTAGCAGTTTCTGCTCATGGACAAAGGGCTGGTTTCCAACCTCAAAGACACCAGCGTAAGCTGAAGAGCTTGGGAAGCTGTCCTGGAATTGCTCTGAACTCACGGCAAGGTCACTGAGAGCAGAGATGGGGCCCTGGTGTTATGCACATGGCACTTCTGGAGTACAAGCTTTTTTAGTGCTACAGGACATCGCTGGTTATTTAGTATTGTATTCATTTTATAGGGATTTTTTCGGTGTGGAAAAGGATGATTTCCACTGACACCAGGACCTTACCTGTACCATTCTCTCAAACATGTGTGCTAAAGGCAAATAGGAAATGTGTACATCCTCACAAGTAGGAGACCACTGACTCTGGAAGAAAACACAAGGAGCCCCACGAGGCCTCGTCAGTTCAGGCAGGTTTCTTACCTGTATAACTCGTTCAAACATGTGAGCCAGAGGCAGGAAGGAGATGAGCACATCGTCCTGTCTCGGAAAGATCACTTTCTGCAGGTGAAGGGCATGGGAGACAGAAAGGAAAGAAACACTGACAGGAAGACAACAAGAAAGTCATAAAACAATAAAAAGAAAAATGGCACCAGAGGAGCAAAAGGGTAAAGACTGTCAAGAGAGGAAGGGAGCAGCGCACAAAGTGAAGCGTTAAGCCATAGCGTCAATGAAGCTCGGTTAGCAGGAGTAAAGAGCACGGAGATGTACACAGAGGGCAGCGGAGAGGTCTCTCCGTGGCGGAAGGCGCATTGCATCCACACAGCTCACGCTGGAAACGGAGGCTCACCCTGACAGAGAATCCCATTTTATCCATTGCTTTCTACCAGGAGGTGCCGAGACCAGGATTCGCGCCCTCAGCTCTGCGCAGACCCGCAGGATCCTGGTGCAAACCTGCAGGAGCCTCCCGGGAATGCTCCGCAGCGCATCCCTATTCCCCATTGCACGGAGCCCAGCGGAGATCACAGTGTTACTAGCGTCAAAGCTATCATTTTGTTTTCCTCCTTTTCCTTTGGTTAATCATTGGTTTGAATCAGAATAGGTGGGAAAAATTAATGACTGTTTTTCAGCTGCAAAAATTAATGACTTCTGTTAGTGTTTCTTGTCATTTGAAGTGATTAAAGTGGAATTTTAAGGGCATTATCAGTGCCCCACAGACAGGTGTGGGGAGGGGGGAAAGCTGGACAAATTACGCCAGAAATAGTTACCAAAGTCTTCAGTTTGCCAGGGTTTTAACTCTCTCACAGGCTGGAACAAACACAGGCCCCGGGAGCCTTACTCAACCCATGCCCTACCTGCTTTACTGCCTGCCTTTCCAAGGGTAAGGCTTGCTAGAACATTACAGATAAGAAAACCTGAAAGCCTGATTACCCAGTAACTTGCCCCAAGGCCAGTGGTTAGAGGAAAATGGGTATAAAATCTATTAGCCCACAGTATTAGCAGTTTATACCCACTTTTATCTCCACTGCTGTGATGGAATGGATAACCCATGGCCTGGGACACGGCACTGAAGGGAGGCACAGGAGATACTTCCTTAGGGAATATCTTATTGGAGTTAAATCTGGGCAAGTCAGACTGTGGGATGTTCTCCCACCCGTTACCTAGTGAAGTCAAACGTGATTGACAATATGGGTGTTTTCAGCATCCCATTTCATATGATTTCCTGTGTCAGCCTGAATTAAGCCATTAGGAGCTGCAGATCTGATTATACATTATTTCAGGTTGGCCTCGTTTTCTGCAAGCACAGGAATGTAAACCCATTAGCATCACTCGCTGTGCTGCTTTTGTTTTTAACACTGCTTTATGTGCCCAGATCATAAATGGTTTTGTTTTAAATCAGACCAAAGCGATGACACTGAATAGTGCCTCACAGTTGGCACAGGTGTCCAGTTAAATGCAGAATGAAAACAGCTTCTTAGCATCTGAGAACAGCCTTATAAGAGCTCTAGGGTCACTTCAAAAACTGTTCTATTGATCAGAATCCCTGAACTAAGCAAAACTGGCACAGGAGTGTGTGAGCAGCAGATCTGCAGCTCTTCTCAGCTTTATGTATCTTGATTTTGGTGATTTACTGCTTCCAAATCTGTTCCATTTTGCTCCATTGCATTTCTGTGGTTAGCATTGCCCTACTTGTGTGGGTCGGCTACAGGCATTTGCACTCCCACCAGCACCACTCTGGGGACTGGATGTGCAGCCACTTACACCAGACTTCTGTCTCCATCTGATACCTCCAAGAGTAATCAGAGTATCTCATTGCCAAAGTATCTCAGTGCCATCAACAAACACTGAATCCATTTCTGTGGGCCAGTCCTGGAAGCTGCTGAGTTGCCCCAGCTCCCTCTAAACCAGTTCTCTTCCAACATAAATGGTCCTGCCCTTTGAAGCTCAGACCTATATGCACCAGCTTTCATTTGAGCATCTCACTGCCTCTGATGCCAATGGCAGCTCCGTGCTGTGAAGCCCAAGGGCCGGCTGCAGCAAGCTGTTGGCATTTCATACTGGGAATTACTGGAGTCACAACCCCGCAAATACTCGAACGCATGAGTTCAGAGGGACTCCTCACATCACATTCCTTACAATACAGGTCTGGAAATCTACGAAAGTTCAAGGATTAGGATAACTAGACTGCAGCATTTTCACCACCAACAGTAACACCAGCAAAGGGTAGAAGGTGACTTATTGTCCACCCGTGTGTACATCACTGCTTTATGGAATTGCCTGTTTACTACAAAAAATAGATTCAGTGTATTTGTTAGGTCCTTAGCATGCTGTGCTAAAGCAATTCTGCTTCCTGTATCATTTCTAAACACGAGTTTATGCATTGCCTAGAACATTATACAGGTACTTGGCCAGTGCTATGCTTTTTTAACAGGTATTACAGAAAGTAAGATATACTTTGGTACCAATGAAATTAATCATTCTTGTAAAAAACTTCTATATTCTTTTATATATATACATATGTACTTTATAAGCAGAGAGGTTTAAGTGAGTGAGGACATTGTGTGGGCACAGTGGGACACAAAGAGCACAAGCAGACCCTCTACACTTTTCCAAGCACCACTGGCACAGTGCTTGTTTGCTCTCCTTATTCTTCGAAAGGCGTCAATGAATTGGTTTGCACGAGCCAACATTGCTCCTCAGAAGCACTTTGTGCCCTACAGAGCCAGGGAGCCAGTGCTGGACAGGGGATTTAATGCCCTGCAGTGCTCTAAGATCAGACTCGCTCCCGTTTCTATGGATTTGGCCTTGCGAGTAAGAGAAATTTCACCTCTCATCTGAAAAGTCACTTTTCCTTTCCACAAAGCCCATGCAGGACACAGCTTAACCCCCCAACCCCCTGCATGGGGCAGTGTTTTCTAGAGCAGGGTATTCACCTCCGTCACTTTCAGAAAGCCCGAAAAGTCCGCGACCACGTTCCCGTGGGTCAGCATGGCACCTTTGGGGTTCCCTGTGGGAAACAGAGAGAGATTTGGCAGATGAGCAGCAGGGAAACTTCCAAAAGCTCAACAAAAAAAAAGGCAACAGAAATGGTTAAACCGTTAAATTCTGCATTTGAAACCGTAACTTCCTCAGTCACCTCCGTGCAGTGGCCTGCACCAACAGCATTTAGTGCAGCACTCAGAGTGTCATAAAGTGATGCCGTAAGCACAAGTATTTCTGTTGGAGACTGAACAACACTTTCCATCACAAACAGCCCAACTGCAATTTGTGAGAGCGCTCGGATGGAGCAGTTCGATGAGCACGGCTGTCAGACCGCGCTGGCTGCTCCCAGCCTCTCCAATGGGATGTCTTTCACACAGATTTTGGCTAAGAATGATCTTCAGTACCAAGAAAGCCCATTTAAAAAGCTGTCAAGCTCTTACCTAGCCCATGCACTGGATAACCCTGTTATCCCTGCAGGAAACGGGCAATACACAGTAAAAATCAGGCTACAAGAAGGCCCTGTGAGACTGTGATTAAGGGAAGTCATTAATGCTGCCAGCAGCAGAGCAGAGGTGGAGACAGCACTGAGCCCATAAGGGAGCCACATCCCAGTGCAGTGCTGGGCGCTGCGCCTGCAGTGATTCACCTCCACACTGTCAGTATTTGCCTTTTCACCCTCTTTTCTCTCTTCTGCATTTCATATCTGTTCATACACCAAAATACTGGGTTTGTCAAGCGGCAGACACTGAAATCTCCACCACCCAGAGCCAAGGGTTCCATCCGAAACTCCCTGCTTATAGTGCTGGCTCAGAGGACTCTGCACATCCTCCTGCCACAGCACTGTCCCTTTCCATCACCCTCAGAGGGTTTATTGCTGAAAAGAAGGTGCAGGTCAGCTCGAATCAAGATTACGGAGCCAGCCTCTCTCTCCCCAGCGTGCTTTTAAGCAGATTGGTTTAATTCAATCACGCCACTGCAGCGTAGCTCCTGCTATGCCATGCGGAAGCTGATCAGAGGAGCTTTGCCCGTAGGTACCTTGCGTAGCCCCAGCACTGGGATACCCCAGGAGCTCTGCAATCCTGTTACAGCTAATGATGGATGCAACAGAACGATAACCCAGCAGAGATTTCGCCCTGGTTTCCTCAGATTAGGAAGGGAGCGGCGGTGTTTTGTGAACTGGTTTCAGCACAGGAAGATATTCTTAATCCTCTTGGTTTGGGGTCTGTTGGCACCCACGTGGCACAGCCCAGCTCGCTGCTGATCCCTGTGCCCTGCCTGTTCCCTGTCACTGCCTCTACTCAGCTTTGTGCCAATAGTTAAATAAAGGCCCAAGCAGAAGTAGTCATCATTGCAGGCATTTATTGCACTAAATCAGGATGTTTTGAACACAGTGTATTTTACTGAAACCCCATGCTTGGTGTCCCAAGTGCCTGGGAGCAACTCGGTCCTAAATCCTTGCAGATGAACAGGGTGCACAGGGGATATTTTGCTCTCATATTCATCCTCATCCGAAGCTTGGAGGTGAAGCTGGGGCTGACATGATGTTAGGTTAGGCTCCTGCCCCAACGTGTTGTACCTCAGGCTTGTAGCACCAGCTCATACAGGCAGGTTTCATTTACAGGCCCTTATTTTCACAGCACACATGGATCCAGATGTCAGGAAAGCTCCATGAACCAATGTTGCTTGATCCAGAAACCACTTGTTAGTTGTATTTAGCCAAATACATATGCTCAGCCCTGGCAATTCTATCCATAGCCGGACTCTCGCAGCATAACACAAGTTCTTCCATGTTGGCACCAGCAGGTCACACACAGTGAGGAGGATGTGCTCAGTACTGGCTTGTAAGTTCAAAACTGTGCCTACCACCTATACCAATGGCAGATCTGGCTCCTGCACCTTGGCACAGCTCTGCAGCCTTCTCCTGGAAGATTTCATAGAAACCCAGACTGGTTTGGGTTGAAGGGACCTTAAAGCTCATCCAGTTCCAACCCCTGCCACGGGCAGGGACCCCTTCCACTAGAGCAGCTTGCTCCAAGCCCCTGTGTCCAACCTGGCCTTGAACACTGCCAGGGATGGGGCAGTCACAGCTTCCCAGGTGCTTTTAACTCAGACTCCTGTATCATCCCACCTCTAACACCACTGATCTGCTTTGGCACCATTGAGACCACAGCCTGTCCAGGATCCTGCAAACAGGACACAGAGGAAGGACCCATGATGCTCACACTGCTGCAGGTGTGCCATGGTGCTTTGAGCAGAGGCACTGAATCTGCATCAAAGACAGAGGTGTTCCAGAACAAACCATGCTCCCATGGGAGCTGCAGCTCTTTGGGATGGGGGATTCCTGCAAATTCCAACTTTCTTTAGTAGCTGTAAGAGCAACCAACAAAAGGGATCCCTCTTGCTACGAGCCCCTTCCCAGAACTACCACTTTGAGATTAAAAGGTTGGCAGTGATACTGCTTTCCCTTTAAAATAAATCAATGCCAGACCTGTAGCACTGCTCTCAAGCATGAATTCCCTCATCCAGACACTCTTTGTGAGTGTCCCGTTACGGAACAGGGCCAGGTAGTAGCCCGGGTATGGCAGTTTCTCCTTGTCTTGGTGCCAGGCTGGTTTGGCAGCTCTCATAAGCAAGAGAAGAACCTTTTCCATGTTGCTAAATGGGTCTTCCGAGCAGCAGCTCCGGCACTGACTCAGTGGTGTGATCCGTCAGCACTTTGGGATGCAGGCGCTCCTCTCCTCCAGCACACAGGGATATGCACTGACAGGCTGTGAGGAAACGCTGGGAAGCAGTTTTTATCCAATGGGTTCGAGGTGGATCCTTGAGGAAATGACAGCTTGCTTCTCTGATGGTTTGGGGGCATCTCTGTGCCTCTGGCCCACTTCTGAGTGCTGATGATTCCTGGGTACCACAATGAAAGCTGGTCTTGACATCTTGTCATCTGAGCTCAGCAGTGTCAGCCTCTCCCAGGGCAGGCCTTTGGGCATCTGATCCTATCAAAGAAAAGCAGACAATAAAAGACCACTTCTGGGGTTCCTTATAAACAGCTGAAATTATTTCCCATTCTACAATTTCCAGGTTACAAACTCTCCAGCTGAGGTTTGTTTCACATCATACAAAAGGATTTAGAGCCTTTGAGGACTGAAAAAGCCCTTGAGAACACATCCATTGGAAGAAAAGTCTAAATCTGGTCATTAAAAATAGCTTGGCATGTGCTATATAAAGAGCCAAACCTTTTAGATCAAAACACAACATGGAAGACAGATCAGAGCGCTGATACAACCCCTGGAAAAGGCATGAAGTGATGTGCAAAGTCCTCCAGCAGCAGAGGCTGGGCTGATGGCTCACAAAGCATTGCTCTGTGAGTTTTTGTTAGGAAATGATGTGCAGGATAAGGAATCTCGGATTCGGATGGGAGAAAACAAAATGCTCCCTGGTTGTCCTATTTCTGTAACTTCAGGCATGTTCCTAAGAACAGCACAAAGTCGGGAGCCAGCCCAGGAGATTGCGTTTGGGAACAGAAAAACCAAACCCCTTCTCTGGTCAGAATGTCTGATTTAGAACTAAAAATATTGACAAAAACATGACCTGAAAAGAAATCACTGCTCTGCCCTTTAAAAGCCACACAAACACATGGTGCCCCACTGTGCCTGCAGGCACAGCTCCTCTGGATTCCTGCCATTCCAGGTTGTGCCCTGCCACTTTGCACTGGCAGAGCCGGTGCTCCCAGCCCACGGGCTGTGATGTCCATACCCTGCACTGGGATCAATCTTTTCCTCTTAGGGATTCCCAGTGCTAAGACAGAGCAGAGTTCAGGCTCCTTTCACACCGTGCACTGCCCTGGGGTACCCCGAAGTGCCTGGACCTCAAAACTAAGAGCAAAGGTAAAATCCCTAAAGCCTTTTAACACATTTTGAGTTTGCATTTGGAGTTGATAAAGCAGTTGCCTACCTGACCTGCAGTACAGGTCTTCTCCAGGAGGTGGAAGATGAAGATGTCTCCTCTTGTCCAGCCTCATCTTCAGCCTTTGCTCTCTGCAGGCTGAGCAGCACAAGCAGCTCCCCTTCCTGGAGGGCAGCTTGGTGTCAAGCAGCATCTTCTGCTTGCCTTGGTCAGTGGAGGCCAAATCAAGGATGCTTTGGGCTAGGGCCAAGCGTTGGGCAACACCAGGAGCAGAGGTGAACCTGGAAGAGCTTGGTCTCTTTCTGCAGGTAAGTTCTCAAGAGCAGGAAATTCCTGCAAACTGTATGAAAATCAGGGTCTGGAGAGAGGGGAAAGCTGTGTCTGCTAAGAACAGGCAGGGAAACGATGCTGCTCCTCACTGAGAAAAAGGGGCCAGTGGCTCATGAGTACCAGCAGCGTGGTACCCCATGGCCAGCACACGAGCAAGCTGGGGCTGGGGACACTGGTGTGCTTAGGATACAGAGGATGAAACAGGGCACAGATTTCCAGACAACTGGAAAATGATTCTACAGAAGTGTACATCATGGAATGCAAGTGAAAAATAAATATACCAGTATTTGTAATTTGCAGCCTACAGACAGGTATATACACATATATCCTTAAACATTAAAAATGCATGGAAATATCATTGCTATATCAGTATAACATCAAGTTGGCACATATTAAGGTGGTATTAATAATTCATTTAAAAATCTAGTCTAAGATTTTGAGATTAAAATGTCTCTTTTTTTACCTGTGGTGCCACTAGTAAAACAGACAATTGAGAGGTCTTCTGGTCGAGGAGGCTGGAAATGCACAAGGAGAATAAGGAGATCACATCAATCAAAAGCAGATAGGTCAATGGCAGACTCTTGTCATTGTATAAACTTTAAGATCAAACCAGTTCTGTTTCAACACTGCCATAAAAAGCGCTCCTTCCCCTTGGCATATATTAAAGACCATCATTATAGTCTTTATCAGGATTCTTCAGCTGATGCAGACTCTATTCCTCCCTTATGTTTTGTTCCAGGTGCACAAAGGGCATGCTTTAATGTAAGAGGACTGTGATGGAGTCTTTGTCTTGCTAGGATTTTCAAAGACAGCATCTCTACCTGTAGGTGTGTGGGAAAACCTGAGATAATTTATTCATTTCCTGATAAATGCTGGGGATACTCAGCAGGACACAACTTTCTGAAGCTGTTTCCAGGAGTATCTCTTGAGTTTGGCTCAACAATGGCATTTAATTACTGTGTCATTGAGATGTTCAGCAAGGATGAACTATCTCAGCTCTTCCTACCCTATAACTGAGGGTAGGAAGCGAATGCTGCACATCCCAGAGAGCTGGTGGATGCTCCATCCCTGGAGACATCCAAGGCCAGGCTGGATGTGGAGCAACCTGATCTAGTTGAAGGTGTCCCTGCTCATTGCAGGGGGTTGGAACTGGATGAGCTTTGCAGGTCCCTTCCAACCCAAACCGTTCTGTGGTTCTATGATCCCAGTGGATGGTACTGACAGTCCTGAGCAAGCCTTTCCCTCTTGGGCACTGAAGTAAACATAGGAGCCAGCTGCAGCTGTGAGTGGGAGAAGCAGCACATCAACACTCACCACAGGCACATGGCGACTCTCGCGGCCACAGTCCTGAAAGAGATTAAAGCAACAAAGATGATTTCCACTTTGACTGCCGTGGTGTAACCCACTTGCTAATAACCCACTGAGGGACAGGGGGAGCTGCAGCAGAAACATCTGTGCCTGGTAACTTAAGTCATCTTCTCTATCCAAAGCTTCTTGCATTAACTGCAATCCATCCTTGGTTTAAGTAGAGCTTGGATTGCTTGAGCTGGATCCAGACTGTTGCATCAGTGTAAGGCTGTAACTACATGTAGGAGGGCAGTGTCTCAAACAGCAGCCTCCCTTCCCAGGGTTAAATAGCATGTGTGTGATATCTTCTGTGAGCAGGAAGGCTTGAAATGTTGGCTCCCCAATCAACAAGGAATTACACACCAAGGGGCAGCCACACTGAGCATCAATATCATCAGCCACAGGCTGCTCTTTTGTGCTCTCCAGACACTGAACCTGCCACACAGCTCACAAGTCCCTGTTTGTTTTACTGGCTTCTTACAGAAGCTACAAAACAGAGTAAAAGGAAAGAAGCACACACTGACCTCCACCTCCTGCATGGTCTGGATGCGAACTCCACAACGCCTCCCTCTCTCCGTCAGCTCCTTTTCAAAGGGGTCCATCAGGATGATGGAGCTCAGACCCGGCGTTTCTCTCCTCTCCACGTGGTCCAGGAGTGTTCTGGCCTTTTCGGGCTTGTCACAAATGACCGTGGAGATGTCAGCTGGAAGAAAAGTCCCCGAACAAGCTGTTCACATCTGTTTCCTAAGGCCAGACTGGCTGCTGGCTCGTAGCATTGCATCAGTGCTGAAACTCACCTCAGGAAACCCAGAGCATAACAAACATTTCTCCTAGGAAATCACTGCGATTTAGTCTCATCTAAATCAGTGCCAGAGCTGCAGCTGACATCTACGGTTGTGCTGGGATTCAGTTCAACGTGCTAAAATTGATCACCATGTGGGCTAAAAAATCTATGAGGCACAATAGGAAGCAGCACAGGAGTGGGTGGCCATGGAGTAATTCCCACAGCCACCAGAGCAGTCCCATCCACCACTGTGCATGACTGGGCACATGGGAAGTGCAGACCCATCATGGGGACGCAGAGCTCCCCAGGAACCTCTTAGGTGACTCCAAGACAATGAGCAAACTGGCCTGGCTTGTGGAAAGCAAAGGAAAGTGAACGATTCCGAGCCACAGAGGGATTTCTGAGAGGACATCAATTCTGTCTTTACCTGTGTTGACGATGTAACGAATGGCTCCGGGACCCAAGGTGTCGTAGAGGGGAACCACCACCATGGAGTAGGTGTAGCAAGCCAGCTCGGAAATGATCCACTGCAGGAGGACATCAGAGCATGAAGGTGAGAAAGGGGCTATGGGAACAGATTTAACCCACTTGAGAACAATCCTCAAGTTTAAAGCAAGCTCACAAGCCAGGAACATTATTAATACAGCATCAATTGAGTTTATAACCTCACCTCTGGGCGGTTCTGAGCAAAGACCCCAATGAACTGCTTCGTGGATGGCTTGCAGCCCTGCTGAATTAGGCCTGAACCCAGGGCTTCTGCTCTTTCAGCCACCTGGAATGTGAAGAGAAAAAGAATACATAAAAGATGAACGTCAGCAATACCAGACTAAGTGGACTCTGAGCTTGCGCAGGGAGGCTCTCAGATTCTCATGTTTGCTATCTAAAAGCCCAGTGTTCTACATTATGGTGAGCCATCAGTAGCTGACTAGCAGCTGACCTCTGGCTGGCAATGCCCCATGGATTTGGGGTGTGTCAGTGCCACTGTCAAGTGTGTGCTAATGGCATTGAGGTGGTCCCTGAGAGCCAGCACACCTGTATAACACCTGGGATGTGCCTGGCTGGGGAAACAGCCCTCACACATCAGCACATCAGCAACCTCCCAGTCAGTGCATGCAAATAAAACCTGGAGAGGGGCTTTGACAAGGGCCTGTAGGGACAGGCCAAGGGGAATGGCTTTAACCTGCCCGAGGGGAGGCTGAGATGAGCTCTTAGGCAGAAGCTCTTCCCTGTGAGGGTGCTGAGACCCTGGATGAGTTTTAAAGCCCTTCTGCCCAAGCCATTCCATGATTCCCAGCTCACCTCCTTGTAGGACAGCCACTGGTAGGGCTGATTTGGCTTCCTGAAACCCAGGCAGGGGCCGTTTTCTGGAAGACACAAGCAGAGATGATGCAGTTAAGGTGCTGCCCAGCACCACGCTGCAGGGATGCAGCAGAGCTCCCAGAGAGTGAATCGGTTGCTGCCAGGGTTGACTCTCACTCCTGGGACAGAGCTCACAGGAGTGCAGCTAATGGAGACCAGCTGCTGGGATCCCCCAGCCCCTTCAATCCTCCTCCCTGGGCTGCAGCAGGGACAGCGGCAGTTTGCCCCCATCAGCCTCATTAAAAGACCCTTCTCCGAAGGCAGTGCAAGCATTCATGTCTGCCAAGGGCTGCCATCCCAAACAGCAGCTCCCACTGCTTTCACTGCCTTTTGATTTAAACACTTCAAAGTGAAAACTGCTGTTTTTAGCCCAGCCTGCTCTGGAGGAGGGGGAAACGATGCACAGCACTATGTGACAGGAGCGGTATTGGAAATGCTCAATTTATTTGCTAACAGTGCTTACCTGCACGAGATCCATCCCTCCAAACTCCTCCTGAGTTATTTATCTACCCCTGTGCTGCAGGGTGGAATATTTGCAATTCCACTGAGGCTTTTGATGGCACCAGAAGTAATGTGACAGTGAAACTGTTGTGTTCAACAAGGCAGGACATCATAAGCAGCAGACACAGAAATAGTTATGGCAGAGGAGGGAAGAGTCATCGTGGCTTTTTAGAGTGGGAAATGAGGTCTCACAAGTGTGTAAGAGCTCTTTGATGACAACATCGATCGTGGGGTAAGGGTGATGGACTGATACCATGCTCGGCTTCCCTAAGGGCTTCTGGTAGAGCCCTTGCCCTGCCCTGTTGTGGGATACAGGGCTATAAGCTGTGTGAGTAACTGATGCAAAGGCAGCAACAAGGAGAAATAGCTATCAGTGTCTGCAGCGGAGGAAGAGCTCTGTTGGGTTCCACAGTTGTACACCCGCATCAGCCCTGTGTAATGAATTCAGAAACACTCCAGAACTGAATAATGTACGATGAGCTTTCCTGACGCTGCAGAATTCAGGACATTAAGGTATCTGCCAGTGGCAGCAAAGGGATCTTGCAGTACCAGGAGGCTGCACAGTAAAATTCAATGGCATTAAGGGCAAAATAATGCATGTTGCAAATAATAACCCTCATCCCACATGTAATGGTCCTCTATAGTTTCTGGGCCTCCCAAACTCTCTTAGACTCTACACTCTATAGGCTTCTGTACTTTACTGTCCTGCTGTTCTCTTTTAGTCTCCCTTTCTCCTTAGCAATCATATCTCCTTCAGTTTCCCACTCTTGTTTCTCTATTCTTTGTGCCCTCCTGTACCCCTGGGGACTCCAGCACTTTTTCAGCCTCTCCACACTATTTGTGCCTCCTCCATTCTTTCAGCCTCTGCAACTGATTTCTACAGTTTTGTGGCTTCCCACATTCTGATGGCCTCCCGCTCCTTTTTTGGGTCTCCCATGCTCCGTTAACCTTTGAAGTCCAAATGGGCACCTACACACACACTTTTATGGGCTCCTGCACTCTCAGCCTCTACACTCTCTAAGCTTCCCTAAGCCTTTGAGCCTCCCTCACCATTTGGGACTCTGCGTTATTCTCCGCCTCTCCCCTCCTCTGCTCCTACTGTGCTCTCACCAGAGATGCTGAAGCCCCTCCTGAAGACCTCGTACATGGTCCTGGCATCATCGTAGTAGTGCGTCAGGAGCTGCGGGCTGTCCCCGATCACCGACCGGCGTGCTCCATCCAGGCCCTGCGTGACATGATGTGACAGGATGTGAGGCAGCACCACCCGATGGGCAGGAGATGGGGAAACCCCGAACCAGAAAGCAGCATGCTCCACGGATGCCATATTCCATCCCCAGCACCCAAAGGGATGGGAGAGGTGGTACATCCACCTTGGCACCCCAGTAACATGGAGAACAGTGGAGACCTTCGACCTGGACAGGTGATGGTTGATATTTCCCAAGGAGGAATTGTGAATCCATAAGTAACAGGGTGGGGATGTGCTGGGGAGAAACTGCTCTGGGATCCACAGATCCCCAGGGCTGGTACAACAGCACCTTCTCAAGGACATCTGGTCCAACAGGAAGAACAGGACTGCAGACCCAAGTGCATGGGTTCAATAGAGGTGTTTTAGAGTGGGCAGGGTCAGAGTGACCAAAGCAGGACTGTGAAGTGAGCCAGAAAAAGCCTCACTAAAGCCCTAAACACAGGGGAAAACTCTCTGGGGAAGTGTAAATACTTCCAATCATTTTAAGATGATGGAATTACAGTGACATTTTAGAGGGGACATCATAAAAAGCTTTAAAAATTCCCATCGCACTTTCAGATATTCATTTAAATGGAGCCAATTTTCAGATTTATTTCTCCTCTTTAAACCAGAGCAGCTCCATTAATCTTTAAAACCCTTTGCAGGCATGAAAATTAACAAGTCCTCAGGCTCTGAGCATGGATTCGGGTCTCCTGTTTGCTATTATTACACAGTTTGCATCAGCAGACTCAGCAAACAAGCGCCAGCCGATTTGATCCCATCAGTGGCTGCCTTTCAGTGGTTTCTCCCGTGCAGTAGCAGCTCCTGTAACGTTGGGTCATGGCAAAGCTAAGACCAAACTGTTGCTGGGAATCCAAGAGAATAAATCAATGGGCTGTGTTCTAGTTTTCCAGGTTACAGATAAAGGTGAATTAAGGAGAGGAGAGATCCCTGGCATAGCGCGCTGCACGTCCGATGTCAGCATTGTCCGGGTTCAAACTTAAACAGGGGAGATTTAGGTTGGATGTAAGGCAGAAGTTCTTCATCGTGAGGGTGGTAAGACCCTGGAATGGGTTGAACGGAGAAGCTGTGGCTGCCCCATCCCTGGCAGTGCTCAAGGCCAGGTTGGACACAGGGGCTTGGAGAAAGCTGCTCTAGTGGAAGGGGTCCCTGCCCGTGGCAGGGGCTGGGGCTGGAGGAGCTTTAAGGTCCCTTCAACCCAAACCAGGCTGGGGTTCAGTGATGTCGGGATGCCCCTGGCCTCACCTCCACCTCCTCCGATTGCATCCGCAGGTCGCAGGGCGGCTTCACGGCGCGGGGCCGGCTGGCGAACCAGTAGGCGACGACGGCGGCGAAGGCGCCGATGCCCACGAGCGCCGAGGCGGGCAGGCTGCGGAAGAGCTGGCTCAGGTCATCGAACTCGGGCAGCCGCAGGCTCCGCAGCAGCTCCTGAGCCTGCATCTTCTCCGCCAGCGACACGGCGAACTCTGCAAGAGCCACAGGGATGGGTCAGGGCAGCGTCCGGTGCCGGCCCTTGTCGGGCAGTGCAAACGCTGCTCTGCAGCAGTCAACAGAGAGAGAACAGCATCTATGGAAGAGATAGGAGGATGGAAGAAACATCCCTACAAGGGTGAGCCGGAGCAGACGGCTCGCTCCTGAAGGGCAACCGAGTACACGTGTGCATTGGGTGATGCAGCTGGAGTTTCCTGCAGCAGGAAGATGCTGTGATGAGCTCTAGGATCCAGTTATGACTGAGCCCTCAGGGCTTCCCTGAGCAATACAGGGGCTGCTGGTGGCCACAGAGTCAGGCAGCACAGCACCGTCCAGCCACAAGCCCTCGGCTCATGGGCAGCAGAGCGAAGCCAGTGTGCCTCTGTGTGCACAACACCAGGCAGACAGCTCCGAAACACCACCTTCACGTTCCCAACCTTGTGTTCCTTACGATGCACATCAGGGTAAACAACAGGTGATTTACCAAGGAAGTTTCATTTCATCACTGAAGTGTTTCCTGGAAGAAACTGCAAGGACTGCAGAGCGGAGATAAGGCAGTGCTGGTATCGGGATGGGAACATGGCACCGCAGGGCCCCCACCCTGCAGCCACACCAGACACGGTGCCTCCGGGTGCTCCGTGGTGCCAGGGCATTCCCTAACGGGCAGCACCATGGTCCTGCTGTGGGAAGGGCTGGAGCCCTGGCCCCTCCAACACAGTGAGGCTGATGGGGACCCTGGCACTGAACCTGAAAGCAAAGAGAAAACCTTTTCTCCTTTGCTGTAACAAGGGCTGTGCATGGAGGAGATAGCAATGGGATAAGTTTTGGGATAGGATGGCAACACTCTGCTCTCATTCCCTCTGTACCTGCCAGCATCACAGTGCTGTGAGCAATGGGCTGGACCCATAAAGTGAGCGCTGCTTCCTGGGGAAGCAGAGGGCAAGCAGCTGATGGGGCATCATTCCAAACACCTTAGTTTTCTCTTTGCACCCCGGAGAGAGGGGCAGGGCAGCAATCCCACTGCTCCTGGGGTACAAAGGTACACTGTCCTCAGGGGACTCCTGGCTGGGTGCTGAGCACACAAGCAGCATCGTAAATACCAGTAAGGGCCCAGTATCAACTCCCTGCCAGGGAGTCTCCAGTAACGGCCAGCCCTGCGAGGGACAAGCCAAACAGATGCTGCAGAGGAGGGGATCCAAACAGTTAAGGTTTCCTGTTAAGCCCCACGGCTCTATTTATGACTTTAACAGCAGTCAAGACCTTAAAGAAGAAGCTTTTCTGGTGCAGGAGCCCCTTTCCTCTCACCCTCTGGCCTCGCTCCAGCCTATGGAGCCACGGAGTTATTAACGGGGGGGCTTCACTCCCATGAGGGGCCAGGGCTTCCTGCACAATGGCACCAGTGACGTTAACACAAACCAGCTTTTTTCCTCCCGGGAACAGTGTCTGGGTTATGTTGAAGGTCAGGAGCACCTCCCCGCAGCCTTTCCCCATGCTTGTGCCAAGGCAGCTCTGGAGGCCAGCACAGAGCAGCCCCAGACAGGGGTACCCCTTGCACAGGGCTCTGGAAGAGGCCCTTAAGTTTGCTCAAACAAAAGCCCACAGCAAACAATTAACCTCAACCACTACAATTTGGGGGGGGGGGGGGGGGGGGCAGCAGGGGGGGTAGGGACAGGCCAAGGGGAATGGCTTTAACCTGCCAGAGGGGAGACTGAGATGAGCTCTTAGGCAGAAGCTCTTCCCTGTGAGGGTGCTGAGGCGCTGGCACAGGGTGCCCAGAGAAGCTGTGGCTGCCCCATCCCTGGCAGTGCTCAAGGCCAGGTTGGACACAGGGGCTTGGAGCAAGCTGCTCCAGTGGAAGGGGTCCCTGCCCGTGGCAGGGGTTGGGGCTGGAGGAGCTTTAAGGTCCCTTCCAACCCAAACCAGGCTGGGATCTACTGAGCTTACATTAGTAAGTGAAAGTGGGGAAGCAGAAGCAGAGTGAACTTACCCCGTCAAAGGAAGTTTCCAGCTCCTTTGAGTCCTCTTAATTCGACTGAGACCTGTACTTCAGTCACTGACCCCGTTTCTGCACTACAAAGCTCTCCCATCATGCCTTCTGCAACAGTTCATCTTGATTTCTGCACCTAAAGTGATTCATGATGAGCCCAGACTTGCTTTGCTCAGGGCAGCCAACCTGCTTGGGAAGGTGGCCAGGAAAGGGGAAAGGTGCATTTGGGAGGAGCAGCACAGTCGAGATGGGAGAGAAACACCCCAGAACCCTCCTACCCATGGAGGCTGCTTGTCTCCTAGAGGATCAGGGCTTGGAGCTGCCCGGATCCAAGCCTGCTCCAATGATGGGGACTGAAGGAAGCAGTTTGGAGAAAGGGAGAAGTGCTGGATCCTTGCTGGGAGGGAATAGCCATGGGTGGGAGCCTGGGGCTGCCCCACTTGGCTGGCAGCTTCCCACATAGGGTTGGGGTAAAGAGAGCTTCTGCAGCCAACCCTTGTGTAGCCAGCAGCGACACCAGGCTCTGAACCATGAACCAGCCTTTGTGAGGAGGCAATCCCACAGGGACAGTGCTTATTTATGCCTTTTCCTCATCACAAACAGCACTATTGTGTGGTTCCACTTTGATCTTTTCCTGCTGGAAGTGATGCTGTAACTCCAGTGCAGTCAATGGAGTTTCAGTGACATAAACCAGTGTGGGAACAGCCTCTCGCTGCTGGGGTATGCATAAGGCAATTAAAACTTCACCCATCCTGTGCAGCCATGCGATCACATCCTTCCTACCCTTACATCGGCTCCCGGGAAGGAGAGCTCCTTTGGAGCTGCCTTTATCTCCCTGCCCACAATGTGCGGGACAGGGACCAGGCGGGTCATTCATTTCGCTTGGAAACTGGGCAAAAGGTCTAATCCCTATCCCAACATTCAGGCACCAGAAAAGGGCTATTTACATTTGACTTGAGAGCACTAAACCCAAACCAAATAAGCAGCTTTTCAGCGTGTCTGAGAGAATTAACTGTTTGCAGTGAGGAAACGCAGCCAGGGTGCGCGGGATGGCTCAGAGCCTGCAGACCCACAGCTCCTCTCCATACCCCCATCACCCCAGCCGTGTCCTTGGCTACGGCACTGGCTGCTCACTCATGTACTGAGGAAACAGAGTGCACAGGACCTGAAACATCTCAATCCAGAGGGGCAGATTTAGAAGGGTTTCACTCAAGCGAATCAGTCTGAGCCTTTTGAACCGTTAAAGCTGTTTTCACACATTCAGCTCCATAAACCCCATGTCCTTGAGATTTGTAGTTTCCTTCCAGAAAGGGGGTTGGTGACAGAAGATTTGCACAAGGAAGCACCCAGCAAAGTTTGGAGCACTGTCCCTAACCTTCCCCTGCAGAGCAAAAAGCAGTGTCTGTACACAGGTTCAGACGGCTTTGAGACAGGGATTCAAATCATCTTGTGACTGTCACTGCAGGAGAGTCTCCATTTACAGCGGGTAAGGGAGCATCAAACACATAAAGCTGGTGGGTATTAATTGTGCTGCATCACTGGAAACCATCTGCTAGTTTAAATGAAAGCTATTGCAGTGATGAATGCGTTTCTGATGCGTTCATAGAGGCTGGCACAGGGCATCTGGGGATTTGGTGGGTTGCTTGTGGAGCGCTGTTGTGTTCCTACCCTCTTCCTCTTTCCAAGCTTCCCGCAAGCACACGATGGGACAGCAAACCCGGGAGGAGCTGCTGTCATTAAATGCAGCTCAGGTACCATTGACTTTTCCCCAACTTGGCCAGGGCAGCAGCTCCTGGGAGACCACGGGCTATGAATTCCTAATCACTGCTGTAATTAAAACCGGAGACGGCGCCAAGCCAGCCTCCGTTAACCTCCGCAAGGCTTGCGTGGGCACAGAAGACGAGGAGATGGATGAAAACTTCAGTTCCCCTCCTAAAGCCTCTCTGGGTTGAGGTTGGGCTCAGCCAAGCAGTGGGACATGAACTGTTCCCAGCAGATTGAGCTCACATAGCCAGGGGTGTCCCTGTCCATGGCAGGGGGCTGGAACTGGATGGGCTTTAAGGTCCTTTCCAACCCAAACCACTCTGTGATTCTATATGTGTGTGTGCATAGACACACAAGTGTATACCTGGTGTATTCTCAGCGCCACTGACCCACCAGCCTCCTCGTCGGCACCCCAATGCCAAAGGCAGGGCACAGACAAAAGGGAATCTCCAAGCAACCCAGAGGAGCTGCAGTGGCCTCTGCTTGCTTCTGCTCTGCTGCTGAGAAATGCGTTTGCAAGGAAATGTGTTTGCAAGGAAATGCATTTGCAATACTCAAGATCTTTGCAAGCATCCACTAAAAAGTGAGAAATGCTCACAAGGAGCTCAATGTCCTGAAAGTCCAAGTTTACCCAAAAAGCACTGTAATTGCAAATAGAGGCATTTAAAGTATCTGAAATATCTACAGCAAAACAGCCCATTGCCAAGAGGAATTATTCAATAAATAATTCAGTGGCTGTGCTAAGAACTTACTTTACATGTTTGTAATGTTCCAAAGAGCAAAACCCACCACCCAGCTGGCTGGAAATGGCCCCTACTCAGAGCTACGCCACCAGCTCATCCTTGTCCCCATGCATCGGGTGCACCTATTCAGCTGCCAATTCCAAATCCCCCAAAAGCTTCATCCTCCAGTCCCATGCCTCCTCCCCACGCTTGGGCTCATGGATCTGAGCCAACCTATAGATACCTTCTGCACCCCTCAGCAGTGGTACCCTGCAGCCACTCGTGTGCAGGAAAGCTGAGACGAGGATCCTGGTCCAAATCTGCCACTCAACTGGATACGGAAGCATTAAAAGCCTGTACAAGTATATTGAAGTTTCCTACCAGAATGAAACGCTCTTTGATGTCTCCGAAGTGTCTCCATTCCGTGAGTTACAGCGATGAGAAAGCTCCTCTACCAGCCAAAATGTCCTCAAAACGTTACCCAGCACCAGCATGTGATGAACGAGTCACAAGGTTTCATTCATCGGGATGAAAACACCAGCCAGTTGGCTGCAGTGGTTGCAGAGGATGAAGTTCAGATGGCAAAACCCACTTGGGGTGCTTAACCCTGGGTCCCTCATTACACTTGTCTCATCCCTCTCATCCCATTGTGGCTGCTCTGTGCTCACACTAAGCGGGCTCCCTCAGTTCCTCCAAGCTAAACCCAGCCCGAATGAAAAGCAAAGCCCCAGAACTGTTTGGTTTTCTGCCTGCAGCTCTATCAGGACGGCTCCTACAGCTGTGCCAAACCCAGCTCAGGGCTGCAGAGTTTCCTCTGGGAGACCACAGCCTGATCCTTCCCTGCTCACTTCCTAGGTCAGGCAGCATAGCCCATGGGAACAACACCTGGAGGTGACTAGAGCAAGAAAGAATTTGCCTTTCAGCCTTATGGCAGAGCTTACAGGTGCCAGCGACTCCTGTGCAGGTTGCTGGGGCTTATATTGATAGCTCATATGTGCCGTCATGAAGTGAGGCTGTTTCCTGTCCATGCTCTTGCCAGGGCTGGGGCTCAGCTCTGGAAGCTGCTTGCAGAGCATCTCTAAAGCTCCCTCTGTCCCAGAGGTACCTGGGATCACTTGTAAATCTCAGCTAATGTCAAGACGGGGTTTGTTGGTTTGGGGTTTGTTTCTTTCAATGCTTGTGGTTGGTTTTAGGGGGGGATTTGAATGAGACTGATGGGTGATGGTCCCATCTTCTGCTCCCTTCTTGAGCACCGTGTGACAGACAGCGAGCAAGCAGTTTAAATAAGTGTATAAAAATAGTTATCTGGGGCAGAGCACAAAGGGAAGCGCCGAACAGAGAGCAAAGAGGCAGCTGCACCCCGACAGCCCGATCTGCAGAGCACAGAGATGAGGGTGCTGTGCACAGCCCCTGATGGCTGTTGCCAGGCAAAGTTCTGACGTTCGCCTTGAGATATCAATTGGATTTCACTAGAGCTCAGCACTGTCTGCAGAGGCTGTGCTCCAGGGAGGAACCCAGGACCCTGGAGGTTCTGTGGCAGTGGCAGCCTGCACAGGCTGCGATGCTCCATCACATGGCGAGCTATGGATGGATGGCACAGCGAATCCTGCCAGTGCAAGGAGCCTGCAGCCCCTGGTGCCATTCCCATTCCCAAGCACCAGCACAAATATTTGTGCATTGGCCCATGGAATGGTGCAATCCTTTCTGGGTTGGTCGCTGCTGTTTCTCTTGGCAGCAGGACCAGAATAACACTGAGCATCCTGCACGGCCACTGCTTTATATTCAGGCAAGCCCTGGGAATGCATCACCCCAAGTGACATAGAAACCTAAATAAGCTTGTAAAACACCTTCCATAATGCTTAAGAGATCCACAATGGCACGCTCAGAGCTAGTGCTGCAGAGGATAGGAAAGAAGGAACGTTTTGTACACCACTTCCCAGCCATGCATTAGCCTGTGCTGGTTCACAGAGGGCTCAGACTGGACTGAAACTCTTCCTTGGTCAGATCTCAGTTTCACGTGTCCTCCTGTAATAACAACACTCACACAGGAAGTGTTTGCAGCAGGGCTGAGCAGGACAAACTGCAGCTGGCATTGCCTGCAGCCATGAAGAGGATGGAAATCCATCCCATTGCTGTCTGCAGGATGCTGCCCATGCAGTATCCCACCACAGATGTAGACCAAGGCTGAGACCTGCTAGCTTGTACTATGTAACAGCTAAGCATTGTCTTTATAAGGAGCAATTCTCTTTAAGCCAGTATGAATCTTGAAGAGCTCCAAAACAGTGACCTGGCACTGCAGTAAAAGCAGAGCCATACAGTGAGCAGGCTAAAAGCCCCTCTGCCAGCTGTGAGCCCATCAAGTGTTATGATGGTCACACTGGAATCTGAAACTGGAAAATGATACTGAAAAATGGAGCTTAAACAAAGTAACAGCACTGTCACGATCTAACTACAATAGATACAGTCGCATCCCTCACATAAGCCAGCTATAATTATACCAGGTTAATTACCAATCAAGTGCCTTGCGACTTGTAGTGCTGCTCTGAAGCACCCTGTCCACGCAGATGGGAAGGAATGAGGGGACCCCAAAGGTGTAAGTGCACATGGAGGGAGGAGGGGTTTATCCAGACCCTGTGCACACACAATGTGACCACTAAAACCAGGCCCAGGCTTTGTCCCAGAGCAAATTACCAGCTGATGAGGAAGGCTTTGATTGAGGTTTATCAAGCAGTGTAGTAAGGGGCCAGGAAAGGAAGGGGCAGGTCTGCTGAAGGACCTAAGGAGAGCAGCTCCCTCTGTGCTGCAGATGGGCTGCAGGCAGAGGGACAGGCAGGGGGGCAGGCAGCAGAAGCCCAGCAAGGAGCCTTGCCCACTGCCAGCAGCCTGTGGTGTCACTGAAACACAGTGCCCGCAGCCAGGCAGAGCTGCTCGAAATAATCTCTGCATGTTCTCTGTGCAGGAAACATCACGGTGCTGTTAAAGGAACAGGGCTTTGTGTTCCTGTGGTGCGTGTGAAAACCAGGCTGATGGCTGCAGAAACAGTCACCGCATCAGGGACCGCTCTCACCTCACTGATAACAGCAAATAACCACACTGATGGGTGCAGAAGTCTTCCCAAGGAGGCCATGCAGCTGTACAGTTGCCTTGGTGGGTGCACTCAGTGCCCAGGCCATACAGCTCCAGGAACCTCCAGGAGCATCTCTGAACCCCCTGAAAGCATCCTTTTCACATCCCCAGCACAACCTGTATCAGCATGCCAAATGATGGGGTGCACCAAGGGCTGGCACACACTAATGCAACACGGGAAGCAAGAAGCCACACTCAATATCCACAGCAGGCATTTGATGCCTACAGAGGTTTCCACACTCTGTGCCTAGCACCAGGACACACCACCATTGATGCTGGCACCCCACGCACCAGGAGGCTCTTCCTACATGGATGAAGCATGCACGTGGTTATGTGCTTGAAGGTGTGAATCCACAGCCCTTGGTTAGGAACCACATCACTTGGTACATTTAACACTTGTAACCTGCCACCACAATGTAGCTTTGGCAGGGGCACAAGTCAGCCACGAGCACCAGAGACCCCACAGCAGTGACATCCATCACTGAGAGCCCACCTCAAAGTCTGGGGGGTTGAAACTCAACATACAGGAAGCCTAGAAACCAGCGGGGTGTTATAGAATCATGCTTCTCTGGGCACCCTGTGCCAGCGCCTCAGCACCCTCACAGGGAAGAGCTTCTGCCTAAGAGCTCATCTCAGTCTCCCCTCGGGCAGGTTAAAGCCATTCCCCTTGGCCTGTCCCGACAGGCCCTTGTCCAAAGCTCCTCTCCAGGTTTCCTGCAGCCCCTTTAGGAACTGGAGCTGCTCTCAGGTCTCCCCTTAAGGAGCCTTCTCTTCTCCAGGCTGACCCAGCCCAGGTCTCTCAGCCTGGCCCCAGAGCAGAGCTGCTCCAGCCCTTGCAGCATCTCCATGCCCTCTGGACTCTCTCCAACAGGTCCACATCCTTACTATGTTGTGGGCTCCAGAACTTGACCCAGGACTGCAGCTCGACCACAAATAAACGAGTTTTCAGGTCTCTGCAGAGTTCCTGCGATCAGAAACAAGCCCTTACACGTGCACGTGGGCCGGGAGTCTGGGACAACAAAGCCCAAGCCAGCAGAGCCCTCCTGGCCCCAGGGACCAGCCTCCACCGCTGCATCCAACTGCCCTGTCCCCGCTGCGCGGGCAGAGCTGCCGGTACCCGGGATGTACCCCTGGGGATGCAGCTCCGCAGCCCATGCGGGACCGGGGCCGCTGCCATCACCATCCAGAGCCGCGCTGTGGCTCTCCCCCCCCTCTAAGATCGGAAACAAAAGGAAACTGAGAGAGCCACAAACTCTCTGCCGCTGCGGCTTCACCCGCCCCATCGCGACCCCGGGAACCGCACTGAGCTCCCCCCCCCCCCCGCCGCTCTGCACAGAGGGGTCCCCGCATCCCTTATTGGGGGGGCCTAAGAGGGTTTTACCCGGCCCCCCGGAGCCCAACAGCGGCTGGGCGAACCCCCGGGTCCCGCACCGACACTTTGAGACTTAAACGTTCAACCCCAGCGCGCACTTACCGGCTCGGGGAGGCCGGTTCCCTGCTCTGCCCCTGCCCGCCGTCAGCTCATGGCTGGCGTTGTGTCCTTGGTGAAGAACTGCTGACTGCAGGCCGGCCCACCCCCTTCCCATCTGCAAACTGCTGAAAGAAGTTAAGCTCGGCTAAGATCAGCTTAAGCGGCATTAGCAGCCGTGCCCCGGTAACCCTTGAGGCACCGGACGCGCCGCATCATCCGGCCGTGGGAGCCTTGTTCTGCGATGGGCAAAGCTCATCCCTTCTGATGCTGAATATTGCATGGGTTTGACACATCCCCGGAGCTTTACAGCTCGAGGGGAGGGTTCTGGATGTAGAACGGCATACAGCCTTCCTGCGAGGGCTCAGTGGAAAATGAAAGACAGCATCACTTTATGGGGTGGGTTTGGGGGAGAAAAATCATCATAAAATGAAGTTTCTGACACTAAGCAAGCCTGCTTGCCAGTCCTAGATTAGAAACTTCACAGCTTGAGCAGAACAAATGTAAATCATCTGAATCAGTAAAACAGTAAGAGGAAAACTACTGCCAACATCATCCATATATATATATATATATAACTTCTGATTTTGAAGGTCCCTTCCAACCGCAACCATTCTATGATTTTATTGCTACACACATTAAAAGCAAAGAAAAAACCTGGCATTTAAGCCAAACCCTTTCCTTTCTGTTAATTTACACTGACAATAACAAAATAAAAACTTTGTGGTTCATTTGTGGGAGTAAAATTACCAATATTTGAGATCTGAGAGCTCTGCCTGAGACGTTTCTCCTGACTGAAAGGACATTCCTTTCAGCTGAGAGCCAACAGGCCGCTTGCTTCCAGCTCCCCACCTCTGAGCAGAGATAACACGGGTGTGTGGCCCCAGGAGCCTCCTCACCATATCAGAGTAACTGTTGAGTCCTTCTCAGAATTGGGGCACTTGAGGGGTCCAAGGGTGGATGCCTGCTCTGGCCATGGGGAAGTTACTGTTCTCCTCACCTCTTCTTTATCTGACACCATGTACAGGCTGGATCTCCACAATCACTTGGCTGAGCGCAGGGGGAGATGCTGTCCGAACACTCTCACTGTTACCATAGTTAATATCTGCCCCATTCTAAATTGTACTTGCTGCACTGTGCACAAAGCAGAATTCTCCAAGAACACTTCACGACTGAAGAGAATTTAATGAGATCTCAAACATCCCTCCTTTGGCTCGCATGTGGGTACGCAGCAATCAGCCTTTCATTCATCAAATCACCAGGGTAAAACTGGCCTAAATGGTCTGCAGGTGTAAATCAGCATCACAGTGCTGGCTTAATGGGACCTCAGCAACATTCACCAGCTCAGATTCCTGCCCTTTGTCCCTCAGAAGCCACAGCCTGGCAGAAACTTTGTCCTCAGGAGACCATTTCAGCAGCCCCAGGGCTTCAGTGCCTGCAGCCACAGATAGAACAGGCAGTGCCCATCATGGAGCTCCAAAGGGATGCGGGAATACTGATTTGAATGAAATACGGGATTGAAACCAAGTTGCTGTGCTGTGTTTGTTCATAAGAGCTCTTCTCTCAGACTCCTACTGGTAAGAGATGCTCTTGTGCTTCAGTATTCTCTGCCTTTGAACGCTCAGAGTGCAATCACTGACACTTCCTTTTCCCCGGACAGCAGCAAGCAGTGGTTACACTGTCTGGATGCTTTTAAACATCGGGGTTGTTTCCGTGTTTATTTTGTTAACTAAAGAAGCACTCGGGTGTTTGTATTTTGGTTCCTAGTCACTTCCACCTTCCACTTTCACACCCTGCAGCTCCCTGTGCTGGAACCGGCTTTTGCTCTCTTATTTCCACGGCGGTTTTCAAGCCCCCCTGAAGACATTCCTGTCCGTGCTACGTTCTGCAAACTCTCCCCAAATCTCTGCTGCAGTTTTCAGCTCGGAGATACACACCTTCCTGCTGCCTCCTTCCTCTCCAGCCCCATTCCCTCCTGCAAAAGCAGCCTTTAAACCCCCCTTTCTGCCCACTGTAAGATGCGTTAAGACGCTGGAGCAAGGTTTCAAAGGGTTAAAGGGGGGAAAGCCCTCAGACAGCCCATTCTTCAGTCTCAATGACCCAGAGCTTTTGCCTTTTCAAATGTATTTAAGCAAATAAAGCGAACAGAGGATATGCAAATGCCTTTTCCGAGAGGAAACACTGCGCTGAATTGTTGTTGGCAGGTCAGAGCATCACACCACCCTCAGCAGCCTCTCAGCTGCCGGGATTTGCCCTGCCCGGGGGGAGGCTGCACAAAAACCCCCTTTCAGGCACAATAAAACCAGGGCTCCGGGAGAGGGGGCAGGTCCCTGGGGCTGTTCCCCGAGGGGTGCGGGGACCCTCACGGCACCGCGGGTTCCGTCCCTTCTCCAAGGTCCAGAGGGTATCAGGGTTGGGGTGGCCTCTCCCGGTCAGGCTGCGCCCAGGGATCGGAGGAGATGCTTGGAGGAGTCGGGGGGGGGGGGGGGGGGAAGCCTTAATTAGGTCATTTGGAGCTCTAGAGAGTGGTTTTATCCAAAACTGAGCTGCACTGGAGTTCCCAAGTGAAATACGTTCAAGTGGGATTCTAACATCATCAGTAATCCCAGCCTGGTTTGCACTGAAGGGACCTTAAAGCTCATCCAGCCCCAACCCCTGCCACGGGCAGGGACCCCTTCCACTGGAGCAGCTTGCTCCAAGCCCCTGTGTCCAACCTGGCCTTGAACACTGCCAGGGATGGGGCAGCCACAGCTTCTCTGGGCACCCTGTGCCAGCGCCTCAGCACCCTCCCAGGGAAGAGCTTCTGCCTAAGAGCTCATCTCAGTCTCCCCTCTGGCAGGTTAAAGCCATTCCCCTTGGCCTGTCCCTACAGGCCCTTGTCCAAAGCCCCTCTCCATGTTTCCTGTAGCCCCTTTAGGCACTGGAAGACTGTCATTATGCCTCCCATCCTTCCTATCATCACCAAAACCTGCAGGAGCAGTGAACACTGTATTGGAGTTTGGCCACTAGAAGATGGGTTTATCCAGGTGACCACCTCTGCCACAGACAGCAGAGGATCAAGATGCTTCTCTCGGGTTATTTCTCTGGATCATCTGGCATCTGACCACCCGTGCAGCATTCCCATCGACAGGAGTCGCTGCTCCCTGGACCAAGAGACACCCTTGACCTCAGTGATCACAGCGGCCTCCTCCTCCAGCCCTGATTTTGCAGCACTACTGTGCAGTTGTGAAGTGGAAACTGCTCACTGCAGTTTACACGCGGTGTTCCCGAGATTGTATCTACACCACAGCAGCCGCACCGTTGAGCAAATGGAAATGTGAGCTGCACTCTTGCTGCACCATAGCACACAGCTCTAAATATAAAGACTTTTCCTCCCTTGGTTGGGGCTTTCCCGATGAGATGGTGATTTCCACTGGGTGAGACTTTTCATTTTTGACAAGTGACTCTTTCTTCCTGTGGCGCAAAAGAAAATGACTTGGATGAGTGGTTGGATTCATCTTCGTTCCACGTTTTGGACACTGGTGTACCACAGAGCACGGAAGACAGAAAAGCACCTTGTGTGGCTCACGGGGCAGCTTTGGGGACAGCGAGTGCAACCTCTGGGGTTTGTGGGGAAATCACTGCAGGGTCTTACCAAAACCCGCCTGAACTGAGCCCACGCTGCGTTTTCAGCCGTGCTTTTCCAAAGCACCTGCTACACATTGTGGCTACATCATGCCCAAGGAGAGCACAAAGCAGGGAGCATGGGGATCAACACCAGGGCCCTGAACTACCGCTGTGGCTTTAAAACTCTTTCCTGACTAAAAACCCCTGCTCCTCCCAGTCCCACCCTTTCTCACCACCAGGCACCAAGTTTTCCTTAGCAGAGTCTCCAGTAGAATGGTAAAATACTCAACCTATTTGAGCAACCTGCTCTAGTGCAAGGTGTCCTTGCCCGTGGCACAGGTTGGAACTAAGTGAGCTATAAGGTCCCTTCCAACCCAAACCACTCTGTGGTTTATATACAGAGCACAAGGAAGAAGCCAAATCAGGCAAAGCCTCTGGCCTGCTCCCTCCTCACCCTCAGATCACCTTGAAGGCCCTATGACAGTGTTTATGGTCCAAGGAGGACTCAACACAGTAAAGAGGTTGTCATCAATAAGCACTGGTAGCACAATGCAGCAACCAACCTGAGCCCAGCAGAACATTCACCTGTATCGCGCTGTACAACAAGTTCCTTGGAGTCTCCAAAACTGGGTTTGCAAACACTGAATCAGCACATCTGGGAAGAAAAGCTCCTGAAGAGCCCGGCACAGCTCACAGCAAGGTGCAAGAAGGTGCAGGAAGGAGCATGAGGGCTCCCAGTGGGGTTTCATGGATTTTAGAGATAGATTGTACCATATCAATCCATATTTGAAAGCCATGTGCTCTCTGATACACCTCAGTACGCTCGTTTCTAGGGTAAGAGGGGATCTGAGTTCACAAGCCCTCCTGTTCAGAGGGAGAGGAGGAGAGGACAAAGCAGTTTGGATACTGATACCTTCCCAGAGGGGATAATGCTGAAAAGCTGCTGGAACTGAGTAATTCGGGTGCCCTTCTGGTACCCACAGCCCTTCAGGGATGGCAGCAGGGACAGATGGACTCCAGTGCCAAGGACCTGCTTTGGCTTGGCATGATAGCACAGGAGACAGAAATAGCAGTGATGGAGGAAACTCATTACTTGTATTGATCCATCACCAAAGAACACATGCAGAGCACTTAAAAATAAAGAAATGTATTAATAGATGTTCCTCTCTCCTGTTCATTTCTGGTCAGGAGGAGGGTGATTAAGTCGACTGTTTTGTTTGGGTTTGTATGAAGAAATCATCTAACAAAGAAAGGAAAGAGCTGCTCTGGATGCCTGTGCATCCATCAAGAGGCAAACACCTGTGTCACCATTGCTACCCTCACTCTTTCAGTCTCACCCCAGCATGCCTCCAGTTAGCTCGCAGTTATTCAGGTACTGACTGCCACCACACAGTGACGAAGGAGGAAGATGCTGGTATTGCTCCCAAAGAGCTCTCAGAAATGTACTAACAAGGGAAGGTTTGAACCCTGTGGTGCTCTGCAGCATTTGGTGACGTCAAAACAAGGGCAGTTATACCCTCCCTGATGTAATGCTGTGTTTCTTTGTTCCTGGCTTGCGCCCAAGTCAGCTTTCCTATTCCTGTGGGTATTCAGTTAATGCAGTTTACCATCTGTCTTCAAACCTCTCCTCCTCTTTTCATTACTTGAATATATTCGTAATATCCATAGTAGCGTGGAGGCAAGAATCAAATCAATGTCTAGATTAGTCCAGAGCAGCAGAGGAAGACTGCTATGTGCCATCTTTCCCTGCAAGCAGGCTGGGAAATCCAAATACATTTACTCTTTCCTTTTGATGGTATCTAGCAACCGTTCAAATGGAGCAGTAATAGAGGGGTGGAGAATAAAAGTAACTAAATATACCTCAAATAACCCCGCTTCGCCTCTTGTGCAGCAGCCAGCGCTCCATGGGCTGAGCAGCCCTGGGCGCCTGCGATGCTTCACACTCAAAGCACAGCAGGAAATGTTTCTTCTCCAGAGCCCTGAATTTCAGCGCACCCTCAAGGACTCCTATGCCACAGCACGAGAGCCAGGAGCAAGGCTGCAGGAGCCCATTGCAATGCCAGATGAACCTCCTGCACTGGGAAGCGTTTGGAGATGTCCTGGTGGGGAGAAGGGACACTGGGGTGGCAGAATTCCCTTCGCACACAAGTGCCTCCAGCCACTGCCAGGAGAACAAACCCATTTCTTCCTCCCTGCCAGGCAGGACTGACACAAAATGAGAGTGGAAAAGAAGTCCTGAGAAGTCTCTGGGGTTCCTTCTTCTACTCAAGGGGACAGGACCAAGGGGTGACCTGTGACCTCCTCCTACTTCAACCAAACCAGTCCAACATGCAGATCCCCATGGGAATGCATCAAGTTCGTAGAATCATAGAATCGTTACGGTCGGAAAGGACCTTAAGATCATCCAGTTCCACCCCCCCTGCCATGGGCAGGGACACCTCACACTAAACCATATCACCCAAGGCTCTGTCCAACCTGGCCTTGAACACTGCCAGGGATGGAGCATTCACAACCTCCCTGGGCAACCCATTCCAGTGCCTCACCACCCTCACAGGAAAGAATTTCCTCCTTAGATCCAATCTAAACTTCCTCTGTTTCAGTTTTAACCCGTTACCCCTTGTCCTGTCACTGCAGTCCCTAATGAAGAGTCCCTCCCCAGCATCCCTATAGGCCCCCTTCAGATACTGGAAGGCTGCTATGAGGTCACCACGCAGCCTTCTCTTCTCCAGGCTGAACGGCCCCAACTTTCTCAGCCTTTCTTCATACAGGAGGTGCTCCAGTCCCCTCATCATCCTCGTGGCCTCCTCTGGACTTGTTCCAACAGTTCCATGTCCTTTTTATGTTGAGGACACCAGAACTGCACAATGCTCCAGGTGAGGTCTCACAAGAGCAGAGTAAAGGGGCAGGATCACCTCCCAGTCTTATTTAACTATACCACCCTGTGCATCCATCAGACCATCCAACTCTGCACATTAGGAAATAATCAGTTTTTTTCTTCTCTGACTTCTGCCACTGTTTCATTGAGACCCACTCTCAACCAGTCCAAACCCTTATAACCTGTGCCAGGGTCTCACCACCCGCACAGGGAAGAATGAGTGTGACATTAAGGGAGGCCACCAGTCGGAGCTGCACCTGAGCGGACATGTGCTTTGGGGTAGTGGGACACACAAGGGAGATGGGTTTGGAGACAGCAGAATAAACACAGAGATGGGAGGCGCAGGGATCAATGCCGCAGGGTGGATGCAGAGGCCCAAGAGCAGGAGCTTGCACAGGGGACCTGATCCCTGCAGGCTGGTTCTTCTCCTGTTGCCATAAGCAAGCCTGGTTCATCCAGTAACACAGCTCAGAGCCATCCCTGGGGCCTTGGAGCCCAAAATACAGTAACAAACACTTGCCTGCAGCCTTGGAGCCAAGTCCTGCTTCCTGACTCACCCATGTGATTCCCTCTGGGCCATATTTGCACAGCGTGAGTTTTGCTACAGCTCAGAAGCAGCTGATCCAAGCTGCTGATCCCAGCAGCTGAAGCCCGCTGGCCCTGATGGGAGCCACCAGGATATTTTCAGACACAAAATTCAGGGCAGTGATTTTAGGTCCCCATTTTTTTTTTCAGTATGAAACACCCCTTTTCATAACCAAAAATAGCAGGTAGGTGTGAGATTAAATAATGACAATGTTTTCCATTCTTGGCTCTCCTGCCCTGAATGTTCCATGGAATCCTAGAACACCAGGTTGGAAGGGACTTCAAGGATCATCTGGTGCAACCTTTCTTTGCAAAGCATGGCCTAGCATGTGCTGCACCTAGATATCCCAGCGCCCTGCCCAGCCAAATCTTGGAAGTGTCCAGCGTTTGGGAATCCACCACTTCTCTGGGGAGATTATTCTAATGGTTGGTTGTTCTCATTGGGAAAAAATCGGTCATTCACCTAACAATGCAAAGGTGCTGCCTTTTAAAATCGTTTTTCCCCTTTGTTCTTTTTCCCCTTGGAAGTGTGCCTGCCTAGAGGAAAGATGTTTGATGGGTGAAGTGGAAAACAGCAGAGACACTAGCATTGTCTTTCCTTAGGAAAGGCACGACAAGCAGATTCAAAGGATTGGAGCAACCTGGTGTAGTGGAAGGTATCCCTTCCCGTGGCAGGGGCTTGGAACTGGATGAGCTTGAAAGTCCCTTCCAACACAAACCATGCTGTATGATTCTATATGACTCAATCTTGAATCAGTGCAGCAGACCACGTTAAGCTAAACCTTTATATACCTTACAGAAACCCTCGCGTTTCAGACTCACACCAGTTTTCTAATCCAGACACACTGAATCATTACCCCCTGCCCACGAAACAGCCGGAATCACAATCACCCTCTACCCAACAGCTGTGATGCCCAAGCACACACGGTACAATGCACAGGCACCGTGAGGCCCAAGCGCACACACGCGTCCGAGCCCGCTGCCCTATTTCACATCTCGCTACAGACAAAAGGTGTCCTTACAGATTTCCAGGGACGGAGCAAGGGAATAACGGGAATAACCCCGCCGGGTGGTTTGAGGGATGATGCAACGCCCTCGGCAGCGCCCGCTGCACCGCGCTGCAGCAAGGCCGGCGGATCAGCCCGTTCCCATCTCTGCCTTTCCCACCCTGGAGCGCCCGCGATGCCCCTTCCCAGCGCAGGGCCGGGGGAGGACGCGGGGAGCGGCTCCGGCCGCTCGGGCCGGGAGGGGACCGGTTGGAAGCGATCCCCGCACACAGGGGTTGGGGGTGAGGTGGGGAAGGGGGGATCAGACCCCATGTGCCGGGGTGGTTTTTGGTGGGGGTCACTCACCCAGCAGCATCCAGCCGGAGCCCGCGGAGCCCAGGAGCGGGGCGAGCATCCCTGCGGCGCCGTGCCGCCGCGCGCACTGCGCACCCGGGCGCGCGCACTGCGCACCCCCCCGCCCCCCGCGCAGGGCGGTATTTTTAGCCGCGCACCCCCTGTCCTCCCCGCCTCCTCCTCTCCTTCATCCCCTTTCTCATCCTCCCCAGCCGATCGCGGGCAGCCGTGCGGGAGCATCATCGTCCCTCCGCAGCGGCCAAGAGCGCCAGGCAGGGCAGGGGAAGCAGCCGTACCCCTGCAGTGGATTGTAGGGGACCCGCACAGGAGCGGTTCTTACTCTCCCGACCATCAGCGATGCTGAAAGACCCGCAGCTTCATCGGCAGAGCCTGCCAGACACATCAGCACTGCTTCTGGCTACTTTAACACCCTAAAATACAGCTAACGGGTACTTAAAACAAGGAGTCAAACCCCGTGTGTGATGCTAAATACATGGGGAATGGTAGGTTTGTGTTCTCTACATTCCATCTTCCCCCCAACAAGCCGGTTATAGAAAAATTGATCTCCAAGCTCCGTGGAACAAGAAAGGCTTTGCAGAAAAACAGCTTTGGAAAGGCTGCACCAACAGTGAGAGCACATCTCGCATCCCTCTGGCCATCACAGTGCAGTGGGTAAGCAGCACAGGAGTGGCAAGAGGTAGAAGATATCCCGTGTCTTTTTCCCCCAGCCTTTTGAGGGACTAACATGGCAGATCTGCAAAGTAGGCAGAGCTCCACGCTGCCATGTGCAGCTGCTTAACTCTTCTCGAGCACAGAGCAAGAAACACCCAAACCATGCCCTGCCTGTAGTGGGAATTAGCCCTGGTTCAGGTATGATTACAGCTGCCCAGGACACGTATTTCCTTTGCAGATAACAGCCTTTGGTGTTCTTAAAGGTGAGAATGAAGTTGGTGTAAATGAATTTCCATTTCATGGCAAATGACTTTTCCCAATGTGGTTTCCTTCTGATTCACTATGAAAATGACTTTAAAAGTTTTCCGGACGCAGAGGACCAGCAGCTGACTAGAACTGATGTCACTCATGCCAGGGTCACCACTGCCCACTCCTGAGAACTGCTAGAAGGTCACCACATTCATTTTACTCAAGGGATATTGGACTTCCAAGATCAATAGTCTCAAGGCAGAAAATCACCTTCAAGCGTGGTAACAAGTGAGCTGGGAACCAGATGCAAGTGTGTCTGGTTCCTCAGGCTACAGTTCTTACAGTAAATGCCTCTACAGCAACTGTGATTTCAGCTACAGCTTGTGCCATAAAAATCAAATAAACCAGCTATAAAATAGGACTTGGCAAATACACCTACTGCAACTCATTTTATTCAGGAGTAAAATAGATTATAGATTAAATACTGCACAATCTATTTTACTTAAGAGCTTTCATCTGGCCTATTATAAGGCAGAACAGTTTCTACTCCACTCTTCACTTCCTCTCTGCAGCAAATTGTGTTGGAAAGCTGTTAGTGCGCCTTGTCTTCTGCAGGCTACCCAGGTCCCTGTGTTGAAGCAAGACCAGGCTTCCCCTTGAACCACCAGTGTCATTTGCTGAGCCCTGCCTCTGAGCTCCTGAAAACCTCTGTTAGCTGGTAATGATGATACTTGAAGCTCACTGATAGGACTGATTAAGTTGGCCCAGTGATACGGGACCTCTTGGTCTTTCAGGAGATGGACCTTTCCAAGCAATACTTCCCTAGGGAAGCTGAGGGACCAGTGGGAACTGGTTGAACTGTGCCAGCTCCCACAACTCCACTGAACAGGTTTACAGCAAACAGATTTGCATGTGCAGTTGCAAAATGGGTCCCAAAAACACCTCTCCTCCATCTAACAGAGGAGTGAAGACCACTGACAGCAAATACCACCCAGCCCATCACGCCCTTGCCATGGGGACCCACAAGGTGTCTGCCTGTCCTCTGCAAAGAGCAGCTTTCCTGCCCTCATCTCCTGCAGCAGCTCCCCCAACTCTGTGCAGACTAAAAAAAGACAAGTGGCTTCCTGTGTTTCACCACAAACTTCCTGCCTCTCTGCGAAGTTCTCATGAACCTTCTTCTAATCCTTGGCTTTAAAACCTTCAATAGCTTTCTGCTTCTCTGCGCACTAGAGCCCAAGGCAAGCTTGGCCCAGCTGGCTCCCAAAAGGCCAAACTACAGCGTTTTCTGAAGTTGTTCACACCTCAACGGCAGCCACTTGAAGTGCTCCCACTTCATGTCCATCAAATGGGATGCTAGTAATGGAAACGTCTTCAGGGGCAGCACACTGACAGGTATCTGCCAACATGATGCTGAAATTTTCCACAGTAAGAAGCCACTTGGAATCCCTTGAGTCACAGAAGTGCCCCAAATCACTACTATGCTACAGAGTTGTCTCCTGCAATGGGTATACCTCGGGCTATCAAGAAATTTAAGCCACAACCACAGGCCAACAGCAATCTTCCTAATAGCCAGAGCAGAGGACACTGTCAGAAAGGACTGCCCAAGGAATCTGAGCTTATACCCCCTCTCTAAACTCCATCAGATTTTCCGATTCACCCCAAACCCCATTACTACCAGAAGAGCCCCCTACTCTGATCCTTCACAGCTTGGGCTGGGTTATAGTGAACACAGCACCTCCCTGTGAATAAATCCAAAGTGGGTCCAACTTGTTGTCACAATTAGGTACAACAACAGCAGTCTAGCAGAGAAGAAAATGTATTCAAGCAAGAAAGAAGAGACTGATATTATGTGCCTATTGTATAGTCCAGCGTAATCTGTTTGCCCCAAATAACACCAATGTAAAAATAAACCTTAAGTGTTCTTTTAATTCTTTTCAAGTTATATGCAATATATATATAACAAGCTGCAACTTGTCTGATTTTTATTGCAGGCTTTTCAGCCTCTCCTCGTTCCCAACCGGCTGGTAAATAGTCACTATGGCAGCACAATGCAGAGTGACTCAGCACTCCCCCACATGTCAGTAGCAGCTCTGTCTGCCCTTTGGGTTCCTCATGAAGATAACCTGATAACCTCACCTTCCCTTTGTTTCATTACAGAATTAGGGGTTTTAAGGTTCTTCCCTTGTGTCATTCAGCATTTATGGAGGGAATCAATGCAACAATCTGCAAAGTAAAGACCACACCTATCCAGTATGCTATTTCAGCTTTCCTTTAATGTTTATCACAAAGATGCTTGAATTGCACTGGCAGGGATAAGAGCAGTTCACTTCCACTAGAGCAGCTTGCTCCAAGCCCCTGTGTCCAACCTGGCCTTGAACACTGCCAGGGATGGGGCAGCCACAGCTTCGCTGGGCACCCTGTGCCAGCGCCTGAGCCCCCTCACACTTGGCCTTGAACTTCACAGTATCACAATATGCTAGAGATTGGAAGGGACCTCGAAAGATCATCTAGTCCAATCCCCCTGCCGGAGCAGGAACACCTAGATAATGTTACACAGGAATGCGTCCAGGCGGGTTTTGAATGTCTCCAGGGAAGGGGACTCCACAACCTCCCTGGGCAGCCTGTTACAGTGTTCCGTCACCCTCACCGAGAAGAAGCTTCTTCTCAAGTTTAAATGGAACCTCTTGTGTTCCATGAAGTTTGCATAGTCCCACCTCTCAAGGTTCCTCTGGATGGCACCCTTTCCCTCCAGCACATCATCTGCACCACACAGCTTGGTGGTGCTGATAAACTTGCTGAGAGTGCACTCCATCGCACCATCCACACTGCTGACAAAGAGGTTGAACAGCACCAGTCCTAATATCTGTTCCTGAGGAACAACACATATCACTGGTCTCTACCCACACATCAAGCTGCTGTGTACAGCTCTGTGACTGTGACCACCCACCCAACTCCTTATCCACCACAGCCATCGAATTTGCCATGTCTAAAAGCATGAGAAAGTTTCAGTGAGACATTGGTTTATAAATAACCAATATTGATAGCAATGAAAGCTGCAAAGCCTCTGGCTTTCATTGCCCCATGGCTAGAAGGGTGTGGGCTCTCTCACCAGGGCTTTTTGTGCAGCTGAGGTATTTGTTTTACCTTCTTCTGACATGTCATAGTACAGGTGCCTCAAATGGCCAGCTGAGGATCTCAGCTCATTGCTTAGCTTTTACTTTCTACAGTTGTAGCTGACAGGCTTGCAGGAAGCAATATATGAAATAGCTGTGGAAGGGGTTAAGGTGCTTTTCCAGGACAACTGATAGAAGTTGAAATAGTTTCTCCAGACCCACAATGCGAAAATGCACCTGAGCAAGAATCACTTATTTGTCTGTAAAGCTCCTCAAGTGCCTTCCACTTCTCACTCAACTGGTCCTGAGCCCTCGCAACCCTGATGTCCTACAGGAAGCCCGAGGCCCTTCCCGCTGTGCTTTCCCGGGGAGGACGATGGGACCATCGCGGCCGGACCCAGGACCAGAGCGGAGCCTCCAGCACCACGGACAGCGGCGGCTCCGCGGGTCGGTGTCCTTAGCTAGGGAGCCCACTCTTCGCCTCATGAAGTCGCTGACACTGGTGATGGGCTCCCTCCCATGTTCCGTGTTACTTGCAGGTATTAGAGCCAGCACCACTGATCAATGCATTACCTTGGAATCTGGGCTTGTTCCTTTCCCATCTTCTGCTGCTGCATCAGCTTCCACTTTAGACATTTTGCTTGCTTTCTACCTGTGGAAGAGAAGATAATTAGGTTCTTGCTGTACGTCCCAATAGTCATCTCATACAGATGAATATGGGCCTCCAACCAAGAGCTGCAAGGTAGATTGTGTGTTCCAGACAAGCAGAGGACATATGCTGGAAGGACAGCACACAGATCAGTGCAGCCCAAATCAAGATGAAATAATAGGACTGACATTGCAATAAACTGGTTTGTATCTCATAGCCAAGAAAACAACAAAAATTGCTGCTGAAAGCTATACTAATATTCTGTATGGTGCCACTCACCCTATCTGCCTGACCTTGGAGACATAAAGAAAGATATTTTGGCTAAATGAAGGAATAAGGTCAACCCTTTGTAGTCAAAGATAAATATCCCCTCAAGTCAGTAGAAACATTTACTTCCTCTGACCACTACAGTACTTAAAGCATCCTCAGCTTTTGCATTTTCCATTTTAGCTTGCAGAGCATTTTGGTATGTTAGCAGCTCTCATCTAAACTCTATTTCTGTCAGTGTGTATCTATCTTACTAACAAGCATTCAGTTGCACTCAGGGAGCCACGAGGGCTGACTTCTCTCTAAGACATGGGGAGTCAGGAGCCAAGCACAATAACACATCTCACCTCACCACTCTGGGCACAGTCCCATAGTATTCCCGCACAGCAAGCAAGACAGGCCTCAGGGTGACAACTGAGGGTCATAGCAGAGCCCAGACCATCACTTACATACAAGCTGCAGAGGCAGTCCAAGGTCAAGAAGCCAATCCACAGGCTGGGGTCCAAATCAACAGATCCACATAGCCACAAGCTGTGTTTGAAATGGAGATCAGCCTTCCTGTAACACAGGACATAATAGAGAATAAAGCCTGCTGGGACTGAGCTTAAATAGGCTCCTGGGCCTATGGGAAGAGTGTGGGCAGGAGCCCAGGTGAGGCTGGTCAGGACCATCAAAGCCTATTAGTGCCCTCAGCACTCAGGTGTTTAGAACTTTCTGCAGCAAAAGCTGTCTCTTCATGTGTGACTCTAGGTACTTGGCATAGCAAAGGCTCCATGTGATACTGTAATAGCACTAATTAAATGTCTTTTGTCTCTTAAGCTGTCACATTAAAGACATTTCATCTGGTAAATGCATATATACACACACAAATTGCAATTCTTGGACTCTGAAGCAATTTATCAAGTGCAATTTTTTAATATGTATTATTAATTTAATCAAAATTAACTTATACATGACTGTTATCTGAGATGAATGACCTTAGTGCCAAAAACCTTCCTGGCTGTAAGGAAAAGGCTGGAGACAAAACCTCTATTTCACTATTGACAGGAAAAATCAGTGGACTGCCTATGCAAACTAGGAAAAATAGGCTATTTTAGTTTGAGGATACAGAATAACCAGCAGGCATTAGATTAGAAGTGGCATAATGACCTAGATTATTAGTTTGGCTTCTGTTGACATCCATTGGTCATCAGACTTTCTGCACTATATCCATATTTGTTATGGAACAAATAGAGATATCAGAATTGGGCAGAACTTGTTTAAACTCATAACTCTTCACACCAGCTATGCTGAAATCACACGAGGCAAATGAGATATTCAGCTTCACCTCTTCTGGCTTAGGGGACATACAGCTTGAATCCAAAAGGATCCTGTCAACAAACAAGAGCAAGCTCTGATCACACTTGCGCTGTGGTCAGGAAGGATTAGATCTGCTGAAGGAAATAGTTGCACCTCCACCAGACTGGGTGTAAAGCATCAACCCCTTTATAGAAACACAAATATACATTGTCATGGTCTTTGAACTTCCCTTAAGCAAAACCTCTTTGGGTTTGGATAATGGAGAAACACCGGTATTGTGATTCAGCTTGTGGTTTATGAGCCACGCCTCTCAACCAAGCAAATGACAAAGCCAACACCTGAGCACATATGGAAGTGCTGCCTCTTCACAGTATTTTGATGGGAAATCTCAACTTTCAGTGGAATTTCAAAGGATAACTTACACATAGGAAATAATTTCCCCCCAGCTTTTGGATGGAGGACTCACCAGAGTGTAGTGGTTTTATACCAACTGCTAAACTGTCTGTGCTGCACGTTCCCTTCTCCCCAGCTCTGAATGAATGTCAGGCAGCAGGTGGATGGCAGAGCTGTTGTTAACAGCAGTGTTGTGGTGTTCCGAGGTTGTGCATTGGCTGTAAAGTGACAGACTGCTCATGCTGGTGATTCACTGAAGGGTCAATCCTACGCTTTCAAAAACTGCCCAGCTCCTTTCCAGCTGCAGATGCTGCACAGGGAAACAAAGCACTCTGCTTCCCCAGCCCAGGCAGGGAGAGGGATGCCCTCATGACCCAGTTCTGCCATTGATCAAGGATGTGACCTTGTCAACAGCGGCAGAGCAAGGCAATGAGCTTTCTGCTTTGTGTTATCTGATAGCAATCCCTTTTGCCCCTCTGGTTTTGAGGAAGCTGCCATCTGCTGTCAGAAGCTCCTGCAGGCAGACACAGAGCCGGGGATGGAGCCAACGCCAGTAAAAGGAACAGCAGTCCAGGAGCTGCAGAAATAGCCCATTGAGGGTGCAGGCTGAAATGACTTTTATATGACTTCTTATTGCAATCTATCATCCCGCATGTTTTATTTCATATACATAGCTTGTACTGAAACGGAGCATCTTTTAAACAAGCATTTGTGGGCAGACAAGCAGCTATTTAAGCTAACCTATCAGGGCTTTTGATGCCATTTGCCTTCTCACTATGACCAACTGCCAGCTGCTTCTTTGTGTTGGTTTAATTAAGAGATAGAACAGGTCATGTAATTTTTATAACAGCATGGTTAAGAATTTAGGAAGCCGTTCAAAAGGAAGGATAAAAGAGGTGAGAATACCAAAGCCAAACCTCAGTGGGGCAGGAACTTCTGAAGTGTTGTTGGAGCATCAGCACGGAGCCCACTTGTGCCACATGGACAGATCACTCATTACCAAGGAAACAGCAAAAGTGCCTGCAAAATAGTAAATCTTTCGTTAATATTTTGAATCAAAGAACGCTTCTCACAAGGGAGCAAAACACAATTTACAGTCTGATAAAATGGAGGTAATAAAAATAAATCCTAGTCTGAAAATTTAGATGCAGAACTGAACGTGTAGAAAGGGGATTAAGTGATAAGGGTTTTGGAACACTTAATTCAAAGGGAAAATGCCATTGCATGAAACAATTAATTTAGAGCAATAACTCATAAGAGCATGTGTCATCAGCAGGGTTTAAAGCCAGAATTAACAGAGCAAAAACCCTGAATTGCTTAATGTTCCATGGAAAAGGAGGTGGATGTAATGTGAGAAAGCACGAAGTGATGCCAAGGACTCTCTGTAGCTGAGTATGAGGTGCCCAAGTAGATCTCATACCGATGAGTGACTGGGCAAGAAAAGGGCACAGAAACCTCAATGCTGGTGAGCATAGACATGCACATGGGAAACAACATCATTAAAAACAGCAAAGGGCTCTCTATGACTCTTACTCAGCTTAGGATCACTGTGGACCGTCCTCAACAGCATCAGCTCCGTTGTGGGAAAGGGTCATAAAATATTCTGCATTGTTTAGAAGTGATTGGAGTACAATAAAGATAAATTGTGTGTAATGGCTGTGTCGTAAATACTGTTTGAGGGTTGGATTGCTCCATCTCTGAAAGGGCACCGTAGAGTGCAAGGGGGTGCAGGGGAGATGGGGGAGCAGAGGAGCTTTCTGAGCCAGACATGCTAGGAAGAGGAGGGGTGGAAAGGGCTCTGCAGTCAGGAGAGGCAAGAAGAAGGTGAATAGCAAGTGATAATTCATTAGCTCTCAACACAGAAACACCGGAAAAGGATTTGGTGAAATGGTCAGGCAGCAGCTGCAGAGTGTAATGGAAAGGAAAACGGTGGCCTTGGGACCACCACTGAATGATTTAGAAATGAAGCAGCTCTTTTGAGAGGGCTCCAAAATCCGCTCTCGTGCTTTCAAAACCTGCCTTTCCACCTGCAAATCTGCACCCACTAATACAGTGCTGTTCTCGGTGAAAGCCAAGCTGCAGGCACTCAGGAATCACTGTGTCAGTGTTAGAACTGTCTTAGGGTACACATCCCAAACTGGAGACTCCTACAGAAGTGATGGCAATTGCTTCTGCAAACACTGTCTCAGAGAGCTGCTACATCAGCTTTGACACCAAAGGAGACAGTGGAATCCATTGGAGTCTTGAGAAACCCCAAAGTTATGCTCATTTATCCTCCTATTTCTCAGTCCTCAGCAGTCCCCAAGATTATTCCATGGGATGATGCTCATTCACACAAGTTTTCGTTTCAGCTTTCTTAACAGAGGAATTAGCGACACAGCTTCAGGCTGACTTGAGCAGGGCTTGCAATCACGGCTGGGGGATGAAGAGGAGGAAGTTGGTTAGAGAAATGAAACCTGGGTAAAGCTAGGAGGGGGGAAAGTGAATTATTTTGGTGGACTTTCTATGAGAGGAAAGCCAAAACACAACCAGGTGACTTCTGGATTTAGGTCTTTCCCTGCTGTGGTACCGAGAATTCCAGGCAGTATTTCTGTTATTCTGTGCTTAGACAAATATAAATCAATATCGTGATGTAGCTGTTGACACAGGCTTTTTAGACTTTCCTATTCTTGAAGCAGAAACACTCCCCTGGTTTGATGGTGGGAAACAAATGAAGTGCTGCAGCACTGGGGACTGAGGATACAGGTGTGAAAATCAGGGCTAAGAAATCCATAGGCGGCTTTGATTTCCATTTACATCAGTGCTTCGAAAACACCTCTTGGATGTAACTCATCTGCCTTTAAGCACTCAGGAGACCTCGAGATCTGCTCCCAAGCCGGGTCAGGCTGTTCCCCCTTCGTGCAGAAGAGGAGAGCGGAAGCAGCTGGAGCTGCCAGCCAGCACCACCGAGGCAAAGACGATGCCGTGCTGCCTGTGACGCTTCTGGCTAACAGTGATAAAGGCTCTGCCTGCTTTCAAATCACACACTTACCCCCTGAACCTGCTTCTCCTTTCCCCAGGGTGAGGAGTACTGAAATGCAGTGGTTTATTAGGTGATCAAAGGAGATCTGCAAACCTGTTTCTCCGTGCCCAGGTGGGAAAAACCAGACCGAAATCCTCAGAGAAAACTGAAATCTCCCTCTTTTTTTTCCCTCTGACTCTGATGTGCATTTGATTTCCTACCGCCATCCCCTTAGCTCTGTGGGGAAAGCACTCGAGAAGGCATAGAGCAAACAGTGTCCTGGTTGTTTGAAATGGGTGAGAGATTAATGTTCCCTTTTCCCCTTTGTTTAAAACCAGCACAGTGATTCTAAACACTGATGCTCCTCTCAGCTGATCTGGAAACGTCAGAAGCTTCCAAAGGATGTGATTAAACTTCCAGGCAGGGTCTCTTGCAGCTGCTGGGGAACCGCAGGGGGCTTTGAGACACTTTGCTCCACAAACTTCATCCACGGCTCTTTAACCTCTGGCTCTCGGCATCTTTGTCATTAAGACACTGCTGATGGTGGAAACCCTTCTGCCTGACAAAGCCCTGCCTGCAGCCATGCAGGAGATGGAGTGGGGCTGGTCATCGCCTCGCTCCAGATAGGAAGATGAAACATGTCCCGAGGGGTAAGATTAGCTTTTGACATCTCATAGGATCTTCTGTTTTCAGTTTCACCCACAGTTTTGGCCAATTACAGAAGAGAACAGTGATGAAACCATGGTGGTTTCTCTACTATTACTCACGCTGCTTCTCAGTTAGCCACCTAAAACAGAAAAATGTGATTTCTTGTTTCCTAGCAGTGAGGAACACACCTAGCGGGTGTTAAAGCAAAAGGATAGTTGAATGCCTATAACTGAAACAAACCCAGGGAAAAACAGATTGGAAGATGTTTGCCCTTCTCTGAGGGCTGCCTGTAAGCAGGAAGGCTACCTTTAAGAGAGTTACTTTGATTTTTTTCTAGGGATTTCCATGGAAAAGATGGATAAATGGAAAAAAATAATTCCCTGTGGGGGTGCTGAGGTGCTGGCACAGGGTGCCCAGAGAAGCTGTGGCTGCCCCATCCCTGGCAGTGCTCAAGGCCAGGTTGGACACAGGGGCTTGGAGCAAGCTGCTCTAGTGGAAGGGGTCCCTGCCCGTGGCAGGGGTTGGAGCTGGAGGAGCTTTAAGGTCCCTTCCAACCCAAACCAGGGTGGGATTCTATGAAAGAACCAGTACAGTTTGTGACACAAAGAATGGCTGCAGGCAGGGAGGGATGGGGACCCTGCACAAGGCAGCGCTGCCGGGGCTCCTGGGGTGCTGTGTGTCCTGGGCTGCATCACCAGCTCCCACACAGCCGCAGGTTTTCTTTCCATCTTGCTGGGTGGGAGCTTGTCTTGAAGGTCAGTTCAGTAGTTTCTGTAATAGGGCTCACTAAAAAAAAAGCTGCTTAGTAAGACTGAAAACATGAAAATGACCTTTCATCTGAAATCCCTATGGCCTTATATAGTGCAGTGCATGGAGCCTGTAACCATGCTGGTGTCCCTGTGACTCCACAAGGCACCAGACCTGGATTTTGGTTTTCATTTTACTTGGTAAAACCCCCTCAAAATGAAGCAGGGAAAAACCTGCCTGGAAGGATTATTAAGGTTGCTTTGCAACATGAGAAAATGCTACAAGCCAACTGCAGCAGCCCAAGAAAGGTCACCCCTGAGCAAAGCAGGGGCTGAAGAAGCTTTTAATGGGGAAAAAATATACAAACTATAACTAAAGAAAGTCCAAAAGCACAATGTAAGGAGATCAATTTATGGCCATGCAAGCAAACTTCATGCTAGGATTTTCTTGCTTAGGAATCATAGGATCATTTAGGTTGGAAAAGGCCCTTGAGAAAACCTTCTGAGTGTTCAACTTTGGTCTTATTAGTAATAAGGGATAAAAAGTGGTAAAATGATTCACCACACAGACAAAAGAAGAAGATGAAGCCACATCTGTGGGACATGTTCTCAGGTCATCTGTATCCCAGACTATTACAAGCCTGTAAAAAATGCCCAGGTAAAAACCTTGTCTGTAAGGACTCCATCAGCATCCGTGGCTTTGTGCTGATAATTCCTTTCTTGGAGTTTGAAGGTTCATTTCATGAAAGATACTCATATATAAATCCATAAGCACTTGTTAAAACTAAACTGAGATTCCCTCTGCACTTCCTGTGCATAGATGGCACAGAAACCGCCAGCTGCTGTTTGATGCCTACGGAGCATCATCAGCTCACCACCACTGGGAATGAGGAGTTCCCAGTCCCTTTCCACCTCTGCCTATGTCCCAGCATGCCTAAAGCTGCTTTCCAAGTCACCACGGGGTTGGAAGAAAGGAGTCTGATTTTTACACTCATGGTTGGCAGAGGTCTGAGGATCATCACACTGTCATCAGTAATCTGAATTAGTTTGAATTTATTATATAGAATACCCCAAACTACTTGTTGTGCTTACTACTTAATTGTTCTTACTTAAGAATACTTCATGTACTTATCACTTATATCATTCCTGACTGCCAGGTCCTTCCCTGATTTGTGCTTGTGGGCTGATCATCGTTACTGGCTTATTTCAGCCCCTCTTAGTGCTACTGATAATGTCTTATTCAGGTAATGCTGATGCAGCATCTCACACCCATGTCATAAAACTGTGCCATCACTGTACTTCCCTTTCTCTTTACAGACACTACTGAAGGCACCAAGTTTATCATGAGCTTGAAAATACAAATAAATCAAGGAAAGCAGAAACAATAGATGAGTTCTTCCAGTCAGTGCTCAGATCATCACAAAATATCTTCAGGTACCTGTTGGCCATGTGGGAGCAAACTGCACGAGAACAAAGCGTGTCTGTCCTGGGCTCAATTCAGCAGCAGTGGCCAACTAAAGCCTGGAAGCCTTCGCACAGCTCAGAGCATCTTTTCCAGAGTTCCATTTTGCAGTGACAGGAATGTGGACTCACACCAGAGCCAGCGGTCAAACACGTGTAAAACCATTGCATTTCTGATGTCCTGATCAGATCTCACAAAGGAGTTTCTATAAAAAGCACCTGCTATCTCAACTTGTGGGTTTCATGACAAAGCATCTGTAAAGCTTCCGTAGGAGACTGGAAATGAAGCTTGTGTGAGATAAATTAACTTTCTGACACAAATAGTTCTTTTATTTCCTCGGGAGCTGGGTTAATTAAATAGAATTAACAGAACTTTCATCAGGATCACCCCATATTCTAGGATTCTATAATAGTGCCAGGAGAAAACATTGTATCTCTGTAAACATAACCAACTGAAATAGGTCATTAGAAGAAGAGTAAATAAGATTACTGAGCATGGAAGAGATTTACCCTTCTACAGAAGCTCACTCAGAGGGTGGGCATCCCAAAACTCAACTAAATCTCAGCTCAATGGGAAGCTGAGTGGGAGAGTAGCTCACTGTCGTGCAGTACAGCAGCAGACAGTTGATTCTATGTGTTTCACCTTCCAGCTGCCAGCCACCCCATTGTGACAGAAGAGATCAAGCACTTTCCTACATGACTGCATGTAATGAACAGCAATAAGAGCTGTGGAGGTGGGCTCACTTACAGCCTGTACCAAAATGCCTGGATTTGTTCGGTATTTACTAACAGCACCAGTATTTACTAACAGGACCAGGTTAGTACAGTATGCTATGTTTGGAGAAATGATTTCATCTCACTGACATGAGATTCTGTCTGGAATAAGAGAGCATCCTTCCTCCCCCTGTGTTTTCTGGCACTGTTCTGCATGACCTCTCTGACTTTGCACATCTCCACACATCTCTGACTGAGTGGACAGGAAAAGCACATGGGCTGACGCAATAGTGCCCGATGACTATGCAGAAACCTTCCTCTACACCACTCTCCAATTTAGGTCAGTGGCAATAATTTGCCAGAGGTTTGCTGTTTCCTTGAAAGCTGGTTCCTAAGAAACCTTTTTCAGGTTTCTTAGAAGGGGCCTGTACACAGTTCTGGAAGGAATCTGTCGTTTCATGCATTGTGAAAGCTGGCGCAGCGGTTGGATGCCCATGGTTTTACGAAATGCTATTGCAGCTTGAAGCTTTAGGCTTTGGGGAGATTTAACGACATCAAACGGGGCAAACTCTGAGATGTGTTTGCAGAGGATAACACCTATGTGTTGACTATGGAACCTACTGTAACTGGGTTATCTTCCTTTGCCACCAACACACAGCTGTTATTACTCATCAGTTGCAAAGATTCTGTAAACCAGGATGTATGTAGGAGATCTGGTCAACCAAACACGTGAGTTGTCTTCATACAGAAAGCATGAAGGAATATTTAAATAATATAACCATAGCTGAGTCTGCAGGACATGATGTAATTCATTCTCTGCAACGTGACTGTGGATGGCTGCCAACAATCCTGGAAAACCCAGAGGACTGTGGGAATTGCTGGGAGTGTAGAAAGGTTAAAAACAGCCTGGGGCCATAAGAGAAACAAGGTGTTTATAAACCAACCAGCTCAGCTTGAGCTGCGGGAGCATCTCTATCAGTCCCTTCTACTGCGAAGGAAAGTGGTTGATGAGTTTTGCAATAGTCAGTATGGAGTTGGGGTGAGACAAGATGTTCTTCACACACTGACTGCCCTCAAGGGCGAGGGGAAGGTGTCGCTGAGCTCCTGGCAGTGCCCAGCATGACAGGCTGAAGATTGAAAGGCTCGAATGTCTGAAGACGTTTTCTTCGGAGGATGAAACATCTTGTCACTGCAGAGGGAGCACACTGCGGGCTTCGCAGGCAGCTTTCCTGGCCCAGATGTCATCGACAAAAAGTAATAGTGAACTACTTGAATCACAAACCAGGGACAATCCACATCAGATTCGAATGTGATGTGCTCCTGGGGAGATGAGGCATAAAGCGTGACACTGACGGAGGCAAACGGCCAAAACACAGACATGAAACGGCCAAGGCAGCGCCAAAGGATCTCAAACATTGGATAGATTTGTCTGGCGCAGACTTTTGTCTCTTTTATCTCTTTTTTTCCTCTGTTCCACATTTTACAATGTGCAAACTCCCTCTGGGACACCCCAGCGGGCTGCAGAGGTGAAAGACATGACCCTGCCTTGCACATCCCTGGAAACATAAGTAAACATCTCGCTCCTGTAATGCAAAAGCCTTTCCCCGATGAAGCACTTCCTCAGAGGGATGATGCTGACACCAGACGGCAACCCTGTTTTTCCATAACCTCCTCAGCACAGCTATTTGCTTGCTTTAAAGATCTAGTCTGAACCCAGTGAAGTAGTCATAGAAGTCATAGTCCTGGCATTTATCTCAGATTATCAACACAGAGTTCTAACACTGGCTTGTGTTTTTCCTGGCAAGCATCTTCATTTCAGAGCAGCAATGAGTAACTGCTTTGTGCTGGCCTGTGTAAATCACTTGCTGTGTTTGAAGCCTTCTTACTAATATCTTTTACACCTGCTGGTTTTCCTCCTGGACCACTCATCCCTCTCTGCACAGTCTCTCCCTCCTGTCTAAGCTTTCGGCCAGTCTTCAGCCCTCGCCTGCACACCAGGTTCCCTCCCTTGGCATGGAAGGAGGTGCAGGATGCTAAGAAATTCATCCTGAAATATGCATGACCCTGACAACTGCGCTAAAAATGTTGGGAATTACCAGAGAAGTGTCATAGATTATTGCAGGAATGTGGAAGGAATTATTAAGCATAGCTGGAATATTAGTGAAATGGTGAGGTAATTATAGCTCGCTGCTGGAAACTGCCCCTCAGACAAACATATAGATATGGGGAAACACTGAGATGGCTGCAAGAACATCTGCTGATTATGTGGTTTGATAATGTTAACTTAGAAGATAAGCTTTCTCCTTTCCCCTCTAACTTTATACTCTTTAAAGACCGTGCATACTCACTGTGCTGGTCATGGTGCAGTCTCATGTCACAACAGGAGAGAAGCAGATTGTTATAGTAAGCAGATCATGTCAAACAGAATGTTTGGAAAGAACAGTTTGCTCTTTAGGTTTCTGCTTCGGTTTCAATTCAAAATGGAAAAACATGATTTGATTTTCTTTCCCCCCAAGACTACAGCACATTTTCATAAGCAAACTCGGGGAAAATAACTGTAATTACTGTAGGAAGTTTGTCACTGCTCAAAAGAGCAGGTAACCAATTCACCATCAGCTTGCAAGGCTGTACTTATCCCCAGCTATAAGGATCTGGTCTGGGGTAAGAATCAGTAAGGATTTTCATTAGCAACATCGAATTAAAGAGCAAAGTAGACCTGAACAGAATTTCTGGATGACCAGTGTGTACTCCTACTACTTCCTCTGAAAGTGGGCTAGGAATGGGATAAATACTGAGCAGAAGATTCCTTTGCCTTCCCAGGAGATGGCTGTAACATCATCCAGCACCCACAGGTGCCTTCTCAGTAGCCCAGGAGTTAATAAATACCAGAGTATACATATCACAATAACACTCTGATATGGAAACTATATTTTCAGACTTCAGATAAACCATGGAAAGCTGCTGCTTGGCTCCCACCTTCTCTTGTGGCCCAAGACTGAATCAGTGCAAGATGCTCTAGGTCCCACCCAGGGTGAAGCTGATCTATCATCTCTTTGACAGGGCTCTGGCATCCATGGCTGATCTTCCCCTAATGCCAGCCATGGGGACAGATGTTCTTATGAAATCCACATTTTTATATTCCCAGTCCAGCCAGCTTCTGAATCATTCTGAACCAAATTCCTCTATGTCATACTCATAAAGAGCTTGTCCCGTGCGCTGGCAGCTCTACCCATGTTAAATGAATCTTGAGTGTATTTTGCAGTTGCTGCTTGAGTTTTGTTTTTCTCCTGGGAAAAGCTACCCTGAGGCTACTGTGCCTTTCTGAAGAGCCCCAAGCCATTGGCTCCTCTGGCCTGACTCAATCAAGTTGCAATATACTTCCTGAATTTAAGCCACAGAATTCCCTTTGGAAACCGTACAGAACAGTTATGTCAGATTTAACATAAATCCTAACCAGTGTAAATATTCTTGCGTTGAGCACTACAGCCCTAGTTTTGGGGGGGATTCTGTACATCATCTTTACATGACCTCCAAGCTTTTGAGAACGCTGAAGAATTAATGTAACCCAAGATTCAGTTCTTCAGCATCGACACTTGTCTATGTATGTGTCTATGATTCATACTCTCCACACTGAAGAGTTGTAAAGCCCATCTTGGAGGCACATCATGCCAAAGGGTTCAGGTGCAGAACTTTGATGCAGAAAGTCCATAGGCTCATTTGAATAACCAGCAGATTTCACTCTTCAGGTAAATCTTTCCCTCCTCCCATTTAGCAAGAGCATGTTTGTGGTGAGATATTAATCACTTCCTCCAGCAGTGTGTGGGTATAAAAGGAGCCCAGGGCAGGGCCACTCTCAGTTCACCCAGCTGAAGCACAGAGCTGAATTCATGCTGCTGGCTCAGGTCGTGGCTGTGCTGAGCGTCGGGATGCTTTGCAGCTCAGCACCACTGCGGGCAGCAGCACCCACAGCTGCCAGCAGCCGCGTGCTGGAGGAGAAGCGCTCCAGGGACCTGGTTGTGTTGATCATCCAAGAAATCCTCCAAGACAAAGAGAAGCTAAACCTAAATGCAGTAAGTTCATTTGGTTTGAGGGGCTCTCCCCTGCCTGCCTCTATACCCCAGGTTTTGTTTTGATGTTACTAACTTCTTTTTCTCTCGAGCAGGTTCCCAGCCTTGAGACCGTGAATGCTACGGTAAGAAACTGCCTGCTATTCTTCTATTTAAAGTTATTGTCTCAACCCCCCAGATCTCTTTTCCACTTCAGAACCTTGATAGCACTAAGATAGCTCAACAAACCCAGGGAAATGCAAAGTTACACAAGAACCTACGGAAAGCTGCTGGTGATGTTAGTATTCTTCTGATGGCTCTCTCAATAGGCAAAGGTCTTGCAAAGGTCTCACATGGGTATTGGTACCTTCCTGATAGCCTCAAAATTTCACTCTGAGCCCTTAGTTTTAAAACAGTCAAAAATTACTCTTTGGTCTATATCCCACACAGACCCATTGATTTCACTGAGCTGTATTTTCCTACCATTGAGTGGAAAAGGAGCTTATTCTGGAGGAGATGAGCAGTACAATGAGAAGCAGGAGCCCATCTCCTATTAACAGTGAAAAGGACACAAACAGCAGCAGCCCCTTCTACTTTCAGGGCTAAAAGTTGAAAATTCACACCAGCAGCATTAACTACTTGCATTTCATTAAGATGATTCTGATCTAGTTTCAACAGAGACACAATAGCCAGAAGCAAAGCACTAATGTGGGATTTGCCTTTCTTTTCCTTGAGGAACAAACACCTCCAGTGTTGGACACCTCTAAGTTCTACAAGTCCAGTTTCTAGTGGCACCTGCAACTTCCACCAAAGGCGACGGGAGTGCTTTTTGTCCTTAGCATGTTTCTAAATGAGAATTATAGATCGTACCATGGTTTCCAAAATTTGCAATTTTACATTGCAAACCAAGGGGTCGTGTTTGAAAACACAGCTCCTAACTCCCATAGGTTACTGTTTTTCATGGGTATCTAAACTGTGGGGATATGATGCATTATTTATGTGGTACCAACATATCACACAACTGTGGGAATAACTATTCACTGTCCTTGCAGCTGGAACGATGCATGCAGAGCCACCTGGAAACGTTTGTTGGCACCTTGGCAGCTCTTGACACACGAAGCAAATTCATCGCTTGGAAACTGGCCAGAATCAACAGCAACAAAAGCATCCTCCCCCAAGTGAGTTGGACTTTGTGGTATTCAATTGCAGCGCTCAGCAAAGGCAGCTCAATAAGAGGACATGGCAGCTGGGATGGGCTCTGGGTTGGCTGCAGTGGGCACTAGAAATCACTTACGGAAATCAGTATAATGAGGAAGGGGATAAATAATGTCCATTTCCTTCACTAAGTGAAGGCACAAGGTTGCCCAGAGAAGCTGTGGCTGCCCCATACCTGGCAATGTTCAAGGCCAGGTTGGACACAGGGGCTTGGAGCAACCTGGAAGTTGCCCCTGCCTGTGGCAGGGGGTTGGAACTGGATGAGCTTTAAGGTCCCTTCCAACACAAACCAGTCTGCGAGTCTATGATTCTTCTTTGAAGCACACTCCCTTAAGGAGCCCTGTGCTGCCACCTTTCCCTATAGTAACCTAAATTGCAAGGAAGGTAACAGGTGGAGGAAACCATCCATCTGGAAGGGGAAGCTGAGGCAGCAGTGGGTCTCGGGACATCCTCTGTATGCTGCCAGGCCAATCAGCTACCATCGGCATAGCATCACACTGCCCAGCTCTCCAAACCACACAAAACCTCCTTGTTAGGATTCTGTAGAAATCGAGGTATCAGGCAACAAAATAAGATATTTAAGTTACGGGGCTGAGTTATATTCCCCTTTTTATTGAAAGGATCTTGATGAGGAATGCAAGACTGTGGAAGTACCAAGTGACGTGTTCCTGGAGACACTGGAGAATTTCTTGAGGTTGCTCTCAGAGAAGGTACAAGTTGCCTGAACAGAACTACACCAAAGCCAAGAAGAAATGAAGAATCTGAACTCTACCTACCAAAATGTGACTTATTATTAACTTATTCTCAGGAACATGTCCATATAATATTTATATAGAGAGATATGTGTTGTTTGTATATATATATTTTTATATATATATGGCTTTTAAATATATATTTATGAAGAGTAATGTTATGACAGGAGCCATGTTCTCTACAATGATTCAAACATGCTGCTCTATTAAAAGACAAGTATTTGAAATAATATTGAAATAATTTATGTAGTTTTACTATTTTAACTTAAGTCATACTGATTCAAAGAGTAAATGTATTTATTTAGTTATATATTTATTGATTAATGAATTCTATTTGTTTCATTTGTTGATGGATACTTTGAGATATCTATTGTGATGTGACACTGTATTTAAGTATTTACTTTAGGGAACTGTGTCAGGAGCTCTGTGGATCCAGTCTGGGGCTTGCTGTCACACTATTTCTCCCTCACACTACACCAAGCCACAGCCCCAGGGCTCGGCTCTGCATCACCCAAGTGCTCTCAAACCCACCCCTTGCGATGGGGCCACCCAGGGCTGGAGGAGATTCACTTCTGTCATCAGCTCCCACCTCTGGTCCCTCCCTGGGCAATTGGATCCAGTCCGTAACTTCAACGGCTGCATATTTTATCATTGACTCGGCAGAGCCATGTCACCCAAATCCAGCCAAATCCTAGATAATGCAAAAGCAAAGAAGTCTGAGGCTTGCGCTTGCTTTTCCTCAGTTTATTCAGCTGATAGGTGTTTCCCCCATCTCCTGTGAGCTGAGTCTCAGTGGGCTGAATCAGACAATGCTTGAATTCCCATAGCTGTGGGAGGCCCTGGGGAAGCGCACACCTACTAAAAACCGTCAGTTTAGATTCCGAAAGTTAATGTTTAATGAAACAATATTCAAGAGGAATGTTACCGCTCGGGCTGGTTTGTGAGGACTCTCGCCATGCATCACCTGTGCTGACATACCCGTCCCTCAGTGTCTGTAACCTGCAGTGAAAGGAAATGGACCTTTATGAAAATAAACAGATTTCCTTCCACAATTGAGTGACTTTGTTTTCTGAAGGCTCTGAGAGCTGCTCGGGGGAGCTGAGGGTGATTTCCGAGCGGGACAGACACATGGATGCTGGATGGGGGAGATGCACCCTGCTCAGGGTGAGCACCCACATCTGCCCTCACCCATCCAAACCGCCTTGAGGACCCAGAGCCCTGGCGCTCCAGCCTGGCCCCAAGCTCAGCTTTACTGAGTCACGCTGTGCTTAAGCTGTGAAGAGGAGCTGCTGATGACTCATTTCTGGCTGCTCAGTGTCCCCATGGAAGCAGAAGAGCTCCCAGTTCCCGCAGTAGGAAGCCTCCTCTCGCCTTCCCTGGCAAGTGAGGCTCCCAGGGAAGAAAACTTGAGAAGCATTTGTGTTCTTTGATAGGATGGGGATAGAGAGGAGAGCCTAACTGAGGCAGGGATGAGCACTGGAGAGCCGGACACAGCCACAGTGGCAAGCACTGATGGAGCCAAATGGAATGCATCGCAGAAACCTCCAAAAATGGGGTTTTCCCATGTATTCAGACAGCACCTCCCTGTGCACACGGTGACCAGGTCAGACAGACTTCACTGGAAATCTCTTCTGAAAATCAATATAATGAAGAAGGGTGTAAATACGTCCGCTTTCATCCCTGTGAGGGTGCTGAGGCGCTGGCACAGGGTGCCCAGAGAAGCTGTGGCTGCCCCATCCCTGGCAGTGCTCAAGGCCAGGTTGGACACAGGGGCTTGGAGCAAGCTGCTCCAGTGGAAGGGGTCCCTGCCCGTGGCAGGGCTTGGAGCTGGAGGAGCTTTAAGGTCCCTTCAACCCAAACCATTTTATGACTCTATGAATGTCCAGACTCCCTCAGGTTAAATGAGTCAAGGAAATCCCTGGTCCTGACCAGTCTCATTCAGTGCTGCAATAGTTCAAATCATAACAAGAATCACCCTGAAGAGACTCCCACTGCTATTGAATTTCAAAGTTTCTATTAGCAATGAGGTGTTTAATTTTTCACATACATCATTTTAAATTACATTTATTTTAGATTAAATCTAAAATTCACCTCTCAAATAAATGGGAACTCCTGGCATCACAGGTATGTGAAAAAAAAAGAGAAGAAATTCAAGGGTTATAAGTAGAAAACATCAATCAAGCTCAGCATTCCTGGCACAGCAGTCCAGGAAACTCTGACAGAGGGAACCAGACAGGAGGGGAAAGTGAAGCATTAATAACCCAAAGTCAACACAGGGCTGGCTGCAGGCAAACGCAGCCAGAGCTTGCTTCCGCCCAGCCTGCTCTGGTGCCTCATAGGGTGCAGGCAGTGGGAGCCCAGTTCCACATCAGCCTCCCAACCCCAGTGCAGGCAGCACCCTCCATCACTTTGCAGCCAGTCACAGCCCTCCTCCTCCCTGCCCTGCCCAGAGAGGGGAAAAGTCCTTTCTGCTGGGGTTTCCAAGAGCCATTCCATCATCCCTGATCCCACACCAGCTCCTCAATTATGTGGATGCCATTAAGCTGACCAGGAAACTCACTGTAAACAGGAGTGAAAGGAATACCTGGTTTCGAGCAGTCGGCACAGGCTTCTCACTGCTATGACTGCACTGGTGTGCTGAGCGCAGCTGCTGGGCATGACAACCACGGCGGCTTCATCACAGCTTCAACAGCGCTGATAAGAACTTTGCATCATCACAACACAATACAACACACATGCCTTAAAACCTGAGCTAAGCCGCAGCCCCGACTCTCGAGGCTGCTGCAGACTTGTTTCTGTTTGTATAGGAAGGAGATGTTTCATGAAAAGAGGATTGTTGTGTTCCTCACACCACCAGCAGGAAAAGCAAGAGCCCCATGAAGCCCCGCAGCCCCAGGTGGGGATGAGACATGAGATGGTGGCTCATGGACAAAAGTCTGCTTTCAGGGGCTTGTTCTACCTGCAGAGCTCGTAGGTATGGGTTATATTTAGCATTCCCCTTTTGATAACCAAGGAACTGTTCTCAGCAAAACCCATGTCCCCACCACAGCGGCAGGAGAGCAGATCCCTCAGCCTGCACAACCCCTTTGAGGTGCACCCTCATGCCTATGGGTCCATGATGAGCTCTGCAAGGGTGGGAGAAGCTCATCCATTCCATGTAGGACCATCCACAGTCTTCTGGATGCCCTCCAGATCCTTAATGGGGGCAGCTGTCCTATGCCAGCACCACAAGCAGGGCTGGGAGAGAGCTTACTGAGACACACTGGGGTCTAGGAGCGCATGGGGTACGCTACATAGCCCACTCTAGCACAGATCCAGCATCCCGAGGCCATGTTTTGCAGCTTGGTCCAGGGGTGTCTCTCCTGGAGCCCCACTTTCTGGGCTGCAGATGGCTCTGGATGAGTGGTGGAGCAGCCTCGATGGAGCCAGGTCACCAGCATTGCCTGGAGGAGGCTGCCCCAGCCTGCAGGCAAGCTCCCTGCCAGAGCCTCCCCCCATTTGTGCCAGAGCAGAGCTGACAGAAAGCAGCTTGGATGCAGAAATGCTGCTCCCGTGCTCCATCCTTCCCCTCCTGTTTGATCACCGCTTCTGCTGCCATCATTTCTTAGCCCTGGGGATGAGAGGGATGGAGATCAGCCATGGCACAACTCATCAGTTGCTTGTAGGGGATGGTGATGCCATCACGGACACACGAAGGCAGCCTCAACTCCAAGAAGCAGCAACCAGCAGCTAAATCTGGATCAATACTACAGGGGTAGTTCCCCTGTTTTCTGTTTTCAAATCTTCAATTACTCACTTTCTGTTGCTGTTTTACTTCCTTTTTCACAGTTCTCATTAGTCACTTGTCAGGATTCACAGCTTCTATTTTCTGCTGAGCACGAACCCACTTCTACAGGCTCTGGATTGCTTTGGTTTTTCTCTTTCCTATAGGGTGTCTTTGCAATTGAAAATGTCCATGTCCCTTGGTGGCCATCACCTCTCCAGCACCAGATTTCAGCTGGTCGGTAGGTGGGGCTTGAAACATTGCAGATTGTTTGGGCTGATCATTGTGTTTCTCTCAGATTTGCCTGGTTTCAGACGGGTGACTGAGAAGACAATGAATCACCCCTGAACATCCCCAGCCTTCTCTGGACGCTTACCAACCACTGCCAAAGCCACCACACGTGTGTGATAGGCACCAGCTTAAAGATGACAGATGTGTGGGGCCAGGGCTGCTCCCAGGGTGCAAGCAGGGTCCTTGGGGAGCTTGAATGGGATTTATGGCATCAGCTCAAGCCCAGAGATGTCTTGCAATTTCTCACATGGATGGGAAGATGTAAGAGAGTGGAGACATCATTTCTTAAAGAAAACAAGGAAAAGTACTTCTGGAAAAGAAGGAATGGCTTTAACCTGCCAGAGGTGAGATGAGCTCTTAGGCAGAAGCTCTTCCCTGTGAGGGTGCTGAGGCGCTGGCACAGGGTGCCCAGAGAAGCTGTGGCTGCCCCATCCCTGGCAGTGCTCAAGGCCAGGTTGGACACAGGGGCTTGGAGCAAGCTGCTCCAGTGGAAGGGGTCCCTGCCCGTGGCAGGGGGAGCTTTAAGATCCCTTCCATCCCAAACCAGTCTGGGATCCTGTGATTCTATGGTTTTCTCTGCTGTCAGGGCTGGAGGATGAAGTGTGCACGTGAAAACAAATGTTGGCCCACATGCACCAACCTGCTGCTGCTGAGGCTGGAAAGGCAGGGAAGCTGCCTTTGAAATCTTCCAGGACAAAACAGGCATTTCTTAGAATTTAATGCTGGAATCCAGAACTTACCTCATGTCTAATTTTGCCTGAAGGGTAATGAATTTGCTATGGATCTCCAGAACACCGTCTCTGAGCAAGCAGGGAGATTCTCCTTGCTTTCCCAATGTTGGGTAGCTACAAAAAGCTCTCAGAGTCCTAAAGCACCCAGACCCTGCTGACCCAACCTGAGACACTCTGGCAGAGCCTCAAAGGACAAAGTGAACGGAAGGCAGGGGGTCAGGGTGTTGATATGTGCAGAAGGAGTTGGCTCTGGGCTGATTTCTGGTTTCGTGAGGCTGTACAGCTCTCCCTGGTCCTCCTAAGGAAGGGCATGCCACTGTGGCTCATAGGCTTTTCTTCCTTCCTACAAGCCATGGGGAACACCTTCTGATTAAACACGAGGTCCTTCTGTGCCCAGGGTCTCTTCCAAAGCACGCAGCCCCTGCTCCTGGCTCGGACCCATGCTCCGAGGGCCACTGTCCAGAGATGACAGCCCATCTCCAGACACTGGCCGTGGATCAGTGACCACAGCCAGAGCACGGAAGGCAAAAGGAACATCCTTGGGCTGGGGAGCGGAGCTGCACGTCTGCTGCAGATGCTCCAGCCCAGCACCATCATCAGCGAGCTCAGTGTCTTCTGCTTCTGAGCAGCATTTCACATTACCCAGCAGTGCAGGGAGAGGTATAGTTTCCTTCCTTGTGCAGAGGCAGACCACAGAGATACAAGAGGTTTAACTCCTTCCAGTACCAAGACAAGAAGGGATCAGTGCAAAGAACGCTGTAATAAAGCATTTTAGCCTCCTATGCTCAAGATTAATTTAAACTGGAAGAGATACAGAGAAGGGTCAAGGAGAGGAAGAGGGAGCCCGTTGTGCCCAGATTGGACAGGGCTTAGAGCGACCTGCTCTAGTGGAGGATGTCCCTGCCCATAGCAGGGGGTTAGAACTGGATGAGCTTTAGGGTGCTTCCAACCAAAACCACTCTGATTCCATGATTCCAAGTCACCCTTCAGCTGACTTCAAACCATTCGGGTTGATTTGTGGTGATGGTCATATAATGGTCACGTACGTGGTGATGAACCAGAAATTGTCCAGCAAATCCTTCACAGGGAGTGAATTTGGTTCAGAAGGAGCAGTCTCTGTACCATCACCATACTGAGACTTCTCACCAGGATTTCTTCTCCAGCTATGCAGAGCCCAGCTCAAAGCCCATTGTGTCCCCAGGCTTTGAAAAGTGAATCTTTCAGTTAGTTCTCAGTTAATTTTCTGTTATCTTTTCATGTTCTGGATTAATTTTCAGTTAAGTTTTCAGTTAATTCCTAATGGGCTCAGCCATCTTCTTCTCATTGATTCAGTTCAATGGGTATTTCAGACGGCTCTGCCTAGGAGTGAAATCACCTCAGTGGGCTGCATCTCAGCAGCTCAAATCCTCCACGGCTTTTTGGTGGAGGCGGAGTTGGATGGAGGTGCTGCTGCTGAGCCCTCACTGGAAACCCCCCCTGCCATCTCAGCATCCCAAGGGCAGAACAGGAGAGAAAAGCCATTGCGGGTCCTACCATGAGAGGAGCAAGGTGGTCACGGTGGTTTCATTTCTGAGTGACTCTACACAAATGAGTCACCGTGCGAGACCAACTGAGCAGCGTACGTACACGGCTACACCGCAAGTTCCATCTTCCTTTCAGATGCTATCAGCTTTTCTTTCCACCATGGCTGCAATCTAAGAATGTATTTGCATGTCATTAGCAGCTATAAAAAGAACGAAGAGAACCAGGTGGAGTCCCCGCTTCACAGCTCTGTTTTTTCCAGCAGTACAAGTCCATCCTGCCCACATCTTTCCCTTCCGCCCTCTCTGCAGGCACTCTCCTTTCCACAATTGGTTTTGAGATGAAAGCAAATTCCCTGATACTCAATTTAGCTGCAGCCCTGATCCCAACCACATCTTCCAATGGAAGAAATTCTTCCCTGTGATTTGGCTGCAGTAAATGGTATCAGAAGCTGCACTCATCCACACAATACATAGGAATCATTGCTTCCCTTTAAATCATCCTGCATTCCATTTTACCTCCAGCAGCCACAGCGGTGCCAGGGGCATGTAAAGTCCTGAACCCCTGGCACAGGGTGCCCAGAGAAGCAGTGGCTGCCCCATCCCTAGCAGTGTTCAAGGCCAGGTTGGACACAGGGGCTTGGAGCAAGCTGCTCTGGTGGAAGGGGTCCCAGGGGCTGGAACTGGAGGAGCTTTGAGGTCCCTTCAACCCAAACCAGTCTATGGTTCTATGATATGATTCTAAGAAATCCCTTACTGGCACAAGGCAAAGGCATTCCAATGGCCGCTGCCCCACCAAGGTAACACACAGTTAACACAGGGGAACAACGGGAATATGAGGGTGACTCCAGCAAACTCAGCAGCAAGGGAGCACAGTCTACTCCGTACCTGGCTTCTGCTTCCAGGGCGGCTCACCCAGCAAAGGCTCCCAAACACTGAGCTCTGGGAATGGCAGGGGAGATGCCTCATTCACCCATCCATCAGCAAGGTGATTGAAAGCACAGAACTGAACAAGGAGGCTCCGCAGGGGAGGGAGGTGCCCGGCAGCATGTCCAAGACCTTTTCTGTGGCTTCTGATGTAACGAAAGAGAAAAAGATGGAATTAGGATATGTGGTTTTTATACCTCAGCTCAGGGATGAGGAAAACACAACATAAGCATAAGAAAAGGAGCCTTTGGGTTTTCATCACCTTGGATGGCACAGGTGCGGGCGGCTCATCTGCCTTTGCCTCAGGGGAGGAGAAGCACCTCAAACAGAACAGTCGCTGTAAACAGTGGATGTATTTTTCAGGGTTGGAAAACGTAATGCACATTAACGAATTATAATTGCACAGTAAAACCCCTGCAGTACTGAAATTGCAAAATCTAAATTACAGCAAAAACATGCAAATAAAAAATTGGGAATTTCTGGAAACTGGGAATTCTGTGGGCACAATCCTGGCACAGGTTTCCTTTGTCTCGGTGCAGGCGCAGAGGAGCTGTGCAGCAGGGCCAGAGGGGACTTTGCACACTCAGGACCCATCAATGACACCCCAGCGCCCACCCTGAGCTGTAGGAGCAATTCTGCCAGAATCATAATCCATGGGATGCATCCTGATCCCCCAAACTTCCTCCAGATGCAGTGTATGGAGATACCAGCCACGTGGTTTCAACCTCATCGTACCACCGAGTTATTCATGGGGTTCCTTATGACAACAACACAGAATAAGGCAGAAGCATTAATTAGCAAAGAGGAGGACATTCCTTAGTGTAACTGTAATATTAACCAGTGTAAATGTGAACGTAAAGATCCGATCAACCTTTAGGCAGCTTTGATTTCTCTGTATCGATCTTTGGATAATACCAGTTCACAAAAAATGCCTCAACATCTAAAGTCAGAATGTGCACCAACACCTGAATTACATAGCTCCTCCTGAACTGATGCAGGGGGACACCCTTATTTTAGCAACATGTAGTTTCCTCAGTGAGATAAGCTTCCATCCTACAGGTGACTACTCACTTTCAGTTCAGGCGTATTTGTGGTTACATATTAATCACTTCCTTGCCACAGAGCACATATAAGAGGAAGCCAGGAGCCGGCTGTCCTCAGTGCAGGAGGGGAGCGCAGCCCCTTGGCCACGATGCTGCGGCTGGTTGGGGTTATGCTGTGCCTCGTGCTGTGCCTCGCGGTCCCCGCGCCCCGCAAGGGCTGTGCCATCACCTCCCTCATCCGGGAGACCCTCAGCGACATCAGGACACTAAAGTCTAAGGTGGTTCCCTTTTCCCTGTGCCCCTCGTCCTGCTCCTCGTGCTAGTGGAGAACCTGCTAATGTGATTCTTATCCATCTCTTTCAGGGCACCAGTGAAATCACGCCTCCGGTAAGATCACTTTCAGGCTCATGTTGCAGTGCTGGGTGCTTGCGGTGTGGCTAAGGTGCTTTTTGACAAGCAAGGGGGAAGCAGTTGCTGCTAAAGCCCATTCAGGATGTTTGCAAGCTCTTTCGGTCTTAAGACAGGTCTTAGATGGCAACCAAGTCATTCATGGGCTTTGCCAGAGGGATGCGCTGGAGGGAGATGAGCTGGTGCGTGCTGAGAGGTGGGGTGCAGGGCTCGGATACCCAACGTAAATCCTCCTCCATCCATAGTTTCAATGTAGTTATCTCCTTGACAAACCACTGCCTGGGGCTACTGCCTTCAGCACAGGTGCATAAAAGCTTGCTTCCAGCCAGCGGAGGTTATCCCTCTTTTCATGGGGTGCACAGTCAGAGCTGACAATGTCCTGAAGTCAGGTGGACGCTGGCACTGGAAACTGGGGGGGGACAATTTGTCCCCAGTGCCTTTCTGGAAAGAAATACCCACATTGTTCAAGACCAGTGCCAGCAGTGGCATCACCAGAGCACTTCATGGGGAAGCTCAAGAGAAGCCAAGAGCAGGCAGCAAGGCTGGAGATCAAAGATGCTCCTCAGCATCACTGCCTTCCTGTGCTTGAGTGCTGTTAAGGAGACAATTAAAAAGCAAATGGTGCCTGGTCCCAAAGTCTCACTCTGTAGCTTTTGAAGGTAACAGCAGCCTTCAGCAGGAGGGAAGCTCTGGATTGCAGAGTGGGCTCCTTTAAGCTGTCCAAAGTTACTATAAAATTATTTCTTGTGGTAGGCATTTTAACTGCATTAACAGGGTACAACCTCTGCCAGCAGTACAGAAAAGACAGAAATAACTAAACTTTGTTATTCCAGAACAACACGATGGAGACGGAAGGAACTGTATCCACCTATCTGGAAGGATTTATCAAAGCCCTAAAAAGCAGCAAAGAGAAGTCAAAGGAGAGACTAAAACTAGTCTGGAAGCTGCGGAAAATCCATGTGAATGTGAAGTCATGCCTTGGGTGGATGGTACGTTTGGGCTGGATTTTCTGCTCCATATTTCCTGTTTAGGTGACACTAAAGGCTATGGGGGTGTCTGTCCTCATTGCACTGGGAGCAAGCACCTGGATAAAGCACGTAGCCTTGTCCCAGTCCGGTGGCTGATGGGGGCAGCTTCCAGCCAGGAGCTGCCACTTGGCCACGGTGCCTCTGCTGTGCTCTGCCAACCTCTTCCAATGTCTCCTTGCTGTGACAAAGACCATCACTTGGCAGAGGTGCCCTGGTGCAGATGGGACCCATTCTCCCTGGGCTGCACCAGGTGCAACTTGTCCCATGTTCCTTGTGCTTTCCTACCCTGCAATCCTCCTAAGAGCCTTTGTGGTCTTAACATTAAGGATTAAGAAAAACCTGGAGTCTTGGAAGAGAACGTAACTTGTGTGTCTGGGTTCTGCTCTTTTAATTGTTCTCCTTTCTGTGTGCCCTCAAGGAATGGGAGCCAGTGGAAGAGGAGGACTTCTTCAGTAACCTGGAATTCTTACTGAGGTTCCTGAATCACAATGCCCCTTCAGAGGACAGAATGTAGTCTACAAAGAAGTTTGAAGCACTCCTGGTCCAGCCTGCTGGGAGACCAGAGTTCTGCATATCCTCGTTTGTGTATCTTTACTCCAATGAGCAAGGCTATTGGGAGCTATTATTTATTCATCTATCTATTAATATTTATTTATCCTATTTATTTGTAGAAACTTCGAGTTACTTATTTTTAAGGTGAAGAGTTGCAATAATTATTTACCTTAGGGAACTGCTCTTTAATGGTGCGTGAGGAGCTCTGTGGGTCCACTCTGGGATTTGCAGACACACTATTTCTCTATCACACTACCCCAAGCCACAGCCCCAGGGCTTGGTTCTGCATCACTTGAGTGCTCTTAAAGCTGGGGCAGAGCCACCCCTCAGGATGGGGCCATTGGTGCCCCTCAGCACCATCACCTCCCTCCCAGGCCCAGCACTGGATGGCTGCTGGCTGCTCTCAGAGGTGTCAAAAGCTTAGGGGAGACTGAGGTGAGCTCTTAGGCAGAAGCTCTTCCCTGTGAGGGTGCTGAGGCGCTGGCACAGGGTGCCCAGAGAAGCTGTGGCTGCCCCATCCCTGGCAGTGCTCAAGGCCAGGTTAGACACAGGGGCTTGGAGCAAGCTGCTCCAGTGGAAGGTGTCCCTGCCCGTGGCAGGGGTTGGAGGTGGAGCAGCTTTAAGGTCCCTTCCAACTCAAACCAGTCTGGGATTCTATGCTATGACTCTATGAAACCATTGAAATACTGCTTGCAAACTTAAGACATAGCTCATACCCACTTGAGGCATGTGAATGTAAAAATGGTTTTCACTGAGTCTTACGAGTGCCCCATAGGGATAAACCACATCAATAAAACCTGATGGCCAAGAGCTTGTCACATACCATAACCCTTTTAGTTTCAACCAAATGACATCTTCATACAATGTGCTTTAATGCTCTCACACTTGGACTATTTCAGCATTTTGCCCCTGCAGCTGAAGTTTCCAGATGCCTTGGGAGCAGTTTCACATCTCTTGAGGGGACTTTTCAGAGGAGAGGGATGTAAAAAGAGGCAACTCTCACTTTTTAAATGACACTTCACTATTTATAATGAACTGAAGGTTTTTACTGCACCACAAAGCGCCAATCACTGTAAGATGTGAAAACGCATGGAAACAGGACTGCTCTCCCAGCTCCGCGCTGCTGGCACATCCTTTGCAGTTAAATGGCTGGGAAACTGGATTGTGGAACCCTGTGAAATGTAACAGAACTCTAATGGAATCTATGCAAAATAAAGCTCTTGCACTAAGGTGTAACTCTCATCATTTTTTCACATTGTGATGGGTCATGGTGATAGAATCTTTCTAGAAGAGAGTTAGATTGATCAAATCGGGAGGTTTTACCAGTTTCAGGAGGGTATTATATGCAGAAATACATGGGTTGACTATATACTTTATAGAGGATTGAAACCCCTGTGGGGAGGGTCACCGTGGGGTCCATGTATCCCATCAGATCACTTGTGTTTTCAAACATGGGTAAAAGTAGCACTTAAATAGTGACTCAGGTTTTGTTTCTTTCTTTGCCCTCACGTCACAGTGAACATCTCACGGCAGCATCTCCCCTTTTCCAGCCTGTTGGATATTCTGATTTTGGGAGTATTCACCCATACAGAAGAAAGCAATCATTTAGCAACCAGCCATAACAATCCTATGTGGGGATGAGATTGGGGTGGGAGCTGTGCCTGTGTCCCCATGGACCATCAGGGCTGCTGAGCACACACCTTCCATTCCAAGGGGATTCTCCCAGGACCTGACCTTCAGGAAGCAATCCTCACCCAGCCCATCACTGTTATTTACCTTTGCAGGCTCCACTGAGCACCTAGAGAAATTTCCCTAAGTGCCATGACTCATGGAGAATTGAGCAGAGAGCAGCACTTGTGCAAGCCATGGTGTGCCTGCGGGATCCCCCGGACACGACACTGCCTGCAGGTTGAGGAGGCAGGGAAATCCATGCTAGAACCTCCAGGGATTCCTTAGGGCAACAAAAGCATGTCTGAAGAATTAGCTAATATTGTTAATAGCACCTGGAGAGGAGGTTCTTGAGGGTGGGGGAATGCAGACACAGTAGTCATCGCACGGACAGGAAAAACACCCCCAGACCAACAATAGGTTCCATCACCATCACTGCCTCCACAAATAGCCTAGAATAAAGCTTTAACCAATATCTACAAAAATAGCACATAGAAAAAGAGGTTCAACATATTCAGTGGCTGTAGGTTAAAGCAGCTCAAACTGTGAGGGGCAGGAGGAGGGTGACAGTGGGTGTATCTGTGCTTTGGGATGGTGAATGCGGTGCCCCTTGGGACAGCCCTGTGAGAGACCCGAGGGGATGTTCTAGTCTGACACAAAGCCTGCTGAAAACCTGGTCCTAAAGGGTAGTTATCAACCTTCAGCTCAAAGGCTGAAAGCTCTTTGGAGAGCTGGATCACAGTCCAACGTCTGCATCCAAGGCTGCTCTCTTGTTTGGAACTGGGTGCAGAAGAGAGGAATAGCACCTTCCAAGGAGGGAAGGGGCCACAACCATGTGGCAAGTGAGGCATGGCAAAAGGCTCAGACTGCTTCCAAAGAAAGTCCTATGTTTGTTAGCACTAACCTGCGGAGATGGAGGTAGAGCAATAGCCAGGACTACTGGGAGATGCTGTGGACCATTTCTCATGGTGGGGAAAGAGGGTGCCTCCCCTAGAGCAGGCTTGAGCCCACCAACACTGCCAGGGGTATGGAAGAGCAGAGACCCATACCCCAGACACAGCCTTCCCTGGTGCTCCTTAAAATGCAAGCCCCAATAAAACCGCCATCACTATAAACTACATCACCTCACCCGGGCAGCTCCCGGGGCTCTCAGGCTTGGGTAAATCACAGCGCAGGCAGCTCTCCGCGCTCCATCACCGCGCACACTCGGGATGTGCTGAGGTTTGGCAAGTGCTTTTTAGCTCCGAAGACGAGAAAACACAGCTCCACTAGCGCTGGTTGTTCTATAGGTGGCACCCCTTGCCTGCTGCACATCCCTCAGCATCATTCCCCGCCCGCGCTGGCACGGCCCAGCGGAGGGAAAGAAGAGCTGAAAGCTTGTTGTACGGTACGGGTTTTAATCAGCTTTTCTCAGTATTACTCCAAAGAGCCCTCAGGTGTCACAGAAAGGTGAAGGGAGAGTTCAGAGCAGCAGTTCCTGAACAAGCCCCAGGTTCACCTGCAGCACCTCAGACCGAGAAACCTCTTTGCACAACATCCCAGGCCTTAACGTTTGTTATTTCGCACTACTTTGGGGATTTCTGAGTGCTTGCTCATCCCAGCTGCTCAAAACTCCCTCTGCCACCACCCTTGGAAACCCTTCAGCTGGTTACAAATGCGAGCAGCCCCGTTCATACCAGCTTTGTCATAAAGCACCTTTTTCTTACCAAAAGGCTTTCATAAACTACAGCAGATTTTTGCCTCTCATTATAGAAAGAGTTAAAAGCAAAACAGGGTGGCAGGAGCTGTATCAGGCTTAAAGCACCTAAGACTGGCTGCGAGCAGGAGCCTGAGCATGGCCCCCAGGACTCAGTACCTACATCCGGCCCCTGCAGCATCACAGAAAGATGCATCCTGTGCACAGCCCAGGGAGCTGCTTTCTTCAAGCTTCACCCTATTGATAACATCTTGGTAAGTCTCTCCAGCAGTTTTAAAGTGATTTCACATCAAGTCAGGGTTTTTTTCCAGGTGGGTTAGTATTGAGCAACGCTGTTCCAAATGGTATCTGGTGCGAAAAATCAATAACCAGATTCAGTCAGTGTCAGTATTTGCTTAGTGGATTAGATGAGCATACAGCCTACGTGGTGGCTTGCATCTGGTGGATCTGGATGTTAAATCCTTGTATACAATAAGATAGTGGTGTCAAACCTTAGGTCAGCAGCTTCCTCTCGGGCAAATGGTCCAGGCAGAAGTGGGAGAAGGTAAAGATTGTCCTGTCTTCTCTGCCACTGCAGAGGCAAAGAACAGAGCAGACTCTCTAGCGTTACCAAGAGGTACCCAAGTTTACGTAGGAGAAAGTACAGATACCTTTGTTGGTTTTTTACATCTTGGTGTGCCAGTTTAGCATATTCAAATATTCATTTTAGTGACTCATTTTAACCAACTCGACCTCAGGTTGTGGGTAGAGAAGCACTTACAGTTGCCAAATGCTACTTGGTCTCCTAACAGATTAGTGAAGGAATAAGGGTGCCTGGACCCCAGAGAGCCAAAAGCAGTCAGATAATAGGATTTTGCCTGTAAGAGAATGGCCTTTCATGAAAAAGGTGACCTAAGAAAGGGTGGAAAGTGCAGCCATGACAATCGCTTCCCATGTGGTTGTTGCTACAAGAGCCTTTTACATTGAACAGGTAAATACCTGCCCTGCCAACAGGAGAAGTCAGATGAACAGTGAATAACGCTGCCATGGTTAACAGGCAGACTTGTCTTTTCTAGTAGGGAAACAACAACCCACAATGTATCTAAGCAAAGAACTTAGACTGGATGAGGGTCTCAAATTTTCCTATTACATTTAGAGGACCATTCAAAGTGAAATGTATCCCTGACTCAACAGCAAAGATTTCCTAATCAAATGTGGTGAAACCCATCTGCCACTTCTGCACTTTGTCACGTATTTTCTATGAAATACTGTATTTAAAAATCAAATACACATTTAGAATAGAAACTGGACCATATGGGAACTATTTAGGCCAGAGCCTCAGCTGGCATAGGTCAACGGGGTATTGGCAAAGCTTTGTGCTGATGTGCTCCAGCTGAGATCCTGGCTCTTTGCGAACCCCTTCAAATAGGGCTTGCCAAGTGTATTTCTTCTGGCACTATAAAGGACTCACAGGTCTCTGCTCACAGAGCAAAGCACCAGGTAAGGCAGGCTGGGTGTTCCAGGCCAGGTTCCAAACCTCCCACCACACTGCAGTTGGCACTTCTGCTCACCATTAGTGATGCCCCTTTTCTCCACGGCCAGAAATAACCCCTCACTGAGAGCTCCCTTGATGTTACTTATTCAGTTAACCATAATACTAACTGCCGCCTATCATGGAACAAAGTAGACTTTGTTTTCTTTAGAGCTGCATTATCTTCAAGTTATCCAAGGCCTGGCTCTGCAATTGCTCTGGCAGTTTCTCTCTCCAAGGACAGAGTTATCTAGAAGGGCTTACGTTGAAGTGTCGCTCTGCAGTTAGAGGCTTTAAGAAGTTTACCAGAACATTAACCATAGATGTTTCTCAAATCAGATATGCCCGAGTTGTTGCTTTGATGATATATGCATGAGATAAGATAGTGATCAAATCCTGCTCTTCCTCAGCTTCTCTATATAAGTGAGCTTAGTATCTGACAAGAGAGACAAGCTTGAATTCAAAGCCCATTTCAGATAAAAAGGCTCGAGCTCCCACATCCAACACCTTTAAAATGCATCTTCACTTGGTCCTGTTACTGTTCAGCTCTGGAGTGTCCAGTTACTTTCTCCCCCTGAAGGGAATGTGGCACTTGCAGAACAAGACCCAGTACACAATAATCGATGAAATGCTTTGCTTGCTGGAAGCTGAAAAGGAGTCCATAAAAGTAAATAATTTTCCTCTTCCTCCACCTCAGATTTGCCTTTTGAGCTCATTGCCAGTTTGTAACTAACGGATTTCTGTTGTTTCCAGGAGCAGTTCTTCAGACCGCTTCACATAAAGGTAAGAAATCGTTGTTTCCTCTTCTATTGTCATCATTAGAGTCCCCAGAGGGAACTTGAAGCATAACCTATGGTACAGCCAGTCTGAGCACACTGAAAGGCAAGATGCAAACACTGGCTGAGGTGGGATTGCCAGGCTGGACCTGCCAGGCAGGGAGCAAGCTCCAGGCTTAGCTTCGTATTCCTCTCCACTTAGAGTCAACTGTGCTCCTCTTGCTGTCCCAAAATCCTGATACAAAAAGATTACATGAATGTGGCTAATAACCCGTGCTAATTGCTATCAGAGAGAAACAGTAGGTCCTACCTCAGTTTCTATCAGTTCTTTTAATGCTTTTCCAGAGAAGTTTCTATTGGTGATGGTAAAGCCTGTTCTCCAACAGACTGGTGGTATAAAGCAAAGTGGTTAAAGCAACTTCTCTAAGTGTCCTACCTCCAAGGCAAAGACAAAAATATGACTTCAATTTAGATGGAATTGAATCAAATTCCCGGTGTTGTCACATTCACCAGTGACAAATGGGACCATTTTTATTGCAAAGTTTCCGATTATAATAGTTATGAAGACTGCTCTTATAATGGGGCTTCTTAGAAGCAGGTCTAAAAAGGAAATCAGATGAAAGAAGTTAGGATTTCCAGAGAAAACCAGATGGGATATTCAATAGGATTTATTTATAGGATTCAATGGGATATTCAAACTGATTTAACAGTTCTCTTATCAGCAGTTCTTCCCTGTTCAATAGGATTTATCAACAGTTCTTTTAAGAAAGAAAAGCATTTTGGTTGCACACTAGAACACTGTTTGCTTTCCCTTTCTCTGCTAGAAACCAAGTTGTGCACATAATACCACTGAACAATTCATTGATGAACTAAAAAAGATACCCAGATGTAAGTGTATGAAGAGAGTTGAAAAAGACATGAAAATGCTTGAAGAAAACTGCTCCGGTTTGAAGGTGAGCTTTTACTATTTAAGTTGTGAATATTTTCTTGTCTTTATGATTTAAAAGAAACCACTGAGGTTCCCCAAAGTTCATTTCCCTGAAGGTAGCAGTTAAAGAAACATCAGCTGAAGTTGTTGAGCTTTGTTAGCAAAGCCGTTGCTCCTCCTTTTTACCTTAGGGCCAGCTGCAGCCTCAAGGAAGGGTATCAAGGTTTGTCTATTATTCATGAATTCATACAGACTATATTAATACAGTTCATTTAGGTCTCCAGTAATTAAGATTTATTAGGTGCAATTAATAGTGACCTGTACAGCTTGTCCTTCAGAGGGAACAGGGCAATTAACAGCAAAAAAGATACAGACCAGGATGACTACAGTGAAAGGAATCAGCCTCTTGAATACAAAAGAGACCACGACAGAAAATAAGGGGATGGAAAACAGGGTCGGCATGTGTTCTCCCACGGCCGCACTTGCAGCAATGACCATGCTTAGACATTTCCCTGGAACGGAGAAGGAGGCTTTAGGAAGAAAACCAGGAAGGCACCAATTCACTGACTACTGCAGGAGAAACCAGGTCTGAGTCTATCATCAAACAAACGCATGTTGAGCTCCACACTAATGCAGTGGGATCCTCCTCTGCTCAGCACCAAGAACAAGCACAGTGCAATGTTGTTGGAACACGTCCCACCCTCCCTCTCTGTCCCCAGGATTTGGGTATTATGAGAGGAATGTCTTGACCCGAATTCCCTTTTTCCCCTGCCCCAAACAACAAACCCAGAAAGATCTGCAGTACCGTGAAAGGCAAAGACAAGTAGCAAAGTCTTATTTGACTGATGATTGTGGAAACTGTGTGAAATGGTTTGGGGCTGGTGGAGGGCTTCATCCTCCACCCCAGTGAGTGCACAGGGAACGTGCAGTACTTGGGTGGAATCTCTCCGTAACTCGTGCATCAGCATCTACTCTTCTCCCTTAGAAATCTTCATCCCACGACAGAAGATGCTCAGAGATGCTAAAAACAGGTTTCTCGGGGTTTAAAGAGAGCCTGAAAGAATTCTTGAAATGGGTCAATGAGAAGCTGAAGTGCAGCGACATCGTGGGAAGTGAGCTGGGTTTGTACCCGGGTGACAAATGCAGCTGCCCTGACCCACCGAGGTACCACAACGGCTTGTTCTAGGCAAGAGCTGGGTGGGAAAGGGGCAAGAAATCGCTGTTATGAATCTGAACCTTTGCTAAGCGCTAATGCAAGCGGGTGAATTAAAACCGTACACGGCAATTAAAGCTTTGTATAATGAGCACAGCCACGTACTGTCATTTATATCATGTCCTTATCGAACATGAAATGTCATTGTGTCACCAGAGACACGTAGGAAGGATTGGAGTTTGTGGGTTTCTTGCCCATAGGACAGAAAACCCAACCCTGACCCATGGGCTGTGAGACCATTCAGACACTTTTGGGATGGGGCCAGGAAAGGTTCCCACAGGTGGGTGCTTGAAGGTTGGGATGTTCAGAGGGGATTTATGGGACTCAGCACAGCTACAGGGAGGGAAGAGACCCAACACCCACCATTCACACCATCTGCTTTAACCCCCATCACTAAACCCCTTGTTTTTAACTTCTACTGGCACGTACCATAATGAACGTAGCTGTTATCAGTTAAAAATCTCCAGTTCTAAACCAAGCAAAAGGCTGAGACAGGAGTTTGAAACTACTGTGATGACACATGACAGTCATCAGCTGGTCACCTAGCTCAGAAATAACACAGGTACCTGTTTGCAAGATAAATCTTGTCTTGGTGCTTAGACCTTTGCTGCTGCTGCACGCACTTCACCACTCTCCTACTCACAGTCAGCCTAACGTCCATGGATTTTGGACAAGGATTTGTGTCAAAGTCACTAACAACCACAGAAAGGATGGAGATGGGTGGTACAGGTCCCTGTTTAGCTGCCTGTATCTTTCTGCATCCTGTGCAAGATGGAAACACCCACATCAGAGTGATCTTTGAAAACTGAAATGAAATAACTTGACAAAGCTCAAAGCCTGTGAAAACATTTGAAGTACCAACACGATTCAAACTGCAGCAGGGTTCTGAAGTGCCATCTTCCAACCACCAGGTAAAGGAAGAGTTTCTGTGGTTGCATGTGAAAGGATGGTACCTACATAAAGAAACAAACCTGCTGAACTACTGTACTTGACTTCTTCACAGCACGTACAGTAAATGCAACCAACCACTATCCTTCCCCTTGGAGCAGCTGCTGAGTAATACCTGAATTTTCTCATATGCTCAGCTCCACTTCACTTTCCAGACTTTAGAAAGCACCAGGCTTAGCACAAACCACTTCTCAACTGGCTATCTTCCAATAGTTTCATCCTTGAAGATGCTGTTCAATGTTACTTGTTTGTGATTTTACCTTAGTCCCAGGGTTTCACTTGAGCGGATGGAGGTCCCTCACCCACCCAGCCCCACCATCCCAGTTTAAACACAGGAAGCAATTGAAGAGCACTTAGTTTAGCCTCACAAACCCTGGAGATGAACAGAATTGCTCCTGTCCAGCCCTATGAGGAAGAACAGGTCCAGCCACTAAGTTTCCAGGAGCTGGCCTGTTCTCATACACAGCCACACACCTTAAGGGCTGATCCGTATTTGGAGCACCTCACAAAACCAGGAACCACACCAGCAGTCAGTGTGGAACAGGGATCATTGACAGAAGAGCAGCGGTATCATCAGAAAGATGATTTGGTCTGCACGAATCCATGACTTTAAGGAGTCCTTAGCAAAGAACCTCTTTCCATTACCTCCCATGATCAGGTTTGCTGAGATATGTTTGGGTTTTGCTGCTGAGCAGCTCCCTCAGGGTATTAACATTAATGCAATTCAACTTAACTTCTAAAATCCCGGGCTTGCCTCGGAAACTGCGGTATCCCATTGACTTGATCAGAAAGTCCTGCAGCACCCCCAGCATGATTCACATTTGAGGGGTTTTAGGTCATAAAAAGGGGAAAAAAATCCCAGCCACCTACTCTCCCTCCTACCATACCCACTCCAGGTCATCACCCCCTGTAGATGTTTACTTTACAATACATCTCCTCGCAGCCCTCGCATCCAGGAAACCAACTCAGAATTAAACCTTAACCATTCGCATTAGGCAGGTAATAGCGTTTTCCTCAGCAACTTCAGGAATGCATTTACTTTGACCTTGCACCATCTCCATAGGTGTTTCCTGTACATTTCCTTTCACAACACCAAGTAGGACCAAGCCACCTCTGCCAGTGCTGGCACAACCTGAGGAGCTCCAGCTCATGATGATAACCAATGTTTGCTTGCCCGGTCTTCTTCCCTTCCATGATCCCAAATTATTTAGGTAGTGAGAAATACTATTTCTTTCTGAAATCTTATTAAAAGAAACCCTTGTCTAATAACAGTAGCACCAGCAGTGGGACGGAGGAAAAATCAGTTTAAAATGCCATATGAAAAGAAGTCAGCGGAAGGAATGGTATTAAATCATTCATTTGAACTAACAGCCCATCAGAAATCCATGGACTAGAACTGCAGTTACCATTGATCTTAGGAAGAATATATTTCCCCAAGACCTCAGATTTACAGAAATCCAATCCAACTCTGGTCACAAACAATCCTGAACCAACCCCAACTCTCTCTATCCAATTCCCAAAGTTATTTGAATCTTCATCCAGCTTTTTAAGCACAGTGCTCCGAGTATTCTCCACGACACCGCAAATAAGAAGAAATCTGGATCTAATATTCTTGGCAGCAGCACAATCTCCATTCTAACAACTTCCATAAGCACTGGGCTCATGTCTTAGAGCGGATTTTATCTGTGGTACACTTCACATGCAAGGTCTTCTAATTTTAAACTTGCAATGGAATGTTCCTGCTCCATCCCCCTGACAGGGTCGGAGCTTCCAGTGCAGGACAGAACTGAGGGGAGCTCTTTGGGTGCACTTTGAACCCACCGCCTCTGAGCAAACAAATACACCAGAAATAATGGGAAAGTCCCATCTCCTCCCTCCCCCTCAGCTATCTCTGAAAGCATCACCCCTGTTGTCTGTGACCTGGGCTGCCAGCAATCCCCCTCTCGCAGCACAAGCCCCATCTCACTGATCACCTTAACCATTGCACTCAAATCCTGCACGTTTCTAACAAACCGAGGCTAATTTCAACAGCAAGAGCCAGAGGTGCAAATTGTTTTCCCAGCGGCCAGAAAGCTGCTGGATGCATCTAACAAATCTCCATATTACACCATGGAAATAAGCTTACCTTCCTGCTTTGTTTTTGTTGATAAGATGCCTCGCAGAACAGAGTAACTTGTGGCCCTTTCCTGCAAAACAGCCTACAATGGGAGAGGTTTGAAGTGTGTTTTAGCTTTTGAGAAGCTATAGAGGAAGGCTTAACAGCTAGAGGATAAATAAAGAGGTGTGATGCACCCAGAGACCTCCCGGAGATGGCAGCATGAGATAGGACTGTGGTTGAGGAGCAGCAGGAGCTGAGCGCACTGGTAGGGGTCACTGCTGTGCCTCAGCTTCCTGTGCTGCCCAGTCTGTGCTCACAGAAAAGCATCATCAGGTGTAGTTAAAATGAACTTACTTCAGTTTGAGATGAATGCTCGGGGATGGGTAACTCTGGCTGAGGAGCTGCATCCCAGGGATGGGTCCTGCCATCTGCATCCCAAACCATGCAGCACTGAACCTCCCTCCCGTCATCATCCACGTCGGGCTGGGTCAGTCTTGCAGCACCATCCTGCAGGGAGCACAGTGCCATTTCCAGAGGCTCACGTGAGCTTTAGTTGTGCGATCTCACCAGGATTGAAATCAATCATCAGAAACGTCCTTTATCCAGTTGTTACTCACCGAGCTTCTCGGTTCTGCACAACACATCCTTGCTCAGCCATGCTCCTGCTTCTGCAGCTTTCCCATTACAATAGCAGCTCTTTAAGATAAAATGCATTAAAAAGCAATGCTAGCTACTATTAGCACTACAGCCAGGAGCATTGATTTGCGAGGCTGTTTAAGTTATAGTTGATCAATTAAGCTTACAGAGGAGGGATTTTGATTAGACGGGAGGAAGAAATCCTTCCCTGTGAGGGTGGTGCGGCACTGGCACAGGATGCCCAGGGAAGGGGTGGTTGTAGGTTTACTACAGGTATCATACCAAGGAGACAAGGCCACTTCTTCCCTGGCCCCTTTCCAAAAGGATATTGCATCAACTTACTGCGTAGGCACAGGAAAGTTATTTGCTGCTTGGGCTTGTCCTATGGAAAAATACAGTTTTCTGTTGTGCAAGTCCCAACTGCTGCCGTGTCCCTTTCACCTGGCCATGGCTCAGAGCACCAGGGGACCCTGACCACTGCTCCCACTCCCGAGTGCTGCCCTGGCTCCCCTCAAAGGCAGTTACAGGAAGAGCATCAGTCATAGGTGCGAACCCAGGATTCTCTTCAGAAGGAAATGGTTTTTAACAGCACTTGGCAGATCTCAGAGGTTCTGTTTTCAAACAAAAGCACTTTCAATAAAGACAAGCTGGTTTCTAGGAAACGCTTCAGCCCTGCAGCAGTCGGGGAGCTGGACAGGAGGACGGCTGCAGGTCCCTTCCAGCTCAGCTGTTCCGTTCATCCCTCCCTCCCCAGCACCAAAGGCTCTCACACTATGGAGCCGCAGGCGATGCTGTGGCCAGGACTCGCCCAGCTGGATGTGATCAGCCACATCGGGAGCCTCGGGGGAGCAAGCAGTGCTCGTGCATACGTGGCACCCTGAGCACTGGAGGGCCCCGGGCAGGGACATCCCGCAAGCAAGGACAAGGGGAAGCGTTAAAGTGAACACTGGAGTTCAGGGCCGGCCTTGAGGAAATGGAGCTTCCCAACCAATTAACAGATTACTTTTTCCTAGAGAATTAAACCCAAATAGCAAATTCCTGGTGAAAACAGATGGGTCAAGTGGTCAGCAAACAGGGGCTGCTGCTTAACTATGTACAGCTCCGGAAGCTTTCCTTACACCACCAGCATCCTTGGGTAAATCCTTACTTTGAGCAAAGGGATTTCTTCATAAACTGAAACTGATTTGTACTGGAAGGGACCTTAAAGCTCCTCCAGCCCCAACCCCTGCCATGGGCACGGGCACCTTCCACTAGAGCAGCTTGCTCCAAGCCCCTGTGTCCAACCTGGCCTTGAGCACTGCCAGGGATGGGGCAGCCACAGCTTCTCTGGGCACCCTGTGCCAGCGCCTCAGCACCCTCACAGAGAAGAGCTGCTTCCCAATATAAATGATAAATGCACCCAGAGTTGTATATGTGTTTCATGTGAGCCACTTCACAGTCAACTGCAGTTTGCCATTTCCTCTTTCCTGTGAGTAAACCCATGTTAGTGACCTAGAGAATTCAAGTTATCATTTACTCAAAACACACACATGAAAAACCACAGCAGCCTGTGCAAATTTCTGATGAAGAGCACCATGGTAAGGCTGGGTTTCTATCGTGGGCAATGCAATCACAAGCCTTCTGGGAAGGAATATCCAAAGATGGGAACATGTAACAGCTCAGATGCTTCAGTCTTGTACGAGACCAGCTCCAGCCCTCCTGGACTCACCAGTCCTCCTTCACTGCTCACCCAGGGCTCTCATCAAGGGGCTGCTGTGATCCAGGAGCACCCAAACTCTGGTCCCCCACCCTGTGACCAAGCCAGGGTGCTCTCCACCACAGGGCATTAGCAGGGTCCAGCTGCAGAAGAGATGTGGAGGCCTTTGGAAGCAGAGCCCACGGGGGAGGCTGGTCAGTGTGCAGAGCCTCAGCTGGGATGATGGGCTCGGTGAGAGGTTTCCATCCTTAGGTTTGGCACGGGTGTAACTGCACAAGTAAGAGCTCGATGACCTCAGCTGCTTTGTCTGCTAATTGCAAACAGCTCCCTCCCAGCCCGGAGATGGAGCAGCCAGTTGAGGGCTGAGCTGCAGAGAAGCTGGCATCCAACTGTCACCATCTCCTCCAGAGAGCACGTGTTCCCCATAGGAGCTGGGGAAACCACGCTGGAAGCGATGAGACCATAGCACGGCGAAGGAGGACACCTACAGCCATCAGACCTGGCCCTGCTGGCACGGTGACATCCCCAGGCAGGCACAAACACTGCTCCCAGTGCGAGGGCTGCAGGACAACCGCAGCCAGCACCCGTCCTCCGCAGGCACCCGCGCGTGGCACCTCCTGCAGTGCGCTCATGGGGGCAAAGTGAGACCCGAGAGTAACCAAGTTAACACTGGTTAGGGCCACAGGTGGTAGCATTAGGGCTTACAGCTTCATATACTCACTGAGTCATGAGTGCTCCGTTTGCTTGCCGTCACTCTAGAAGGTTAAAGCAGAGGAAATCAATGCAAAACCAAATGAAAACGTGATGCTGCAGTAAGAGCTGGGAGAGATCCCACTGTCTTACAGTCACTGAAAACCTGCTATGGGATGCAGGAGCCACCAGCCTGCTATCCACACTCATCACTGAGGTGCAAGGTACACATTAGTTAGCCATAGCTTAGTGTTACTAATAACAGGTGACCTTCAGGCTGTCACTCAAAGACCCCCGAAAAACCACGCTTCCCTTCTGGGAAGTGTGTCCCAAGAGATCCCATAAAGATCTGACCTGCCACCGCGCATCTCTGCAAGGTACATGGAAGACAAGATTCCACCTTCAGCCCGTGCTGCAGCAGTGTAAGGCAGGCAGAGCCACACAAAAGCCTCTCCAGCATTAAGGCGATGCTGTAGATTAGAGGGAGAAGGGAAGCCAACACAGGAGTCAGAGAAGCTGGAATTGGATCAAACACAAGGGCTCCCGGGGCTGCACCGGTCTGGAAGTGCTTAACTGGAAGCATCCTCCTCTTCTAGTTCACCTGTACCTCAAGGGACAGGGACAACCATCCCAATGGCAGCACAGGGGCAGGAGCCACACGAGCACTTGGGAAGTGATTCTCCAAATCACCACAGAGACCAAGCGCTGACCTCCAGTTAAGCAAACACCTCCTCCCCACGCAGTCCGGCCAGCCTTTTCCCTGCAGGATGAGACGGATTCAGGACTAAACATGGGAAGTCAGTCTCCAAATTCCCATCACTTACAGCTCACAGGTGCTGGATTCTGGCTCTTTTCAGAGCCCCTGACAGAGATTACTCTTACTCAGACCAAGGGAGCAGATGCTGTGCTGCACCGCATCCCCAGCACAGGAAGAGTAGAAGGAAGAGTCTTGGAGGATGTGCTCTGCGAGGATGCCTTTTACTCACACACCATCCTCACCTCAAATAAAGCTTGGTATGATTGAAAAGACAACCCTTCTGTTTCCCACATTTGGGATTTTACAGCTCAGCTGAGGTACACAACTCTTGTATGACACAAACTCAGTTCCCACCCCAGCAGAACATGCACACCTTCCCTTGTCCGTCACAGCCAAACCCTTTCTCCACTCAGCACGTTTTGGCCTGGATGCCGGTTTTCCCCTCAAAGATGATTAGATAGATGATCTTCACAAGGTTTTCCCACACTCACAGGAAAGAGAAGCAACTTCTAATGCAGACAAAAATCACAGATAAGCAACACCAACTCTTCAGGTGGTTTCCTAACCCAGCTGGAGGGCTGTGTTACTGCTCAGTGACGCAGCGCCTGTCCACCCAGCAGCACTCAGGCCAGGGGTGGGGAAACCGCATGCCCTAACTGGATGTGGATTACTGGCACAGACTGGGGGTGGTTGCTCTCCAAATGACTGCATAAGCCATGATAAGAGAGCATCTTTCCATGAGAGCTCACGTGGTGCTTGCTTTCATCAGTACCTGTTACGCAGAACGGTGCCTTAAAGATCTCATCAGCGAGATGTGACCTGAAGACCCCTCCGAAAGGTCTCACAGCACTTGTGTCTGGCAGCACTTGTCCACAGTAAGGCTCTGTAGTGTGTATGAGTACCTGTACTAAGTACTTCAACCCTGTGAAATAGAGCAGAGGCAGCAGTATGCAAAGAGAAAAAACACTGCAGCCTAAACAAGACCCAAGTACTTACCATACCAGTGATGCACTGGCAGAAAGAAACTCCCTATGCCTAAAAGGAAAGCTTATTTGTTCCAGCATATGAATCCTCTGGTTTAGGTCTAAAAACTTCCATAGTCTTAATATTAGGCTAATTGCCTTACTCTGTTCATCTTCTAGAATGGCAGGAGACAGAACAGGGAACATGATCTGCCAGACCCCACAAACAAGCCTGGGAGGTTGCTGAATCCCCTCGAGTCACACATGCTCTTTTCTCTCAAACCACTATTATTCCTCAGAGCAGATTAGCAGCAATTGTGCACAGAGCACAACGAGCTTGACATTTGTACCCACACTCATCACACCCTACTTCAGGGATGGACTGGAGCAAGGTGGGAAACAACTCAGAAAATCGGGTTTTTCCTGGAGAAAACAAGCAAGTCAAGTCATATTTCAGAGTTCAGGATGATAGAGCAGTTAACACAATGGAGTTCCCCAGGCAAGTGCCCCGTTTCAGAAGTGGGATGTGCAGATTTTTGGCCAGAGTCCTGATGTGAACCTCATCTGTCAACATACCACGTTGACAGAAACCAAGCAGATTCCTCCTCCTCCCCCGAAATCCGAAGCGTTCCAAGCTGAGATTGTGGCTTTGGCTCATGGGCAGCTCTTCACATCTGCGAGGCTGTCAGATGTTGAATGCTTGTTTTATAAACCCCTTTTTTCTTCAGTTTATGTGTGCTGAGAGATTTTACTAAGAAAACCAGAGGTCAACAATGAAATATGCTGAGGAGCCAGCCAGAAACCACAACATTCATGGCAAGCAAAGGAGCACTGAGCAATTAGAGAGCAGTCATTGAGCTGAGCTGTGCTAGCTCGTTAAAGCTTTCAGGAGACAATCCTGCTATTTCTATAGCTACCTGCTACAACTGCTCACACAATTTACTTACAGGACTAGATGCTCCTCTCATTTCAGCATCAGCAACAACTGGAGCTCAGCAAATCTCTGCCTGGGCAATCCCAACTCTGTTCAGTTGTGTGCATTAGAACTTCAGTGAATGCATGTACTTACCTGCTGCATCTAAATGACTACACAAAGCAACAGCCATTAAGTTCACATGCAAAATTCAGGGCACATGAAGGTCTATTGCTGAGCCACACTCCTTTATTACCAATACAATAAACTGATGACATCTGCTATACCCAACACATTAAACTCTTCTGTTCCACAAGTGTTTCCCAGGAGGACAGCAGCTCCCTTGCTACTAATCCTGCCCGGCAGCTGCTTGAAGCATTACCTCATCCCAGCTCCTCCAGCCCTTGCACAACGTAGGGCGATGGAGAAGGACAAAGGGAACTCTTGCCTGTCAGCTGACAATCACAACCTCAGCTGGATGTTTCAGGGCAATTGATGTGCCTTTCACTTTCTCAGGACAGTTTTGTGTGCCAGCATATTAACAATTGTCCAAGCCAGTCTTCAAGCAGTAAGTGATGGTTGTAAACCAGCACCATTCCTGGCTTTAAGGTCACTGCAGTCATCCATATTACCACAAAGCCATGCCCATACCGTAAGCAGCCAGGGAGAGATCTCAGGTCAGTCCAACCTTGCACAATCGCCTCTTGATGCAAGTCTGGTACTACCAGCAACTTTCCACATTTCTGAAACATCTGCCTATTTCTCCATTTCTTTGCCCATCTATTATTAACTTTTTAGCAATTAATTGACATTTCTTCTGAATTGTAGTTCAGAAATGGGATTTCTTTTCTATCAGGGACAACACTGTTCTCCACATGTTGCCTTGTGGCCATTACCAACATGCTAACAAAGCAAAAAGGCAAAAGAGAATCTATACTGATGTTCAAAGGGCATGAGCATTCCCAGCTGTCTCAAGGGCAAAACAAAGATCTGCTCACAAGCCATCCAACTGACTTCAATAACAGAGTCAAGAGTTGTTAACACCACTGAAGGTCTTGAAAGGCTTCAGATTTTAAGTGTTGCATCAAAACCAGGCAGTATCCACAACAGCAAAGTTAACATCACTTCTCATGAGTGTCACTATACAGCCCCTCTGCTCCCAGCATGCATTATAGTTTCAATACATAAATTAAACCTTTCCAGATTCTACTGAAGGCGGAACAGTTCTGTGTCAAGTGCAGGAGTCTTAAATAAAACATTGTCCAAAAAAACCATGTATTTTCTATGGAAAAAACAGGAACAAAGCAACAGACCTTCAAAGGGAAACCTAAGGGCCCACTGTTTCCTTATACACAGCAAGGACACAGAGGAGAGAATCACTTTATGGAAAGAACATTTATTTCCGATTCAAAACCTGTGATCCATAGAAATACAATAAAATCAACATGTACACAAAATAAAACCAACTTGGGCTCAAAGAAATATTTAACATCTAAATCCTCTGAGGTACAAAAGGCACAAGACCAGGCACCCAAACGTAGCGAATGCACCACTACCACAGAGATAGCTGGGAGGGCAGAAGGCATGGAAATAACAGCAACCAAGACACAAGTGCGTGAACAATGCCATTTACTTCCTTTCACTGTTACATTATTTTGTTGTTCCTTGGTTTGGTAAAGTGCCAGGACTCTTGGAGAAAAAGATGGATCATTTCTTAGAAATGAACTGGAACAGACAACAGTAGAAAAGGAGACAAACAAAGGGCTGCAGCACGTTGGGGTTCAGTCAACCTCTGTTCGCCCACAAGGTCTTAAGAATTCGTTTCCTCTTTCATGAAACCATTTGTTTGACACTGTGGAAACAAAGATGTGAAATTAATTACCATCATATAACCAGTGTGTGCATCACCACAACCCAGATGGTTACTGCAAGTAAAGTCTCATCTCTCAGCCTGACCATCCCTGCTTATACTTCTCTATCCATCCATGGGAAAGACATAGGAAGGTGCAAAGGACTGGGGAAGAAAATACCTTTCCAATTGCACAATTTAGGGACCCACAGTAACAGAGCAGTGTATTCTGGGCCTGGTATTTATCGGTCTGTCAATCCAGGGCAATACCCTGGATGCTAGGGAAGGTGGGTATGGGATGACACAAAGCTTGAGAAGCTCTCAGCAGTTAGCAGAAATCCCTAGTGCCCAGACATCCACATTTATCTTTAAGGAGCTCTCCTCCTTTTGCAGTTAAAACTAAGCACCAACCTTTGTAGGCACAGACCTGGCTCTAGTCAAGTGATAATTCAAGTCATCCTGATGCTGATATCCTACACAAACCCAGGGGCATTCTTACACCCTTTGTGCTGTCATTGACCCAAGCTCATTAGAGAGCCTACAGCTGAACAATGCAGCTGCTTGATACTACGTGACACTGATGGGGGGAGTTCTCATTATGGCCAAATTACTCCAGTAGCAAATCACTCCAAACACCAACACCCAGCTTATTAAAAGCTGTTGTAAGGGTTCAGTGTGTCACTGGCTCTGCATACACGTGAGCCTAGGTTTTGTTCCTAAAGCAGTAGTACTTACCCCATTTACACCCTACTAGTACTGGACAAGCTGCGTGCCTTGTTCTATAATCACCCTCTCCACTTCTGAAAAGGTTGTACCAAAACACTGCTGTTCCCTAAAAAGTGAAACCAGACCTGGGTTAGTCAGAACCTGGACAACAGAATTGTTCACGTTACAGTAAGGGAGAGCAGGGAAATGCCTTGAATGCTTTTATGAAGCACTTCAGCATAGGCCACCATATGACAAGACACAAACTCCGTTAGTCCCACTCTGTGAATTCAGCCATGCTCAGAGTTGAGAGTTCTACCTGAACACAAGCTTTTGTTAACAACAGCTCTACACAGACACTGTTCATGTTACACACTGTAAAACAAAGGAAGCTGCCCTACAGATGACAAGACCAGCTTAGGGCTGCCTTCATACACAGCAGCCTGTCCATCGAGATGCAGCAAACAGCACTTTGTCACATCAGTGACTTTTAAATGGATGCAGGACTGCATTCAAGAAGATGAGACCATCAGGAGAGAAGAGAAATCAAGCAAACGCATTCAGACTCACCTTCTTGGGCCATATTGCTGCCCCAAAATCTGGGAACACTGTAGCTCCTCCAGCTTCTACATCACTCATCTGAGAAAACAAAGTCCACAAACTGTCCATTCACAAAGCTTTTTGTACACGCAGTCCCACAAGCTAGAGTGCCCCAAGCCCTGACAGAGATTCCTGCTTGCACCTCTATGGAGGCACTAATGAGGAAAGGATGCTCTTTAACCAGCATGAGCTGCAGAAGTAACAGTGCCTGCTACTGATGGCTTTTGTTCAGCATTTCATCTAGATTATATATAACCCTCTGGACAACCAGCCATCAGAAGCTGTGTACCTGCAGTGTTAATGAACTGGTGCTCTAGAACAAGGGAGAGGATTCAGAGTCAAGCAGCTTTAGGAACTTCATTCCAGTTTATGATCCAATTAGGAAAACAAGTGCCTGTTAAACCACAAGCTTCCTCATAAATTGAAACCATGCCTTTGGAACTGATGTTCGTGATTTAGTTCATGCATCTCGGTCAACCACTACAAACCCTACACAAGTTATTAGAAAGCCTCACTTTCTGCATTGTTTCTGTGCTGTTCACCAGTGATGTTACGACACTTCAAGTGCTTTAAGCAGCTTAAGCTTCAGTACATACAGCTATGTGACTCTAAAGAAAAGCATGTATCTTTATACTTTGCCCTACTACACTGGAATGAATTTAACCCTATTGAATTCATCAGTAATGATGGATTCACTACAAACTCTAGACTTGACCCAAACCCCACCAAAGTTCCTAGAAACACTCCTATTAAAAGAAGTATTTCTACACATTTCAGGAAGTTTTTGATCAGATTCTAATTAAAAGAAACAAATGAGTCAGATCCAGCTCCCACTAAAACCAGCAGGACTACTATTAATACACTCCCCAAATTCTCTACAGTAACTTGGATTTCTGTTTAAAGCAGATGTTATTACCACTCTGGTGTCCTCCTGCTTGGTACCTACAATGAAAGGGCATAAGATGCCATAGGTGCACAGATTTTTGGCCCTTCCGACTAGAAAGCATGTGCATGCAACTTTGCAAGTTAATAGTTATGTCTTAGTAACACAACCAGTCTTTTTAGTAGGGTGTTGGCACACGTATGGTATCTTCTAGACAGGACATACAAGGGTAAATTGCCTTTGACCATGTACAACTGGCAGAGAATAAGGTACGGATCATTCACTTTAAATCAAGGCTTGTCCAAAAGAACACAGATTGAGACAATTTGAAATCAAAGCCTTTTTTTGCAGCAGACTTTCACAGTTACCCATCTTATCCGGATTCTTGTTTGGGAGATCATTTCCTCCTGCCATATCAAGTTGAAAGTATTTCTGGTTGTTTTGAGCTGTATTTCACACAAAATATCACTTAGCCATAAGTATTCATCATGGGATTTTAACCTTGAAGTTGTCTCACTCAAAAGTTAGACACAGAAGATTCAGTGATCCTAATTACTGGTAAGTATAGGCTGATAAAGTATCACAAGACTCCTGTGACCAGACATCAGGCCACTAGTATCAGTGGTGGTTCTGCTTGATCCTGGTGTACATGGTCTGGAGGCTGTACCACGCATGCAACTACTGGACCTTCTCAATTCTGCTCTTGTAACCCACTTGCTCCAAGGTTACTAGCTACGTCTCCTCCATTTGCTGAAGCAACAGCTATGCTGGAGTGACTCCAGTTTGACAGATCGCTAAAACGGAGGCTGACAGACCACAACATCAAGTGCTGTCAAACAGAGGTGGAAGAACATGACCATCTCAATGTGGCTGATGGTCAAGCTCTCAAACTGCACACCACATGAGTACCCCAAGCACCTGCCTTTGACAAGCCAAATTCTCCTCTCCCACCAACAGGACTCCAATAGCATCAAAGATTTCATTCCCCAAAAGGGGAAGCCAGGTCCTGAATTCAGATTTTCTGTTCTGAGGTGAAAGAGGTTAAATACCGCCAGAACTCTCTCAACTCGGATGGGACAGCACCTGATGCTGCAAGAACAATGCAATCCCTGCTTCCAGATGCAAGGGAATCTCTACAGATACCCAACTGCACACGCTGTAAACAAGATGCTGCTAAAGTGACACTCAATGTACAAAGGATCAGCATACTTACATAGTTTAAAAAAGTGGCCACACGATTTCCAGTCCCTAACCGCTTGAAAGCATCTGGCTCATCTTTCTATAAAATTAAATGAGAGTAACTGCAAACTTCAAGCTCACAGACAGGAGACAAACAGAGGTACTTACATAGTTAAGAAACGTCGCTAGCCTATTTCCTTCCGATTTGAGTGTGCTGTCAAAGGGTCGCTGTAACAGACAACAACTTTAACCCAAGTTCCAGACAGGCTCACACTAGAGTTACATACGTGTAGCTCTGCAGAGAGATCTTTAAGGCCAATTTAAAGAGTTGGAACTGAAAGGGGCTATTGATACAGGTCAATGTTGAAGCCATTACAAATCACAGCCAGGGTGCACAACTGCATGCACAGAGCAATCAAATGCTATAGGGAGAAGGAGCACTGAAGCAGTTCTTAGGGCAGAGTAGAAGGAAGGCTTTCAGGGCCTGTGACACTGATGTTATCCCAGTAAAGTTAACAGGCCTTTACTACAGTGGGCAGTGATCCAAAGCCAACAACTGAGGTGAATATGAAAAACTCATCTTCAATGGCTTTAGATAATACACTTGATTCTTGTAAATGTAGTAGCAACGTAAATAAATAGTGGCATGAGAAAATGCAGTTTCTGCCAGGAGGTAAAACTGTAGAACAGTAACAGTGCATTTCTTTTAGGTGGTTACTTGTTTGGGACTAAGCACCACATCAAAAAGATCAAATTCTCTTTATTCTGTAAGAAGCAGTGAGTTTTGTTCGCTGAAGTACGAGATCACGTTGGTGCCAGTTTCGAAGCGGAAAGAACGCCTAGAACACCAATGTGTGTGTGCCTCTTCCCTTCAAAAACTGCAATTGAAAGTGTATTTACATTGCTCATAGGATGTAATTTCACCCAGGAGACATTAAGGTGCAGTTTTCTACACAAAAGCCATAATCTTTAACACTTAAAGAAGAGAAACCAGTATTAAAGACAAACAGCAAAGCAAAACCACAGCCGCTATCTCTAAGATGTTATAGCTGAATCTACTTGATGTATATTTCAAGAAATAAAAGGTCTTTCCTGAAACGGGGTCATAAAACCCAAGACTTCTGTATCTGCATTGCAGATTCAACCCAAAAAGGACAACCTAACAGCACTGAGATGTATTCAGGCCCAGCCATGCACTTGTGAACTTCAACAGCAAAAGACTTCTCTACCTTTTAAGCAGCCAGTAAACTCTCCAAGTTGTAATATGCAACTATTAACGTGTCCCTGTGTGAACTGCAAGGGAACAAAAAGCTACAGGGCTGACCAGGATCTGTGATGCACAGAGAGCCTGGAGGACCGGTCCAGAGCTATGGCGAATTCCATGGCTCCCTGAACTGATGCCTGCAGCCAAGGTTATGTTCCAAGTGGAGCTCTTCCCCAGCTGCCTAACCCAAAAGCCAAGTCCACACTGGCCATTTTGATGGCTGAGGTCCTCGAGTTCAAAGGCTTTGAAGATAATTTAAGAGCATTTGCTTGATTCAGGAAATGAAGCAGTCTTTAAGTTAACAGGAAAACTCTCTCAGCAGGCCAAAGCTAAGGAATCTGAGCTTCCACAGTGCTGAAGTTCAGGATTTATTTGTTTTTGTTACTTTAAACATGGCTAAGTTGGGTGGCTCCAACTCTGCACTCAATTATCAGGTTGTGCTCTGGCTGCAGTGAAACCTTCTACCAGCTAAAACCACTGGAACAGCCTTAATTAAGCCAGATTCCATTGAAATGCCACATTTCTGCTGGAAACCAAGGCACCAGGTGGATTTTATATCTGGACTCACCAGTCACCATGGCTATTCAGTATGATTAGCATCTCCATAAGCTGGTTTAGGGTAACAATTTGTTCCTCTTTACTCTCTACTTGCAGCAAACCAGAGCTGTTATCTGCAAGGCAGAGCCCTCTAGTGCCTAGCGTGCATCTGGCACCCACCAGCGGAAAGTTCTGCTCCCTGTACCCCTGCCCTCCTGAACCCAACAAACCCTCTTCAGACCCTATGGCTGCAGCCACACTGGGGGCTTTGCAACCCATGAAGACTTCCATAACAGCGGCTTCTTTTGGAGGGATATAGAAGAGGTCTCCTCCTCATCCAGCTCCAGCAAAGCACTTTAAAACATGCTCCAGAGGAGGACTCGGAACAACCCTGCTGGACTCAAGAAGCCTGAAGGAACAACAGACTCACAACCCAGGACTTGCAGACCTCCGTTTCCAAATGAAGTAATGGAAAGAGCATATTTGAGTGCTGCAGGGCTGTCTTTTAGTGCCTCTGTACCGTGCAAGGAACCAAGATAAGCAGGCAGATTTGTTCTTTCTTCCCTTGAACTTTCAGCATCAGAGAAGGCAGCGCAAAGCCTTTCCAAGAGTCATCATCCATCCATGCAACAGGACTATACATTGAATGCTTTAATAGAAAAGGGTTTCAACAGTTTCCTCTTAAAACAACCTGTTCCCCCTCCCCACCCCACTAAGAAATAACTGACAGTGTGATCTTACCCTAGAAAAATCGAAGTGAGGCTCATACTGCCCTCCCATTCCATAGTTGGCAACCTACAGCATGGAAGAAAGCATCAACATCCATTGAACTGCAAGCGACTGCTGCAGAAGACAGCATTTGCCCTCCAGAAATCCAAAACATGCTTTGAGAAAGAGTACGGTGTGGCAAGATGGTTATCTAGGGCACACTTGATTTCTCTTTAGCTTGCCAGAAATGAGGTACGTGCATGAGAAACAACCCGAGTACAAAGGCACCAACCTGCAGCAGTTCAGCTGTTTTCACTGTTAACCCTGTGATCTGCTGCATTCGTTGATTCACCTTGGCCACCACAGGATCATCATCTTCCTCCAGCCATGAGCTAGGACAAGGGAAGGATTGGAACATGTTACTTTGGAATGCCAACACCACCACCTTTGCTAAGGCAGAAGGATTCTTCTGCCCTCACTCAGATGGCTGAAAGAACCATTTACCATGCAGGCGTTGAGGAAGCTTTTGCTACACAGTTTTCAGCTGTAGGTAGCTGATGACAGGCATTAAGCACAGAACCCTTAGAGCTGAACTCCTCTCTGCTTACCTTTTGGATACCCTGTAGCTAGCCACTGTAAGGACACCGGTTTTGGGATCACGCACTGTGGCTCGTGCCAGCTGTGTAAAAAAATCCCAAGGGGGAAGAAACACATCAGCTACACGTTAGGAAATAACCCCCTCTCATCTTAACCAAAATCAACCTGATTCACCCAACTTCAGTGTATCACCGGATGAAAGTTATAGCTCCAACCCAGCTTGGTCCGATTTCACACTAGTACAGGACATGCAGAAACACAAATGCAATCCATAACTGGCACTGGATCCTGGATAAGGAATCTGACTGACTGCACAAGCCATGATATTCATTAAATCCATGAGTGCTGCTTGCTCAACAGGCTCTGAAGGTGCTTTCGTAAACACCTGCACTCAATATGAACAAGAGGGAACAACAAAAGTTAACAACGTACGAAGCCCAGGTTCTTGGCAAAGGGAAAATCATTGGATATTCCATGAATTTAATCAGCCTGCTCCTCACATGGACTGAAAACACATATTCTAAGAGGAAAACCAGCAAGGGAACGAGTTACAGATTATGGGACAGGCAAATCCGCAGTGGTAGAAAACTCCTGAGGGCACCTCTCAACGTTCCCATGCTCAAGATGTTCCCGTTGGAAGACGCCCGGAACACTGATTTCACAGAGACAGTTTGAGACGTGTTATGACATTATGGAAGTAACTCTGCAAAAGCAGAGTCCACCTACACAGCTTGCACAGTGAGCTCTGTATCACCAGTCAGCCCCATCGCCACGTCTGTAAGGAAAAGCTCGGGTCCTGGCAAAGCTGTTGAGGTTTGCTGCAGTGTCAAAGCAACGGCCTAGTGCTAGCATCACACAACGGGTCACTTGGGTTTGCTACTTGCAGCTGAGAACAAGAACTGGGACACTCCTCTGACAGTAAACACAGACCGCATCTAAATTTAACTCCTGCAAACCACAAACGCTGTAAATCCTGCCTCCTTCCTTCCCCTTGATTATAGGTCACAGAAAGCCTTTTTTTGCTGCATTTTCCTCAGAGCATGCAGTCATTATTTCCTTGGTTTTTCCTCAAGTCAGCCTGCAGCCAGCTTCACAATCCATGTCAGCTGTCTCGTCCCTCAGACAAGAGCTCTTGGCACAACTGTTGCTGCAATTCTGACTCACTGTTATTCTGTTCCAGATTCTCCTGCATAAATCATAACAGAAGAGCCAGGCTGACAATCTTGTCCTTCACTTGTACAGTGAAGCATAGCTTTGGGATATAATTTCGCTTCCCAAACTTTTCATTCTGCTGCCATTTTCAAGCTTGTATACGCTTGCTTGATTCCCGCACCTAGCATTTGATCTAAATAAATCCAAACTAAACTAAACCTGACCACATTCCTTGTTATTCCACATCTCTTTCTGACAGGGAGGGCTCTTCAGTCAAGACATAAAATCTACACCTCACTTGGTATAAACTGACTCCTGAATGTGAGGCTTCCTCTTAGAAAAGGTGGAGAAAGCAGCCCGACAACACATTTGCTGGGCTTTGAAGAACCGTAACGGCATGGACTGATCAGAAGCTTCACCCACTCTTCCTCTTAGTCTGCATTTAGTTTACCATGTGCCCCAATGGCTTTTCCTTCTGAAACCCTACAGCATTGAGTTCCAAGATGTGTGTCCCCCCTCACACCTTACCTTTGCCTCTTCATGCCCATATCGCACACTTGTATTTGAGGAATAAGGTTCTCGTACCTGCACAGCACATCTCTCCCTAAGCTGCCCATTCCAGTAGAGCTCAGAATTGCCCTGACCCATCCCAGTCAGCTCTGAGGTATTGCCTGAGAACTTGGAACTGCTTTTTGGCACCGGAGTGGAAGTGATTGCGTTTTGCAAAACGAGCATGCAAAGCGACTTGAATATAGCTCCCCTCAATCACATGCAGATGTTGCTCCTCTACAAAACAACAAGTATTGGCAAGTGTAAAGTGCAGATAATGTTAAAAGTGCTTGAACCCAAGAGGGGAAACTTCTTGGAGATGCATTTTAGAACAAGGGAAGTGCTCATCTTTGAGCCCAAAACTAACACGCTACTTCAGAGCTCTGTCTGAAAGCTTCCATGATGGCTTACTAAACTTTCCTGGCTGAAGTTAAGCTCTATTTATTAAGGACCATCTCAGCACAGGGCTTGCACTTTCCATTCCCTCAGCAGTTCTGCAGGATTTAAAGCTATTCCTGCAGCTGAGCCACAGACAGGTTTAGAGAAGAGTTTAGAGAAAATGAGTGCTTTAACTGGAAGCTTTAATCTGAACATTTAAGACTACAGTATTAACCTCTTAGAGGGACTAATCCCAGTTCTACATTAGATTATATGAGGAATTCCTCTCACAAAACTCAGGGACCAAGACTTGACTTTCCATAGAATTTCAAAGAAAAGGGGAAAAATCAAAAAACTTAACAGCTGCCTTAGAGTGTGTTTAATTTAATTTAATAGATTAAGTGATACGTTCTATATTTCCATTTTATCTGAAGCTCTTGAAGTGTTACAGTATGATGCAATAGGAAAAACGCGCTCATTTACAGAGGTGAGAGTCCTCACCAAGACAGGAGTGTTCTGCCAACACTCCCATAGCTGGCTGCTAGTCATTGCACTCCAGTGTCATAAACATCCCAAATTACTAATGATCTTCAGAAGCATCAGTTTCCCAAACTGCTGTTAACAACTTACGTTCCCATTTAAAAAACACACACGGAAGGGTAATTCCTGACTGGAATTTTAGTACATTTCATAGCAGGAAGAGTGCTAACATGAACCATTCATCTAAAAAAATGGGAATGTTTCGTTTTACATGCTTGTCTTACAGAGTAAGGTGCAGCATCTACAACCGACCTCACGCTGTTCTACCTCTGTCAGGAAGGGAACAAACAGGAAATCCCACCTCCAGAAAAAACAGACAAGATAATTACAAGCTTTGCATTTTTTAGCTGCTTTTTGGTGTGCAGTCATCAGAACTTGCATCATGAATAACAGGAATTACATCAGAACTAGGGTTCCTACTTTCCTACTCCAAGCTGCTGCCTTTGAGTTGGATCTGCACTTGGCACAGTAGCATATTTAGGTGGAAAAGTCAGATCTGAAGTGCTCTGAGCAAATGATTGCATTGTGCAGTCAGCCTTACAAGTACTTTGACCTTTCCAAGTCCAAGACCAGGAACTATTTAAGAGCTCTGTGTTAACAGTATCACATTACTCCCAACAAGCAGTGTGTGGCTTCAGAACACCGTGGTTCCACTCATTGATGCACCACAGCATCTATAGTGCCTGCCCCTGTGCAGGTCTAGGCTGTGGTTTAAACAGAAGCAGTGAATTCCAGGTTACCCGAATCAAAACCCCCTGGAGCTCCAGATATTCTTCTAGTACAACGTAAAACCAACATTTCCTCCCATTTCTGCTGGCATTTGGGCTTTAGCTTTCTTTTGAAGTTCAGCTCCATTTCAAAAGGCAGACTTCAGCTATATCAGACACCTCTAGCACTGTCAGCCAATCAGCCATCTATTTCACAGCTCTAGTCCCTAGTTTCCTACAAGGTTTCCAAGCCATTTACTGAGAACTTTGCATAATTAAGTGCAACAATGCATAAATACCTTCAGGAGCCTGGGCTCTATGGTCCTACATCACCAGGCAGTTTCGAAATGGCTCCCCTTAGGCTCACAGCTGCAGTGTATCATCTGTAGTATGAAACCAGATCTTTCAAATCGTTTGCCTATTCTTGACTAGGAGATTAAAGCATGGAATTAGCAGTCATTAGCGAGACGGAAGAGGGAAAACTTACCCTTGGCTTAGCTAGTTGCTTGATTTTCTCAATCTCTTCATCAGACATGACATCATAGTATCGTACAATATGAGGGCTATCCCATTCATCTTCTTCCTTGAAGGGAGCTATGAGCAGATGAGGGTTTCTGTTTCCATCATGATACCTACAAAACAGCCTTTTCTGCCTTCGAGGTGTCTGGAACAAGATGTCAAACAGCACACTGTTTGCTCAACACTTTTCATGAGCTTATAACAGGCAAGACACAAAAAGAGAGCAAGCTTCAGGCCACAAACACTGTAAAAGCCATCAGCAGACAGCAAACTTCAGAGGTAAGCATGAGTGATTCTGCAACTCGCTGCAAATAAAACCCCATACACCACTCCAGATACCACTGAGCACCAGGTGAAACACCAGCCTTTTGGAGAATTAAATCACCAGAGGTTACAGATTAAGCAAATGACCACATAAACAGCCAGCTGTAGAAGTCTGCTTCTTATAATTAAGACTATGCAGATGGAATGGATTCCTTTCCCTGCACTGCAAATTTAAAGCGGTGTTTGTCAAGAGGCACTGGAGACTTGTCAGTTGAAATAATCACCCCAAAAGGGCATTTCTAAGATGCAAGAAAGAAGGAATAATGTGATTCTCAAGTGTGGCAAAGCATAACCAGCTCTCAGTGGAAAAAGCCTCCTGTACATCTGCACAGTCAGCGCTTGAAACGGCTGAGCAGACAGACCGAGGAGAATCAATTTTCAGTGACCTTTAAGAGGTACAGTTCAGCACTGCTTTTCTGTCTAGGACTATGTAAAGGTAGAGAGGCCAAGATACAAATCTCAGCCTGGAGAGAGATACATTTTTTTTTCCTTAAGAAAACACCTTCACAGAAAGCAAACCTCCCCAGGTCCCACCAAGCTCCATCACCCTCGCGCAAAGGCAGCAGGCAGGAAATTCTTGCCTTTCTCTTACCATTTTTACCCCTTCACCCCTGCAAAGGGCCTCATAGATATCACGCTCTGGCAAGTAGTCAAGAGGCCTCTCGTAGGCCCCACTTTGCACCACCGGTTCTGTTGTTGTCATGGTCTTGTTTGACTTCTCTTTCTCCTCCTCTCTCTCCTTCTCCAGCAACTTCTCAAAGTAGCGCAGATTACTGCCTGCCCTCTCATGAGTGCTGTCTTCATGGGGAGACAGACAGAACCAGGCAGTTAAGTGATCTCAGTTAACACAAACAAGTCTTTTTAGCGAGACAGCAAAAACTCTTTCGTTCTTAAAGCATCATCAGGCTACCAGAAACACCGGCTCCAGTCTGCACTGAAAAGCAGCACTGGGATGCTGCTGGTTTGGCACAGGGAAGGTAGCCATAGTCTGCAAAAGAATTTGTGCTGGAAGGACCCATCACAAAAATCTACATTCCAACAAAAAGAGGAGGTTTTGGTCTTCACATCCCTGCTTTTCTGCCCAGTTCTACCCAAGATAAGCAGAGATCAAGCTAGTCCACATTCGCACTCCTCCTCTCCACCATGCCTCTCATCTGCACTGCACAAGCATGCTTTAATCAAGGACTGTGGAGTTCCAACTACAGACTCTACTCCCAAATACGTCCTCCGAAGTCAGGAAGCCCAGAAGGACATGGTGGTGGTCACTACCAGCCCACCTGCAGCACCCGTCTCTAGATGCTTGCTACAGGATTATATGGGAGGTATCCTGCATCACTAACATCACTGGAACTATCATTAGTGATTTATTAATGATAGCTGGTATAAATCAATAAACATCATCATCAGATCTTTACCCAGCAGAACCAAGAAGGGACAATTCCCTGCTCACCAATGCTTCTGGACACTTGCACCTAGAACAGTTTCTTTCCCTTCTGGCCCTCCCATGCCTATTGTGCTTATCTTGCAGAACTAACCCAGAAGGCTACTGAAATAACCTCCCATTAGAGCTCAGGCTAACAGTGGCCAGATGAGGAAGTTGAGCCAGAGCAGAGGAAGCTGCTGCTCCCATGGGGACTGCCAAGTCTGTTCCACTGTTTGGTGCTGATAAGGATTTACATTCTGCTACCAGTGCTAAGCTGTATTACAGAGGGAGCTACATTCAGTATTCATATTCTTGTATGTTTTACTCTGTGAATCCCAGTGTCTGCAGAAATTACTGATACTTATTTTTCAATAGAAAGACTTCACCCACACTCAGGATGCAGTTAACATCTAAGCTAAGAACCACCACTGATTAAATAATACAAATGCATAACACAGTAGATGTTAACTCTAACTGGGGAGGCTAAACCTTTCCAATGCAGGAAGCAGGCAATGTTGGATAGGAAGCAATGCTTATTTGCTTACTCAAGAGACACCTACAAACAGACCAGAGATAAAAGGAGGTTTTAAGAAACTCAATCTGTTCTGGGTATTCAGTAATAAATAAGAGCTCAGGCAAGGTATTCTTCTGGCATCAAAGAGTACCCCCACTGAAGAATAAAGGGGAATATGTGAAGTCAATAGGACTTTACAGAAGATACAGCACTCTGCCTACATCTGTTAGCCCTGATCACCACTTCAGACAACCTGACCAAACACATCTCAGGACACAGAGGCAAAGCACACAAATCCTGCAGCCAGACACACATCTGATCTCAGGTAATAACAGCAAAGACTATAAGATAGCTTGTTAAAGATACTTTATGTGTGAGGAGACTGTGGTTTTAACCCCAAGACCTGTAAGTCATCTGGCAGGACACCCTTCCAGTCAGCTCACCCATACGGACCCATGGCTGGTCTGGGCTCTGCTCCTGGCACCACTCCCCAGTGCTCCAATAGCAGGTCTTTTGTCCTTACCAAGGGATATCAGCCGCCTGGTTAGCTCCATGGCTCTGTGCAAATCCCCAAACTGGAAAACAGCATAGCTGAGATAATCTAGGATCTCCACTTTGCTGACTGTCGTATCCTCCCCTTCATCGTGTTGTTTTAAGGCTTGTTCCATCCACAGTACTGTGTGATAGTAGTCTCCATCATTGTAAGCTGTCTTCCCCATACCAAAGCAGTCACCTACTGTTAAATAGGACCTGTATTTTGTTCCTAAACCCAGAAAGACAGCGTATTAAGGAATATCAGTAAATATACTTTTATCATCCAAAAAGGTTTCTAAAAGACAATGCTTCAGAGTTAAAGATTAAATTCTATCCTAGTTCTGTGACATTAATTCCTTTGGAAACCAAGAGGAGTTTAACAGACATTAGTGTTAAGCTATTGTGTTCTTGTAAACAAAGGCAGAGCAGACCAACAGCTTACCAGGTTTTACTGAACCTCCAAACACTGTTAGATGATCAGGGAAGCCTGACTACATCCAGAGCTGGCTTCTTTGCTCTTTACTGGAGATGCAAATTTGTGTGTAAGCCAGCTGATGGTTATTTAGACAAACTGGGTATCCCTTTGACTGTATCTGCACTGATTTCCAGTTTCTCAGCAGATGCACGGATAAAGACTTGAAATTAAGTTCATTGTTAATAACCTACATATAATAACTGAAACAGTTTTGCCAGCTCAGCTACCCACACTCTAATGAAGCCTACTGAGTTTTAAACAGTGCATTGCTAGCAACCATGACCTGCTCCAGTAAGTCTCTTACAAGCAGCAGCAACACTTACCAGGGCATAGATGACAAACCACTGACTCATCCCAATATACCTAGGGGTTGCCTGAAACATTCCACTGGGGCAAAACCTGTTAATCCCCATTTCATAGATAAGGAACAGGAGCACAGTCACTCAACAAAAGCCTCCTTGGAAAACCACTTCCTTCCTTGTAAAGGCAAAGAGCCCTCTGTGCACTTACCTGGTAAGTTGCCTCGAGAGAGAGTTTCAGGATCCAGTTTGTACGTGTCCTGCAAGCGCATCAGAGCCTTCGCAGCTCCAGTCTCATCTTCTTCCGTTGGGAAGAACTGACGCTGAATTGTGAGATTTGCAATAAAGCCTTTGCAGTGAAAGGGAAAGATGTAAGTGTCAGCATGTGAGTAAGGATTAACACAGAAAAGGAAGCATCTGCTTAGTTTGGGGAATTGAGATGCAAATAAACCAGACTTAAAGCCTCTCATTATGCTCTCAAGATACGAAAACGTTGTTTTCTGTCCCATTTTGAGAACGCAGCTCATGAGCAAGAGATAAAGGATAAAGATCTAAACCCCTCAGTTTTCTTGTGCCACACAATCACTAAAGTACAATGTGAATCTAATGATCTTTAAGTTTTCATGCTAGAAAGAGACAAGGAAATGAACAGCTTTCGTCAGTTCTCTTGCAACATCCACACAGACAACTGCAGATCATAGCACTAAAGGATGATTTCAGACTGTGCTCCAGCATCTCAAATGGCAGCTCAGGGGGCAGAGACCCTGATCCAGGATCCCCTAAGTCTGGGTAGGACCTTACTCAGTAAGAGGCTTTTAAACCTCACAAGCAAGGCCAGAAAGCACTTAGAAATGGAATTAAGGGTACTACATAAACGTATCAAGGTTATGCAGCAGGCTGGCTGGGCAGATGTGGGGACCATCAACTGAAGGAAAACCACCAAACCACTTCAAGTCATACAGCAAGCAGAACTGGGAAAGGACACCCTAGAGAAAGGATTAGACAGATGTACCCAATAGAATTGAGTAATTTATTTCCATCTAGGATGCCTATTCCAAAAAGCAATAAAAATCTTGGCTGAAAAAAAACCTTCCAACTACCTAAGCTTTGACATATGCAGAGTACAACTGGAAAACATGCAGTGCTCTGCCTAAAAACATAGCTTCTTCTCCCTTACTTACAAGGAGTCCAGTGAAAATAAACCTCCATTTAAAAAAAATAAGCTCTGGAAGGAAATTCAGGCAGGCACTGACAATAGGATGCAAAACCTAATGGAAATATTTGATTTAGGAGGGCAGGTTTACAGACAGCAATTCTTTATTACCGTTATCAACAGACTGACTACAACATCTGCCACTTCTGAATGCTCCAATAATTCAGTATGTGTCTCATTTTGATTCTTAAATCTTATCTACTGATCAACGTGGTCGAAAAACAATGGTCACCAAGAGAAGTACCAGACTGGGAAAGCAGATGGGTAAGTTTATATATATAAAGACCACAAAGCTCAAGAACAGGGATAAATCAATGGTTGCCAACACAGGTGACAACTTCAGCATACCCTATTCTTTCATTTTCCTCAAACAAAATCAGTAACAGTTTGAGTCTTCACTGAGATGTGCTTCAGTGGCAGCTTTCACTCACTTGGGGAACCAGTAACCAAGAGCCAGTCCTTAGTTTAAATCTCAAACTTGGCAGTAATATTTAAGCCACAGCTGCATTTGCAGCTTTCCAGAACACAAGGAGGATAAGCAAGTCTGTTGTAAGGCTACCTCTTGCTATCCCATCTCCTCTAACTCCTTACCATTCGTTGTATCCTGAAGAACCAGGTTTTCCAATTCCAGCCAGTCAGTATTTAAACGCTTCACCAGCTTATATGCATTTACAGGATGTGCCAGGTACCCTTCTGGATCTGAGGCTGATTTGCTGGTCAGCACATCCAGTTTTTCAGCCCAGCTGGAATAAGAAGCGTACAGCTCAGTCTGAGAATGATTTATGAATGCATGTCTTCCTTCTTAAGTCATTCTAATTACACAGCTAAAATCAATTTATTGCTGCTTTTGCCATCGTAACCAGCTTTCAAGCTTTCAACTTCACACGGATAAAGTGAATCCCAACTGATTTAATTATAATAGTCTTTTTACTTCAGAAGGTATTTGTTTTCCTATCATTTTAAACCTTATTAAAGCAGGATGCATCTCACTTGCAGTAAGTCTTAGCCATCAGTTTTCAGCATGTCCAAGATGTGCTATAGCCAGGTTGGCAACTGAGGAGAACAAGGCAGCAGAGCTGCCTCTGAGGGCAAAGCCAACACAGAAAAGCAGCCAGGGATTTAGGGTGCACTCCACAAGAAGCCACTGGCACACTTTGCCATTATAAGCAGTGCTACTCCAGGTAGCAGAACGCTGGCACTCAGAGGCATTCAAGTCACATGGAGAAGCCTCTCCTGCTTCTCCAAGGGAGCAGTGTGATGCTCCAAGGACAGAGAAGAACAGGAAGAGCCCAGCAGACAGGTTTGAAACAAGCAGACAAAGACTAAACAATACGTGAAGCAGGGCCCCCTCTTTTCAGGTTTATGGGAATTACAAGCAAGATAGTACCTAAGGTCTCACTGTGATTAACTACTGAGGAAGTACTAACACAATCTAGGAGCAAAGAGTGGTGACAAAGGTGCAGCATAACGGAACACAGACGAGCCATTTTATCACCCTTCATGACACAAACCTCTCCCCCTACCTTTTAATCTGAGAGAGCTTGCTCTCTTCTGCTCTGATATAGTCCTTTAAAGACTGTACCAGGTCCCTCTCCGCATAAATCAGGTCTGTCATTTGACCTAAAAGCAGGAGTATGAGCAAATGTTAATCAGAGCTGAGAAAGGAACAATTTCCAACAGCACAGCAGACAGACTCGAAATGCTTTAGGGCCATTAAAACCACCACAAAACAGACAAGTGAAGGGTGTGCATTTCAGCACCGATAAACCACAAAAGCTGTTACACACACAGGCGTGACATCCAAAACCTCCTTTTAGCATTACAATTGTATATAAGAATCAAAAGAAAGGTTTGACATTAACACGGCTATTGCGTCAAAGCAACAAAAGATCCAAGTAGCTGCTGTACGCAGAACAGATGCTTTGGATACACAGTGGGTCACACTATTAAATTATTAGCTTAACCATCAGCACCACTTAAAATCACAACTTTTCAATGCAAGTGACTGTGGAAACACAACATTAAATACAGAGGCATTTCAGGCTAACACGTACAGACAGACACACACACTCGCTCCTGATGGGCATTAGTGGTAATTGCTGCCATGTCAATCCTAATTGCTATGACAAACTTGGAGTTCAAAGACCAGCCACCGAAAGACCGGATGAGATTTCTAACTGCAGCCACAGCTTTAGTTTCAGCAGTCCGAAGTAATTATTAATGAGGCATGATTAAGTAGATGGAAGTCAGCAGGCTGTGCTATTTCCAGAGCTGGGGAAGAAGCCACCAGGAGTTTTGAGGTTTGCCATTCACAAGCAGTTCCACTGAGCTCAGAGCACGCTGTGGAGGACAGCCAGTTGCAGTTAATCTCCAACATGTTTCCAGGGGAGAACTCCCCACGTTATTCCACAGGAAAACATTAGATCAAATCACCGCAGGCAGCTCCATTGGTGCTTATTTTTAGGCTCTACCACAACCATACTTGGTTGTACCACAGTTATTAGAATACAAGGACTGACAATTTACTTTCAGCATTTATAACAATGTGCATTCCTCAGGATTTACTCAGGTCCTACAAAGGTGGGATATTAATTTGTCCCTTCTCACAGCTAACTCCAACTTTAAGACAGGAGATTTCAGCTTCTGTCGAAGAAAATATTTCATATATTTATCACTTTCATTCTTCTCATAAATCCCATTCAGGACTCAGCTTCTTAGCAGAAGGTTTGTGCTCTGTTCAGGATGGCAGCAGGTACATAAGACACAGGCACTGTCTTATTTTACTGACAGAGCCCCCAGAGACTTGCGTATCATGGGTAACAGCACACTGTGACCATCAACTGCAAACGTTGCACTGACACAAGACTTGCAATGCAGAACAGCATCAAGGATGCAAAAGGGTGGCTTTTCCTAGTGCAGACAGGGCTTGAAACTGGCAATTGCATTGACTACATCACAACATTGTGCATTGGCTCTTTCCATACCTATGGATGTGAAGAACTCCGCTTCTGTGTGCCAGACCAGGAGAATCCAGGTAAAGAACACCAACTGCAGCCTGGGCTTCATCTTCCAAACAGCTCAAACCTGGAACAAATTAAAAGGAGAATGAGGAGTAAAAATTACTAACTTCTGAGGAAAAAACCCACGGCATGGGGGTTGAAACCAAGGTCCCTTCCAACCCAAACCATCACAGGATTCCAAGATCTTCACCTTCCGTCATTTCATCCTCATGGGAAATTATTTAGGTCCTTGAAAGACCAGACTCTAATCAGTGAAGCTGAAAAGTGAGTAATCTTCAAGCACAGGAACAGTTACTTAACAGTCTCAAATGCTATCCTGTATGCTCTTTGGGATTTACAGAGAGAAGCGGTCTACTGTCCAACTGAGATACTGAGAACAAGGGCAAGCTCCATGCCTTCCCCATCATGCATAATTATAGCTGGCAAACAGGAGAGTACACAAGGCTGAATTCTCTTCCAGTAATAATAAATGTCTAAATTAAATGGTCAGATTTTTAACATGCTGTAAAACTCAGTTATATAAAAGCTGTCTCAAAAGACAAACAGTGGGAGAGCCAAAGAGAGGAACAGAGCATTCCGTAGTGTGGCAGCGGTGGTTGGAAAAGCTGAAAGCGAAATTTCCAGCTCTGCTTACTGAAGCTGCCTCATCCCAGCACACTGGCCCCTGGACATGGCCCTTATGGCTTCTGTATTTCAAAGGATGTGCCAGGTTTGAAACCCAGACCCTCGAGATGGTGGCTGGAAGCAGACCGCTGTGTTTCCAAGAGCACAGCCCGCTGAGCGGACAGGAGGGTGGTGGATGAGTGAAGAAGGGGATGCGAGGTCTGCCCGAAAGAGCCTCCAGGGACCTGTACTTGTCCTGGTCGATCTGACTGAGTGATGGCCAGGACTGCCTCCTCCAGGAAGCTCATGAGGAGCCTGCCCCGCACTTGGAGCGCCCACTGCTCACAGGAGCTGCCTGTTCATGGAGCCAGAACCACCACAGCCAGCCCGCACAATCACTGCTGCTCAGTGAGCCCCGAGCTCCCCTAGCACCCATGCACACGCATGGTGTCAAGAGGAAGATGACAACTGCTCCCCTTAACTCAACTCATGGATGTATTTTCCTGCCCAGTGTAACTGGGTAAACTTTTCAATGGCTTTAAGCAGAGGGGAGACTGAGATGAGTTCTTAGGCAGATGCTCTTCCCTGTGAGGTGTCCCTGCCCACGGCAGGGGTTGGAGCTGGAGGAGCTTTAAGGTCCCTTCCAACCCAAACCAGGCTGGGATTCTACAATTCTATAAAACTTGAGGCTGGAAATGACCACTTGCAACCTGCTCTTACTCCAATTACAGTAATCAACATGTAGCCATTTGGGACAAAATGGAATCACTTAAATCTGATGAGAAAGGGTAATAGAGGGGAGAAGGGAAAGGAAAACACATTGAATCACACAGCCATCACTTAGTGATACAACCATCACTAAGAACATTAGTAAGAGCTCTATTCTCTTCTCTGTACTACTGCATTATCACACAGCAAGACGACTGGTTTTAAATTACTCTTGGAATTGCTTTGGAAGCCTTTCTAAAGAATCAGACACATTTACCCCACCAGGCTGCAAGCATGAGTAAGCAGGACAATGTCTCACAGCATCATAATAAAAGTCTTCTTTCCCTCTTCTGTTTCTCACCCCCCTGCAAACCACATATTCCCAAACTGCTTGTTTAAGTTAGTTCAGAACTAGTACATGGGTAATCTGAGAACTGAGTAAAGCTGAATGAACCATACCACGCAGAGGTCTGCCAACACTAAAAGCCACAATAAGTGATGTAGCAGAAAGCACAGCAAGTCAGGAGCAGTTGGGAAGTGCATTAATTTGGATATATTAAGCCACAACTGTCCATCTGCACTGCCTGTCATCGTTCCACTGAGTGCTTTTCTGGATGTGCCATACAAAGCCTGGCAAAACAATTACAAGGGAGTTTTCCAGTTAAAACAACACAACCCGACATCCTCCGCCCCGCGCCTCCCCACCATGTTTTCGCATGGCTGAGGATATCTGCCAAGAACACTTACTACAGCTCACAGCTTGTCTTTACAGCGGATCTTTAACAGCTTCGCCATCCTACTCACATTTACTTGAGTCAATAAACAGAAACCTCAGTAAACAGAGAAACGGGCTCTTGCTTGCACAAGCAGGACACCTGGCCGCGGGGATTTGATGCCCTTTGGACACATTCTTTTCACAGCTGTTACTTGGGCAATCGGCACAAATAATGACTTAAAGGAGGCTGAGCATGATGCTAGAACCACATTCTTGGACAGCACAAGCACGTATGCACACACACACACTCACATGCCTATCCCACCGTAGCTAAACCATCTGCTAACAAAGAGGGTAAGAGGCAGAAGAGACATTAGCACCTCCTACCTCAATAACTGAGACGAATCTTTGTAAAGCCAGTGTGTTTTATTCAGAGAATGGAAGAACCCAGTTGCATAGAAATGCCAGGTAAGAAGTCTGTGTAGGATAAACACTGCCTACATTCCTGGCTTTGTTTCAGCAGCATCTTCCAATGAAGGAGACATCCTGCTGGACACGTGAATTTAGGATCTCCTTTCATTTAAGTGAGCATAGTGACGTTCCTCTGCAACAGACTGAGCAGAGACACTGCGTTCAGTCCAGCCTTGGGCTACACCCCCCCCCCATGCTGAACAGACAGCAGACAGTTCCCCTTGTCCTGAAGTGGGGCTGGAAGCCCGGGACAAGCAGCACACTGCCCTGGCTCGTCAGGCTACATCAAGTGCCATGAGCACAGGGATCCTAAGGCCATGTGTACCTCAGAGATGAGCACTTACACCACTGCTTTACCTGTGAGACGGCTCTCTCTGCAGTGAGAAGCTGTTTCAGCAACACTGGTAGAGGAAAACTTCACTGCATACACTAACAGGTAAGCAGTATTGTGCTCCTTTCCTTCCCTTCAATGTGTCCACCCAGCAGAGATGAAAAGCAAACCAAATGGATATAGCACACTTTACTTCTTTGAGTATAAGCAGTGAATCATTGCTCCCATTGGAAAGATGCTGTCATAGGCTTCAGGAACCACTGGCAGAAGGGAAAAAGTTTCTTCTAGACAAAATGAACAAGGATGGGACTTTTTTCCCCCACAATTTAGACCGAATTCTTTATTCAGCTTCCTAAAAACTCCGAATCAAGAAGATACAAAATCATAGACCTGCAGCGTAAAAGAAGAGCTGCTGCACACCTACCAGGGTTATCGGTTTCTCACCCACTCTGGATTTCATATCCAGTCACAGGGGATTGAAGCCAGCTCCCACCTGAGCCAAAGGAAGGGCTTTTTTTCAGGTCAGAAGAGGAAACAAATCCCTGTTACTCATCCAGTCCCTTTGGGACTCCCACTTCTGATTGAACTGATAGGCTGCAGCCTCTTTTGTATGCCACAGAACAAGAGCACGATCCTCACAGAGAGCTCCTTTAGACAGGAGGCTCCACGCTGAAGCCCTAAAAACATGAACACCCCCACCATTTATCCCACAAAAAGAGTCTCAACTATCACAGTACAACCACTCACAAGCTGATGCTGCAAATAAAGGTTACAGCTGCCTCCTGTGCTTGCCACTGCTATTAAAGACACCTGGAAAATCACTGCCTCCACATGTCTCTAAATGTGAAGTCTCTGGTGAAATCTAACAAGCAAATGACTACTTCAGAGTCACCTCAGGCCACAGATGGATTCTTGGTGCAGATACAGTCGAGGCCCACACGCCAGGCTCTGAAGAACAACCCATCCTCAAGCAGCAATTTGAGGTTGGACTCTTGGATGGGGCAGGTCCATTTGGGGCTTCTCCAAATGCCAGCACTTTCCACCCACCTTTATTGCTTGCAGACACAGGAGGAAGCAGTGAGCTGGCTGTGCAGCTGGCTTCACTCCCTCCACAGAGCTTCACAAGTAGGCAACAACTTGCTATCAGAATTGAATGCTGCAGATAAAGCTAATTATAATTAAGTGGGAAATACACAACAATAGTACAACAAAGTGCAAGATTTTTACATACTTTAGAGCCAAAAGATGGGCTTAATTATAAACAGATTCTCTGGATGTTGCCAAGGAAGAGCATCTCTCAATACCTCTATAAGAAAAGCGGCCATAAAAAACATACAGCTTGTAGCAATATCTCAGGTCTTGCCTGCCACATTAGTCAGGAGATGCCTGGCACATGATGGCAGCTATAAAACTACTTAAACTATTAAATCCTAAGGAAGCATCAATGTTACCCTAAGCAAGCAAACCTTCCCCGCTGGCTGAAGACATCGAAACAATTCAGGGCCAAAATTCATCATCTACATGAACTCAGATGCTCCAATGTTCAGCCACGCCTCTGACCCAAAGAGCTTTGGATTTCAATGCCCACCAGTGTCCCACCCAGATCGTGCTGCTGTATCTTGAACCTCATATCATGATTCACGACCTGCCAGTGCAGCATGCAGTGATTTACCTTGCTACAATGAGCCAGCTCTCAGTCATACCCAGGGACACACAAAGCGCTGCTCCTTTTCAGCATTAGCTGCCTCCTTGCAAGTGAATTCTCTCTTCATCACTACATAACTGCTTCCCAGCTCCTTCCTCCAGTTGGATTTGCTGCTCAAAGCAGCTGATGCCAACATCACTACCTTCCTTGCCAAAGGGTGTCATGTGCAGCTGAAAACAATTATAATTGCCTAGCAAATAATACATGTTTGCCTTGTATTTTGCGAGGCAACCCAAAAGAAAAGGAGGACAAGTTGTTCATTTGCACACATTGACATGGACAGAGGACATTCACACAAAGCTGCATGTACTTCTAGTATAGAATGGCTTGCGTTACCTTTCACTATAATAACAACCTTAGAAGGTGTAATCATCTTGATTAGCTCCCAACAGGTTTTTTTAAACCATAGCAAAGAATGTTCCTTCCACACTCCAGCAGGCCAGAAAATCTGTGCTAGTCGAAGGCACAGCAGAGCTGCGTGCATCTTACCCTGCAGCATCTGCAAGCTCATCCCATATGAAGCAGCCTAGAGCCAAAGCCCACGCTGTTAGTGAAAACAGCAAGACTGCATGCTCTTTTTCCACTAGAGCTTATTTCTTTCATCATTTTAGTTTAGACTGCATTTTACTGTGCAAACCACAGAATTTTAGTACATCATAATATTTCACATAGCCTTCCATGTGCATTAAAATCTTCCTGTTTAGAAAGGGTTTTTATGTCAGTGAACTGTTTCTTTCACTTACTATTGGCAATTTAATTAAAGTCAGACATTATCTCAGAGGTGCAGGGGTTGACTCTACTCCAAGATCACTCCAGAACGTGCTCCCTACCACACTCCACATTCTCGTTCCTCAGACATACAGAAAACCATACACAAAAATCAGAGCTAGTCATAGGAAAAACATCCATGTTTACAGCTTGCTGCTCTGGAAGCTTGCCAATATGCACAGCATGGAAATTATAAACAGTTTGGATTCCTGAATTAAACCTAGACTGAAAAACTTCTTACAGTAACGGGGGAATCATGCTCCCTCTGCTGTTACTGTCCCTGCAAAACAGACTCATACTCTGGGCTCCTGCTTCCTGCACTGCTTCCCAGAGTATGATTAGCTCCATGAAGAAAATGAACCTCAAGAAATGATAGCTTAAGCAAGAAGCAAAATTCTTGCCTGTTAGTGTCATAGCAATGCTAACTCATAACTGCAGAACAGCGTTCTGCCTGCAAACATCACCGGACTTACTGGTTGCTCTTTCTATTTACAACACACCTACAGGATTGTTTCCTAGGTCCGCAGCACCACAGAGCCAAAGTATTATCCTGGTAGGGGCTGTTGGTGGCAATTCAGCTCAGCTTCGTCTTCACAGATCACCTGTAAAATTAAGGAGCAAAAGGTGTTACAAAAACATCTCCTGGGAAAGCCCACCTTCAGTACTTAATACTAAGGCAATTCCTGGCTGGGAATACTGAGCATCACAAGGTCAAACAGCTCCACATCCTCTTTCCTCCTGGCTTCCAGATACAAGGGCAGCTTTTGCTGCTTGAAATGAAGTTATTCCTGCCCGGTCAAGCGCATGCTTTGCATTGCTATGGCACAGCAGGCTCCGGTGCCCGCCTGACCTGGGGTAACACTCGAGGAAGTGCCTTCAGGCCAGGCTGCCCTCCGCTGGCTCCTCGCCCAGCACATCAGTGCGCTTGACAAACACCAGGGCATGTGGTTTTGGGAAAAGAGAGCTCAGGTTAAACCAAAATGACACGGGAGTGGAACAAGCGGCGACTGAACACCTTTATATAGCTGAAGGCTTAACTGTGAGCCTGCGGCAGGCTGGAAGCGCACGTACAGCCAGCTAGTGCAGTGACTCAGTCACCTAAGTGGCAGTTATCAGTCATATCTAACCCCAAAGAGCAGGGAAAAGGGGAAATCAGCCCTGCCACAGCTTTCACCGACACCACTTCCAGCCTCTTTACCCAAACCCGGTGCTGCCGTGGGGTGTCACTCCGGGCACCCCCGGGAAGCGGTGCGCACACCGGGCTGCTCACCCCGCACCGAGCCGCCGGACGGACCCGCGGGCACCCAGCACCGGCGAACGCGCTCCTCGGGGGCCGGCGGAGCCCGGACCCGCAGCACCTCGAGCCCGCTTTCAGGCAGCTCCCACCCGGCTGCCCCCCGAAAGCACCCGAGCCCCCGCCCGGCCCCAGCACCCGGGCTCCCAACGGGGACCCCCCCAAACCCGCCGCGGCCCCTCCGTGCTTGAGAAGCGGGGGTTCCACCTGCAGCCCCCCCCGCCCGCCGGACCCTGCCCCGCTCACCCGGCCCGGCCACGCTCCTCGCCGCTTTCTAGAACCGCCCCGGCCCTTCCAGCCGCGCCGCCGCCCGGCCGGGCCCGCCCCCGGCCCGCTCCTATGGAGCCGCCGCCACGTCCGGAGCGCCGCCCATAGCCCGGCCCCGCCGCCGTAGTGCAGCGAGGAGCGGCGCAGGGCGCGGGCCGCCGCTCCCCATCACCTCGGGGCCCCGGGGTGTTCCCGGTTAGAGCCGGGTTCCGCAGGGAGGGCACACGCGTTGGACACCGCTTGTACCCCCGTGCTTTGTGGGAGCTGCCTGAAAGCCCTCCCGCGGGATGGCTCTGCCTGCGGCTCCGGCGCTGCCGCTGAGCCGGCGGAGCTGGGCTGACTCCGTTGGTCAACATCGCGTAAGCCTCAGGCAGCTGGTAGCCTCATAGGAGAAGGGAAACTGCGTTTAAAAGGGAAATGAGAAGGTGATTCCCTTTTACAATGATGGTGCCTTTAGACAAGGACATGTACCGGCAGGCCAAGGGGAATGGCTTTAACCTGCCAGGGGGGAGACTGAGATGAGCTCTTAGGCAGAAGCTCTTCCCTGTGAGGGTGCTGAGGCGCTGGCACAGGGTGCCCAGAGAAGCTGTGGCTGCCCCATCCCTGGCAGTGTTCAAGGCCAGGTTGGACACAGGGGCTTGGAGCAAGCTGCTCTGGTGGAAGGGGTCCCTGCCCGTGGCAGGGGTTGGAGCTGGAGGAGCTTTGAGGTCCCTTCCAACCCAAACCATTCAGTGATCCCATAATTCTATAATCTCTGCACTGGCACCTCGGAACAGGGTGTGAGATTAGGGAAGGAGTGATGGTCTTTGACTCAGGCAGGATGGGCTCTGCCAAGGAGCAGCACAAGCCCTTGCTGCACTTCACGGCCTCATGGCGCAGCTGGGCAAGGACAGACTCCTCAATGGAAGCAGAGACAGAGCTGAAACAAAGCCAGAGAAGATAATTTCCCCAGCTCACCAGAACATCCATCTCATTCACTTGCTTTCCCCTACACAAAAGTCCTTTCCAACCCTAACTATTCTATGATTCACAGCAATTCAGAGCAACCATCATCATTACCAGTCGTGGTAACAATGACCTTAGCCAAAAATGACATCTTTTTAACATTAAATACAGTCAGAAATCCAATCAGACCCTACAGGACACCGAGAACAAGCTACCTCTCGCTTTCCACACTCACTTCACCATCACAGTCCATTTGCTGAACTAGCTAGCGAAATGAGACTGAAAAATGAGGTTTGAGGAGATGACTCACCCGATCAGAATCCATAAAGAAAGTGGAAAATAGGAACTAAATATCTAACAGAAGGCTGCAATTTCACTGAAGCTTTTAGCAACTGCTAATACCATAAACCATAATGAAGTGGTCCGGCTGTCCTGTCACCAGAACATCCTAACAGAGCTCCATATGTTGCACATGTATACACTTTGTACATTAACATTTATTTGGGTGAAGCTGATTTCCGTCATGTATTTAGAAAAGATTGCATTACTGTCAATGAGAAAAGCACTAAAGATGTTAGTGCGTTATAGAGACTGCAAAAACATCAGTCTTCAAAGACAGTGATGTCATTCAGAGACCGATTTCTTAGTTCTGATGGTTCTTCTTCAACCTATTTTTATTAAAGACTTTCTGCTCTTGAGCAGAAATTCCTCTGCTTTAGTGGAAATGACTAAAAATGTGTTTATGGAGGTGTAGCGGGTTTGCATGGCAAGAGGGAACACACAAATCTGTCTTTCATCATGGGAATAACCAGCTGTATGGTCCTTTGCACTGTATGTATAGCCCATAAGTTGTGTATTAGCACAGAGAGCTGTGGCTATTTGACGTTCCTAAATATCACAGTGTGCTGAAGGAACAGCCCCAGCTGGCACCTGGGGAGCTGTGACATGGAGATCTGGTTTAGAACCATGAGGATCAAGAATCCTGCGAGTGCTTCAAGCCCTCACCTCCCTTAAAAGCAGAGTCAAAATCCCTCTGCAGAAAGCTTGGCTCCCAAATGCACACACAAGTATTTTTGGATGCCCCCTTGCCTCTCATGTTACAAGGCTTTTGTCTGAGACCTTAGCAGAGGAAATATTAAAGCTATCTTAAGAGGACTTACATAGCACAGTATTGCATTCCCCATAAAACAAAGCATTGAGTCAGGACGGAGAAGGCAGGGACATGTCTGGATAACAGAACTCTTTCTGACCTCACTGTAGCTCAGGTTTCTCCCCCAAACTGCAGCTAAAAAGTACATGTGTAAAAAGACCTCGTACATGAATCAGCTCTAAATTTAGCTGTGTGTCTGTTGCTCTTCCTTTGGGGGTTTTTATGAATGAAAAACTAACCACAGCAGAGCCTAGAAGAGCAAGAATGGAAGCCAAAAACCGAGGCATGCCAGCATCCATTGTGCTGTTTGAAGATTCAGCCTAAAGTCTGACCAGTGTCTTTCCCTCTACCACAGCCACAAGGTCACTCTATGCTATGGAAGCGGTGTCTGATGAAGTATTGTCTAATTGTTAGTCTTCCTTTAGTGTTTGTGCAGATGGATCTTGCAAGCTGAGGATGCAGGACAAAAGGAGGTCCAGCCCCCACTGTCAGTGTCCTCTGACAAAACCCAGAGACCCTGGCTGCAAACAGACTCCTGCTCTGAACGTTTCCCAGGCGATCAGAACTGCACCAGGAATGGGGAAAAGGCCCTTTTTGCACTTAACACTGGGTTGGGAGCTCCATCCTGCGAGGTCCTGAGCTGCTCTGATGCTGGTGTGCAGCCGAGCAGACCGGAGAGGCAGGAAGCAGCAATCAGAGCTATTGGAGATTGCACCCCTGGAGGACACCAAAGCACAACCAAGAGAAGGGAAAGGCTGGGATCTGGGTTAAATTCTGCTGCGGAACATCTAGACGGGAGTTAACGTGAGATGCACGCGCAGCGATCCGATGGAAAAGCTCTGTCACACCCGGCAGCAGCTCCGGCTCCCTGTGTGCCACGTTTGGGAAACCGAGGCTGGATTTGTTGGGAGCGTCAGGAACACGAGCCCAGGGAGGAATCCCACGGCTCGTGTTCCTGTTTAACGTAATTATGGTACAGCTGAGGCTGCTCTGGCAGCGCTCGGAGCCGTGCCCAGCTGCACGTTCACAAGGCTTTTAAACTCCTGCAAATAGAGGAATAACCAGCAATTGCCTGAGCAGCTTATTTTAACCTGCCCAAGAGCACCCACACGGGATTAAGGGTGTCTGACTACAGGGACACGTTCTCCCCTCCTCATGGGAGGATGGTGGGGAGGGACTCTTCATTAGGGACTGTAGTGACAGCACAAGGGGTAACGGGTTAAAACTGAAACAGAGGAAGTTTAGATTGGATATAAGGAGGAAATTCTTTCCTGTGAGGGTGGTGAGGCACTGGAATGGGTTGCCCAGGGAGGTTGTGAATGCTCCACCCCAGCAGTGTTCAAGGCCAGGTTGGACAGAACCTTGGGTGCCATGGTTTAGTGTGAGGTGTCCCTGCCCATGGCAGGGGGGTTGGAACTGGATGATCTTAAGGTCCTTTCCAACCCTAACTATTCTATGATTCTATGGGCACTGCATAGATTTCAATGAGATCTTCCAAATTGTCCAGGGGATGTAGGGATGCAAATCCTAACCCTTGCTAAGCACTGAGAGTGAGGCTGCTTCTATAAATGATCATTTATAAATGGTCATTTCTGATGTTCTCCTCCAAAATCTGTCCATGGGCACCTAAGGCAGCAGCTCTGCGAAAGCCCTGAGCAACTGCAGCCTCCATCGCTGTGATGTCCAAGCTGAAACGTGTTATAAATCATATCCATGTTTTATGGTTTTTAATCAAAGGTTGGCCCCCTCAGCAAATGAGTAAGTTCTTTTGTAAACGTGGCCAGCAGGGATGATGAATCACCCCATGTTCCCTGTTTGACCTCAGGGGGGGAATCTGATAGATGCAGAGCTCAGCCCCAGCTGGGGCAGGCGCATTCCCATCTCCCAAGTCACTGCACACTGGGGTGTAAGGGATGGGGAATGTACCTGGGCGGCTGCAAGAGGCCCATCTGACCTCTGTGTTCACCTCATGGTGGTAATTCTTACTGTTAATTGAAATAAAGGCTTTGAAGTAACGCAGCCAGACCACCGCTGCTGAAGCTCAGAATGCAGCCTGCAAGGATTCAGCCTTGAACACATTTCACATAGAGCTGTGTGGAGGAGAAGCACGTTTGGTGCAGAATAAAGTCCAAGAGGGAGCATGGAAAAGGACTGGGGTGACCCCGCGCTGCGTGGTGCGGACCTTCCTCTCCGCATGCCCTGGACTGTAACACAGATTCTGTCCACGACTGAGCAGCCAATGCAGAGCGGGCTCTGTGAGTCATTCCTTCGCAGACTCCGGCATAAATCAAATCCAGAAATAGGAAAGGCCAGGCGGTCACAGGATTCCGTTTGGGTTTAGGGAAAGATGTAGCTAGGAAATGTGGGCAAAAGACATTCAAAAACCCCATGCAATACAAGCAAACAATCTCAACCTGTGTTTTATTGAGGCACTCATTAGTGGGTGAAAAACCAGACCTTAAAAAGTCACGTATTGAGCCGGGCTGAAGTCAGATCACTATGAAACTTTCCTCTCCAGAGAGAGGATAATCTGCAGTCACTGTGCTTTAGGTGGCTGTCATCTTCCGGGCATGGCTCCTTCAATGTGTGTGGGTTTTCCACATGGAACTGAGATCTATTTACCCAGAAGAGATTCCGCAAATGGGGAAAGGTCAGCACATCTCTTTATCTGGGACTAGAGAGCAGCCCAGGCAAAGGCTGCTAAGAGGCTCTGCGGTTTCACTGCTCACTAGCTCCAGTGCTGTTCTGGATCCTTACTCATTCAGAATCAGCCTGTGCTGGCTTGTCACATCCCTTCTTCGCACACAACATGTTTTACAGGCTCTTTAGAAGGGAAACCCAGCTGATGGAACATGCTCCTGCAGAGCACGTGTTAGCCCTGTGCTGAGGTTCTGAAATCTCCAATCTCAGGAGCAAACTCCTAGGGAGGATGCCAGCGTTCTTCCTGAATCTGATTGATCACAGGCCTAAGTTCCACGCTGGCAGAGCAGTGTTCACATACAGCTTCAGGCCTGCCAGCACCGAGCACGCAAAGGGAACACATCTTTCCTCCAGCTGCAGAGCACTCAGTCCTTCAGCTTCTCATCATTCTCACACATGATATCCTTTCATCCATGTTCCGTTTCATAGAATCACAGAATCATGGAGTGGTTTGGGCTGAAGGGACCTTAAAGCTCCTCCAGCTCCAACCCCTGCCACAGGCAGGGACCCCTTCCACTAGAGCAGCTTGCTCCAAGCCCCTGTGTCCAACCTGGCCTTGAGCACTGCCAGGGATGGGGCAGCCACAGCTTCTCTGGGCACCCTGTGCCAGCGCCTCAGCACCCTCACAGGGAAGAGCTTCTTCCTTAGAAGCTCCTTCCTTAGCCCCTTTAGGCACTGGAGCTGCTCTCAGGTCTCCCCTTCAGGAGCCTTCTCTTCTCCAGGCTGACCCAGCCCAGCTCTCTCAGCCTGGCCCCAGAGCAGAGCTCGGATCGTTGTGATCACTCGTGGCTCGTGCGCAGCCTCCCAGGCCAGACCGTGCCAGGAACATCCTTCTTCCCAGAGGTCTCTCCTCTCCTCTCCCATCCCATCAGGAGCTGCTCCTGCAAAGGCTCTTTCCTGGATCCCCATTTCAGTGGTGAAGCGGGGCAGCCCTGGCAGCGTGGGTCCTGATCCTTCCTCGGAGCAGCCACATCTGCGCAGCGAGATGCAGCAGTGGAATGGTGAGCTTGTGGAGTTCCAGCACTCCTTTCTGGCACACCCCTGCATTAAAAACATATTTGGCTGACTCTGACAGTAGATCTTTATTCCTTCCCAGGCAGACGAAGCAGTACAGTGTGTGCACTGTATGCTCAGCATAAGTAAACAGTGGATGCCTGAGAGTGGACATTCACATAGAGGTATTAAGTAAGGCAAGTGAATCCTTTCATTTCAGTTGCTGCAAGGGGAAAGCACATCTTCAACACACACCCGTGCTCAAGTCGCACCGCACGCTTGCTGGGGTTATTTCAGAGCAAGGGCTGTCTCTTGGCTCTTTTACTTTCTCTGGAGCTGGATGGAAATTCAAAGGCAATCAGAATTGTGTTTTCTCGTTGCTAATTCAAGAAACACATTCAAACACCGTGAGGTAAATCCTCATGCACCTTTCCCATCTGCTGGACCTGCCTTGTATTGAATGCTTGTCAGAGGAAGCTTACCCCAAGGGAAGCAGTTTTGTCCTACAGACAAATCTTCAGCCCATACAGATTGTAACTCCCGATAACTTCTTCTCTAACCAGCACAGTTCCAGGCCCCAAGAGATGAAGCTATTTTTAATTAGCTGTGGGTCAGGCCCTGGCACTGTGGCCTAAGATGCTGTCCCTGTAATGACTTTGAGGAGCCAAGCTTTAAATGAATCCCCCTGGGTGAAGCTGGTGTTTGAGTTAGCTTTTCTATAAGGACGCAGCTGGTTTTACACCCCAGCATAGACATGGGCAGCCAGCAGTGAAAGGCTGCCCAAGGAACACACATTCCATGCAGGGAATGCTGATGGGGTTTTGCACTGGATCTGCCCTTTCCACATCACTTTAAGGGACCGTTTTGCTGCAGGAAATTAAAGGCCACCCCTGAGCTACAGGAAAACTCCCTTGGAGCCATGTGGCCGGCAAAGTGACCTTTCACTGTGGCAGTGTTAAATGTTTATCTCCCAGGAGCCCTCTCCCATCAGTGCCATGGTTTCTATTGGGAGCTCAGCACTGTGCTGGCAATGGTCTGCACAGCGGCAGCATCCCTGGAAAGTGTTCCTAAATGTCCCTGCTCACTGAGGGCTCCAGATGAACTTCCTCCTGTGAGGGGTGGTGTTAGAGCTGCTCTCCCCCAGCCCCAGCTTCTAGCCAAGGCAGCCAACCAGCTCTCTCCCAGGAGCAGTAAATAAGGTTCCTTGTTCTTTATAACATCCTTGAGTTGCGCCCAGCTGAGCTCTATCTCAGCGGGACAAGTAACAAGAGATAGGAGGGGAAGAAATGGCCTCAAGCTGCACCAGGGGAGGTTTAGATGGAGCTGAGGAACAATTCCTTCCCCAGAGGGTGCTCAGGCATTGGAACAGGCTGCCCAGGGCAGGGCTGCAGTCACCATCCCTGCAAGTGTTCACACACCGTGGAGACGAGGCCTCAGTGCCATGGGTTAGTGGTGGGGAACGGTTGGACTGGATGAGCTTAAAGGTCTTGTCCAGCCATGCTGATTCTGTGGACTCTGCCCGTGATCTCCATCCCAGTACCACAAACGGCTGAGCTCTACATTCTGCAGGGCACCCATTCGCTCTCACCGCAGCCAGGGGTACCAAACCCCACATCCATGCTGCTGCACACCCCCAGAGAGCCCCACGGGGTGCCGGGTCCCAGCCGCCTGCACTTCCCCTCCACCTCCGTGCCCCCTGACTGCTCCGCTGCTGTCAGATGAGCTTCGGCCGGAGCGGCCGACGAGGCACTGAGCACCCGAGCGCCCGCCCCGGAGAGGGACCACGGGCTCCGGACCGCGGCGAGACCCGGCCCGGCTCATGACGCTCCGCCTGCGATTCCCGGTGCGGCCGGGAGGGGGCAGAACGAGCTCGGGCCGCGGGGCTGGCCCCGGCGCGCTGCAGCACAGGCAGCAAGGGAGGGAAGCAGGAGCTTGTTCATCAGTTGCTGCCTGGACATTGCCCTGCATCCCTGCCCCTCTTTCGGCCGTGAGACGAGGACCGGCTCCTCTCCGTGCAGCCGGTGGTGCCAGCTCCGCACATCCGTGCAGCGTGAGCTGCGCACGCTGGGGTCCCAATGGAGCCATCACCAGCAAAGGGCTTTGAGCCGCTGTGGCAGTGCCCTATGCTCTCCTGGCCTCAGTTTTGGGGTGGCTGCAGGAGGAGGGTGTGAAGGAAGCAGAGAGGGATCATGAAGAGGGAGTAGGGTTGGAGTCACCTGCTATATGAGTGCATCCTAGAGCATGGCTGAGCCAGGAGTACCCACCACTGTGCATCAGACCTTCTCTCCCATGCCTGACACAAACATTCCACGTGCAACTTTGACCCTTTGGAATAGGGCAGGGGAGGGGGGATTAAATCCTTGAAAGAGAAAGTAAGAAAGGAATTGAGCACAACTCCCCAAAGGTAACACAGGCACGTAGTGCAAAGCGCAGTGTGTGCCTTAAAATACAGCGGGAATTTAGGCAGGAGATGCTGCAGTCAGCTGGAGAGGCCTCTCATGGCAGTGCAGGATGTTTAATATGCCCTCCCTACAAGATGTTTGAAAAGCTTATATTCAAAACTCAAAACATGGAAAGGGCCCAGTAGTTGTGATGGTACCTAGGAAAAGCCAGCCCCAACGGCAGGACCTGGCAGCCCATGGTAACCCCGCTCCTCCTGCACAAACCCAGCCATGGGGCTGACTCAGCACCGCTCCATGGGCCTCCGGCTGCACGCCGAGGGAGTCGTGGTGTGATCGCCCCACCCTGCCTTGGGAAAGCCGCTGCTCTGCTCGCTCAGGCTCTTTATTCCTCCTCCTCTGTTGCTGCGATGCTTGGCTGTGCGTTTCGGTGATGCATCGCAGATGTGGATGCTGCGCGCCAGCAGAACACCGAATTCCCGCCAGCTTTGCAGAAACAGTTAATTCTTGAGTGTTCACCATGGGGCTTACTGGGACCCCGCTTGTCACTGGGTGTTATCTGTGCCTTGGGGCATCAAGGATGAGGGGGAATGGCTTTAACCTGCCCGAGGGGAGACTGAGATGAGCTCTTAGGCAGAAGCTCTTCCCTGGGAGGGTGCTGAGGCGCTGGCACAGGGTGCCCAGAGAAGCTGTGGCTGCCCCATCCCTGGCAGTGTTCAAGGCCAGGTTGGACACAGGGGCTTGGAGCAAGCTGCTCTAGTGGAAGGGGTCCCTGCCCGTGGCAGGGGTTGGAGCTGGAGGAGCTTTAAGGTCCCTTCAACACAAACCAGGATGGGGTTCTGTGATTCTAAAAGGACCTTGCAGGCAGAGGAGGTTGGGGCTGGAGCTGGATGTGATGCTGAGCTCTGTTCTGCCAGCATCGGTAGGAACCAGCCCTGGCTATTTAAAGCACCTCCGTCAGCACTTGGGAGCTTGGCTGCGTTCTGCTGTCTGCAGGACACGTGTGGGGCAGTTTGACCTTCCTGCTCCTCCACGGCCTGGCGCTTTTATAGCTGCAGATGTGCACAGTGACCACAGAAGTGCTCAGTTCCTCTTTGAGTCCTCCTCATTCCTAAATGAAAGCAACCCAGTGATGAGAGTGAAAGATGAAAAGCTGCTACATCTAACATCCGGGTACAGACTGCAGAAGGTCTCATGCATTTCCATGTTAACAGAAGATATTCATGTGGGTTGAAGTTGAATAGAATCTTTCATGTCTTGATGAAGTATTTTACTCACAGGAAGACACATAAAGAGGGAAATAGTCCCATTTATTAATACAAGTGCATGAAAAATCACGTACAATATAGGATTAGATGATGGGGCAGTCATAAAAGGGACAAGTTATAGTTAAAGGTCAAATGAAACGGAGCATTGACCCGCAGAGCAGCTCTTGGCCTTTCGTGCCCTGTTCTTTTGCTATGTCATTGTTTAAAGGCAGAGCTCTGGGCACCCTCCTCAACAGGCAGCCTTCCGCCTTCAGATGTGCTGTATTCTGGTCAGAGCTCCCGTTCCCACAGCAACAAAACTCAACAACATTATGGGATTTTCCATACGATCATGCAATTTCCCCTCTGCCTGGGAATGGAAGCCCTGTGGCCGCCGAGGGGATCCAAGCACATGGGCAGGGAAACATTGAGCCTGGAGAAGAGAAGGATCCTGAAGGGGAGACCTTAGAGCAGCTCCCAGTGCTGAAGGGGCTGCAGGAAAGCTGGAGAGGGGCTTTGGACAAGGGCCTGTAGGGCCAGGCCAAGGGGAATGGCTTTAACCTGCCAGAGGGGAGACTGAGATGAGCTCTTAGGAAGAAGACCACACGATGCACAGCCACACTGTGGGGCCTCTCCTCACACAGAGCTCTCCTGCTTACACTCCATCACTGGCTGTGCATCCCAGGGCTCATGCAGCTGGTGATTTATTTGCCCCTCAGTGGCCAAAGCGAAGCTGCAGGCCTAACACCTCTCTCCATCCAAAGGCATCCATTTGTTCCTGGGGGTTTCACCCTGGATGAGTCACTTTTAACCTCACTGCTCCGAGTGCATGGATGGACATCTGTCATCCCGGCCGCAGCTGGGGTAATGAAGAGGTCAAGGGGATAAATAGCAGAGGCTTTATGAACAGCCTCCCTCCAGAATTCCCTCTTTGTAGCCAGGAAATAAAAATCACACAAAATCCATCAAATTACGTGCTCACATACTTAAGACATTGTTGTAAAAAACACCCCTATTGACTTGCTTTTCCTTTTTTTCACCTCCTTTCTACAAGCCCGTGGGATAGGATTCCCTGTTTTCCATGGTCTCCTGACACGGTGCCAAACAGCAGAGAGCAGCTGAGGCCATATTTTGTCAAACAACCCAAAAGCCAACATACTTGGCAATAAATAGACACAAGATGTTATGGTCATTTTGATACAATGAGTGGATTGCATTCCGGACCAGTCTGTTTCATTGGCCTTCAAGTTTTCATGGCAATGCTCTGGCAGGGTGATTGTCTTCATTCACAAGCAAGTTGCTAACACCGTTATTATGCTGAATTACCAGGAGGGTTTGCAGCCCCTGCTCACATTTGCTGGTGACATCGGAGGCCAGAAGTATGTCCCCAGTGCTCCTAATTTTGCCTGGAATCGAGTCTGGAAGTATAATCAGTGCATTTCTGCCTCTAAATGCTCCTGACTATTAAAGAAAAGCCACAAGTCCCGTTGGTAAGGCACTGACACAGGGTGCCCAGCGAATCTGTGGCTGCCCCATCCCTGGCAGTGCTCAAGGCCAGGTTGGACACAGGGGCTTGGAGCAAGCTGCTCCAGTGGAAGGTGTCCCTGCCCGTGGCAGGGGTTGGGGCTGGAGGAGCTTTAAGGTCCCTTCCACCCAAACCAGGCTGGGATTCTGTGATTCTAGTTTGGGAAAACAAGGCCTGGAGCAGCCCCAAGGAGAGCTGCTGGGAATTACCAGCATGCAGATCTGAGGATGAGGATGAGGATGAGGATGAGGTTGAGGAGGAGGAAGCCCTGTGTTCCACAGGGACAGGGAGGAGGAGGCAAGGCAAAGGGCTGTGGTCTGCCCCAGGTCCTGCGCCACCACCTTGACCTCAGTACAACACAGAGCAGCCCAGCTGTGCAGGGCTGTGTGTAGAAGGGGATGTTTGCAGCAGAGCTGGTGGTCAAACACAGTTGGGATAACGGATGCTGACCCTGGAGAGGGAGGGCACCGCTGCCTTCCCATACCCGTTGGGGCACCCAGTGCACCATTCTAGGAGCTCCCTTGCTCTCCATGCAAGCAGACATCCTCGCCGATCGTGGTGCTTGGTGCCTGTCCTCTCCACCACGGCTGATTCACTCAAGGAATCCAGATCCTGCCCTGCCTTTGCCAGGAAAAATCCACCCTTTAGAACCACCGCTGATCTCCAATAAACAACTCGCACCCAGTCAACCAACGCGTGGGGCCAGGAGACAAACTGGCAACGCTTCCTCAGCGGAGGGGCTCTCCAGACTGTAAAGCAAACACAGCCTGAGCGAGCCGCTTACAGCAGTCGTGGCAGTGACGGATTGGAAGAGCTCTTTCCAGCCGCAGCGAAGGGCAGCAGGGATGCAGCTCCCCAGGGCTCGGGCAGCCGCGGCCATCACCACGGCCTCCAGCCTCCTGGAGTTGTTCTCCCAAGCAGCTGCAACCACCGTGAAGGTGGTGACAGGAATCTGGGGGCTCTGGCTAAAACGCCTCTGTGTGCTTCACGCCGGGGCCCGGTGATGGGAGCAGCTGGAAGGGAAGGAGAGGGCAGCAGCTGAGAAGAAGCCGCTGGGAAGGGAAGGATGAGCGCAGCCCAATAACAATGAAGTGATGTAAACCCAAGGCCTGTCTTCAGCAATTAATTAGCGTGGTTCCATATAAACAGCCCCAGTGGTAACCTCAGCTTGGCTTCTGCTGCACCAGCAGACACTGACTCACACAACGCTGCACTCTGAGGTTTGGAAGGGCTGTTTTGGCTACAAGCACATAGGAAAAGGGCAAAAAGGTGCAGGTGGGGCTTGAGGAATAAATAAAGAGGAAATTCTCATGGAATTCAGAGCAAATTTAAAAACAGGATGAAATGCAATTTACTGTAAAACTTCAATGAAACAGTGTCTCTGTGGGTTTCTACATGAGTTCATCATACAGAAAGCTGTGGTTTATTGGGCCTGTAGGGACAGGACAAGGGGAACGGCTTTAACCTGAGAAGGGAGATTGAGATGAGCTCTTAGGAAGTTCTTCCCTGTGAAGGTGGTGAGGCACCTTTTATTTTTCCCTTGGCAATCGCAGCCAGTGGAATATGTGATTCCTTCCACACTTAGAAAACAACAGGTTTCCTCGGGCTTATCCTGAAGTGAACTCCATTTAGGGCCCCAACCCAGGCAGAGCAAGTTGAAAGAGATCTTTCCACTAACTTAGGTGAGAACCGAGAGCTTGTGAAGCGAATGTTGGCCCATCTTTTACAACACAGGAATTTCATACTGAGTCCGCTAGGGAGTAATTCCTTCATTAAATACAGAAGGAACACAGGACTGTGTGTTCGTTACCATGAAGAGAAGCAGGTGCTCCTAACGTGACTTCCAGACACTGAAGGGAAAGAAGACCCAGCTCAGCCCCAATGCTCTGGTAAGCAGACATCGTGGTGTGCTGGGTTCTCCACGTGCTTTTGATGTACCCAACATGGAGAGCAGAGAACGCCAGGGGAAAGGAACTATGGATCCTTCCAGGATTGATTCCCCCGGGCTGGCTCCTGCTGCCCACTGCCCCTCCAGGAGCGGTGCCGGCTCCCTGGATTCATGGGATTGCCATCTGACAGACGCGGATGGTGCTGCTCTTCCCAAAGGCCTCTGTAAGGTCACTTCATTTCTGCACGTCTCAGCTTTGCAACCTGGAAACAGGCTCTTCCTCCTGTCCATCCCACAGCAAGATTTCCGTCCTCCATCCATTACTCCTGGACATGCCAGCTCCTACCTGCTGCCAGCTTTGTGCTGGCAGGAGCCACAGGGCTGCCCTCTGAGGCCAAACCCTTCCCTACAGCTCCACCATCAGCCCCGCTGATGGACAAAGCTACAGAAAGAGGAGCTATTGCCACAAACACTTCTCTTTGCACTAAGAGGGCAAACCCATGGTATCCTACTCACATCCATCATATGATTTATCATGGTGTCCCTGCCCATGGCAGGGGGGCTGGAACTGGATGATCTCTTAGGTCCCTTCCAACCCAAGCCATTCTATGATTATTTATGATGATGATGATTTATGAGATAGGTGTGTTTTGCTTCTGGAGGAGATGAAGCTCTGTTGTCAAAAAAGCAAATGAATTTGCACTGACTCAAAGACGTTACATGCATTTACACGTCCAGCTGTACTGGATGGAGTATGGGGTGTATCTAACTGAAAACCCGTGGGAACTGGGACTAAATATGTGCTGAGGCTTAACAGTGACTTGTTGGTGACAGAGATGGGTCTTTGTGCTTGTATGGGATATGCCGTGACAGGAGTCCTGGAATGGTTTGGGTTGAAGGGACCTTAAAGCTCCTCCAGCTCCAACCCCTGCCACGGGCAGGGACCCCTTCCACTGGAGCAGCTTGCTCCAAGCCCCTGTGTCCAACCTGGCCTTGAGCACTGCCAGGGATGGGGCAGCCACAGCTTCTCTGGGCACCCTGTGCCAGCACCTCAGCACCCTCACAGGGAAGAGCTTCTGCCTGAGAGCTCATCTCTGCCCTCGCAGCCTCTTGGACTCTCCCTAAGGCAGCGCGCACTGTGCCTGCAGGGGTGGGCACCGCATGAACACACCAGTGTCATTATGGTTTATGCTCTGTGGAGAGGCAAGAGGGGCCAAGGGTCAGACTGAGCCTGTGAGATGGGGCTGTGGGCACAGGGCTGGCCTCCTCCATCCTATCTGCTCAGTGGTGGTCTTATGGGGGGGTGGAGGTGGTGGAATTTACTTACAGGCAATAGAAAACAAATGGGGTGGTTTTATATGTCACATAATGCTGGGCTAGGAAAAGCAAAACAAAGCAAGAGCTTCATTATGCTTAGGAACATCCCTGTTTCATTAGAAACCAAGTATGTTTTGTCTTCAGTGCCCATAAAGCAGATGCCTGGGAAATATCACAAGCAATCCATTCCTTCTTCTGGCCTGCTCTGAAAAGCCACACTGACGGGAATGCTCTCGTGGGTTGGATGGGAGCCAATACACAAAATGTTTAGGGGCCCCTTGGTGCATTCAGCAAAAGTAAATCCCATTTAGGCTCCATCCTCGCTCAGAGACTTCCCTCTCAGGCACTTCCAATGGGCTAGAAAGGTCTTTTCTACATCCCAAAACTATCTTGGGGTGTCTGTACATGACATATTGCCTGAAATTTGTGTCTGTTGGTGTCCGTCCACATCCACTTGAGGAATGGACCCTAGATATGTTATAGTTCTATAGGAAAACATTGGGCTTATGTAAAGTGCTTGGCCTCTCTAAGTAGGAGCTGCAAGCTTTCCATGCTGGGAGGAGGTAGGAAACCATCGGGGTGACTGTTCAAGTCCCACAGCCTCACACTTTTGTTCTCCACAGCAGCGGGTGCCAGCAGCCCAAGGTTGAGGCACCTGCATTTCCTACTGACACGCAGGCCAGGAATGCAGAGGAAGTGCCTGGGAAGGGCGATGGAAGAGAACCAGATTTCTTTATAAACTAACAAGCCTCAAATGAATGTTCAAAGGAAATTACTTTAGTTTCTTGCACAGAAAGTTTTAGGTGAATGTGATTTGATAGCCTCCGAGAGGAAAAAAACAGGAGACAGGAAAAAACCCTTCCAGAGAACACTTTATAGCAGAGTTACACAACCCTGGGGGTGTGAGTGGGGAGAAGCAGAGAATTCCAGCTACAGAGAAACCGTATCCAAAGCAGTGAGATGCTGGGATGTGGGGGACGCCAAGGGCTGGATGTGTCCCCGGGCAGCTCCAACCGGCACCAGAAACCACCACCCCTGCAGAATGATGTTTCTTTATGCCTTATATCAACCCCTCCAACTTTAAACCCTCTACTTCTGCGCAGATCAGCACTGCAACAAAAGCTTTTTCAGTGTAAGAACACAAGCGTTCAGAGTTTTCTCAGTATGAGAACATGAAATAGATGAGGCAAACTGATAGCTGGCCTGAAGCAGCAGGGATGAGCGCACTTGGACACAGCTCTGCAGACTGACAGCAGGCAGAGATCCAGCATCCCTGATTAGCCACCCCCTAGGAGGGTTGTAGAAAAAAGGCCTCGGAAAACCCAACAATAAACGTGCCACCTGGGTATCATTTTTGGATTTGGGTATTTGTTTAGCTCATCACATATTTCGTCTCACATGAAGCAGCCATAAAGTAGCATCATATTCTGCCTAACGTCAAATAACTCCATACATGGACAGGAATTAACAAGAGTTCAGCTCAAAGCGGAGTCAGGCTTCACGGTTTGTTTGGGCTCTGTGTCCTGCGTGCTCCCCCGCTTGGGTGCGATTCCACAACAGAAAGTCTTTCCCCTCCACCCCGCTTCCAGCTGATGCTCAGACCTAATGGGGTGTGCAGTTTGGTCTCTTTTGAGCTTTTTACAGCGGGTGACCCAATGTGATGAGCTAACAGGAGCCTTACATCATTGCAGAGGAGAAAGCTCTCTCCAGGACTAAAAATACCATGTTTGATTGTCCAAAAGGAAAGAAAAATTGTGCTTCCCTAAGCATGCTGTAACGATTCAGTTGGACATGGGCCGAAACGGCCTCTTATTCATTAATTCCGTCATCATAGTCACAGAAATAGAGAAAAGAGCTTCTAAGCTGCTCCATTCAGTGAAGAATATTTTCCTGACAGCACTATCCAAACATTTTTTGCCAAGTTCAGCACAGGGACTTCCACTATTTCCTTTGTCAAATCCCTTCTGGGAGCAGAAACTCTCAGTTGTTGGGGTTTTCTCCCTGGTATCTGTTGTTGTCAGCTGGATTTCATCCCTGCCTGACAGCATGGAAACGGCGTGTGCAGCGCGGGGTGGGTGGGATGGAGGCTGTGTGCTGGCTGGGGACAACCTGCCAACAGATCATTTCCGAGTGAGTCACCAGCACTTGATGGTCAGTGGCGGTGAGATGCAGAGAAACCTCTCTGCTGGTGAACTCACTACGTGCCTGCTCCCTCCCAGCTTCAGCTTATGGACCATCGAGACAATGGAGGTTTCTGTGGCACTTCAAGAGCACTGGGCATCTCTCCTCCTTCAGCTTGTCAGGCCCCATCTGACTTGAGAATGAGGTCTAATGACAAAGCTGGCTTTGCTATGAGCCAGAGCTCAGGTCCAATGACCTCCAGAGGTCTGATCCAGTCTCTTGTGCTCTGTGATCACAGAACAATAGAATCAATCGCATTGGAAAAGGCTTTAAGATCATCGCGTCCAACTGTTCCCCCAGTACTGCCTAAGCCACCACTAACCCATGTCACTGAGGGCCTTGTCTACACGGTTTGTGAACTTTCCACATTTCCAAGGCCAGTTATAGGTGTATTTAGTACACCTATTGATAATAATAAATAGTGCACCTATACAAGGCCAGGCTGGACGGGGCTTGGAGCAAGCTGCTCTAGTGGAAGGTGTCCCTGCCAGTGGCAGGGGCTGGAACCAGATGAGCTTTAAGGTCCCTTCAACCCAAACCAGGCTGGAATTCTATGATTCTATTTAAAAAATTCTACAAAAGCACAACTTGGAAAAATACCTGGGGATCCAGAAACTCAAAAGCTTCCTCAAACACGTGTTTAAACCATTTATGCTTCTGAGACATTCTGACCAGGCACAATCGACTCCGCATCCATGAAAACAGAAAAGTAAATATCCACCTGTGCCAAGTCTTTGTATTCTCCCTCCCTCGGCAGCAACACGGATTCCTTTAAAAGTAGTGCTGCAGTTAAGATAGTGAAAGAAGCAGTGAGTGGTGTCCCTTGGGCCTGATAGGGCTTTCCTGAAGACGGGCAAGCAGAGGCAAGGCCATGGTGCTGGGTGGCTGGGTGGCAGAGGCAGGTCAATGGTAGTGCTGCTGAGAAGAAATAATGAGCTTTAGAGCACTGCTGAGGTTTAAAGCCAACCAAAAAGCCATATTACATCTTCAAAGAGGCACGGAGGGATTAGAAAGGCTGAACAGTTCATCCCTCCTGCACATCTTGCTGGCAATCTAGCCACAGGCAGGTCATACCCCTTCCTAAGAGAGCCAGGAAAAGGCTGAAGAACACAAGGGCTGCATGTGTTGATAAAGAAATAGTGAGATCTGACTCTTTATTAGGTAGAACCAATGATTATCCTAATGCCCACTGAACGCTGGGGATAGTGGCCAAGCTGCTCATCGAAATGACATCCCCACCATCACCAGTGGAACCTTTCTATGGACATCACTGAATGTTGAATCAAAGTTTTCCGTGCTGTTAGACACGGTTTTGTGCAGTATCACCTACAACCTTGCAGGTTCTTAAATATAATGTATTTAAACTCTGAGGACAAATTCTACTGCAAATCATGCAACACAGCTCTCTCCATCTAAATGAGTTCCCCAGATGCCGCCAAAGGCAGAACTTCAACCTGGCCAACACAGTTTCTGAGTCGCACATTTCTGTCTCTCCACTTCCTCGCACTCCAGTAAATGTCAGGGCCGTTTCTCTGAGTAATGACAAATCTTTCTAAATACTTTAAACTTTTGTTCAGGCTCAGCTTTTCCACATCCGAGTAACTGCATGCTTGGAATGAGGGGAAATGAAAATGCAATTACCATTTGTGCAGAAGCAGCTTCAAGGAATAGGCTGCAGGAGGTAACCGAGCTCAATGCTCTGAAGAGATCAGAGGAGCATCTGCAGTGTCAGGAGCCTGCAGCTTAATAGCCACATAATTATGTGTTAAGAACCTAATGATACCAGAGAAAAGAGATGGACAAAGATGTGCTTGGACTTCTCTGAACAGGGATGCTGATGTGTGTTGTCCTCTGGCTATAGCCATCACTTTCTCACTCTCAACCTGGACCATGCCCATCTTAACTGTCATTTCAGTCCAGGATGGGAATGCCCCACAATGAAACCTGATAAAACTAATCTTCTTTGACTGAAACCTATTCATGCAACCAGCCGAGCAGGTATGGGAAGGGTGCTGAGGAACCGGAGGGGATAACTGCATTGCCCACACAGCTCCAGCTGAAAAGGATGGGCACCTACACCCTAATACGACAAACACAGGGGAAATCCAGACAGCTCAGACCTGAGGGGGCAGGTACGGGGCTGGAGGGCCTGACAGATAAAAGGAGCAGTGATGGATGGTGTTGTAGCAACAGTCACTGCAAAAGCAGAGAAGGAAACAAAAGAAACAGGATACGGCTGTTTAAGGAGGTAGATATGTTACATTCCTGCAAGCATTTATGAATTCATGCTTATGTGCTAGAATACAAATATTGCCAATTGTTTCTATTTCATTTTTTTGCCTACTCAGTAAAGTTATTGCCTGTACTCAGGGCTCTGGATTTGTGCTGCTCCGTTTGTGTAATCTGGTCACACACATGCAAACTTCAGGAATATTAAGAGAGAAATCAGACAAGAGACACAGTAATTCCAAAGGCCAATACTGAATAGTTATGGCAATCTTGAAAGCTGTATTTGCATGTTATTTGCCTGCTTTGGGTCTCACTTGGGGTCCAGGAGATTCACTTCCAGAAAGAGCAAGCTTTCAGCACCAAAGCATCTTAATTCTGAGTTTCTTCATCGCGTGCTCGTGGACGATGAATGCTTGTCCTCATGTCTAGCTCGAGCACCTCAGAGCATTTCCCCTCAAAGTTCAAGCAAAATCGTTTCCAAAAGATGTTTGGAAATCCTCCCCCAGCGATCCATAGAACTCAGGAAACCGGGAGAGCCCAAATTGTTTTAATGCCTCTCGCATCCAGGATAAACACCACCAAATATGCTCTGCATTTTCCATTCAATTTTAGGGATGTCTCCTTCTGTTCCCCAAGGCAATTAGAACTGATGTGCCTGTCTATCAGTGGGTTTCACGTGTGGTGTGAAGATGCTTGTGCCTCTTTAGGTAACTTCTACAAAAGTCCTGCAAGTGATGAAGAGCCGCCTGAGTGGAGGGAGGAAGCATCCATGCAAGTACTGAGCCGAGCTGTGTCTTACATCGTATTATCGTGCCCTAAGCAATTTTGTTGGCATTGCTTTGCCTCTGCCATGCAGGTTACACTTTGTAGAGCACAGCCTTTTACACTGGATGAGGACTGCTCACTCTGGACACCCTCAGCACAGTATGAATACCTTAGCACCAGCTAATGGACTGGGATAAATGTATTCTGGCTGAATGCACAGGGATAAGGTATCACAAGGCTTACCCCCCCGATATTTTAGCATACTGTTTGTCCCTCTGTCCCTATCAGTGGGATGTTTTGAAATGAATGGGAAAGCTGCTGTGAAACCCACCTACAGAAACCTTTGTGATTCCTGAGGCTTAATACCGGCATCTGTGGAACTCAGCCTTTCAGGAACAGTTAGTTTGCTGTAATATCTCTGACTGATAAAAGGCAAACTCTCCTTGACCTGCATAAATTGAGAACATTCAGCTGAATTTTCTCCAGTTGTCTGCATTCTGGAGCTGCACAACACCCAAAAAAGGAAGCATCACTATCAAGAGAGACAAGAGTTGGGGCGATAAATGCTGACATCCCAAAGAAAGGCTGGGGACCTCCTTGGCTGAATAGGTACAATCGCTTGGTTTCTACAGCATGAAATACTGATACTGAAAACGTACCAAATTTGTTTGCAGAACATGCCAACAGCTGACATCTGTCATGATTTTGTAAGGAAAACACACAAAAGCTCAGTGTTCAGCTGCTCAGTGAAGTGACTCACATTAGACCAGAGGCTTTGACTTTGCTCTTCCAGGCACCGTTTCTGATGGGAAATCAATCAGTTTAATCCCATAATGGGAACAATTAGCCGTACAGAAGAAGCAGATCAGTTGTAATCTCATCTTCTGCTTACAATATTATGCCAATATTTCTTCTTACTTTCCCAACTGCTGCTCATCGGGCACATTGCTGTGCCTGCACAGAGGTTGCAGCTCATGGAGAGGAAGAGCTGGGCTTAATCCTGCCCTCACTGTCCGTGCCAGGACAGCAGCTGAAGCTGTTGAGAGGAGGTTGTGCCCCTCCCCAAGCAAACAGCTCCTTGCATCTGGTCAGTATATTCATAGAGTTACAGAATGGTTTGGGTTGGAAGGCACCTTAGTGGGTCACGCTGCTGGGGATGCAGCCCACGACACAGTTTGCTTCTGTGTTCAAGCACCCACTGTGGGTCATGGGGAGCTTCTCAGTGACCACCACCCCCGAGTCCTTCTCCTCAGGGCTGATCTCAATCCAGTGTCCCCCAGCATGCGCTTGTGCTGGGGATTGCCCCAGCCCAAGTGCAGGACCTTGCACATGGCCTTGCTGAACTCCATGAGGTTTGCACTGTCCCACCTCTCCAGCCCATCCAGGTGCCTCTGGACGGCAATGGGTTTGTTTGCTGAAAGCACTATGAAATATCTTGTGAGCATTGTGAGCCCTGACGAGCTGCCTTGTCCTTCACAGCCTTCCGCAAGGCTGCCTCTTATCAAGAACAAGCTGCTGCTGTGCTCCGACACGAGCCGACCACGCTGTGTCATTGCTTCCCAGTGCTCCCCTTGGGAAATCCACCCGCCGGCTCTTATCTTGTGTTTAGTCTGCGATGTTGGTGAGGTAGGGATTTATCCTTGCTGCTCAGCAAAACCCCAGCTCTGGAGTCTGATGAACAAGAATAATGCGCAAAAGTTGTCCCATGAATATTTGCCAGCAGGATAAAGTGCATTTGGGGTCAGGCTCTGCGGCTTTTTACCCTCTGAACACATCTCAGACAAAGGCTTCACCCTAGTCCTTTCTGTGAATCCATGTCTGCTTCACGGTGTTGAAGAGAATCAAAGATAGAACTTCTTACACATAGTTTTCTCTGTGGCAATCCTACAAAGCCAGGAAGCCTGTGGGGAGGCTGGAGGCTGCTCCACCTGAAGGTGATTACAGAAGAAATTCTACTGGACCTACGAGGTTTCTTTCATTATCCTAATGATTTCTATCACAGCTGGGTTTTTCTCTGTGGGATGCTGAGATGGGCGAGATAAACCTTTAAGGAATGATTTAGACAAACAAATGAATTAAATAGAATTGGGAATGACAGTTCCCAACGTTTGGGCATCCGCCAAAGAACTCTCAAAAGCCAAAATAATAACTCAGATCTGAGAGGTCCTGCAAAGCCTATAAATTAAGTAATCCTTGGGAAGCCTGCAGTTAAATCCGCCATAGGGTTGAGATTTGCCTGGACATCATCCAAATGCTGAGTTTCAAAATTAACTGGTTTCACAGGATGTTGGGTTTGGGGATATTTGGGAATTTTTAAACTATTAAGTAAAGAAATAAACTGAAACCCTTAAGAATCTGTCATACATGAATCCCATCGGGTTAGGAAGGCACCAGGAAGGACTCAGGCAATGGAAATGGAAATGAAGATGAAACTGTCAGGGACTGATGAATGTAAGAAAAGATATTTCTTGGAGTTTATGTAGATTGGAGTGTATGTAACCTACTCCAAGAAATACTGACTACAGGGAGGACAAATTGCACAAATGCCATGAAACATTGCTTGCAGTCTTTCCTCCCACAATAGTTTTGAATTCCTGTGATTGAGAAAGGTCATCTCTGTGTTACACAGGAATATGTAGTATTAATGTATTACAGCTCTCTCTACACCAAAGGCAGGTCAAAGCAAAGTTCAGTTAATACTTTCTGCAAGAGCTTTCTGCATGCAGTAGCGACCTGCCAAATGAACCTTTATTAAAAGCTCTTGCAGTTTAATCACTTGTACTATAACAATCACCTTCCCACACTTCAGATGCCCTTTCATTCTATGCCTTCAGCCAAAAGCATCTAACTTTGTCTTCTTCAGTTGCCATTCCATCAACAAACTGGATTAGCGTTTCCAAATATGCTCTTTCTAGAAGGTAAATCAGGCATGACTGATGGATGAGTGAAAACTGTAATTCCCAGCACATTCCCTGTTGCAGATCACATATCCCCATTGAATAGCTAATCATACAGTGGATCATATTCTGGCTAGAAATGGAAAGGTAGCTGCAGTAACTACCAGGTCAAAGAGGTGCCAGCAGTCATGCTGGGGGCTCCACAAACATTTGGGTGCATCTCCAGGCAGATGCTGCTGGTTTAGGGGAGTCATAAGTGCCACATGAATGCCATGAAGCCTCTTCACAACCTGAGCTGTGCCTGCCAGGAATAAAGCAGGAGGTGCATGAGGATACGGTGAGCAACTTGTTGAGTTGAGCTGAAAGCAATCAAGGGAGATGCCCCTGCTCTAGCAAGTGGAGTGTACAGGTTGAGATTTTTAGGTCCTCATGTAAAACAAACCCCATCCATCAATAGAGTGGCTGAATTCTACCTTGAACTCTGAAAAACACAGAAGCTTTATTTTAGCATCGTTATTTATTGAACTTACAAGGTTTATCAGGGACTTTCTTCACAGTCTGAAATAGATCTGTCATAAGGGCCTGGGGGCCGTGCGAAGAGGAGGCAACATCACTGGCTGATAGTCAACTTGTGTCCATCCATCGATTTAGGGATGACTAACTTCTGCAAGAAGGAAAGCAGTGAAGAAAATGGTCATAGCAACCCGTACACCAACTTATCACCCTTAAACTGATGTGAAAATACTAAAGCATTTCATTTCTACTTCCTCTAGACCCTGCCTGCTGCTAGAGAGGACTCTGGGCTGACTTTAGCCTCCTGAAACTGCTGTAAGGAGAAAAGGCCATAGTGTAGAAGGCAGTTTGTAGAGCAAGAAAATCTCCTGGCCTGGAGAAGAGCTGTCAAGCCATAACTATGCTTGAAGTCCCTCTCTCATGGGGAGATGTTCAAAACCAGCCTTGGGGGTCATTATCAGGCCTCCCAGATAAGCATGGGACCTCTGCTAGACACTGGGCGGTGGGCAAATGGAAAACCTGAATGCACATTCAAAACACAAAGCTGAATAGCCGTAGTTTACCCAGTCGGTCTGTGATAACAAAGGAAGGAAACCACGAGTGTCACCAGCAGCACAGAAGAGCCAGAATGGAATATTCAAACAAGAAACAAAGAGGTGATAAAGCTTCAGGGTGGAAAAATACTGGAAACAAACACTGAGGGAAATACTGAGGGGGGGAAAGATAAAGGGACTGGAGTGATGAGATTGGATTCATGAACACGTTTGACCTCTCTTTTGAATAATGTGTGCTCTGTGTTAGAGCTTGCTGCAGGGTTTCAGCACTCAGCTGAAGAATGAGCATGTTGGAGATACTGTGTTTTGGCTGGATGTTGAGGCTGGCTCCTACAGCAAGGTTCATAGCATCACAGGGCTGGTTCTGCTGATCCCCCATGCAGAAGGAGAGCTCCGCTTAGGGTTTGGAAATGAATTATAATTGAAAAGTTCTCAAGTGATCAAAGGCAAAGCAGAAATTTATGGTCCTGGTTTGGTTGATCAAAGTGGGAGCACGACTGGGCCCTTTGCAGAATTGAGCTTCTCATAGGCAGCACGGGGGAAAAGGTGTGTGAGCAACTGATAGAAATAAGGCATCTGTGAAACACGGAGTTCTTTAGTTCATGTTCTCATTCCCCAGATCCTGGGGGAAAACCATCTCTGGCTGACAGAAGGCTGCCAAATTAATTCCTGATGCAGCTCGGAAAGCTGAGGGCTGCTCTACCTGTGGACACTTCCCATCAGGAGCAGTTCAACTGCAGGTACTTTTATTCAGAGTCAAACTGCCTCCCCTTCAGCTCAGTTCGATGTAGTTTGGAACGCAGCCTCATTTGAAAGAAGCCCACCCACAGTTTTGTACCAATTGGGGTAATTACAATCATGTTTTACTCGGGTTGAGCTTTTGACAAGCTTTAAGTTACGTGAGGGGTAACCTAGGCCCTGAGGAGAAAGCGCCTCGCAGCCAGCAGCTTTCCCATCAGCTTTCGAAATGAATACTTTAATAGTGGGGATGTCTGTGTTTTGATCATCGACCTCCTATGCCAGATCACTCTGAAATCCCCACGGTTTGCTGCTCAGCCAGCAGAGCCTGCCCCTCACAGCCCGCGTGCAATTTAGGTAATGAAGCCCCGGCTGAATGCCGGTGGGAATTGTTTGACTCCACAGAGCTTGCAGGCTCCATTTTCTTCCCTGCTCTTTCCCTCCTCTGTGTTTTTATTGTTGTTACTTCCCAGCAGGCTTGGTTTCTCTTACAGGAAGGATTGTTTTGGACTCCCTCGTAAGAGGACGGAGATGCCGGCGCTGACACCGCATTCATGCACATCTTTAACTCAGTCCCTTGGGGAGAGCTCCTCAGCACCAGAGCGAGCAGCAGAGGTGGGGCATGACCCAGTCCCCTGCAAGACACAGCGTTTGCCGGGGTGGATTTTCTAACGCAAGCAAGGAAACCTCAGGCCAGCCTCCTCCCAGCCTTCGGCAGGCTGGGTGATATCATGCAGGAATGAGGAGGTATGATTCATCACCGCTTCACAGACAAGTCAGCTTTTACAGCCTCTCCTGGTGCAGGCGCACGCTTGCACGGAACAAAGAGTAGGGGTGGAAGCTCTGCGGGTACCAGCTGCAGCTGAACCGCTCCTCTGGAGGCACCTTTTGAGCGAAGCAAACAGAGTTTATTGTGTTTTGGGTGCGTAACACAGGGCGCTCGCTGTGTTCACATCGCCGCATCATAAGGCTGCAGCATAGCTCAGGAGTGTGTTTGAAAGGGACACGGTCACACAAACCCTCCGGTGTCAGGAGCAAACGCCTGCAGACAGATTCCACGGCAAACAGCCCGTAAATCAAACTCACAGAAACTGGGCAACAAGAAGGTGCTTGATGAAACTGGACTTTTCAAACAATGAAACCTTTGTTAGGCCCTTTTCTCTCTGAAGTGGGATATTCCGGCACGGCCCTTTCCAGGAAGAGAGGGAGGATGACAGCCGTTCTGAGGTTTGCTCTCAGCTTTTGGGGGGGATGCTGAGCAGCTGTGCTGAGCAGCTGTGCTAAGCACCCATCCCAACGCCAAGCTACAGCTGCGTGCCTATGAGCCATCACTTCAAACACCCTCTAAACATCTTCTGGGTGCTCCAACAGCCACCACTGGGAGCTGGAATGCTCCACAGTGCCTGGTGCTTCCACTGCAAAGGCACAGTGATCACAGAGTCACAGCACGGTCTGGGTGAGAAGGGACCTTTAAAGCTCATCCAGTTCCAACCCCCTGCAATGAGCAGGGACATCTTCAACTAGATCAGGTTGCTGAGAACCACTTCCAGCCTGGCTTTGAATGTCTCCAGGGATGGAGCATCCACCACCTCTGGGCAAACTGTGCCACCATTTTACTGCTCTCATTCTAAAGGATTTCTTCTTCACATCCAGCCTGAATGTCCCCTCTTTCTGTTTAAACCTATCACCCCATCTCAATCTTTCTTATAGGCCCCTTTTTAAGTACTGAAAGGCCACATAAGCTCTCCTCAGAGTCCTCTCTTCTGCAGGCTGATGGGGTGCACTGGCCAAGAGATCCCCAAACTGCTTTACACCCAAATCTGAGTTATTTCCTTCAAGTTTTCTCTCTTCTTTTTTTACCATACCGCTCACTATGGATGTTAACAGATGGGACCACACATTTAAAGACCTATTACACGATTTTCCTACTGCTCTGGAGGATGGAGGCACACTAAGCAAAGGCTTTGGTCACACCGAATGTGCGTGCTTTGCTTTATTACTGCGAGCAGCCGCTTTAAACCCTACCGGGGAAAAGGTCTGGGGGAAACCCCCTGCTAAATCTCAGTTCGCCCGAAGGCCGGGAAGAGGTCGGTCCCGCCTCCCCGCCACGCCCCGCGGAGTGGGGCGTGGCGGAGGCGGGACCGATCCCTTCCCGGCGCTCCGGGGATCGGCTGCTGAGCGCAAGTGGGAGCTGGAGCCGCAGTTGCTCGTGGGCAGGGAGCGTTCTGCCTCCGCTATGTCCCATTCGGTGGTCCTGCGCGGTCCTTCGCCGTGGGGTTTCCGCTTGGTGGGCGGTAAAGACTTCAGTGCTCCGTTGACCATCTCCAGGGTGAGCCAGGGCGCGGAGCGGGGTCGGCGGCAGGTGATGGGGAGCGGGGCTGCTGGTACGCGGGGCTAGCGGGCAGCATCGCTCGGGGGCTTTTTAAGCACCAGTTACTATCTATGGAGCGCTCCTCTCAACACAGAGCTGATAGCCTTCTCCATGCTTTGTTTTTTGGGGGGATGTTAAATTCATAAAGATAGGCTCCCAAAGTTTTCAGTTCTCAGTACTAAGAAGGGCTTGGATTTGTGCCCTGAACTGAGTTCATAGGCTGTTGGGGCTTTTTTTAGGCAGGCACAAGTAAAGTCAGCAAGAAGTTTCTCTGTGCAGGCTGCTGCATTATAGGGTCCCTGCGGGCTGGTAGTAATTACTGTGTAAGTGTGCTCGCACTTGTGTTTAACCTCACAAAGATGTATTTCTGGAAACTTCTTTCCTAAAACACGGCGGCTAGCTTGAGCTAGGCTTTGTGAGTAGATAGATGTGAAAACAAACTATCCCCCGTGCAGGAAAGAGCACGGCGACGGGGTGTGATGGGCTGGGTGATGGATGAGGTGCTGCGACCAAGCAGCACTGGTGCTTCCATCGCCGTCGGCTGGCTTGGGAAGGGGCTGGAGAGCCGAGGCTCCTGTCCTTACACAGCGCCTTGCGGTGGTGTGGTATAGCTGCGCTCTCCTGGGCAGCCGCTGCCGGAGCGCTTGAACGCGCCCTGAGAGCATTGAAAGGCTTTGAGAGGAGCTATAACTTAAAAACACTGTCATAACGCATCCAAGCTGTTTGCTGCCTGTTCGTTTATCTGCCAAAGCTGTGATGGAAAAGGGGAAATGAATTCCCTGAGCTTTAAAGAACTAATTATGGAAGAGAGCCTGTTTTAAAGAGGCTTGGTGTGGATTTGGGTCCCAGTGCACCTATTACATGGCTTTATGTCTCTGGTTTTACTTTGGACTCTCCCTTACCAAGTGTTCAGCTAGGGTTTCGTGGAGCAGCAGCGGGATATGGATGGAGAGGAGGGAAGACCAGGGCAGTGCAGGGAGCAAGGGCTGGCCGTGCTGCTGGGGTGCTGCGAGGGGAGGCACTTGGCTTCTGGGGCTCAGCCTGTGCCTTCTGGGCACAGGGATGTCCTGTTTCTCCCCCAGTAACGCGGGATATATTGCAACAAGACACAAAATCACCTCTCGGTGACTGTAAGAACGTTCCTTGTGTGGAAATGAACATCCCAGTTGAGCGGAGGGAGCCTCCTTTCCTCTTTGAAAGAAGCTCGGTTTAATATTAAACAAGAAAAAACAAAGTCTGCTTCTGCCTAGGCAGGTGCCTTGCCAAATTCCTCGTTTGATTCAGCAGACCTGGGAGGCGTGAGGCTCATTCGCATCAGGCCAGGCTTGCTTTGGATCACGATGAGCAGCGCTCATGGGGTGTTATTTCATTTTACTTCTGCTCCCGCTAAAGAGAAGGGCGATGCTCCAATGTGTTGCTGCTAATGGATGCTCTGGGGGGTGATAAGCAACTTACTGGGATGTAAATACAGGTGTAGGGTGCTCTGCTTGGTCTCCAGCCTCCTAATGCAAGGAGAGACCTCACTGGCTTTGTAAATGGCACCAGAAAATGTTAAAAGTGGGGAAGAATTGGCTTCTGCTGCAGCTGCTGGCTGTGGGGATGCAGGAGGGGGCTTTGCTTGGTCGTGGGTCCTTCTAGCCCTGCCTCTACAGAGGATGGAGCTGGTGTGTGCCATAGACACTTTAATTCTGTCATTGTCTAACCAGGAAATCTGTTCTATCCAGCTTGAACCCCAGGCTGGGCGGCTGCAGGAGGGAGGGAGGCTCTTGCAGCTTAATTGCTGAGGCTTTTGGCTGACTTGTGCTTCCTTCAAAGTGCTTTTTCTTTGTTTGGTTGGTTTGGTTTAATTGTTTTATATTAAAATGCCATTAAATTACAAACAGATTTTGAACAGCAGAAATTCTGCCGGGAGGCAGGACCGGGCTCTGGGATTCACACATCCATCTGTGTGCTGGGCTGGATGTGGCTTTGCTGTGCCCCACGTGTGTGCTTGAGGGGGGCTGTGAGCATCCTACCTGCACTGGTTACATTGGCAAGTCGTAGGTTGCAGTTGGGGATTGGAGGCATCCGAAAGCCACCCACATCCAGAGCTGGGTGCCAAAGGCTGGCGGCCTCCTTAGGAAACACCAATTCATCTGTGCAGGGGTTGGAGAAAAATACTTGGTTGTCAGCAAGTTGCTTTTCTCTACTCCTTTACTCAGCTGCTGCAGAAACAGTTTCTCCCCGGGCCTCCACTAGCTGTAGCAGTGCAGGGATGTGTTGCTGCTCCAGGAGCCGCAGCAAGGGATGCTCCCCAGTCTGCTGGGAGCACACCGAAGGGTGCAGCTTCTTCTCCAAAGCCTGTCTGATGTCATTGCTCCAGGTTAAGTGCAGGCAGAGCTCCTTAATGTTGTGTTTATGGGATGGGAAGTCCAAGTGTTGCTGTTAGAGGGGAAATAATGAAGCCATAGCTGGGAAAGGAGCTGCCAGATGAGGCTGAGCTGAGCAGGAGGTGCAGGGATTCAGCTGAACACTGGGCAGGGAGAGGTCCCCAGGAGTGGTTTGTGATAGCATTATTAAAGGGGTAAACTTGAAAAACATGGATTTGGCAGCAAGGAGAAGAAAGACCACAGAGCTCTGCTTTGGAATAGGGCTTGACTTGTTTTCCAGGACTCGCTTTAGTCCCCTGCGTGGTCGCTGCACTTGTGCAGGTGGTGATGCTGAGCCCATCCCGTGCAGGTGTTTCAAATACACTCATGAAATCAAGCAAAGATGGATTTCTCTTGGAAGCAGGTCTCTTTCCTCTGTGTTTTGATCAGTCTTGGCTACCAAGTGGTAAAGATCTGATTGCTCAAGTGGCTGGAAACAGCTGATGCTGAGCACTACCCTGGGGAGGCCACACTCGAGTTGAAGCATCAAGTTCTGTGCTACTAAAGATAAGGAAAGATAAATACAAATGCAGAAGGGAGTGTAAAGGGCATCTTTCTCATGTGGTCACACAACGAGCTGGGTGTGCTGGCCAGCCTTCTGTTCCCTGCTTGTGTTTTTGGGGGACCCAGACAAGCAGGGCTGGACTTCGCTGGGGTGGTTTTGGGGGGACACAGCCTTGGGGTGCTGCAGCAGCCACAGGGATCATGCTGGTGCAGTGCTGAGAATGGAATTGTAGCCCCAGGCTGTGCTCTGGGGAAGAAACCAGGCTTCTTTTATACCCACAGTTAGAGTAAGCTAATGCCAGGTGTAGTACACTGTAATTAATGGTTCCTTCTCCTAATGATATTTATAGGGGAAGGGGAATGACTCAAAACATCTGCTGAGAGTTGGCCTTAATACCTTGGTAGAAAGTGGTTTTAAGACTTAATTAAGTTTCTGGGAGCTGACAGCTGCTTTTCCTTGGTTGAGCAGGTTAACAACTGGGTTCTGTGTTTGCCCTTCCTGGGAAAGGGGATTTACTGTGCCTCTTACTCCAGGTAGCAACAGCATTGCCTTTGAGCAGCAGCCGCAGTGGAATAACTTACTCAGCTGCTCTCAGTGTTGTGCTGGTAACCATGTCAGCGAGTGCTGCCGCACTGTGTGGCATCACATTGATCTACCCCTTGCCTGGGATTAAAAGATAATCATTCATTAGTGTAACGAGAGGAGCTCAATGTGTTTAATCACTTGAACTCGCTCGTCCAGCTCTTAGGGCGGTCGATGTTGTCATCGACCCAATTCTGCCAGTGCTAAGCCAAGCACTTGCTGCTGTTAGAATCATAGATACATTGCTTGCTAAGGAGATAATTGACAAATGGGCTGATTCCAGTCTGGTTTCTACATCTTTAGGGCAGTTTTCCCTGTATCTGCTGCCTTCAGCATCACTTTACCCACTGGTCTCTAGCATTTTTCAGTGTTGGAGCTGTAACACAAGAAGGGCGAGAAATAATTGGTCTGCAATCCATTATCCAGGTATTGTTTGAGTTAAGGTTGACTTTTAAACTGAAGTAGCTGTTGTACTTGAGCAAGTATGTGTCCTGCTAAAGGTTAGGATACTCGAGAAGGAATTCTGCTGAGGGAGGAATTCCAGTACAAGTGGTCCTGTTGATTCTATCGGGGCTAACACCCAAGTGCATTGCTCTGATCCCGCTTGAATGCAGAGAGTTCCCACTTGGAATAGTCATTTCCATGAGGCGTGTTCTTGCGTGCTCCGGGGTGGGGATGGCAGAACACAGGGCTGGGCGGGTTTCCTTACCCCAGGAACTCCACATGTGGTGGTGAAAGCAGGAGCCAGGGATGCCACCAAAGGGAATGGGGCTTTTTGCTTTGCTTTCCATCAGGGTTTTCTCCTCATTTTACATGTAACTTCTATGGATTTGATTATTAAATGGAAGCGATTCACTTTGTGCCGAGCTCCCCAGTGGACTCAAGTATTTGTGTGGATGAACCCCAAAACTAGAAGCCCAGTGGATTTCTGCTGACCTTTGGTGGTTTTATTGCCTGTATAAACCCAAGTGCTGGTAGCTGTTTCTCAGTTGGTTGCATGCTAAAGCTTGTTAGCACATAATAGTTCAAGTTAGATGATTTTAAGTGGAAGGAAATAGTTTCTTTTCTGTTCTCGTTGTTCTCCCAGTGATTGCTTGTAAGGCCTCAAGTGAGGGATCTGGGTGGTTCCACTCGAAGCTGTAGCAGTACCCACCAGTTAATCTGAATTACAGGTGAGAACTAACAAAAGTATGCAGCAAACAGATTTGCTGCTGAAGTTATTCTCTCACTGGGGCTTTATTTAATAACTGAAAGAGAAGAATAAATGCTCGTGCTGGTTCAGGAGACAGTAATGGTAGAATATGCTGGAATGAAAGCCTAATGCTAATTACTGTAATCAAGCACGCTGATAATCCAGAGTGGGAAAGCAGGCGGAAAGAATGATTCATGTAGGTCCATTCAGGCAAGGGCTGACCTTGGGGCCAGTTGAGCAAAATAAACCCAGCACACCCTCGGAAACACTTGGGGCCTCTGCCAGGTTGAACAAAGCAAAAGGAGCTCAGTGCGAGGGGTGCTTCTGAGCTGGGGATATCGGGGTTTGTGGGCTGACAATGGTGATGTCAGTTCTCTGACTTCCTGAAGGTGAAAGGTTGCTGTTGGGACAGGTATTCAGGGTTGAAGTGGCTGTATCCCACTTGATGCAGGGATAAAAGAGAATAAAGCTGGATCGCATGCTCACTGAAATGGCCCTGTTAGTATGGGAAGCACACAAGGGGAAATATGTGGCATTATCCTTCCCTTTATTTTTGTTGCTGTATAGCACAATAGCTGGTGATTAATCCTGGTCCTACTTGGGGTAGATAAATCCTTTAATTTTAATACAAATATGCCATTATGGATTGCGTGGGATTAGTGTAGGCTATTGCAATTTCTTTTACTTTAGCTTGGGGGCAAAATGCACATCAGGAGTCATGCAGCAAATCCTAGAAGGCACAAGTCCTCTTGAATACTGTATTTGTAACCGACTCTGTTTGATTTGTGGGCTCTCAAAACGCAGCGACTGAGGGTTCTTGGATACCCAAACACTTACTGCAAATGTTTTTATTTTCTAAGTCATCTGTGACCGCAGGTGCTTGAGTGTGAAGGGAAGCAGCACATCTGGTGCTGCTGATAAAACCAGCTAAAGCAAACGTGTTCACAGGAGATCCTCTGCTTGACTCGCCGTCAGCCAGATGTGTGCCCAAGGAAACCCCGGTACCCGGCCACAGCCTGTTAATGGAGTTGATCTGTGCAGAGCCATTAACACTGCACAGGCCCTAAGCCCTGGAAGATAAGGTTGGGTTACACAAAGACGTCAGCAAAGCCAAGATTCATTGGGTTACTTGGAGCCGTCGCACAAATGTCGAGCTGCAGTGTGGCATTCCAGTGGCTTTTACAGCCAGAGAGACCTGGGATAAACCTGGGTTTGTCACACAGGGAGCAGAGCTCTATTGGAAAGCAAAAAATAAAGAGAAACTTGCTGTGCAAGAGGATTTCAGCCCATAAATCTTCCAAGCATGGTAAAGGTGCATCAAAGCTTGTGCCACACTCAGTCGCTCTTGTCAACCAGAGCAACTCAAATTCGCACCCATTAAGCCTTAAGTAGTTTTACACCTTGTAAGGACTGATAGCGGATTACGTGCGAATGACATGTTACAGTTCCAAGCCTCAGACAGCAAAATATACCCCGTTAAAGCAGATTATTTCAGGTAATTAGTCTTAATTATCAGCTATGGGCAATGTGCAGCTAAAAGGGGATCTGGTTTTGAACTGACTGTGCAGTAACAGGCACCATGGAGCAGATGCACCATGGAATAGATGGGTCAATCACCATAAGCCACTTCCCAGAAGCCTTTAGGACATGTAAAGCTTGTGGCACACAGAAGCTCCTGCTCCAAGTGCTGCAGGAGTTCTGGGTACCATTGGGGTGAGCATGGCAAGCTTCTGGCAAAACAAGCCGGATGTGGGTGTCTCAATGACCTCTGTCTTTCTCAGTCAGCATTTTGGGTTCTGCACTCGGGTTATGGGGCTGCTTGCTCTAAAACTCGTGTCTGATTCTCTGCCTTTTCCTTGTACAGAGACCTCAGCCTTGGAGCTGGATTAGGATCTGCGCTATGAACCTGATTCTAAATTTGGATTTGAATCCAGTAGTATTTGGATTCAAAAGGATTTTCAAGTTCTTGCCTTTTATAACACTCGTACTCTGGTTCTTTCGTTTTTATGCCCTGAAGTTTCTTGTTTCCTTCAGCAGTTAAATGAATTAAAGTGGCACAAGCCATGCTCTTCATTGAGCATACCTACATAATGGCTTGATGCACTGGATGTTATATGAGCAATTAGAAAGATGCAAATAGATTGGTGAGGGTTGTGTCAGTTCAATGCAGGGTGCTTGGAAGTGCTGAAGAGAATCCCTGGACAGAATGCTTAAAGGATTTGGGGAATTTATCTTCATTAGTTAGTCATTTGGCTCTGGGTTCTTCCTGGTTTAAAGGCTACTGCTACCGTAAGCTCATCTGCTGCCCCATAGCGTGTTTCCTGACAGCAGAACAGGCTGCCTTTGTTTTGAAGCTGAGAATTCTGTCACCCTATCTTGAAAGCCTCTCGAAGACTTTAATCAGAGCCTTTTGATCACGCTTGCAGAACAGAAAATTCCCCCACGTTTGGCCTGTAACAAATCGCCATTGATTTAAGAGAAGAGTGGTGTGGTCTGTGTAGGCTTCTCCTATGGGATTGCACGTTTTAACCCATGAAATCCTGGGGAGATGGCTTCATTAATTGATGGGATGCTTTGCCCTTTGGTGCAGTAGGGCTTCTTTTCAAAAGTGAAGGAGAGCTGGAAGAGAGAAAGCTGCCTTTGCTGTGTAGATTTGGCCTGAATGGGTACTTTTTGTTAAAGGCAGTAAAAACTACTAGGAGAATAAATACCAAGTTCTTCTTTCCAATGGCTGTGCCCAGACTATGCAGCTAGCAAGGAGGAACCGTGTCCCTCACCCTTGGGTCCTGACCCAGGAGATGTTAGAGGCAGGTTTCAGGGGAAAAGAGTTAAAAGGGCTTAAGTTAATAAAACAAATTAACCTTTCACTGAGGCTTTGATTGTTTCAGCTTATGGTGTTGGCCCAGCTCTAGAGCCTGAGCAAAGCTGCCCCTGAGCTGAGCCGTCCCTGCAGGGGCAGTGGGACACCCGTAGAGGGGACTTTGCCCTGCAGGCCTGGCACGCTCCCGTGGCTGCTCTCCAGGGGGGAAAGTGTAAGGCTGTGTGTGTTTGAAGAGTAAACTCCGCTTGGTGCGAGTAATCTTGCTTACTAAATGAGATTGCGCAGCTTCCAGCACCAACTGGCTTAGCACAACAGCTGCCTTAATGTGCTTTATTTTATTGGCCTGATGTCAGATGCTAGCACTCAGTAAATCCTAACGAGGCTCCAGTGGCCAGATAAGATAGCTGCTGCTGGCTCTGGGCTCTTTCCAGTCTGCTCCATAGCATCAGAGGAGGCACTTGGCTGCGGAGAGGGCTGCTTGAGGCTGGTCGCTGGAGGGAGAGCAGGGACTGGGTGGTAACCTTGGGAAAGGTGGTGGGGGAAATAACTGGAAAAACTTATTTAAAAGCAATTGGTTTGTGATGGTGTGGGTATAGCTCACTGGTCACGTTCTCCTTTTACTGAGTCATCAGCTTGTGGGATGTTGATGCTACTGCCTGTGAGTCCCATTTCCCATCTTTATCCTCAGCGTGGAGGTGATGCTCTATAGAAAATCATGTCCTTGTCCTGGGTTTGGAGACCCTGGGTTTGCAGAGGCTCTCTGTGTGGATCCGTGTGGAGCAAAGCACGTAGGAACCTTGCATGAGGACTCGGACACAGCCCTGACCCGTAACCAGGCTAGTAGGGCTTTCTGTGGCATGTTGGGTGTCACAGCACAGCTGTGAGTTAGGAGAACTTGAAGTATTCTAAACATTATTCACTGCAATACAAACTCTGGACCAGACAGACATTACAATACTAATTCTCAAGCTGCTGTGGCAGTGATGCTGTATCTCAAACTAATGAGTTCTTGGAGTGCAGTTCCATTGCAAGCCCTCAATCATCTCCATGGCTCACACAAATGGCTAATAGGAAGATACTGCCAAACTGATTTGAAATAAACCAGAATCTAAAAATAGGAAACAGCTAAGAGCCCCATTTATGAACAGCTTATTCTCCAAGGAAACTACAATCTGGTTAGGATCAGCACAAGGAGAACAATCAATTGGACATCTAGACAGCATCGAATAGACAAGAACAAAATGCAGCTGTCCTGGGTCAAACTGGAGGGCTGTTAGTCCAAAAGGCCACTGCAGCTGGGGATGCAGGGCAAACACCCAGGGAAGCGGATAACAAAAGGCAGCCACGTGGAGATGCTTCTGTGGAGGTGCTGCTTGAGCTTCTGGTTGACTTTCTGGTGGGTCTGGCAGCTTCTGTGGCTGTAGAAGGAGCTTAAGGCTCTGTGAGTGCTGTGTCTTCTTATACAGGCTCAGGAAACCCAACAGGGCAAAATGAGCCTATCCTGGGTCGAAGTGTCCTGTGTCAGAGCCATACAGCCCGTGTGTGCTGTGTGCAGAAGGACCTCCCGTTGTTTGCTCTGAGTCACAGGGAGCTTGTGAGCAGGGAGGGAGTTGGCTTGGCAGGGTTTTAGTGCAAAACAGCCCAGCTGAAGCTATTGAAGAGCAAATGGCAAACACTGATTTACTCTGACAACGCAACAAAAGGCTTAATTCAGGCTGCCAGCTCTGTTTAACTGTAAAGAGTGGTTTGGAGAGCCTCAAACACCTCTGGGTTCATGTTTCAGTGGTGTTGGTGGCTGTAGTCACACAGGAGCGGTGCAGCAGGCCTGAGTTATGCTGGGTGCTGCCTGCCTCTTGCTGACTGTTCGATCAGCCTTGGTCCTGTGAGGAGCCCCAGTGTGATGCACACAGGGCTTTGGTGGCAAGACCAGATCTTGGATAAACTCCCTGTGGAAACAACTGGGGAAAACAAATAGGGGTGGAAACGGGGATATGTGCATCCTTCCTTTGTAGGAGACTGCCTGTTTCCTGGTGGTTGGGGTGGGGGGGGTCATAGCCACCGCTTGGACTCATTTGTTAAAACCCATCCCTGGTTTATTAGTGTCTGCTTGCCACCATGCACTGCTGTAAGCTGCATCTAAGGGGAGGCAAAGGGCAGAACAGTGATGCTGTTGCCTGGATCTTCTGAGCAGGGTGTGATGGAGCAGAGACTTGAGGCTGGGGATTTTACCTGTGCCAATCAAGAGTAAATGGATTCAAAGCACCACCACACTCCAAATGCAGTGAGAAATGAACAACCAAAAGTCAGGCCCTACTTTCTCACTTGAGAAGCCATGTGGTCGCCTAGCGCAGCGTTAGCAGATGCTCTGAATGACTGGAGAGGAAATTAGAGGGCAAGCACGTCGCTATGAAGTTTAAACAGACACATTTACCTGTCCTGTCCTGCCTGTGCCTCGCGTCATTTTATATTGCAGAAATTCAAACCACATTTGGGCTGATGTAAATGAAATGGTAATTTCTCGAGGAACTCTTTTATGGGCTGACCACAAACTGTACCTGGACCTGTCATTAGTTCCTCAGGAAAGAAGTTAGGAGTTTTATGAGGTTCTGGCATTGCTACAAAACCAGAAGGAAGGGGCTGTGGAGCCTTAATGAGCTGTGGGATACTCCATGCAGGGCTAGAAAGAGACAAGTCGTTTGAATGATGCTCAGGAAAAACTGATGTCAAATGTAACTTCTCCGCAGGAAGCAATTAGGGGACTGCGTGTGTCTTCTAAGTACACAGTTAGCCAAAGAGGAGGGTCCGTGGGAGCTTTAGGGATTGCATCTCGCAGCGTGATTTCAGGCCTGCAAGCCAAAGGAGTGGAAAGCATCCCTCTGGAAAGAGGGTGCTGTGTTATGTCAAGCAAGAGGCAAATGTAAAGAGGACCAGGTTGACAGGAAGCTCTTCCTTAAGAGGGCACTGTTGTAGGGGCTTGGCCCCCAGAGAACTGGGGCTAGCTCGCAGTGCCTGGCTCTGACGTCCAACTTCTGGTAGATGCCATTGGTATGGGCAAAACACATTTTCTCCATAAATAACTATTCCTTTATCTGCTGCTTATTGCAAGAAACCAGGCTTTTTGTAAAGCCGAGCATTCTTTGAAGTGCCACTTTTGTTTCTCCCTGCCTAGATCAACCCTGGCAGCAAAGCAGCCATGGCAAACCTGTGCCCGGGAGACATCATTCTGGCAATTAACGGGGAGAGCACGGAGCACATGACACATCTAGAGGCACAGAACAAGATCAAAGCATGCATGGACCAGCTCCTGCTCTCCGTGAACAGGTAGGTCCTCTTCTGCTTGAGCTGCTCTTGTGCCAGCCTTGCTGGGCTCTTCACAGCAGGCCCTGGGGCAGATGTGCCCTTAGGCTCAGCTTGATGCATCCTCGTGGTCTGTGTAGGTGTTCTGCAGTTTAAAACACAGCATTATTTGCAAAAGGCCACTGATAGAAGAAATGGGTTTGGTTCATTTACACGTGTGGGTTATGATTTATACATTAAAGGCTTGTCCAGGCTGTGAGCTGGGTCAGGTCCTTCAACCCAGTGGAGGCTTTATCGACTCAAGCATCACACTGGGATCAAATCTCCTTTGGGCAGAGCCTCACACTTCATTAATACCCACCTGTTATTTTCCTAAGCATCTATTCAATAAATACACATCTGAAGGTCCTGCAAATCCCCTTTTTTAGAGTATTTCAAAGCACAGTGAAAGCTTGGAGTTGTTTTTTGGTATTAATCCTGTAGCTGGAAGTTCCCAATACAAATCACAAATGATCCAGGCAGAACGAGCGCTCCTTATAAGGCTCCCAAATGGCTAATGTTATCTGCGATAGGTTTAAATAAGTGTATACAAGTCCCCAGTTCGGATTAAAAAGGCATTTCCTGCCATAAAGAGCTATCATTTACTGTTTATGCTTTCCTTGGAAAACACGTAGTTTGTGACTGGAAGCCTGGGCAGTGGGGAAAGCACAGCCGTAAATGGAGCAAAGCCTCTCTGGTTCCCCACAGTTCATCAGACAGCGGTGTCCGAGCGAAGGGGAATCCCATGAGCTCAGCCCATGCCATAGGGATGATGTGGCTTCAGCACTGGGAAACAAGCTAAAAGAGAAACCCAAGGAAACCCTTCGCCCGTGGGATTTCACCCAGCCAAGGAGGACGGGTGCTTTGCTTTCCATTGGGAGCAGCTCAGGGAGATTGGATGGTCTTGTACTCCAAACAGGAGCTGCAGGGGCAGGATGAGCATTCCCCTCTGGGCTGTCCATGGGCTGGTGGAGCATTCCCGGGAAGAGGTGGAAATCATGTTGTGATGGGAGCTGTTGCAGTGCTTTGGCAGCAGAACAACTTCATCAAGAGTTAGCTTTGAAAAGAGCTTTCACCTGCAGCATGGCAGCGTTTTATTGTCATGTGTGAGGGTTCCTGCAGCGTGACCCCAGGAGCTGAATTCCCACTTTTTCACCTCATTTTAGCCACTGGTACCAGTTGGTGTCTGTTTCTCAGCTGAGATCAGACCTTGAGTACTCCTCCAGGGTACTGCTGGTGCCCACCCAGTCCCGTGGTTGGGAAGTGGTGCTTGAATCTTGCAGGCTGCTGGTGCCCTCTGGGCTCCTTCCATCCCATGCCCTTTCTCTGTGAACTCTTGACATTGTGTTACTGAGAGAGAACAAGGTGGGCTTTGTTTTCCAGCTGTGGTCAGTAAGTGCCCTTTGACGAGGAAGGGAAATCAGAGTGGGGGAAGATGAGAAGGGAGAGTCAGTGTGGGGTCTGACAGGATGTCCAGTGCGACCCATCTGGGTTTTGGATTGAGGATGCAGAGAGCATTCAGTGTGATGGGAGGAGATACTGATTATCCTGCTTATGTGTCTGCTTCATTAAGGCGTTTGGGTACACTGATGGGGAAACAAGAGCCAGGAGCAGTGACCTTTTGTGGGCAGAATGAGACATTAGAGTGCAGAACTGTCCCATGCAGCACAGGCAAAGCCTCTTCTCTGTACTTGGGAGGGAGCAATTAAAGTGGGATTTCTGCTGTGATGCAAACTTTGGCCACAGCCAGGCATAACTGGATGTCAGGACTGCAAACAGATCAGTGCATCTCACTGACCAGATGAACATGCAGCCAGGTAAGAGAAAACAGCATCAAACCCAATGTGAGGTTCCTAATGCTGGGCTCAGGGAAGCTCTGTATCTGATCTTCCACATCATCCTGGGGAGGCTGAGGGAGGCTGTGTCTGGAGGGCATCAGCAGCAGCATAGACACTGTGGTGAGAAGCTGGCAGAGCTTGGGCATGTTTTCCTCCAGACCTCGGGTGGAAAAGCTGCTTTGTTTTCTAAGAGTAACACAGGCTTGATGAATCCCATCTGGATTCTCCGCAGTGATGTGTGTTTGTGTGAACAAGTACTTGCACATTAAAATCAGTGATGTTCCTTGCAATCAAGCCTTTCTTATCCTGGAAGACAGTCAGCGCTCAGGCAAGTGCACACAGCACGTCTAAGGCAGAGAGATAACCCCCTCAGCAACGCAGCTGATCCTCTTCCTGCTTATATATATATGTATATTATTTATTTATATATAAAACTGTGTTTTCTTATCTCCTGCAAAGAAAGTCATCCCAGCCCCTTTGACCATTACCACCTCTCGTGGTTATGCTGCAGCCCTGGTTATCAGGGAGGACTTGTTCCCTCAAATCAGGTTATGCCTCAGACAAAAGCAGCCCTAAGCTTGGATCAGGGCCGTGCTTTGCTTGAGGCCAGTGCCGAGTGCCTGAAGGACCTTGGGTGCTGGACAGGAGACCTTGTGGCATCAGCGATGCTGTTCCTGCTGCCGCACGCTGCTGGAAGGTCCTTGGCAGCGCTGCCCAGACCTGCCCGTCTGTGCTGGAGGGGGAAGGCGAGCCCGAGAGCTCCTTTGGAGCTGTTGTTGCCTGCCAGCTGGGCGCACGCGGTGCTGCATCCTTCCTGAGGAGCTGGCCACAAGCCCTCACCGGGAAGGGGACGTTGCAGCTTCTCAGGTGCGCTGGGGGATGTGGCTCTCGTGTTCCCTGCAGCACAGGGTCCCTGCTGGTGTCTGGAGGCTGCCCCTGCTCTTGAGCTGTGATGAGGGTGGGAAAACACTGGCACAGGTTGCCCAGAGAAGTGGGGGATGCCCCATGCCTGGAGACATTCAGGACCAGGCTGGATGTGGTTCTGGGCAGCTGGATCTCATTGAAGGTGTCCCTGCTCGTTGCAGGGGTTGGAACCGGATGAGCTTTGAAGGCCCCTTCCAACCCAAACTGTTCTATGAGCCTTCTTTAAAAATCTCTTCTCTGTCCTTTATCAAGGACTTTAAGTGCCCTTGGGGTGGTTGTCCCTTCTTCTTGACATCCCCATTCCCTAAAGCCTTTCTTGGATAGACCCCTGTCCCCCCTGAAGTTAACAGGTGCTCTGTCCCCTGTTTTGTTGGGTCTTATGTTGCCCCAATATGTATGGGGCCGTTTCTGGGCAGCGATGCTGTGGAAAGCAAAGCAGCACAGGAGCCTCACTGTTCCAAAAGGGAGCAGAGCAGCTGTGGAAACCTCTTCCCAGCTCTGGATGCTGTTTTGCTCTGGGCAACCCTGGCAGGGCAAGGATGAGGGGCTGAGAAGGAAGCAAGTGGTGTGCATAGGCTGGGATAACCCAGATTCCATATGGATGGCAGTGGTGTGCAGCGTTGTGCTTGCAGTGCGGATCAGATTTGCTCTCACGTGCTCGAGCCTGAGTGACCAAACCCAAGTGCAGAACTGCAGTGAGATTTACAGCCACGAGCTGTGCCCTGCTGCAGGATGGATAACTGGATCCTGCTTCCCAGCGGATGAGCAGCATGAAGAGAGCCCTCATGGACCAGTGCACTGCTACGGTTCTGCTGAGTCTGCCTGGAGACTTGGTGTGAAGACTGTCTCTTTATTCCTGCTCTCTGTACAGAGATGGAGCTTCTCTGGGCGTTTCTATGGGAGAAAGCCCAGTACTGATCCTGCTGGACGTGGAGCCCCAGAAGTCCCTGGAAGCTCCTGCAGTTGATGTTCTTCCGAGCCCGCCTCCCCCTGCTCGTGGAGGTGTTGTCGGGGTCTGTTTGCAGCGGATGGGAAGGATGACAGCGTGTGATGTTCTCGAGTTTCCAGTAAAAGCACAACTGAAAGAGTGAATCACAGCTTCCCCTCTGGAGCTCCTCGAGGAGCAATCGAGAGGAAAACCGGCAGCTTTCCAGAGCCTCACTACACAGCCATGGTTTCAGCCGAGAGGAATGAAGGAGGAGAAATCCCACAGCTTCTCCTTCACGTAGCCTGGATGAGCTGGGTCCATGGGGGTGAAAACCCTGCATCAGGATATAGGGATGGATCCAGCACCTTATGGTTGTCACAGTGAGGTTCACAGTCCTGGGGAATTAGAAGCATCATCTGTACCTGCTTCTACACCAAGTTCAGCTCCTGGAAGGCTGATGGCCATATCAGTGATAAAAATCAGTGTGACCTTAGGGATGTGCTACTGTGGGAGGCGAATGGTGTTCAGGAGATGGGCAGGAACCCACAGTCAACCCCTCCAAGAAGGGACCATACAGGTTGGGGTGGCTCTGGAGGCTTGCATGGCTGTCGCCTGCTCAGCCGGTCTGGCACCTTCCCAAGTGCTAAATGTTAGTTTATAAGGGGATGGAGAAATGAGAAATTCAGTAAGACCCGGGAATTGCTGGGACTGAAAAGCAGCTCTGCAAAGGGAGGGAACAAGACGTGCTGATCGTTACCAGGTGAAAAAACATTTTGGTAGATATATGTGAGCATGTGCAAGTAATCTTCTGAGGATGGTGTTGAGTCCCTTAGAAAACAAGTATCTGAAGGGGGGCTATAGGGATGCTGGGGAGGGACTCTTCATTAGGGACTGTAGTGACAGGACAAGGGATAACGGGTTCAAACTGAAACAGGGGAAGTTTAGATTGGATCTAAGGAGGAAATTCTTTCCTGTGAGGGTGGTGAGGCACTGGAATGGGTTGCCCAGGGAGGTTGTGAATGCTCCATCCCTGGCAGTGTTCAAGGCCAGGTTGGATGAGATGGTTTAGTGTGAGGTGTCCCTGCCCATGGCAGGGGGTTGGAACTGGATGATCTTAAGGTCCTTTCCAACCTTAACTATTCTATTCTAAGTGCTGGGATATGAGGTGTCTGCACCTTTATTTAGCTATGTCTTGTTCATGGGTCTGTTTCCCACAAGGCCCCATGGTGAAGGCCTGGTGCTACCCTAGGTGAAGTTATTTTGCTTAGGGCTGTCCTAGCAGTGTTAAAATAGAGCAGTGCTGTTAGTGCAGGGTAATGATTTCCACATAGCTGCCTTTAATCCCCTACAACGCAGCTGAAAGCACTTTTCCCGTTCTTGAGCCGTAAATTAAACAACTGGGAACATTTGAGGGCAGCATCTGATCTCTGACCCATTACACTGGGAAAGAGTGGTTATGTTTTTGCTGTTGCCCAAGCACAATATTGTGGCTGTTGGTAGCGTGACCCTGCTGCCAGGGTGGCTTGGGATGGCCACCAGCAGCCCGTTGTGCAGGAGCTGCCCATGGCATCGTGCTCTGTCAGAGCCATCTCCTAATCATTTCGGATTACCTGGCATTCTGCTGCTCCTGGGGTAAAGGAGTCTCCTTGTGTAAGCATGAATGCTCATCAAGCTTGTGACTCGTGTTCTGTTTGGTGAGCCCAGTGTTTCTTCCATTCTCTTTTGCCTTTAAAAGTGCTAAATAGAACCTAAATTGTGCTGGATCAGCTGAATTTCAGGGTGGTTCGAGTGGAAGCTGTGGCTGGGGTGAGCCTGACTTTGTTCAGGCCATCCCTGTGAGCTGTATGAGGCTGTCTTGTTTATGCCAAGAACTTTTCGTCACTCTAAAGAACTGATGGTGAAGCCTGGAGTTGTTAAAAGCACTAATTATGAATGGGTTTCAACATGCAAACCCAAGTCTGACCGTGCCTTTAAGTGTAAAGACACCTATAATGACTAGTTCAGGTGCTTTCTGGTACCTAAATCAGTGTGGTCTTTGTTGTTCAGGGGTATGGAGAGCTGTGAAACCCCAACTAGGAGGTGTTGGCAGTTGCAGTGACTGAATGCTGTAGCTTCATGCAAAGCATTTTACTGCTGTTGCTATTATCTTCTGCAATCAGAATCTCTTTCTGAATCTTGATTCTTATTTACTGGCAAACTGAAGTCTTTGGGGATCCTTCAAGCTGTGTTTGGCATGTGGGCACCAGAATGGAGCGAAGGGGAATGTCATAACTGCCCCATGTCAGCAGCAGCGCGAGTGTGCATCAGGCTGTGACTCAATGCAGGGGTAGAAGCACGGAAATAATAATGATGGTCTCTGCCAATGTAATTAGGCACTTTCATTGTTCTGGGCCCCCAGATGAAATTCTTAATGTGGAAGTAATATACACAGCCCTGTGTCGTGGCAAAAAGCGAGTTGGGATTGCTCGGAACGCTGCCCTTCCTGGGAAGGACGATTTCCTTTGTCCCACCAAAAACAGTTGGAAAGACCCACCTAAAACCAAATAATGACAGTAAAGGTAATTTATCAGAACAGGAGGTAGCTATGAGAAGAGTATGTTATGCCCTGTTGGAAAAGCTGTGATGGTAGTGCTAAGCAGTGGTTTGGAACATGCAAAAAAGGCTTAAATCCTCAGGGAATGGATCTAAAGTGTGCTAAAGCCACTTCAGTGTCTTTGCTTTTGGTAGGTTTCGGATCAGACCCTGAATTTGGAGAGGTGGGTTTGTATGCTGGCTGGTTTAAATGGAAAATCACCTCAAGAATTCTGGGTTAAACCCATGCTCCTTATTTTTCACACTTGGCCTCTGCAGATAATTAAACCAAAGCTGCATGTGGTATGTGCCGGGGCCAGAGTCTGATGGCAAAGGATGCTTGGTCATGGCAAGTGATCTGTGCCCATTGGAACACAACCTGTTTTCATTAGGTGGTGTGGATTATGATGATGAACAGGATAGTTTGTGTTTGAAACCCTTATCTCCATGCAGTCTCCATCTCCCATCTCAACCTCTTAGCATCCAGAAAAGCCTGTGTATGTGCCTGCTGGCTGTTCCCTGCACCCCTGCAGCTCCCTCCTGCTCCAAGCACTGGAGATCACATTCCAGCCATGCCCCTGGATGCGGGGAAAAAATGATCAGGCACATGGAAACCCTTTGGAGAGTGGGAGGACTGAGATGCATTTGTGAATGGAAACTGTATTTTTAGGGCTTTTTAAATCTGGCACCTGTTGAAAGGGTCAGGATGATTCAGACAGGGCTGTGTAAGCCTTCTCCCTGAAAGGCATTGGTATAGTTGTAGTTTAGTATATAGACTTGCCAGCGATTGCAGATAGATAGATAGATACACATAATCAAACCCTATTTCAGGATTCAGGGCCAGAATAAAGGGGCAAAGCCAGGACTATGCAGAACAAAACCACCACAAGCCTGTCTGCTGATTTCTTGGACTAAGTTTTGTATCTTAAACTCTGCGCTAAGTTAAAGCTCGTAGCTCAAGAAGGGGTTTGAGCTTCATGGGTTCAATAGCATGGAGCTGGCATCTTCTCTATTTACTATTGTAACTCTTCTGAGGATAACTTTAGGGAAACATGTACATGTAGTCATTCCCTGGCAGGCCTATATGCTATTGTATATTTGGGGTTTGTGGTTTGCTTGGGTTTTTGGTCTGGTTTCAGTTGGGTGGTTTTGTTTGTTTGTGTTTTCAGAAGCCTGGGTTTTGCTGTTTGAGGGGTTTTTTTTTGAGCTTGTGCGGGTTTTGTTTTGCTCTTTAAAGTGATTTTAATTGGAGTTTCCTTAATTTCCCATTGCAGAGCCGAAGGAAAGACCTGGTCACCCCCTGTTCTGGACGATGGCAAGGCTCAAGCGTACAGGATCAACATAGAGCCGGAACCACAGGTACGGCAGCAGCAGCCCTGCACTGGCTGGGAGAGGAGATCCATGTCTGGGGTCCGGAAAGCCCTCAGCTCTTTCTGTAATCCTTGGAATTTCTATGTGGGGGTTTAAAGCATGATGTTCACTAGACATCTATCTCTGTGCAGGTCTTGCTGTGCTTTCCTTTCCTGTGGTGAACCAGATCCCTGGGTCAATCTGGCTTAAACCCAGCTCCATCACCGCCTTCTCCCCAAGCTAGGCTGTGTTGAATCAGCTTGCCAGTGGCACAAGGAGCCCAGGCAGTGCCATGAGGTGGGCAGGACCCAACACAGACCCTTTCTCGAGGGCAGTGACCAACCTCATGGTCAGCATTGTGTTTGATGGAGCTGTTAGGAGCATTCCAAAGGGTGCTGCCCTGATGCCTGCCCTGCCTGGAGCAGAGCACAGCACACCTGAGGTCTGCTTGTGCCTCCTTTGGCTGAGATGCCTCCATCTCTGCTGTTTCCAGCATCCACCGCACTCTCCTAATCCCATGATGCTGATTCACTTCACGTGGTGGTGTGGGGTTTTCTTTTTATCTGTCTCATTATAGAACCCCAGACTGGTTTGTGTTCGAAGGGAGCTTAAAGCTTATCCAGTTCCAACCCCTGCGACAGGCAGGGACCCCTTCCACTAGAGCAGCTTGCTCCAAGCCCCATCCAGCCTGGCCTTGAACACTGCCAGGGATGTGGAGCATCCGTCTTTCTCTTCCTTCTCTCTGTTTTGCAGCTTGTCTCTTCCCTCTCTCTTCAGCTCTTTTCCCACCAGCATTCTGCTTGTCGCTTGCCCTGCCTTCCTGCCCCATGGTCTCCAGGGCAGCGCTGCCTTCAGCAGCATCCTGATCCTGGGAGGTGGATGGATCTGCGCAAATCTCCATCTTCTGTACCTACCTCTTGACTAGCACCTTGTTAGTGAGGTCAAAGATGGCTTTTGTCCTCTTCCGGCTCCTTAAAGGGAAGAGGAATGGTGTTTTGCTCCTTTCTGCCTCTGAGCTACCCGACCTTAGGGTTTTAGATGTGTTGGTCCATGATACATGCTGAAAGGTATCTGTGGAATGAGGAGGAGACCAAGGAGGAGTGTTCAGATGGCTTACTTCTCAAAGGTGGTTTGTCTTACGGGCTGTTTCATGAGAGGATTTCCTCCAGCATGTGCAGATGCTGCTGGGTTAGCTCTGATGCTCCTATCTAGAGGTGGCTTTTGCAGTGTCCAGACAGGGGTCCCAGGATCCCTCCACAGCTCTCCCTTGGCTCAGTCCAGAAGGAATACAAGACCTGCAAGGGTGGAAAAGGGCAGGATGATGCTGTAAGGAGTGGTGTTGGCTTCATTTCCCTTTGGTGAGGCGTGAGCAGAGAGCGCCAGCAGCAGAATCTCCCCCAAGTAAGGAGGATGAGTGTGAGGTTCCCCAGACAAGGAGCAGACCTGCATAGTCCCGCCTGGAACCTGTTAACTGTAGCAGCCATGTGGATTATGGAAGTCTTTCACATTCCTATAGCGGGCAGAGGGGTTTTCAGCCGCCAGCCCTGCACAACAGCAGCACCAGCAAACCCACCCCGGGGTCACACACCAGCAGCTCGTGGGTCTTCCCTGCCCTGAGCAGCAGAGCAGGGGGATCTGTGCGCTTGGGCTTTGAGTCCTGGCCACGTTTGCTTCATTAATCAATTACAGCAATCTCTCCTGACAGATACTTTCTTCTTAATAGACTTTAATGTGCCTCAAACCCTGTGAATAATGTTAAATGAGGAACATGTGCAGCAGTCCCACTGCCAGATACAACATTTCTGAGGTTTAATGCAGACTGGATCTGAATCTGACTATTAATATATGTTACATATGGATCTCTTTAAAAATTAGACAGTTACAAAGACTATAATGAAGGGGGAGAGATGGATTTTCCTGAATCCAGACCTACACTGAAAGAGTGTAAATCTGGGGAGCGCTCAGTGGGTAAAGCAGATGTGTTTGTGGCAAAGCACTGAGGCATGTGAACAAGAATAAGCAGGCACAGACAGCAGGTTCATAGGATCATGGAATTAGGGCATGGATTGGGTTGGAAGGGACCTTAAAGCTCCTCCAGCTCCAATCCCTGCCACGGGCAGGGACACCTTCCACTGCAGCAGCTTGCTCCAAGCCCCTGTGTCCAACCTGGCCTTGAACACTGCCAGGGATGGGCAGCCCCTGGTTTTGCATCCAGGTTCCCGCTCTTGCCCTCTTTTTGGTGGCTGTATCCCCACATTGTCTTGCTTAATGGCTTCTTGTGTTTCCCAGAGAGGAGATCAAGGAGATTGCATACACATATTAGAATGCTCTTGCTGTGATTGACTCCTCGAACTGAGACTGTGCCTTGAGCATGACGCTGACTGCTTGGGACATGTGCCAGCAGCTATCCTAACCCCTGAGTTATTGCTGATGCCCTTATGACTTGAACGATGCTAAGGGTGATCGTCAGCACCCGAGGGTACAGACCCTCACAGCGGGGATCCCATCCCCTGGGAGCAGAGATGCTGGTCATGGCCGGAGTCCCCTCTGGAGCAGTGCCATGAGACCCTGGGCTGTATTCATCCAGCCCCTGTTGCAAAGGCGTTTGTTAGACTGTGAGGAAGAAAAGACTCTTTGTGAAGTAATGGCTTGGCTCAATATATGTAACCTTTAAGCACGCTTCCTCGCTTCCGGGAACAAACAAACTGCTTTGAAACCCAGTTCTGCTAGAAATGTGCCCTCAGATCACAGAAGCAGGGCTGGGGCTGCTCCTTTTCAACAAGGGGCTGAGAATTTTGCTCCTTGAAAAGGGTTTTGAGAGCTTTACCCCGTGTGGCCTTTCCAGTAATGTGAAGCACATTTTCCTTCTTCCAGGCTTTACTCTATCAACTTTTCCATTGTGCTGCGCAAAGATGTCTTGGAAGTCTTTTGACTTGTGACTGCAGCAGTTCTTGCTGGAGGCCCTGGAAGATGTGAGCACGAGCAGAGTGCCTAAATCTGTGTGATTTCTAGGAAAGCATGCGCCCTATAATTAGGTACATGTTTGTTTATTTAGGTGCAGTGTTTGTCTTGAAGGCAGCGAGGCTTGCAGTTATCTTTGTGCGAGAGAACTGGGAAGGTGTGGGCCAGCTGATGACCTCTCCTCTCTTCCTAAATGTGTTGTGGTTTCTCAGTTGAGCTTTGTGGAAAACCCCTACTTGGAGACTAAGAATGTAATGAGTCCTCCTTCTAAAAACTTGGATTAAGGCTGTGACTGCAGGGAATCACTGCGCTTGCAACAGAGGAGGCTGGATTCAGAGAGAGCTGCTTGTTCACAGTTCGGATCGACACTGAACAGGGTGGTAGCGAGTCACCTTATGAAATAGTAGGGCTTTAAAAAGTAGGTTTTGGTTATCAGTTGGTTGCACTGCACAAGTCTGCCCTTAACAGCAAGGACCTATAGAGGAGGGCGCAACCTCAGTGACATTAATACTTACATCCTGACCAATGAGCCGTGTGTCTGGCAGGACCTGTGGGGATGCTGTGGCGTGGCTCAGTGCTCTCCAGCCAGCAATGCTGTCACCTGGAGTCAGGGTTTCCATCACACTGGAATGACATAGCTGCTGATGCATTGGGATCTCTGGTCTCCAGGTACAAAATCACTGCTGATGCTTTGGGATCTCTGGTCTCCAAACACAAAATCACTGCTGATGCATTGGGATCTCCGGTCTCAGAATACAAAATCACTGCTGATGCATTGGGATCTCTGGTCTCCAAATACAAAATCACTGCTGATGCATTGGGATCTCTGGTCTCCAAATACAAAATCACTGCTGATGCATTGGGATCTCTGGTCTCCCTTTGCTGCCAGCTCTTTGCCCAGTGTTGGTGTTACTGTGGGCCCTGGCAGATGGAGAGAATGGGATCACCAGTCCATCAGTTCCTGGAGATCTCGCTGTCTTCAGCTTCCTGCAGTGTGAGCTCACTGGTCAGAATACCACCATGTGGTGCTAATAAGGGGAGAGGATGTTTGCTCCTTGACTGTTCCTTTACTGCCAGAATCAGCAGCTTTCTGGCCCTGGGCTTTGGGGCACAGCCTATCAGTGCTAACTGACAGTAGATCAAGTGTCTGGCTGGGAGGATAATTGCTGCAGGAATTAATTGGCAGCGTGTAGCCAGAGCTGGAATAGGATGAAAGTGCTCCCAGACCTGGACACTTGGCTAAAATAAGCTACATGGGGTTGAAGGCTGGGTTTCCTCCGGCTGTCCGGGAGGGAGAGGCACTTCCCGCAGGTCGGCCCGGTTGCTGTGGGAATGGCATCCCAGTGCCACCCAAGCGGGATGCTGGAAGATCCAGTGGCATGGTGTTCTCAGGGATGGGGATGGTGGGTCAGTGCTCCTGTCCCCTTTGCCTTGGTCCTCGCTCATGCCCTGCTTCACGAGAAGCAGCTTTCCAAGTCCAGCCAAGGGCTGAGCTCTGAGCCATGGAGAAGAGCTGGTCTTTTGTTATTGGGGATGAACGACTCCACACTTAATTGACTTCAAGTTCTGAACGGGCTGCTGTTGTGCAGGAAGCTTCCATACATCTTTGAAGGCTTGGCACAGGCCACACTTATTCCTGTGAACCAGGGGTTAAATCCTCCTCGATGGAGAGGTGGGATTTCCTTTCTCAAGGTGACCGACCTTCCTTCCTCCTTGGTCCCAGGCGGGACGGGCCACGGCTGCTCCTGGGAAAGCCCTGGCAGGACCCTTGGTCCCCAGCAGATGGGTATGGGACAGAGGGAGGGGAAACCGCCTGCCTTGTGCTTTGGGGAAAACAAAGAGGATGAGATAATGCCCTGGCATGCGGCGGGCTCCGGGCACATGGGAACTGGCAGCTTGTTGTTTGAGGGCTGAGTTAATAGCAGAAACATGCCGAATCCTGACGGCAGCTGTAAGCGGAATCAGCCTTCAACTGCGGGTACTCGGGCAGCGTTTCACACCCCAGCATCAGGGGTTCATACACCACTAGAACCTGCTGGTCTGATTTACTGGGTGAAGAGGTTGCACGCAAGCTGGTGTGCACTTGTGTGCATTTCTCTCCTGTGATAGGTTATCGAGTCATTTGAGAGCAAAGGAGTTTCCTCAGTGCCAGTGTACCATGTTGAACTGTTGTAGCTGTTACCTTTCATGTGAAATCCTTCAGGTATCTCTAAATGAATCAGCATCTCTAAGTGATTTTCAACAATCCCAATATATGAAAGAGTTAAAAAGTAGTGTTAAGATAAAGGGGGAAAAAATGGGGATGGAAACTTAAAAATGGTGTTTTCTTCTGTTCAGGTAACAAATAGTTTGTTCTCATTGAAGGTGAACAGGAACTATACTGAAATAATAACAATGTGGGTTGATTTAGAAAATGCAGGTGGATAAAGAGAGAACACAGATACATACCATGTTATTTCAGTTGATAACATCGGTTTCAGTGATGACTCTGTTAACGCAGGTAAGGAAACTGCCTGCTTGTGTACTCAGAAATAGAGTGTTTGGTTGGAAGCATACATGTAGCTCAGTGGTTTTGTTCTTAGCCTTTGGGGACAAATGAGTTATCCTATTTCATTTTCCTTGTTGCTTGCTTAAGATGAGGAATTGCTCTTTGCAGTCACTTGTGTGACCTGCTGGGGCGAGAGCATGCGGGGAGAGGCTGGGACCAGAGGAGGGATGCAGGGAAGGGGGATGCTCGCTGTGGTCCCCGGACTCCTGTGTACCTTACCCTGTATTTTACTGAAAGAGCCATTCAGATAAGCTGGACTGATGAAGTTGGAATCTATTGGGTTTAAGCATGGGACTTTGTACAAGGGCCTATAGGGACAGAGCAAGGGGAGACTGAGATGAGCTCTTAGGCAGAAGCTCTTCCCTGTGAGGGTGCTGAGGCGCTGGCACAGGGTGCCCAGAGAAGCTGTGGCTGCTGCATGCACTTTAAGGTTCCTTCAGCCCAAACCAGGCTGGGATTCTACCTCCCAATGTATTTCCATTGCTTGTGCAGACCAGCTTTGTCTGAGGAGCTCTGCCCAAGGGTGTTTGGAAAACACAACCATTCCCTCCTGTGCCCCCCCCCGCAGCGGGGCTGTGATCCCCAGCTATCTTGCTTTTGTATGCAAGTGTTAATAAACCCAGTACATCTGTACAAAGCCCTCCTCTGTCTGCTTGTCCAACACCCCCCTGCGCCCTTGATATTAAAAACATGCCCTCTGCGCTGCAGCAGGCGAGATAAATGGAAACACATTTGGATCATTCCTGCCGGGCTCGGGTAACTGGTTTCCATTGCTGTGAGGTTTTAAGGGACCGCTGGTGAGCCAGGTAGCTTAAGGGATGAAGCTGTGGCATCGCAGCTCTGGTCCCTCTTGAGCTCCTTAATTCACATGAGGGCTGTGGCTGCTCCCAGGGGTGAAGATGTTCACTGAACCTGCAGTCATCAGGCCCTTGCTGTGGCCAAGACTGTGATCAGACCGAGGTGGAAGTGTCCATTCCTTAAGGAGCTGTGGAGCTCACCTCTAATAGTGAGAGACTGTCCCTGGGTTAGATGCATGCTGTCCTTGTGCTGTGCAATGTATAGTCCAGAACACGTGTGTGTGCAAATACAGAGCTGGAATAGCCTACCCTAAACCCACTTTATTTTGCTAAAACCTCATTTTAAATCAAAGCTGCTTCTTGTGAGAGCCCTCCTTTAGTAAGGGGTGGATGTTTTCCTCCTGGAGGCTGAGAAATGCATAACCAATGTTTAAAAATAGCTTAAGAAATTTCCCTGTCCATGCAAATGTGTTTCAGATGACTTTTGTTAAGGCTGTTATAATGCTGTCAAAAATAACACGTTGTTTGAATGTACTATACTATAAATGAGCTACAGGAAACATCGAGCTTCTGCCTCTCTGGTGCTGTCGCTCCTGATGCCAGTGCTCCCAATGGGGTGAGCCTCAGCCTGGCACCGGTGTGTTCAGCCAAGCCTCAGCTCCTGGAGTCTTGTGTTTATGGAATTACACCTGGAACCCAAAGCCAGGCTGCTGTATGTGGAGGTACCTGGGTTTTACCTGAGGAAATGGGGGTTTGGGGCTGGAAACTCACAGTGACGCACGGTGGTGGGGCTGACCTCAGCCTGCTCTCTGCCGTAACAGCGATTACATGGGAAGCATTGGAGACTCTCACGTCATGCTTTAGCCACAGCTTGCAGGGGTTCCAGCAGGAATTGCAGCGTGTAAAACAGAAAGAAACTCTTTAAGGTGAGCCTGACTGCTGGGGCCCGGGCCATGAAGCTGAGCAAACCTGAGCGATGCTCACTAGGGCCTGACCCACGGGTGCTGTCAGCATTCCAAGACCCAGCACAGGGCTGTGGGGCTCATTTGGAGCCCCTGTCCCAAGAGCTCACTGCTGTGCACTAACACCCAGGCCTTCTCGGGGTACAGAGCATCGTGGGGACGCGGGCTGGGACTCAGCCAGGCTCCACATTGAGTCGTGTTTCATGTGAACATTGTCTGTAGCCTTTTAACTAAAAACCCATCTGATCTCAAGGGTTTGGTCTCTTAGATCTGAAAAATGAATTTGGTGTTTAGCTGATGACTGGGAAAGGAGCGGAGCAAGAAGGACGTGATGGATAAAGCTTTCCTTCAGGCTGTGGTATACACTGAAGGAGGAACTTGGCAGAGTGTCTGAGACCCGTCTCATAACGTAACCCCCACGCTCTGTTCATCCAGCTTCAGCAAACTACACCCAGCCTTTGTGCTTATCTGCTCATCTTCTGAGCTAAATAATGGGATCGTACTTACGAGACCTTTTTAAAGTCAGATTGAAGCTTGCTTGCTCTGTAAAAACAGCACCTCAACCGCACATCTGACCGGTGCTAACGGGGAAATGTGTGTTAAAATGTGTGTAGCTTTTAACACTTACCCAGCTTTGGGGGCAGCTTTTGACATGAAGTGTTTGCCACAGGATTTCATCTGCGGCTGTGAGCTGGAGAAGCAATCCTGCTCCTGTAAATGTTACTTGCATTCAGACAGAAACTGTGCTGTCCATCCCGTGTGCGTCCTCCGTGGGTGATCACAAGATTTCCACTTCTGGGTCTTTTGGACCAGTGTAACAGGGACAAAGCACTGTCTTTGCTATTGAAGAGCTGGGGGGAAGGAGAGGAAGGTTTGCATTGGCTGCGTTGCAGTTGTCTTCTGTGCAGAGAATGAACTTCAGTCGCAAGGGTACAGGTTATCTATCCTAGGAAGTGTCTTCAGGCACATTTGCATGAAAGAGGACTTAATGGAGGCAGTGAAATTTCACCCACAAAAAGCACTCTGCCAGGAGAGGTCAGAACCTGGTTGCCAAAGTCCAACTGTACCCTTGGCTCGGGGGAAAAGGCAGCCACGAGCAGAAACTGCGCCTTTGCTTCAATGAAATCCTTGCCGCATCCTTTCCTTTTTCCCTGCTGCCAGCTCTGAGCCCTGGGCAGCCAGCGGTCCAGGCACCCATTGGAGAAGCTGGGGAGCCCATCACCAGGCTGTCTGGGCACACCAGCCAGCAGGCACGGTGGGGATGGGTCTCACATCACTGCTCAGCCTTGCAGGAACCATGATGGGTTTGCTCTGAGCTGATCTTTTCAGGTGCAGCTATTGAGGCAGATGGTCTGATGGCCTTTTAATGATAGTGACATACGTTATCCCAGTCCTGCAGAAAGGATCTCTTGCCTCTTCTCTTCCATGGCAGGCAGCTGAGGGACCCATGCGAGGGGCATCTTTTATTGCAGAGGCAGAGAAGTGCTGGTGAGTTCTGTGCAGAACAGAGCTGGGCTCAATCACACAAGCTCAGAGCGAGTAAAACCCTGGTGAGGAGCTGGAATGCTCAGGCTCATCCTGCCACCGCTGCAGGACGGACACAGGGAACCAAGTGTGGTCACAGAGGTACCTCTCACAGGTGACCCCATGCCTAAGGGATGCTTTGACCTCCCTGGTGCACAAATAGCAACGCTCATGTCTCTAATTCACCACTTTGGCAGCAAACTCCTGGCTGGCACTGCTCTGGTTTTAGGAAGCGGATCTGAAGCACAGCAAACAGAAAACTGCTTTTGCCTGAGCCAAGCCATTAATGGCCTTCAGCTCTGGTTAAGTCTGATGCAGGGTGTGTTTGTAACAGAGAGCAGGATGGGCTCCCCTGGGCTTAGGGGGATAAACATCTCACCGGCAATCCTGCCCTGGGAACCAGAGCTGCTGCTGGTCCTGCCCCTGCTCATCATCTCCCACCACTGCACAAGGGAGCTGCAGGATGGGTCTGGGGCTTTTAGAGGTGTGATTGTGGAGAGCTGTGTTGAGCTCTGCAGCTCCCAGGGCTGCTCCCAAGGAAGCTCTGTAAGATATTCCAAAGCTGTCATTGATCAAAGCCCCTTCACATCAGGCCATGTGTGCTGGTGTTTGCATGGAGGTTGTAGGAGCCTCTAACTGGCCTTTTGAATTATCAGTCTTCAGGTTTAATCTCTGATAGTCTGGAAACAAGATGAGCTGTTCTGTGTGTACTTCTGCCCTTTTAAGGGGCTTGATTTGAAACACTCAAGTGGGCATTGGCTGAGGGCGCTCATCGCGCATCAGGCTGGATCAGAACCGTAGCCATACACAAACCACCCCAAAATCCACCTGCTCCCTGGCACTGGGGCTTCAAACAGCTCCTTCCTGGCTCTGCCTTGCGTGTACCCATGGGGATGGCTGTGTGAACCGTGTCTGCCAGCAGTGGGAGGCCTGGGCTCCCGGAGCTCCAGATGCTGGGTGTCAGCTTGGTTGCACTCCGTAACTGATGATCCTAGAAGGCAAGCGTGAGGATACCGATTGCACGTTTCTGTTTCATAGGGGTAGGAGCTTTCCTCAGTGCAGCTTTGCAGGCCAGCTCCTGGGGAGGGTTTGCAAACCCTTCTAATTTAAGAGGGGCCATAAAAAGCAGGAAGGAAAACCAGCACAGGAAAGCAAATTGAGGGAAATTTTAACTATCTTGAACCTGAGAACTGGAAGGAAACCATCTGGTTCTAGGATCCCGAGGATGAATGCAGGAGGGCTGTGCACAGTGTGAAGCCTCGCAGGGGTCTCACAGCCTTTGCGATGAGGGGAAGGAGACTGTCCTGAAGAGATTTCTGTGCAACAGGAAAGGTGCACGGCAGAGAAACTGAGCAAGGAGGAAGGCAAAGACCAGTGTGCGCTGAGGGGTAAATGCTGCCTGTGTGTTAGCTGTCCCCAACACGAAGCACAGCTCCCAAAGCCTGCAAAGAGCTTGGTGGAAGAGGCTGAGGGACTTCCATTGCCTCATCTCCATGGGATTGGTCTGGTAAGTGTCAGGGTAGCAGGAGTGCTTTGGTGTCTGTCAGGAGGGGCCTGTTCATCCCTATGGATGCTGCTGGCTCGCCTGTGGCTTTATAACCTGCGAGAGGCAACTCACCCTTATGTAGTGGAGAAATGTAAGGATGAGCTGCCACCACCATGAGCATCCTCTTCCCCCAGGGACCCCAAGGAACTCTGCAGTGCAGGGAGGGCTCTGAAATGCCCTGTTTCCATCACCAGCCTCATGTCTTTTGGAGAGAGCCCAAGCGATAAGTTTTGGCTTTATAGCAGCATTTGCTTTTGATGTGCAAATTGCTGAGCTTAGCAGGGACAAATGGGCAACGCTTTACAAGTTACCTTGGATTAAAGCAAATCTGTGGAGATTGTTCTCTAGGTCCTTTGATGGTTTCCATTTCAGAAATAACCAGTCCCATGCTCCCAGTGGAGGAACCTGGATATCCCTGGTGCAGAGGAGCATGTGGGGTCCGAGGGAAGGAGAGCAGAGGATCCTGTCCCATCCTCTGCAGGCAGAGGCCCCAGTTGCTGTGTCCCTCGGGCCACGCGTGCATCACTGCATGGGTAATTAATGATAACGGGTGTCTGAAAGCATCGCTCTGTGGTTCTCAATAGCCTGCCAGCCAGCACAGGCCATTGCTTTTCTCCCTGAAATGTTTATGATCCTTCTTTTCCTCCCTGTGTCATGGTTGAAAGCATTTTCTTTATTTCCCTTGAACTAATAATGTAAATCTGGGAACTGGAAACCCATAGCCTGGTTATATGTATATATATGAAGAATATAAATCAGGGAATAGTTAAAACTGTATTATTCCTGGCAGGTAAACTCTTTTTTTAATGAACACTTTGATTTCTTGTTTTGGAAGCCGTTTTCCCCATGTGTGTATGCAGCCATGTGGAAGGAGCAGTGCAGAGAGGGCTCGGGGTGGCTGCTGAGCCCTTTGAGGTGGTGGAGGTACCAGGAGCTTGCTGGAGTCCGCAGCTTTTCAGCTGGTGGCAGGAGAAACACGTAGTTAAGCCTGGTTCTTATCAATCCCAGAACCCCAGCCTGGTTTGTGTTGAAGGGACCTTAAAGCTCCTCCAGCCCCAACCCCTGCCACGGGCAGGGACCCCTTCCACTGGAGCAGCTTGCTCCAAGCCCCTGTGTCCAACCTGGCCTTGAACACTGCCAGGGATGGGGCAGCCACAGCTTCTCTGGGCACCCTGTGCCAGCGCCTCAGCACCCTCCCAGGGAAGAGCTTCTGCCTAAGAGCTCATCTCAGTCTCCCCTCAGGCAGGTTAAAGCCATCAGTGGGAGCTTTGCCTTAGGAAGAGCTGAAGAATTGGAATTCCAAGATCTTTTTCTAGCAGGATCTGGTTTTTATTCCTCTAAGCTGTTCGGTTTTACAAGGCTTGGGAACGCCGGTGCTTTCTGCTCCGCACCAGTGATGGGCATTTGTTTCTGATTAGTATTTATTGGATTATTTCAGTCAGAGGGAAGCTCTGTGTCAGAGCCCTGCAGGATGCGCTCTGTTGTTTGTTCACAGGACGGTGTTTTCTTTTCCTGCTTGGTTTTGCATCAGTCGCTGGGGATCTGCCTTGAAACAGATTAAACCAGATTAAACAGATTACAGCCTCTTACCCAAGCGTCTGTTTCTTCCACGGGTAAGGGCATGTTTCAGACTCGCATGGCTGGAAATAGCAGCAGCCTAAAGCACCCTGACAACCTCAAGGCTGTGTCCAGCTTTCTGCTGCTTTTCCCAATAGCTGGAATTAGCCCCTCTCTGGAGAAAGGGCTGCTGGTCGCTGCCTGAATCAGATGGCTTGTGGCAAGATTAGCAGTAGGTACTGTTGGATTTATGGGCGTGCGTGGGGCTGGCTAACAAAGCTATGGAAAAACACATAGGTAGTGTTTTATGTAGGGAAAATAATATGGAAAACTTGTGGTTTAACGGCATCCGACTTCCTGACATGAGGTCATATTTCCATAGTTTGCCTTGTGAATTAGAAAGCAAATGAGAATGCGAAGACCGAGCTGAACCTTTGACCAGTGTGCTTCTCACTGTGGGTGACTGAGAAAACCTCCCCAAACCAGGGATCTTTGTGGACAAAGGTATGGCAAATAAGTGAAAATACCAGGATTTTCCCCCTGGGTGTGGGGCTGAGAGCTTGGGTTTTGCTGGTGTAAATCAGAGCGGTTGCCTCGAGTCAGGAGAGCGATAGCGGCTCTGGAGCGATGTAACATGAAATGAGAAGCAGGCTCAGAGCCCTTCCTCTGCGGAAATAACAAATAGGCTTTTACAGGAGAATAAATGCGCAATACTTGGCAGTGGCTCACCATGGGGGAACCAGCAAGTTCATTTGGTCGGAGAGCAAGGAAAGCTGCAGAGGTTCAGCAAGACTGAGGTGCGGGTCAAGCCTGAGCTTTCCTTTTCCTGCTGCATCTCTGTTTTCCACAGCACGTGTAACATATTACTACTGCAAACTGCACGTCCCAGCGCAGCCCCTCTGCGTGCATCCTACTAAGAACCAGAAAGCCCAAGGTGTTTTTGCCTTTTCTTCTCTTCCAGGACAACGGACCGGCCCAGAGCAGGAGGACGATGCCCCATGTGGCTGGTGGCAACGCCATGGACAACAAGCAGATGCTGAATGTGCAGCACCACCACCCCAACCGGCTCTATGGCAACAGCAGCTCCGAGTCAGCTCTGCCAGGCCAGCTGAGTGGCCTCCACATATCTCCTGGCCACAGGTAGGATGAGAGCATGGCCAGGCTCTGGGTTCTCTCCTGCAAACTCGGTTTCAGGGGGATACATTGAGGCTGTGGTGATCCCGGAGCCCCTGAGATCCTTCACCAGCTCCGTTGCCCTTCTCTGGACCCAGCTCCTCAGTATCTCTCAGTATGCCCCAGAAGTGGAAGATGGGTGAAGGAGCTGGTTTTCCAGATCTCCATAAGGCCGATGGGGGTAGGTAGATTAGCAGCATCAGATCCAGTCCCCAGCCTGGGATGAATGCCAGGGAGCATCAGAAACATTAGTTAGATTGGATACAAGGAGGAAATTCTTTCCTGTGAGGGTGGTGAGGCACTGGAATGGGTTGCCCAGGGAGGTTGTGAATGCTCCATCCCTGGCAGTGTTCAAGGCCAGGTTGGACGCAGCCTTGGGTGCCATGGTTTAGTGTGAGGTGTCCCTGCCCATGGCAGGGGGTTGGAACTGGATGATCTTAAGGTCCTTTCCAACCCGAACTATTCTATGGTTCTATCCTGGTTTTCAAAGGTATATAAGCAAGGCAGGATGGAGAGGTTTGCCCTCCTAGGAGTGGGGATTGCACGACCACAGACCCAGGAGCAAACACTTGGCCTGGAACTGGAGGTACCCACAGGGAAAATGAACCCCAGTAAATGGGGATGTTTGGGAGTGGTCGATCAGGTCCGTGCAGCTGTGCGGGAGGCTGGGAAATGAAGAACACTCCAAGGAAAGAAACAGCTTTTGTGTAGCCAGGAAGGGTTTGGGTGGAAGACTCGGGCTTTGAGACGGGCCAGGTTGTGGACTGCGATGCTTGCGCATGGCTTAGGCTGCTGCTGATTTATGCTCCTCCAGACTGGCAACATCCTGCAAGCAAGCAGTGTCTGCATCACATACAAGGAGCAAAGAGAGTTTCTGTTCCTCTGGGGAGCTCTCTGCCTGCACTAATTCATATTTCAGTGACGCTGCGAGCCAGCTTATTCCCTGCGCTGCTCCAGGGAAGTTAATGAAGTTGGAAAGGAGGGATCTGCACAAAAAGCATGGAGAACAAAAATCTCATGTTTACCTCTGTGCGAGCCAAAAGGCAGGAGATTAGCTCGAGCGTTTGAGTAGAATTGGGGCAGAAGTGAATTTGTGCTTGATGGGGCTGGACAGGTCAAAACCTGCTGCTTTTCATTGAGGATGTGTGAACTGAGGTACAAGAGGGCTGCAGCAGGGCAGAGGGGAGCCCAGGGTTGATTTTCTTTGTTTGAAAGTGATTTTTCTTTCTCTTTAATTCCGTTTTCATGCAACAAATGCAGTGCTGGTGGAGAAAATGAGCCAGACGATGGCTGAAATCTGTGTGATGGGGTTCAGGGCTCTCGCTGGTTTTATTGGCTTTATAATGACCTTGGTGACCTCCTCCTTAAACAGGAAAAGGAGCCCCTTCCCCCCAAGCTGTGCTGTGCTTTGGGGCCCCACTGCAGCACAACAGCACTTGAATTCACCTCTGCTCAGCAGGACACGTGCACATGTACCCAGAATACGTTTGATTCCAAGCTGTGCTTGCAATGTTTTGCTGTGCTGAATGAACCGGAGTCATGGTTTAAATGACTCTTTGTTGTCTGTTGTACCCCAGTCGTGCTGCATCCAGACAAGGAGCAGCGTCTGGATGCTGGAGGTTAGGGGAGCGGTTATGGGGCTGCTCTTGTGTCCCCTCCACCACCTCATTTTAGCTGTGGCTGTGCCTGGCAAATGGATCTTTCCATGCAGTCACCTACAGGAATGCTAACTTCAAAAGAGATGGAAAGCGGATTTGCTGTCATGCCTGTGCCCAGCAGCAGCACACGTTGTCCCCGTGCTGAGTGTCCTAACAGTGGTACAAGGGGTGGCTGGACCTCCTGGCCCTACATCATTAAAGAAACTCATTGTTTTACCCGTTTTTCCCAGTACATTCCATGGTGGCACAGCAACTGGCAGTGCTTGTAAGCAGCTGCCCTATTTCCTGAAGGCATCTGGTAACTGGGCCAGCCCAAACTGTGTTGCTCAATCAGAGCTGAACAGGGAACAAGTTTACCTTCCCTGGTTCAGTGGCTGTTCTGGGACAGGCACCTCCAGGCACAGAAACCACGGGAACAGAGAGGTGTTTAAGTGAATCTGAGGGAATGTGGAGGTTCCCATCGGTCCCTCATGAGCTGACAGTTGCTGTTTGTGTTTGACTTGAGCCTTTCTTTCTCTCCTTCAAAACAGCATCGACCCCGTGAAGTCTCTCCCACGGAACAGAAATGGGATTGATGTGGAGTCGGACGTCTACAAGATGCTTCAGGATTATGAAAAGCCCATTTCGGAGCCTAAGCAGTCGGGGTCCTTCCGATACTTGCAGGGCATGTTGGAGGCTGGTGAGAATGGTAAGGAGGTTGGCATCCTTAGTGTGTCCCATCAAGTCCTCCCTGCAAAGAGGGCTGTGGCTTGAGCCATCATTTGGTCCCTTTGCACCCACTTCCGTGGTCCCACACCCACCAAGCTGTTGTCGAAGGCTTCACCTCCTTCTCCTTCCTTTCCTGAGGTCCAGAAGCTTGGAAAGCCTCTGCAGGACCCATCTATAACAGCTGATGGGAAGGGTCTGCAACCTCTTCTGCTTTGCCCTTTTTACCATACATCACCTTGGTGCTGAGGCAGCTCAGCCCAACACGAGATGCTCTGAGCATCCTGTGAGGGTCCTGGCTCCCTGCAGATCCTGGATCCCTGCATCTGGGTGGCAGGTTTCAAACCGGGATTTCGGATACTCGGCATCTGGGGGCTTACCAGGTTTTGTGGTTGACTTGAGCATGGTGTGAAGGTTGGGTTTCCAAACGGCTTCTGCGTGGCAGCTGTGTTCCCTGGACTGCTTGTGAAATGCACTGGCCTGAAGCGGTTGTGTAAGATCACCAGTGGAGAACCAGCAGCCTGTCTGAGTAAATAGCATTTGCATAAGGACGTGGGATGGTCCTCGGCAGTGCAGGGATAGCGATCAGGAGCTCCTGGCTCACATCTGGCGTCTGCCACAGCTTCCTGCCTGTGTCGTTAACACAAGCAGGAGCCAGCTCCAAGCATTAAATAAGATCCCCAAACTATACATTTCAGCTTCTTTTTATTTGCCTTTCAACCTCAAGTCCACTGCAGCTTTTATGTTCAAACTCTCAGGCTTTGCTTTACAATCATTAGGGCAAGACTCTTCTTTCTGCTTCCTTCCAAGAGCCTCGTACTCCGATCATGTGAATCCATGAACTTAGTTTTTATGGGAAAACACCAACTACTGGAAATCTCATTATGAAGCTGCAAGAGGTAGCAAGTGAGGCTGCTGCACTTGAGTTTGTGTGTATAAAATGATGGCAAACCCTGTTCTTTGACCAGTAGGATATTGCTTGCTTCACAAGAAGCACGATCGCAGGTAACTTCTGAGCATCGAGAGGTTCCTCCACTGCCAGTTTCCTCAGTGGTACTGAGGCGTGTCTGCAAAGCATGAGATAGGATCAGCCTTGGAAGCATTGTGTGTAAATACTGCAGCCCCTCCTTGGCTGGCAGGAAAACCGGTGCTAATGACAGGCTCCAGTTGTACCTTCAAGTCCTTCACCGAGAGCAAGCAGGAGCAGCTCCTTGTGCAGCATCTGCTGCACCCCTGGGCCTCCTCATTAGGAAGAATAAATAGGAAGCAACTGTATTAATGCTGTGAGGTGCTGGCACAGGGTGCCCAGAGAAGCTGTGGCTGCCCCATCCCTGGCAGTGCTCAAGGCCAGGTTGGACACAGGGGCTTGGAGCAAGCTGCTCTAGTGGAAGGGGTCCCTGCCTGTGGCAGGGGTTGGAGCTGGATGAGCTTTAAGGTCCCTTCCAACCCAAACCAGGCTGGGGTTCTGTGACTCCTCTCTTCTCTGTGCCAGGGAAATGGAACAAAATTGGAGCTTTGCTGTTTTGCTCCTGCCTCACCTCGCATCCTGCAGCCCTGGGGGGTCAGAAACCCAGTGCTGCCCTTTGGGAGGACAGGAGAAGGAAAAGGCTATGGGGGACAGAGAGGTGCTGGGACAGTGCCCGGAGCCTGGGTCTGCCCCAGCCAGTCCTGGTGTCTGCTTATCCCAGCAGTGTCTTGGCACCAGCCCATCCCCAGTGCAGTGTTATTGGGTTGGAGCCCAGGATGCTGCTGATGGGCATGAGCCAGGGTGGTGACAGGCTGGAGGGGTCCCTCCTGGGGCTCTGCCACCCCTTTGCCCCTCGGCAGTGGGGACGTGTGGCTGGTTGTTACACTCTGTTTACTTCATAAGGGATGAGAAATTAAGTGAAAAGCCTCTCTCCTGGCATAAAGCTCCACGATACATTCAGATTTCAAATCCCAGGAGTGTTCCTGCTTCGTTGTTTTACAGCTCCCACCCCTCCTCCTTCTTCCTTAAGCCTAAAATTATACATTTTGGCCTGAGCCTGCTTTGTGTTGTCCTTTTAAAGTCAAGATCTCCTCTCCTGAGGAGCTGGGTGTCCTGGACAACCACCTGATTTATATGGAAGGTGTTTCTACTGGAAGCCTAGCATCACCAGCCCCATCCCGGCGCCCTTAAGGAGCAATGTTTCATGCTGAGGATCTGGGGGAGGCTGGAGGTATCAGCAGTTGTCTCTATGGGTGCCCTTGGTGTGGGAAGGATGAGCAGTGCAGCCACAAACGGGGATGGGGATGGTTCAGATCGTGGAGTGAAAGCATCTCACTGCCTTGCTGAGGACCATAAATTGCTGTGAGGCTGTGGGCTGGTAAATAGAAGGAAATGATGGAGGATGGAAAGCAGCCCTGTCTGCAGGGCTTGTTTTGCTGTAAAATCGTTCGGGTTTTTCCTCTTCTTCTCCTCCTCTCTTTTCTAAGCAGCTTATCCAAGCTCTGCCTGAGAGCCAGTGACAGCCTGACTGTTGAATGCCGGCAGGTGAGCACGTCTGGTCCAAGCACGCCAGGTCCCTCGCTGCAGGAAGCCAACAGCTTAAGCAGTTGTTTCGGTTCATTCCCAGCAAGGCAGAGGAAGGACTCGGCAAGGGAGCTTGGCTGGAGCCAGCCCAGGGCTTTGGGGACCCCTGGGCTGGAGCAGCCCCGCTCTGGTCCTGAGCAGGCGCTGTCACACGTGTCACAGCTCTCAGTATCTCCAGGCACTGTATTTTGTCTCAGGGAAGTGGGATTTGATGGGAAATTGGTTCTTTTGGGTTTACTTGCTTGTGTTGGTGTCTGGATCAGAGCTATGGCTGGAGATGGGGTCTGCTCTGTGAGGCTGCCTGCGCATCCCAAGGGTGAGCTGGGTGGTACTCACTAAATAGCCCAGCAGCCACAATCATATCTCATGTCTGGATAAGGCAGCTTTGCCTTTGACAAGGTGTATATGCCAAACTGTTAGCACAGTGCATGGATGTATCTGCTGGTGCCGCCAAGGGCTTCTGCCATCACCCATGCTTCGTTAGGATGAGCAGAGGGTCAGCGCAGTGTCCTGCGGTCATCCATGGCCCCGGATGCTCTCTGAATCTAGCTGGTCTCACTCTTTGCTTTTTCATTCCTTCCAAGCCTGTGTGACAAAGACTCATCTGGGTCCTTATCAAAGAAAGAAGAAACAAAAGCCCGGCAAGGGCAGGTTCTCAGTGTGTGTCTGTTTCACATTCCGGGCAGGTGAGAAGCTCGACAAGCTCAGCAACCCCCGAAGCATCAAGTCCCCGGTGTCCAAGCTTGGCGGTGCCATGTCCGGGCTGCAGATGCTCCCTGAGTGCACCCGCTGCGGGAACGGCATCGTGTAAGTATCACACCCAACGGAGCCTCCGGTTCGGTAGGGATGGGAATGCAGCTGGATGAGGTCCTACCAGATGTGTGGGTCAGAGTTTGTAGCAGAATACCTTACATTTATAGCAGAATATCCTGAATCCCTTTCTGTTCTTTGCTAACCATTTATAAACCTGGAATTGAGGAATATGGTTTGGCTTGTCCCTTTTAAGGGAATCTTGCAGCAGTACAGGGATGATTCATGGGATGGTTTCTGCCCTGCTTATCCTAGTAACTGCCCAGGGACTATGAATAGTGCTGGCACTCTTTCACTGCCTTATGGAGGGAGAAACACTTTGAGGGTCAAGTCGAATAGGTCTGTGGATGATTTTTGTTTGCTTATTGAAGAGTCACTCTCCGATGGATTGATGCTGGGTCTGATTTCGGAGCATACAGGCATTTCCCTGCTTCATTGTGTTGTAATTTATGTTCTGTTGTAATTTACTGCTCAAGCTGGATTTGCTGGCTGGGAGCCTGCTCTGCAAATGCTGTAACCATGTTCTTGCTGGTGCTGTGAGCTGAGCAGAGATGCTCCAAAAGCCACAGTGCTTGCATGTGCGCATCCCCAGCCCTGCCAGCAGTGCCTGGAGTGTGTTCAGCTGCTGGCTTCTGATGCTCAGATCCAGCCTGAGTGTAGATGTTGAAGGCTCTGCTTTGCATCACATCCTGGAGCGATGCGGACAGATGGGAATGGAGCATCCCTTCCCACAGAAACATGATGGAGCTGCGTCTGGAGCGGGATGGCAGCTTTGGGTGGGCTGAGATGCTGGGATGGGAACCCACGATAACACCCTCACATGTCCCTGCATGCTGCTTTCCTTCACTTACTCCATTTTACTGAAGGGTGCTGAGGTGCTGGCACAGGGTGCCCAGAGAAGCTGTGGCTGCCCCATCCCTGGCAGTGCTCAAGGCCAGGTTGGACACAGGGGCTTGGAGCAAGCTGCTCTAGTGGAAGGGGTCCCTGCCCGTGGCAGGGGTTGGAGCTGGAGGAGCTTTAAGGTCCCTTCCACCCCAACCCATTCTATGAGTCTCTGAATGTTTGTGCTCTTTGCTTCTCCACTCACCCCAGCTCTCCCCATCCCTCCCCAGGGGCACGATCGTCAAAGCTCGGGACAAGCTCTACCACCCCGAGTGCTTCATGTGCGACGACTGCGGCCTCAACCTGAAGCAGAGGGGTTATTTCTTCATCGAAGAGCAGCTGTACTGCGAGACGCACGCCAAGGAGAGGGTTAAGCCCCCCGAGGGCTATGACGTGGTCGCTGTTTATCCCAACGCCAAGGTTGAACTTGTCTAAACCCGGGCTGAGCCGTGCAGAGGGCGGGCGCCCACCCACCGCCACCGGCTGCGCTGGGGCTGGAATCAACCCCGCTTACCAGAGCCCAAGTTCCAGTGCCTTTTCCTAGATAAAACCGTTTACACCTGGGACCTCCGGGGGCTGGTGTTGAAAGCATACGAACAGGTTTTCCCCTTCTTTTTGACACTCTGCTTTTCGGGTTGCTGCGGTGGGATATTAGCCTGTGCCATAACCTTATCCAAGATCTGTGTAAATATTGATTAATTCTCTACTCTGTTTCCTATGAAACCAGTATTCCCCCTTATATGTCCCCCCCCCCCTTCTGAAAAAGCAAGGAAGATGTTTTAGAAGCTCATAGAAAATAAGGCACTTTAACAAATGACGCTGACTCCAACATCCTGACATTTATCTCCTGCCTTCTGGCTGCCCCAGGGATTAAAACCCGACCCCCTGAGGAGCCTGGGATGCAGTACCAGCGGGTCGGAGTTCCTGGCTCATCCCAGCTGACGTGCTGAGGAAGGGTGGTCTCTTAGAACAGCAACTGCTGCGGAATTCCCTGGAGCAGGGCACTGCAGTGTGAGGCTGACACGGACCGATCCGGGTTCCCCAGGAGATCTCCACACTCATAATGCAAGGAGGCTTTTGTCTCCCTTCTTTCACTCTTTATTCAGTTGTTCTCTGTCATCCAATCCCCCAGCACACCTTAAAGGACACTGAAATAGCACGGAGCCCACCTCGGCTATTCCAGCTCTGCTCCAGCCCCATCACTCATTGCTTTGCCTGTCCTGACTCTTCCCCATCATTTGCTGTAGTTTTGTAGCCCTTTATTTCTAGATCGCATCTGCCTCCCAGCGGGGAGGTGCTGATCAAATCCCTCCCGGCTCTTAGGAAGTAACTGGAGCTGGTGAGCCCTGATCCACAGGCAGCAGGATTGGATTTGTACCCATATCCCAAGGCTCTGCTTTCAGCCAGGTCCATCATCCGCTTTGTTTAATGGGGAGAAGATTTGAGGATCTTGGAATGATGCTTTGTTGGAGAAATGGGGTTGTTTTCGTGTTGGTGCTAGGAGCAGGGAGAGTTGAGTCTCCCAGTTTAGTCTCCCAGCTGCTGGGTGCTGACAGGAGCCGTGTGTTTGGTACCACAAGGTTACTTCTGCTTTGCAACAGCTTCCTTCCTCCTCATTCGAGAGAGGGAAGATGTGGGGGAGCAAAAGGAATGTCTGTGCTTGCTTCTCATACATAGAAAAGGAAAATGAAATGGGGCAATGGCCAAAGCACTCCTTCTCCTCCTGGCTCTCCATAACTCAGAAATCTGGGACTGGAGAAGAGTTGGGAGCACAATCCCAGTTGAGGCTGAGCACACAACCTCTTCCTACAGGTTCTGCATCCCAGAAGGGCAGAGGGATGTTAGGGTGGTACTGGGCTATATTAGACCTCTTCATGCAGTGCCTTACAGGGATTGAAGCTCCTCCTGCCCTGTTCCTGAGCATGCAGCTCCCCCCAGCCAGGTACCACCACCGGGGATGCTGGCCCTGCACCTCCCTGCCAGCAGCGGAACATCCACCTCCCCTCCTGCTGCCATCAGGATCTGCAGTTGTTAAAGTACAGGAACACATGGGAATTGTTATCGCAGCGCTGTGCTCCTTGTCTACATGGGCATGCTTGGGGGGGGGTGGAAGGGAAATACCTGGGACAACTGTAAATGATGAGGAGACCGATAGTCATCGGGTGGGAAGCATCTCTGCCCTGTTTGCAGGGCTCCGCTTGGAGCTTTGCCACTGTCAGAAGCAGCTGTGCTGAATTCCCCATCCCCAGGCATGTTGATTCCTGCCTTCAGGCCGCCTCATTCACGTTATGGGGTTTGTAGGAGCTGCCGCACGCGAGGCTCCCATGTCCCCAGGGAATGCCACTAAACTGTAACAGAGGGGCAGGGCACCGTTTGTATGGAACACAAAATAAAGCTGTACTGATGGCTTTGTGTCTTGTGTCACTGCTCGGCCTTTGACTGGTCCCTGATGTCTTTCCTATGGCCGTGCCCTTATGTGTGGGGGTCCCTCGGCAGCGGGGTAAGGAGGACACTGGATAAACTGGATGATCTTGGAGGCAGCTGCACTTCTCATAGCATTGTGCAGTGAGAGCCTTGCTTGAGGCTTGGCCTGTGTCCCTGGCAGGGTTTGCTTGGGGGTTTTTCTCACGAGATGTTGGGACCCTGCATCCCATCAGGCCCGGAGATGGGATGGGCTGTTGTGTCTCTGCCCGTTACCCAGAATCCCAGACTGCTTTGGGTTGAAGGAACCTTAAAGCTCCTCCAGCTCCAACCCCTGCCACAGGCAGGGACCCCTTCCACTAGAGCAGCTTGCTCCAAGCCCCTGTGTCCAACCTGGCCTTGAGCACTGCCAGGGATGGGGCAGCCACAGCTTCTCTGGGCACCCTGTGCCAGCGCCTCAGCACCCTCCCAGGGAAGAGCTTCTGCCTAAGAGCTCATCTCAGTCTCCCCTCGGGCAGGTTAAAGCCATTCCCCTTGGCCTGTCCCTACATCCCTTGTGAAGAAAGGCAAGAGGGGCTTGTGAAAGCTCTGTCCCACCTTGAATCATGGAAACCCACTGGGCTGTGGGAGCCAGAGGAGCAGGAGGGTGAGCACGGGCTCACTGGGGTTTAGCTGCTGTATCCTTGGGGGATTTAAAGACAAAGCCTCTGAGGCTCTGCCTGTGAAGGATTTCCATGTAGTGTGGGTCTGTGTAACCCCATGTCTAATTAGTGCACATATGCAAATAATGTGCTTGTGGCTTTCCAATTAGTGATTTTTCTGTTCACCCCTTGAATGTAGATGTATGTTGGATGTGTTTATATATTATCATCATAGGGACCCATGGCCCCTTTGCCCTGCTGCCCATGGGGTGATGCCCAGGGGTGACACTGATGGGGACACAGGGTGCTTGGCTGGACCCTCTCAGAGCCCTCACTGTCCCCAGGAGCATCCTCCAGGCTCCTCATGCCATGGAAATGAAGGCACATAAGATCAAAACCGACGAAGGGCATCATTAACTCAATGAGGTGGGACCAGTGCCAAAGGATTCAAGTTCTAATTGTTCTAACTTTTTCCATGTATCATCACTCAAGTTTCCCACTTGGCCGGGCATTATTTCCACCACCACACCCCCTTCTGCCCCTGCTGCTGTTCGGAGTTGTTTTAACTTTGCGCTTTGTTACTGGGTGGCTGCTCCCGGAGACCTCAAAGCAAAAATCTCAGCTGGCCCATTTGTATTAGGATGAAAGTCCTTGTGCCGTAAGAGGGGAGGGAAAGAGGCTGCTTGGAAAAGCTCCCTCTCCTCCCTTTCTCCTGTGTGAAAGAGGCTCTTTTAATTACTCCGGGGGAAAAATCTCCCCGTGTGTGTGATAAAGCACAGAAAAGGGCTCCTCAGTGAGCTATTCTGCCTCTCTGCGTCTCTCTGGGAAGGCGGAGGCTGTCAGGAAGCACCCGCGGAGCTTGCCCAGCCCGGGAGCAGCTCCTCACACCCGGACACGTAAACATTTAGGGTTTTCATGTAGTCCTGAAGCAGTTCTTTGTGCAGGGAGGGCCTGGCCTGCGGCCAGCGCCGCTGCTCTGCGGGGCTGACATGCACAGGGTCGCTCTCTTGCTGTGTGAGGACACGCTTCAGGCTTCCAGCTTTACTGATGAAAACAACCAGGGTTTGGTTTGCTGGGGGCCGGGAGGTCTGCAGGAACACCTCAGCCCTCGGAGGGGCAGGATCAGCAAACACACAACAGGGTGCCCAGAGAAGCTGTGGCTGCCCCATCCCTGGCAGTGCTCAAGGCCAGTTTGGACACAGGGGCTTGGAGCAAGCTGCTCTATGGAAGGGGTCCGGGCAGGGGTTGGAACTGAATGGAACACAAACCAGTCTGGGATTCTATGATTTTCCTTTGCCCCGTCAGCTTCCACCTGATCCCGGTGCTACACAAACACCATGATTAGAAATCTATAAATTATCATGTGCTTTCTTAATTCCCAGCTCCTGAGATGGCTACTGGGAGGGTGGCATATCAGTCCCACCAAGGCAGAGGGTCCCTTGAGAGGGGCCTTGCCCAGGCAGAAGAGAAAGAGCCACTGCAGGCAGCAGCCCAGGAGCCCTGGTGATGGCCGTGCTGTGTGGCAGTGGCACACAGGGTGAGGTGATGCGCCTGCACACACACAGGATGGGGCTGCTCCTCCATGGCTGGGCAGCCTGCAGCAGCGCAGCATCCCGTCGGTGCTGCTTCCTCCTCCAGCCCCTCCTGCCTGGTTTGGGCCAGGTTAGACAATGTGTTTGCAGAAGAACAAGACACTTGCACAAGAGGAGCCTCCTCAGCTCTTCAAGGTCCTCTCCATCCCCCCTGTGACAGAGCTGCTCCTCCTCAGCATCTGATTTCACTTTACAGGAATCTCTCTGACCTCGCTTCCCGCACACTGCTCGTCATCTAACAGCCAAAGCATGGCTTAGGAGGCTGCACTGAAATGCACCGACTGCTTTCAGAGGGGTCACTGGGGAGAACCGGGACCAGCCCTTCCTCCACAGTGAATTTGCTCCTCGCCTGCCCCAGCCAGCTCCCGGATGCTAACTCCATGTGGTCTTCACAATCTCCATGCCTGGGCTGAAGCATCCCTGAGGTTGAATCCCCCCTCTGGGTCTGAAATGATGGTCTGCAGGAGCTGGTGGTGCTGTGGCAGAGCTGGCTGGAGCACGAGGTGTTGATAGGGCTGCTAATTCATGTAGATTCACAATGTAAGAGAAAACCTCACAGTGTTTTCATTTTAAAGACATGAAAGATTCATCCGCAAACCAGCTAATCCTGAGCACGCCCTGCTCACGAAATGTGCAGTCTAACCACAGTCACTTAGGACTGCAAATTATTCCTCTGTAAACTCTTACTGTTGACTGAATAATTATTAAGATTGCATTAGCATTAATACTTAAGACAATACCCTCCCGATTCCTTATTTCCTGGTGGAGCAGGCATGCATTGCCTGGTGTTAGGTGGTTCCTGCATAGCCTCAGGGCAGGGCAGGCTGAGAGCTGCTGCCTGCGAGGCCCTGATCACCCAAATCAGCCCCTGCCTTGCTCTTATCACTGGGGCCAGCTTCAGCTCTGGGCTGGAGCGGCTGGGCTGGAAAAGACCTTTAGTTTCATCCAGTCCAACCGTTCCCCAGCACTGCCGAGGCCACCACTAACCACGGCACTGAGGCCTCATCTACACAGTTTGTGAGCACTTCCAGGGATGGTGATGCCTGGGCAGCCTGTTCCAATGCCTGAGCACCCTCTGGGGAAGGAATTGCTCCTCAGCTCCATCTAAATCTCCCCTGGTGCAGCTTGAGGCCGTTTCCTCTTGTCCCATCCCTTGTTCCTTGGGAGCAGAGCCCAGCCCCTCCTGGCTCCCTCTTCCTGTCAGGCACTTGTAGGGAGCAATCAGGTCCCCCCTGAGCCTTCTCCAGACTGAACCCCCAGGTCCCTCAGCCCTTCCCCATCACGCTTGGGCTCCAGGCCCTGCACCAGTTCCATTGCCCTTCTCTGGCCCCGCTCCAGCACCTCTAGTGAGGGGCCAGAGCTGAACACAGGATTCGAGGTCCCCAGCACGGGTGAGCATCTGCCACTTCCGGCCTCTCTCCAAGTTGGAGGTATCCAGACCTTCCCCATTTACTGCATGACGTGGTCTCTCCATCCCTTATCCCAAGCAGCAGCAGATCTCCGCATGGCTCGGATAAATGCTGCCATCTGCTTCTGCTTCCCAGGCATTGCCGCAGCCACCGCTTCACGGTCTGCTCCTCCACCTTCCATACACACACACAGCCCTGCATCACCTCTGCTGCAGAGACGCTTCCCGGCCTGCCCTCATCCTCAGCTCTGCACACCCGAACTACCCCATTCCCGAGCAGGCACCGTGGGCAATGACACTGCTCCACGGAGCCGCACCTTCCAAGTAATTGAGGACCAGCGTGCGTTTGGAACAGCCGCGCGTGTCTGAGTGCCCCTTGAGTTATTTCAGAAGATGACAGCGTTGTCTCATGTCTGAGATGTCTCCGAGTCCGTGCAAAGCCCGGAGTCATGTGCAAAGCAGTAACCGTTAACAGACAGGGAACCGGAACAGAAAAAGCTCCTCTCCCGAGGCCGGCGCTGCCGCAGCCGCCGCTGACCTTGTCTGCAGTGTAAACACGGCTGGGAAACACCGGGCGAGGATAACGCCGGCTTCCAACGCTGTGCCCGGTGCTCCCCGTGCCCGCGGGCGCTCATCTCCCACCGCCCGCAGCACCGCGGGGCCGGGCACGGTGCGGAGCTTCCGGTACCGGCCGCGGGTCCTGGAGCCGCCGGCAATAAATCTGTGCAACGTTCTCACGGCCCGAGCAGCCGCGGGGTAACCGGGGACCTGCGGGGCCGGGGCCGGGGCTCCCCCACAGCACAAGCGGGACGCCCCGCCCCGCGGGGCCGGTCCGGGGCGGAGCAAGGAGCGGGGGTGTCCGTGGGCGCGCAGAGCCGCGGAGGGTCCGCGCTGTGCCATGCGTGACTACGACGCGGCCACCGCCTTCCTGGGCGAATGGGGCCGCTTCCAGCGCCTCGTCTTCTTCCTGCTCAGCGCCAGCACCATTCCCAATGGCTTCAATGGGATGTCGGTCGTGTTCCTGGCCGGCACCCCCGAGCACCGCTGCGTCGTGCCCAGCGGGGCCAACCTGAGCGCGGAGTGGCTGAACGCCAGCATCCCGCTGGAGCTGCGGGGCGGGCGGGCCGTGCCGAGCCGCTGCCGCCGCTACCGCCTGGCCGCGCTCACCAACTTGTCTGCGCTGGGGCTGCGGCCCGGCTCCGACGTGGAGCTGGGGTCGCTGGAGCAGGAGCCGTGCCGGGACGGCTGGGAGTACAGCCGAGACGTCTACCGCTCCACCATCGTCACCGAGGTGCGCGGCCGCGGACACCCCCAAACCCCGGTACCCCCCGCCCCAACCCCCGGTGCTCGCCACCCTTATCCCGGTACCCTCCGTCCACCCCCTGTTGCCCCCGGCTATGCCCTGCCGAGCACTGCCGGGGCTTTTGGGGGGGAAGTCGTTCTGCCTTGGGAGGGGTCCAGCGGGTGAAGTGCCTGTGGGAGAGGGTCCGGGTGGACGCGATGCAGCGGCGTGAAGGGGGGGACATGGGGTGCAGGGCCCCAGGAGGAGCCACCGGTCTCTACTCTCGTGCTGTACTGTCCATTGAAACCGCAGCTTGTTTGTCTGGGGAGGGCTTTTTTTGCATAGAGGGAGGCCAAGGCTTTAAATAGAAGCCCAGTCATTTCCTTTGCTGGCATGCTGACTGCCCCGGTAAACTTTCCACCTGATGGAATCCCTGGTTCCCAGCGGCACTTTGCAAGGGGACATCCAGGCTTTTCCATCATCACAGCAGCAGCCTGGCTGGGTCCGGGGCAGCAATGGGCTCTTGCTGGCCCCAGCACCCTGTGCCAGCGCTGCCAGCCCTGGTGACACAGTCACCAGGAGCTGGGTGAGACGAGATGTGCAAGGCAGGCGCTGTGGTCGCTGTCTGCAGCACACGTGGCTTGTTGTGAGCCTGGTCCTGGCTGTGGCCAAGCCATCAGCTTGGTGTGCAAGTCTGTGCGGTGGCCTCAATTGTACCGAGCATCTATGGGATGGTGATGGGTCAGGTTTGGCTTGTTTGGGTTTCCTGGCTGTGCAGCAGCAGGGATGTGTGTGTGTCTCTGCCTGTGCTGGTGAGGAGCCTGGAGCTCTGGTAGAGAAGGAAAACAGGGCTCCAGTAAAGCTGCTGCTCCTTAGTGTTGTGTGAAAGGGTTTAAAAATAAAGCAGCTCATCCTCATGCCGGCCAGCGTTTGGGTTTGGTGGCTGACAGGCACGAGCAGCGTGCTGCAGGTAGCTGATGGACGTGCTGATGGCTCGCTCTTGGGGAGCAGTTGTGTGGCTTCTCTGGGATCCCTGTAAATCAGCACCAACATCTGCCACCAGAACACATTGCATAGGGGCACAGGTCCTGGCTGGGGGGTGTGTGGCTGCAGGTGTGTGCCCTGGGGACGTGGTCAGGGTCTCTACTGCGGTGTGTGGACATGGACTGGGCTGCATTGAAGCTTGCAGGGAAGGGAGGCAGCAGGGGACAGCTGCAGGGTAGGGGAGGGCAGGGATGCAGCCTCCTCTCACGTGCCCAAAGCGATGCCACAGGCATGTGTGACACTTAGGTGTGCCTATCTCCTGACATTTGTGCTGGCCACCGGGGAGCCCTCACAACACCAAATCAAGGCTTGGGAAGCTCACCGTGCTCCTGGCCTTGGGTGAACCATAGCACCAGCGCACTGCTGCACATGGACATGCCCGGCTGTATCCAGGCAGTGCCGTGGTGCTCGGTGCCAGAGCGCAGCCAGGTTATCCCATGGTGGCTGTGAACTCGGAATCTCTGGTTTGGAGTCAGTTGCTCTGAGGGAGGCTGCAAATGAAGGAAAGGAGGAGAAACGCTTTTCCTTCTTACCAAGCAGCAAACAGTTCAGTTGGCAGATGCCAAACAAGAGCCGTTCACGCCAGGCTGATGGGATGCAGCAGTGAGGTTTGCCATGGGACCTGGGGCATGCCGTAGAGCAAATAGGGATGGAAACCAAGTGCCAGGTTCCCATCTGTGAGCCAGATGGAAAAGAAGGGTACTTGTTTTGTTTTCAGATCGTCATGGACGTTTGGAAAACATGCAGAATTTGGTTTCAATAGCAGGAAAAAAAGGCGCCAATGAAACCCTGTGGAGAAGCAGTTCAGTAAAACTTGAGCTGATTATTTCTGTAGCCAACATTTTTCTCTGCATTAGGGCAAACAGGCCAGGACATGCTGTCAGAAAAGCTCAGTGAAAAAGCATCTTCAGTTGAAGAACTCAATGGAGGGGCAAAACCTGATGGCACAAGATTAAGCTCTGGCAGTTTTGATCTGTGCAGTTGTGTCAAATCCTGTTATTACGGCTGCTTGAGGGGAACAGGCTGGGAGATGCCAGATCCATGGTGTTTGGTGTGCAGGGACCCTGGGAACGAAGGATCCCAGACTCAGTCATCTGCTTGGTCTTAAAAATGCAGATGGGGGCTGAAAAGAGCTATGGCAGAAGGTGACAGAGCTGCTGCGAGGGCTGGAGCAGCTCTGCTCTGGAGCCAGGCTGAGAGAGCTGGGCTGGGTCAGCCTGGAGAAGAGGAGGCTCCTGAAGGGGAGACCTGAGAGCAGCTCCAGTGCCTAAAGGGGCTGCAGGAAACCTGGAGAGGGGCTTGGGACAAGGGCCTGTAGGGACAGGCCAAGGGGAATGGCTTTAACCTGCCCGAGGGGAGACTGAGATGAGCTCTTAGGCAGAAGCTCTTCCCTGGGAGGGTGCTGAGGCGCTGGCACAGGGTGCCCAGAGAAGCTGTGGCTGCCCCATCCCTGGCAGTGCTCAAGGCCAGGTTGGCCACAGGGGCTTGGAGCAAGCTGCTCTAGTGGAAGGGGTCCCTGCCCGTGGCAGGAGTTGAAGCTGGAGGAGCTTTAAGGTTGAGCAGGTCCACATCCCTCTTGTGGTGGTGGCCCCAGAGCTGAGCATGGAACTGCAGGGCGTACAAGTCTCACAATGCCTTAATAGTGCTGCTCTTGAGCAGCTCTTATTCCTGGTGTTCAGAGCACTTCCTTGGAAGCTTACACTGCACTTTGCTCCCCTGTATGCTTAGCCAGGGACATGACAGAATTACTTATTTTCTGGTTAATGAGTAATTAGTCCAGTACAGACAGTTTGGAGGTTGTAGCTATAGATGGTGTAGCTGTGGCTGGGCTGCAGCTCCGGGGCCATGGTGTGCTCAGCACCGGCTGTGATGGATACAGCTCTAAGGGAGAGAGAAGTTAAATATCTCTTTCCCCCACGTACTGCTGGCAAGGAGTCAGCGTGCAATGAGTAACTGAAAGCCCTGTACATGGAAGCGCAAGTGAAGTCTTCGCATGTTGACACATGCTCCATCGCCGTGCAGTGCTAGGGCATGAGCCTTCGTGACAGCAAGTGCCTCTGGAGTGGGAGGCTGGTACTTTGGGAGAAGACAAGGTGTACCTATGCAGTAGGGCTGGATATGTCCCTGTGTGCTGTGTGTAGCATTGGATCTAACACAGGAGGTGTGGTTTCTTCGCTCAGCAGATTTAGGTATATGTGGAATCAGCTGGATTTGATGTGTTTGTGTGTTTTCTGGTCAAAGACAGCGAGTTCCTGCACACAGCTCTTCCTTTGTCCTGGGAAAAGACAAAGGGAACGGCTGGGTGGGAGGCATTTGGCACCAAGGGAGCACAGAGCAGTTATTATTTAGCTGGGTTTACTTTGCAGCCAAAGTGCCTTTGGCACAGTGGAGGCATTTTAAAATGCTGACCCTTCACCATGAGCGACTGAAGCCTGAGGGTCCAGACGCAGGCACTGCGCTGGCAGCCCTAGAGCAAGGTGCTCAGCGCCCCAATAATGGTCTGTATTGGTTCCAAATTCTGCCACCACCTTGTCACCAGCTTTCCCAGAGCAGGGAAAGGGAAGTGCAGCGGGATGGGTTTTCTTTGCCATGTGAAGCGGATCCCTGTGTGTGTTTTTCACTGTGAGCATCCTTGACCATATCGAATGTTCCTGACACGTGCTCCCATCCATCCAAGCAAATACAGTGGAGATGAGCGCTGGTGTGCACCCAGGCGGGCTCATGGCAGCATCTCTTCCTTCCCAGCAGGGATGAGAAACCATCTTCCAGAAACGGCTGCCATAGGTCTTAATGATGATGTTATTATTAACACTATATCAATAATGTTTTGTTATTGATAGAATCACAGAATGGTTTGGGTCGGAAGGGAGCTTCCTAAGCTCTCATCTGTATCTCCCGTGCGGCAGCTTAAAGCCATGATTAATCAGATTTAATTCTTGGAGGCACATTTTAGTCCTCAAATCTCCATGTTCCCAAATTAAAGCCCCTGTGTGTGTTTCCCAGGAGGAGGCATGGGCTATGTGCTTAAACCCGGTTCATCTCTCTGTCATGTAGCTGGTGCTACTCTGCAAGCCGGGCACAGGTACCCAGCTTCCCTCCGCTGTCAGGGTACATTCATTCTGCCCGAAAACAGGCACTGATTGCAGCTCGTTCCTGAATTATAGCCCAGAGCAAACTGGAGGAGCGACCGCATCCCTCCCTGCTTGGGGGTTTCCTTCTCCTTGTTCTGCAGCAGAAGCAAAGCCCAGCCATCACCCCATTGATGGTTTGGTTCTGGCAGGACCCACAGTGCTGTCAGATGGCACCTGGATCTCTTTGGAGCCCAAAAGCTTCTCATTCTTGATGCCTGTTGCTGAGCTAAGGATCCTGAGCAGCCCTGAGGGGAGGTTTCTGCTCCATTGCCCCTGCCTTACCCAGGCTTGCTGCGATGGCTCAGCCCATCCATGCCCCCAGCACTGGTGCGTGCTATGTCCCGCTCTCTGATAGCATGGCTAATTATTAAAATGATGCTATACTTTGGTCTGTGATCTGATTAGCTTCCTTCTGTGGTAGAACTATCTAATCCCCCACTAACATGTTTGAAGTCTATCCATGCGTGCTCCCGGCAGGCATGCCTTGGCTGGCAGATTAGTCACTGGGATGGAGCAAGCCACAGCTCCAGCTTCAGCGGGCAGAGACTCATGATGCTGCTTTTATTCGTCTTGTCTGGGGTTAGGAGCAGCCTGGGGTGGAAGTTTCCATGTTGGCTCCTGTCCTAAACCTCCAGCCGCAGCCAGGGCCAGTCGTGAGGCTGTGAGGGAGCCCTGCGGTTTATGGGGATGGGGATGGAAAGGAAGTTGGAAACACGTTAGTGCAGGAAGAGAAATTTCATTCTGTGCATTGTCTGCGTATGGTTTGTCGACCCCTGAAGTTACAGGATTGCAGCAGGTGATCTGTAAACTGTCCCTAGCCAGGGATAGGGCAGTCCTTCACCCCTTTCCATCTCTCTGCTTTCCTGAGGGGGAGCATCTCGGGACATGAGGAGCTATGTCCTAGGTGTTGGGGGTCTGATGTGGCAGTTGGGGTGTGTGGTGGGGAGATGGTGCTGGAAATGGGGCCAGGACAGCCCCCGGGCTGCAACCACCAACTGCCCATTGGGTTTGGCATTAAGAGGTGGTGGGGTCCCATCAGATGGCTGCCAGCGTTTTGGCCTGATGGGGCTTGCCTGTGCTTTAACAGGGCATTGGGCAGTGACCTTCACTGTGGAAATGAATGCTGGTGCCAGGGATGGGCGGAAATGTGGGTGTGGAGAAATGGAATTAAATTATGTGGAAAAATGCCTGTCTCCAGCCCGTAACCCCTGTGCCTGGATGAGCATTATGGCTGTGTCTGAACACAGCCTCTTCTCTTGCAGTGGAACCTGGTGTGTGAGGATGACTGGAAAGCCCCGCTGACCACGTCCCTCTTCTTCGTGGGAGTCCTCATCGGCTCCTTCATCTCAGGGCAGCTCTCAGACAGGTAACACCGCAGCTGCCTGTCGGTGAGGAAGCCGTAAAAGCCACTGTGCTCCCCTGGGTATTCAGCAAAGAGGCTTCCAAACTCGATGGGAATCTTAATCCTAAAGCCACCAGCATTAAGTTCCATGTGATCTGAATTTAGTCTCCTGACTCCTGCCCCGGTGCCGAAGTCAGTCGGTGTTACTGTTTGAAAGGGAGACGAGATAATCACTAAATCCCACTGGTGCCATGTGCCCGCTGGGAGCATCAGACAAGGCTGTGTGCCCCGTCGGCCTCCCCCAGAGCCCAGCACCTTCTCTGCGAGCTATTCACTGAGTTGCTTTGGAAGTGTTTTGTCAGTGAAGGGGATGCTCTGAGCCTGCAGCTGAGGGGTTCCCTCTGTTGCTGCAGAAACCTCTGCTAAGTCAAGGGCTGCTGCTGGTGGGGTGGCCTGGGCAGCATCCATGCACAGGATGGATGTGCCAACCTGAACATAACCCTGCTTTTGCTCTTACCTTCCCATAAGGCAATGCTATGGAATCCTAATGCAGAGGGGCAGGTGAGAGAAAGGGTACAATGACTACTCAGACCGAAACCCATTGGTAAAGCCATTTAATACATCCAGAGCATAATGGTGTTGCAATGTATAGATGCCAGTAGCCTAAAAGCCTTCGCTTCCTAACTTTCAGCTGTGTGGCTTGACATCTTCACTGAAGTTTCCTTTTTCTTCTGGTGAATTTCCTGCATCTTGGAAGTGAAAACATTTTTAGTGCTTATGAAACTAATAACCAGACTTCTTCAAGAGGAACCAAACCTCAGGTTGTGCCGAGCTGCATTGCTTGAGGTTGGCTGTTTGTGCTCCCTCCTGCTCTCTTACGCAGCCCCTCTCCACCAATGCATGCTGTTTCAGTAGCAATCTCTCTTTTGCAACAGGTTTGGCAGGAAGAACATCCTCTTTTTGACCATGGCCGTGCAGACTGCCTTCAGCTTCCTGCAGATGTTCTCCATCAGCTGGGAGATGTTCACAGTGCTCTTTCTCATAGTGGGAATGGGGCAGATCTCAAACTACGTGGTGGCCTTCATACTGGGTATGAACATGTCTGCATTGGATTCAGTACTTGTTTCATGTACTGCTATTTTCTTTTCCCCTCTGAGCATTTATTTAGACAGCAGTGAAGCCTCACTGGTACAATTCCTAGTTTAGACCAGTGTAAATTTTTTCCTCTTGGCTACATCAAGCCTATATTTCCTTTAGGTTTAGAGGAAAGGAAGAGAGCAAGAAGACTCTAAAGATGTATTTCCTTCTTCTTTGGAGAAGAAGTTCAAGGCAGTGTTCAGGGTTTGTTATCAGCAGAAGCAGGTCTGAGATAGAGAAGGCATTCAGGTTCCTCCCTGTCGGAGGGAATTATGGGGATGCCTGATGCAGGCCTTGGGTGGGAGCTGCGATTTGCAAGAGCTCTCTTGTGTGTACATATGTGTTTATGTCAGGTTTTGATATCACAGAACCCCAGCCTGGTTTGGGTTGGAAGGGACCTTAAAGCTCCTCCAGCTCCAACCCCTGCCACGGGCAGGGACCCCTTCCACTGGAGCAGCTTGCTCCAAGCCCCTGTGTCCAACCAGGCCTTGAGCACTGCCAGGGATGGGGCAGCCACAGCTTCTCTGGGCACCCTGTGCCAGCGCCTCAGCACCCTCACAGGGAAGAGCTTCTGCCTAAGAGCTCATCTCAGTCTCCCCTCGGGCAGGTTAAAGCCATTCCCCTTGGCCTGTCCCTACAGGCCCTTGTCCAAAGCCCCTCTCCAGGTTTCTTGTTGGCCCCTTTACATATTGGTAACCAATTTAGGTATTTTAAATGTAGGTATTTTAAACCAGTTGCATTAGTATTACAATTTGTACTTCTTAATATGAGCTAGTCTAAATTAAAACCTAATAGTTAATGCTGTTCTTTCCTACCCCATGAGGCTTTAATGCTGGGGGAGGGAAACAGAGCAGAAGAACATGATGTGAAATCAGTGCTGTGGAGGGGATGCACCGTCATGTCCCCGGGCAGCAGTGAGTCACCGCTGCCGGTGGTGGAGGGAGGATTAAGTAGGTCAGGCTGTCAGCAGGGAGATCGCTTGCCATTGCTGTTGCCATCCCAGTGCCACTGCTCCCCCTGTCCTGGGAGTTAACTCCTGTGTGGAGCTGATGGAGCCAGAGCGAGTGCCTGCCATGGGAAAGCAGTGACATGGGCACATACAAAGCCCCCATTGATGCTGGCTGTGCTGCAGCCCTGGCACCCCCCCATCCCCAAGTGTTTGTCTTTTCAAGGGGCCACCTTAACACAGGTTTCTCCTGTCGTTCCAGCTTCCAACGTCCAAACCTGCCTTGCTGCCCTATGCATAACACAGACCCTGCTCCAGCCTCCGGGGCTCTTCCTGCCCTTAGCACTATTGCTTCCATCTTCATGAGAATAGTTTCCTCCCAGAGATGGTGGCAAAAGTCTATAGAGATGTTTTTTAACCACATCCTGTACATGACACAGTGGCTGTAGGATGCTTTCATGGGCTGCTACCCGGCTACTGCAGCAGTAGCATTGTTAGATGATGGCATCTTCCCTGGTGGTATCCTACAGCCTGTGATGTGCTGGTCCACCATTCAGCCTTCTGTTCCAAATAAACATTGTTTGTTTCCACCTCACTGTAATTCACATCCTTTCATCCCATGTCAGACCTGAAGTGCTCAGCAGTGAACTTAACATCTTAGATCCCAATGGGTTCAGTGCAGGAGCAGGTTACATCCTAGACAAGCATGCAGGAAAGGCTCCCGAAAGGCTGCTGGCCATTCCCTGCCTGCTCCTGTCCATCTCTGACAATGCCTTAACCAAAGCAAACAGAAGTCACTCCTTCATCTGAAGGTCCCCAATACTCCCAAGCAGCTTTTCTGTACTGGGTGGGTTGTGTTGTGCTGCTCCTTCCTAAGACTGTTTAGCTTAACCTTCTCCTAAACGCAGTAAAGTATTGAGTGATGCTTGGAAAGAAAGCGTTGAGATGCTAATCCACCCTCCCTTGTTTTGAACAGGAACAGAAATCCTGGGCAAATCAGTTCGTATTATATTCTCTACATTAGGAATTTGCATATTTTTTGCAATTGGCTACATGTTGCTGCCACTGTTTGCTTACTTCATCAGAGACTGGCGGATGCTGCTGCTGGCACTCACGATCCCGGGGCTGTTCTGCATCCCGCTCTGGTGGTGAGTACCACTTTTCAGTCACGTTAACTACCCACAGAGCCCTGCTGGTGCTGGCCCTGTGCTTGAAGCCACTTGTGCATTGGTTTTCCAGAGCACTTGGGAATGCTGGATTTGATTTGTAGCTCTGGACACTGTTAACCACCTTTAGGTTTACCCCTGTAGTACCACTGCGTGATTCGTTCTAACTTTGCTTCCTTCCTTGTTTAATTTAAGCTGTTTTTTGATGTGGATTCACTTGCTGATTGGTACTAAAATCCCAGACTGGTTTGGGTTGAAGGGACCTTAAAGCTCATCCAGTCCCAACCCCTGCCACGGGCAGGGACCCCTTCCACTAGAGCAGCTTGCTCCAAGCCCCTGTGTCCAACCCGGCCTTGGCATCCACAGCTTCTCAGGTACCCCAGTGCCAGGCTGAGCCCATTCTCTCGCACGCAGCAGTTTATTGCACTTCCTATCATTAAGCAGTTCATTGCTCTCCATGTCATTAAGTTGCAGGCAAGCCCCCTCCCAGAGGCTCCGTGTGCCAGGAGCCCTGCGTCCTCCCAGCCTTGGCTTTGGCTGCTGGAGCAGGACCTTGCTTTGTGAGCTCTTTCAGCGTGTATAAGCGTCTGGTAAAGCCAAAGGTTGGCTCTTCCTTCCCCTGCTCCTCTCAGCCACCCCACTCTGTCCTCTTGGTAGCTGAGTCCATGTTTTCTTTCCTCTTCCCACTGCACACACCCATCCCAGCTCTGGAGCACTGGTGACGTGTAGGTGCACCCTCACTCAGCCATCGCTGCTATGTGAGGTTTGTATAGAAGGTTCCTATGACACAGAGCCTTTAAATGTACCCTGTGCATAGCTCGAGCATTTCCACGTTGTGTGTGGTTCCCTAACAACATTTTTGCTCACCACTGCCTAAGTCACCCCCACCTTTGCTCTCTGTCTGGTGACATCTGGGGTTTGTCCGCTGGGCATCAATTACCCCTTAAAAACCAACCACCCAGGACAAGGGTAAGCTTGCATCTACTTCAGCGTGGGGATAAACACCTCCCATAGACTGGAATTCTCCTATTGATCCCGGTGGGACAAATCCATGGATTACATTGCCCACGTGCTTCTGTGCTGGCTGCCTTCTGCTGCAAGCAATCTGTCAGCTGAGAGTGGAACTCGTAGAGACGATACATGTGGTTTTAATAACTGTATGTGAGAAACGTTGAGCTGTTTATTGTGAAACCCATTGCAGGATCATTCCTGAATCCCCTCGGTGGCTCATCTCCCAGGGAAGGTACAAGGAGGCAGAAGTTATTATCCGAAAGGCTGCGAAGATAAATGGTGTGCCAGCCCCAGAGGTGCTTTTTGACACCGCAGAGGTATGTTGCATGTGTCCTGGTGCTTTACCTCACCAGAACGCTCCCCCTTTGGCCAGTTGACTTGTGGGGAAATGCCAGCACAGAACTGGTTCGCACCAGCAGCTCTTCAGGTGACTGTTGGTGCGAGGTAAGTGCTGGGTTAGGGAGTTCAAAATGAGAAGCCAGAGGGGCTTTCATGTGTTTGGTTTTCACAGTGGAATTCTCCTCCTCAGCAGTGCTTGGTTGTGGTTTTCAGAGCAAGGCTGACCCAGATTGCTTCAGCCCTTGCCGCTGAGAAGGCCCGAGGAGGATGTGGTTGTTCCCCTTTCAGCTTGGTTGTGGTGTTAGGGATTTGCAGCTTGACAGCCACCCTTTGTAGGCTGCGCAGGGGACCCTAAATCGGCAGCCGCATGTGCTGGGGCTGGGTGGCACAAACCAAAGCACCCCAGTGCTACACGGGCACACGAAAACCACAAGCAGCGATGGTGGTGAAGAATATCAAGCTCTTCAGGTCTGTTTTTCTGCTGTGTTTCACATGTATTGGTTAAGAGGAGAAAGCCCAGCACAACCCCAGCAAGCCAGGGAGCTCCTCAGCAGCAGCACGATGGCTGGTTCTTGGGCTCATCTCCCCCTCTAGTGGCTCTGCCCTGGCTGGAGCTCCTGAAGAAGCACAAACCGTTCTCCTGTGCAAAGAAACCAGCCACGCATCAGTAATACCCGTGTGTCTGTATGTGAGATCTCACTTCACTGCATTTTGGGCCTCCTGATGTCACCCGATGGAGCAGAAAACAAAGCACTGTGTGCTCCTTTGCAAGGAAGATGCTGCGTGCTGCACCTCCCATGGGCTGGATCCATCCCTTTGATGTCATGTTCACACTTTGGATGAGCTGCTGAAGATCTCTTTTCCAAGTGTATGTTCTAGTGTAAACCGAAGTGCATGTTGCAGTGATGGGAAGCTCATCCTACAGAAACCATGGGAAAGCATTTTCCTTACTTCACAGCCAGAGGGTCAGATGTCTTTCGTGCTGGACATGACTTTTCAGGCTCCAGTAAGTGTTTTGCTTTCCATCACTCCTGTGTATTTGTGAGACCAAGCAGCAGCTTCGCTGTCCGTTACTGCATGGGAATCTTGTGTGCCAAAGCATCTGTCCACCAAAGCCTGAGGATGATGTTTGCACATGAAGTCCTCCATTGGAAGTATTTCTCAAACATTGCTATAAAGCCATTCCTTGGAAACCATCCTCTCTTCCTGGGAAAGGAAATCCACTGGGTAGCCCCATAGGGAGGACCATGGTGGTTCCCTCTTTGGGCTCGGGGGGAAGCCTGGCCACGGGCGCTGGCTTTGTCCCAGCAAGGACTCTCCATGCAGGCAGAAGAGCTCCCTAATGCCAGCCAGAAGATTCCAGCTTCAAGCCTTAAACTGGACCCTCTGTCTCCAATGATGCCACCATGCTGAGCTCTGGCATCCGTCCTGCCCACAGCCAGCAGAGCTGGGTGGGTTTCTGCATTGATTTCCCATTGTTTGTGAAGGTTGAATGGAAGAGTCGAGTGGACAGTGCACAGACAGTGCCTTTGGTACTGAGGTGACTCCTGGAAGCTCTATGTTAGATCCGTAAGGAAATGTTGATGTGTCTGCCTTGTCAGCTGGCACCCTTTTCCTTAGTCAGCAGGAGCAGTGGTCTCAGTGCTACCTTTCTTATAACAAAACCCTGGAAACTACCACGAGTACAGTGGGTGCACACAAGCTTTACCTAAGGACTGCCCTCCCTGGTGCAGAAGCGGCCCTTGGGCTCACTGGTTATCCCCTGATAGAGTCATAACATCGTAACTGCCCAGACCTGTTGGGGGGCAGAGGTTGCTTTGCTCGCAGGTGTGTGGGAATGTTTTGGTTTTGTTTTCCTCTTTCCTTCAGATGCAGGATTGGAAGCCTCAGCAGCAGCAGAAGGCTATCCTTCTGGACCTATTTCGAACCCGAAACATTGCAACTATTACTATTATGTCATTACTTTTGTGGTAAGGAAATGTGTATTCCTACAGTACCCAGGCAATAGAACGGTTTCTGATCTGAGGGCACATGCCACAGGTTTAGATAATAAGTCTAAGCCTCAGAGCCCATCCACATGGTCCTTGGCCCTCTGTGTCCTTGCACCCACACTGCACTAATCCACAAGAGCATGGAGAGAACAGCATCGACTTAGATGTAAAATAGTTAGGAAATTATAGGTAACAGCTCGTGTATTGCAAATTCTGTTGCTTTGGTTTCTTTAAAGAAGCTCCCAACTCTGTAATCACTGTTTGAAGAGAAATGTCCTCCTTGAAGCAAAGGCAGCAACTCAGTAGCATAACAAGAAGCAGACCCATGGCCGGTGGTTTTGTTTGGTTTCTGTACACTGCCCATCTCAGTGAGATCCTGGTCCCTGTCTGGGCAGCCACAAGGAATGAGGACCCAATAATACCATATAGACAAACGAGGACCCTTTCCTGTACATACTTCCCCCAGCAGAAAGGAACTGGCTAGCACACTTGGCATGCCAGAGTAAGGCATTCCTGAGATTTGAAACCCGAACATCCAGCTCTCTCATGAAGATTAAATAAGATGTAACGGAACTGCTGAGGGTGGGAGATCCTGTCACTGGAGTTGGCTACAAGTAGGAATGTAGTTGGCATGGGAAGCTTTCCAGAGTTTCTTCACTGTGCCATTAATGACTCCATTGTAGTGAAAAGCCTTTGTGAGCGACCTACACAAAGCCTTTTACTTGATATAGTGTATGCAGGAAGGACAGAGAAATCAGAGGTCTCTTCCAGCCGCTGTGGACATGGTCACTGGAAGGGATGACAGAATTAGAAAGATGGGGATGCCACGATGCCCATGGCTTAATGGCACATCCTTTTTTTGTCACAACATCTGAGGCAACACTGGAGGCATTCAGAGACTGATGTTTCTGGAATCATTTGGGTTTACTGCTTTCCTCAGGTTCTTCACGTCAGTTGGTTACTTTGGCCTGTCCCTCAGCACTCCAAACTGGCATGGAAATGCCTACATCAACTGTTTCCTCTCGGCTGTGATCGAAGTTCCAGCTTATGTGATTGCCTGGCTCCTCCTCCGCTGCCTCCCCCGGCGCTACTCCTTAGCTGGCATCTTCTTTTTAGGGGGAGGCGTTGTCCTCTTCATTCAGCTGGTTCCTGCAGGTACAAGGTTCAATACACAACTTGAGCATTTAAAATGCTAGAAATAGTTTATGGTCCTAATAGTTCTGTGAAATTGCTGGAAACCGTGATCACATTTAGGATTTGAAGCCAAGTTTGTGCTCATCACTTGCAGCCATGATGTGGTTTTATGAAGATGCTGAGTCATGCACGGCTGTCATTTATTGTGTCAAGTTACTGAGCTTTTTATAGCCCAGGGGAACCTGGAATTGTAAAATGAGAGCCAAAAGTGTCCTGTGATTTATCTGGTTGTGCATAGAGGCTAAAAAACCCTGCAAGTCTTCCAGATTTCACTGTGTGTAAATCTCTGCAGGATTTGATGAAAAAAGGGTGGATTTAAGCTTGTCTTTTATTGCTGTGTAATCCAGTTTTGTTCCATTTCAAGAATGCTGTTTTACTTGGAAACAACCAAAATCTGAACAGTACAAAATAACCTGAGCATCTACATTGTGTTCAGTGGGAAGTTTGCAGCCAAGTCATCTAGGGATGGGGCTAATACAGTGTATAATTTTATATATACACACATATATATACATATGTATATATATGCAAAATGTATCATGCATTCTATAATTAAACAAAAAACACAACCACTAGGAAAAACCAGTGATCTGATCTTTGGGATATAGAAGAAATACAAGTAGTAAGTGCAGGATGTTGTTATTCACCTTGGTTTTATTTTATCTCCTCCAGATTTTAATGTCCTGTCTGTGGGCCTCGTGATGCTTGGGAAATTTGGCATCACAGCTGCGTTTTCAATGCTTTATGTCTACAACGTGGAGCTGTACCCAACGCTAGTGCGAAACATGGCAGTCGGAGCTACTTCCACCGCTTCCAGGCTGGGCAGCATCATTGCTCCTTACTTTGTTTACCTGGGTGAGACATTTTGTGTTCCTTGCTTTGTGCTGCACAACTGCCCAGAGAAATTATCTGAGCTTCTTTAGTGCAGGTTCAGCTTTAAGTCCCTTCACTTGTTGTCTCTTAAGTCCCTTCTCTCACCTTGGGTCTGTACATGGAAACGATCCGCATGTTGCAGGCAGGAAAAGGTAACAGAGATTAGGGGATTAAGGGTGGAAGTATCTGCTGACTCTAGCAGAACATTGCTGGTGTCCTGCTAGGGGGGCTTTGCTGGTTCACCATGGCAGGAAAGGGAAGAGAAGACTACTTCTTTTTGCTGTCTGTAACTCACCTATGTTGTCGCACATCCACATCCCAGTATGAGTGTAACAAACTGCACCAAAAATAATGAAAATACGCAGTCTTTATTTCATACTTGTACAGTGCAAATACAAAGCAAAAGGGACAGCAGGACTGTGATGCGCCTTAGGGTCTTCAGTCTCTATTGCAGCACAGGTAACGATAACAGTTTTTAAACCAAACTGTTGGTTGGGTTTTTGAGGTTATTTTTATCCCAGGTTTCCATAGGCTCAGCCTTTCAAAGAACTCTTGTTCCAAAGCCCTCTTGTTCCAGTCATCAGAATAGTTTCCTAAACCTCAGGAGGTTTTAGGAGAAATTCGTCAGCTGCTGATCTTTGCTACAGCTAAATTAGGACCTTGCAGTTCATCCAGCTCATGAACACAGAAGAGATCAAATCACAAACTTTGACTCTGTGTGCGATACCCAGAGGTCTTCACTTTACTGCTAGTTTATTCCATACATCATAAAGCATGTTGCTCTAAACCAACTTAAAGCTGGCAAGTCCAGTTTGGTATTTTCTGCACCATAAATACTTTAACTCCTAGCAAATCCTTTTTCCTTGCTGTGCTATTGTGACGTGAAGATCTTGCATCCTGCCCAAACACTTGTGCGCTGGCTTCAGGCTGCTGGCAGGGGCCGCTGCCTTCTAGTCCAAAATAATATTCTGGGTAGAGCAAGGTCAGAGCCTCTTGTCTGTCATGGGAGGCCTGATGCTCTCTCCGTGTGCGGTCAGGAAGGTAACTAAGGATTCCCCTGTTAGCTGCCTGTTAGTCTGTAATTGGCCTGTTCTTTTGCACAAGCCCAGCAGGAAGCACAATCCCAGGCAGCTGATGAGTGCTGGGCTGTTTGAGCACTTCTCCTCCCTCATGTTGAATTATTTAACAGAGGATTTGGTTCCTGATGACAGAGTAGGATTGAAGGCTCCAGCAAGGATCCCAGCAGAGCTGTTACCTTGCAGAGATGTTGGCTATCCCAGCTGGAAGTATACAAAAATCCTATTAGCTGCTACACAGACATGGGGGATGGCATGAAACCAATGGTAGGTGTTGACTATCCTCGAGTGCACACTGTAGTTTTAAAACTGAAAACACCTCCGGATAGATAACAGAAGTATATTGGTTTTGGATTTGCCTTTGATATTTATGAAGAGTTCAGCTAACAATTCTCAATTAATTCTGCATTCCAGCAATATTTGGAATATAAATTTTACCCATGGGGTAGTTGGTTGGGCACGTTAAGTACTACTGTTGTGTCCTATGTTCTTACAGATGCCTACGACAAACACCTCCCATATATCCTGATGGGAAGCCTGACTGTGCTGATTGGAATTCTTACCCTGTTTCTCCCGGAGAGCTATGGCAATTCCCTGCCTGAGAGCTTTGAGCAGATGCTGAAGGTGAAGTGGTAAGGTGGTTTTCCTTCATCCCATCATCACAAGAATTCAGCACCTCTTTCTACATAGTCCCTCTTCACAATCAGTAAAGATGTAAATCGGTAAAGAAGGCCAGGTTGGGCACAGGGGCTTGGAGCAAGCTACTCTAGTGGAAGGTGTCCCTGCCCGTGGCAGGGGGTTGGAACTGGATGAGCTTTAAGGTCCCTTCTAACCTGAAGCATTCCATGAGTCTATGATTCCATTTCATCAGATCCACTGCAAATACATCAGATCTTTCAAAGTGAACCTGAGAGCTGCTGTGCTTGAAAGTGGGCACCCAGAAAGCAAGGCTGACCCTCACATCACCTTCAGGCTGCTGCTTTCTATCATCTCCCAACACTTTCAATCCTTTTCTAGCACTCGCTCTCCTTTTCATTTAAGCTTCATTTAGTGGGATGTCATACATTCCAAAGCACTTCACTCTTTCAGCGTAAGTTCATTAGGTACCACTCCAAATTAAACACAGGATTGCAGTTCTCTAGCCTCTTTCATTTGGGAGGCTACCAGTTCACCAGTTACCATCGGGGAGGGAAATACTTGGGAGCAGCAGGCTTCTTGCATAAACAGATGGAAGCAGCTGAATGACAGTGAATTATGTTCAAGTTCCCAGTGTTGTTTTGCTGCACTACTTCTGCCATCCGTAAAGGATGGCATTTTCCCTAACACTTCTGTTGGTGGTGTAACATGGTTATTTTAGTGGTGGTAATCAGGAGGGGGAAGTGTCTGATGACACCCTGTAAAATGTTCCCTGGCTTCTCAGTCTTTTACTTGATTTCAGTTTCAGAAATGGGCAACAAACCAATGGCATTAGGAATGGAAAGGAGAGTCCTAAGGTTCTGGTAACGCCCTTGTGAAGGACACACGCTCAGAGGGGCTGAAAGAAGAACAACATCTCGGAATGCATCTTCTGCCAGAGGAAAACCCAACAGTCAATGCTACTGCACCATAGTTGTTATCCCTTGTGCTACTCTGCCCAAATACATAGTTTACTAACAGATGCTGTCTAGCCCTGTAGGACTCTCAGTCTGTAATTCAGTGTCCTGACACCTGGGGCTTCTCCCTTGCTGAGAAATGGGGGCCTGCCTGTGCTAAACACAATTCAAGGAATAAGCTAGAAATGAGTGTTAGGAATAGTACAGCAATGACTCCAGTCAGTCGGGTACTCAATGAAAGCTGCTCAAAGGAAAGAAAGGGTAGTGAACAAAATGCTCATGGTTTTTCTCACTGTGCCTGTTGACTGGATGAAGGGGAGCTGCGCTCTGTCTCTGAAAACCCCAGCACGTGCCCCTAAAGGGAAGATCTTCCTTTGAAATCTGGGACCAAAGCCTAATAGACTAAGTAGGATCAGGATTTCGTTGTAGCAAAGCAGACATGCACTTCAGTGTAAGGATGTGGGATTCGTACAAGACAGCAGAGTATCTTTTGATGTCGCTTGCTTTTCCCAGGAGCTGGGATCCACTTGTCCCTGTAAAAGCTGATGCTTGTTCATAAAGCCTGAGCCCACTGAAATCCTTGGGCTTCATGAACATTTGGTACCCTTGGGGATGGAGGGGGAATCTTTAACACTGAGTAAGGACTACAGCTTGCTGACCACCTGAGGGGCTGTGCCTTCTTTCAGAAGACACATGGGCTTAAGCAAGTCAACGACCCCATCCAAACAGCTTTTAGCTTTCAGGTGTTTTGTGGTATATGGGCATAAGCAGGGTTTTTAGATCTTTTGGGGTTGTGTTTTTTCAAAGCATTTCATTTGAAGATATACCGCATCATTCTGTACCTTCAGAGGAAGTACAGAGAAGAGAGTTTTAAAAGCCTCTGTGTAGTCTTTGTACCATTTACAGATTTAAAGGGGATTTGATGCTCACAGAAATCTGTTCTGGAGATGTTCACCCGCAGCTATGAAAAACCACAAAAGGGCTAATTTGGGACCATAGGTTTTTTTCAGAGCAAAAAAAACCCACCAAACCACCACCAAATCCAGTGATTTGTTCTTCAGATCCTACAGGTTATGGATGTATTTAAGTTCAGCAACACTAGATTGGATGAAAACAAATGCAGAGTTTAGAGTTGTGCTACTACTGTTTAATGGACACTACATAGCAGAATACCTTTTATTTTCCTATTTATTGGCAGTGCATACAGTTCTTGGGCACATAAAGTCGATCAGACCTGGTAGACTGATTTTTATCCTCTGTAAGTATCAATTAGCCATGATTTGACTTCTCTAAGGGCCAACAAAAGCATTCTGTCTTGCCTCTAAAGGGGGAGTTTGTGGCAAGCTGGTCTTGTGCTGGCACTGGGCATAGGAAGGAGGCTCTCCCTCCCAAGTTCAAGCACAAATATAAAGCTTTATAACATGTACAAGGAACTTGTGCAGTTACTTTAACCTGCCCTTTGGGATGCAGAAATACCATTTACTTTCACATTAGTTTGCTGCAGTTAGGCTTTTGCCATGAATGTAACACAAGGCAACCATTATCCTGTGATCCTTGATGTTCTCATCCTTTCTCAAGCTGGAATTTCTCTGATATCAGCACTATTTAATCTTGGGTTTACTTACTATAAAGTTAATCTATAGAATAGCAGTTTAGACATAACTACATTTGTCAGCAAAGCCTTTGTATCAGCATGGGGCAGGGTTTGACTTGATTAAATAGAGGTGGCTGTATCTTTATGAAGATTTTTATATCAAGTTGATACTTTGTGTGATTGTGGGCTTGGGTGTTTCTAAAAATTAAATATTTTTGTACTCTTGAACTGCGTGGTAACTTAAAAAAAATTATTTTTCCTTTTTTAAATAAGAAAAAGGGTTGTGCTGGGTTTTGGTTTAAATACCTTGTTTTAATCGGTCTCATTTTTTGTACTCGAGCTCAAGCTGGGGTCACATTTTAGTGTTTTCAATGGCACATTTAAACAAAGGCAAATCTTTCCCAGCTGTGGAATAACTTTCTGAAAAGCACACGGTGTTGTTCCAAGGCCTCATGGTGCCTGAGGATGGTGAAAAACAAGAAAAGGGGATTGCTTCAGCTCATGAAGCATTTGCACTCTGGCAGTGGCTTCCCCAGGCTCGCAAGCCCCAAAGAGCAATGGTCTGTGGAAGAACCCAACAGGGATGAATCTGCAGTGCTGGGTTCTGGCCAGTTACTATTCTCTTAGTTGTAAAGCTGAAGCAAACAGCACTGGTTTAGTAGCCGCTGGCACAAGTTAAATGTGTTGCTATGAGCTATTTAAGCCTCTCCCTGCGATCCTCAGCGGGAAGGGCAGGAGGGAAGCACCAGCGGGATCGTTCTCACTGACTGCAGGGGCTGTTGCGCTGTGCCTCAGCTGTCACCGCTGTCACCTTTACCTGGGTCTCTCTGTGCAACCTTTGCTCCTGGGCTGTTTCACTGGATGTGCTAAAGCATATATGAAACTGTAGCAATTGCCACTCATTCACTTATGTCTTCATGGTAATAAAATGTGTGCTGGCATTGTATAACCTGCTTTCTGTGTGGAGTGCAATTGAAGAGGAAGTGTCCTCGCTTTAACGCTTTGGGCAAAGAGGTGTAAAAAGGTAGTTTAAAATGTACTTAGCGTGGATAACGGATGAAAATATAACCCTAAAACAAGCTCTTCCACAAATAAGCTATTCTACACAGGCTGTTACGGTGTAGTACAGTTATTCTGGCTTTCAGATGGGTCTGTCCTGACTCCGCAATCCCACAAGGGCATGGACACAGACCCTGCCCAACCTCAAGGCTGATTTTGAGGTTTAACTTCTTCTTTGTCCATTTTACGCATGGGTTTTTTTTCACATCTTTGCAATTCCCACACGGAACAGGAGATCTTTTCAAACAAAGGCATTCAAAAGCGCTGTAAAAGCTGTACATTTGGTGGTGAAGAGATGAAGATACCATGCACAGCAGGCTGGTCGGAAACGTGGATAGCCCGATGTTGGCAGGCAGGGAGCAGCGTGCGAACCGGCAGCGCTCCTGCGCGCAGGGCTCTGTGCCTCACCCGCACACCGCGGCCGCCTCTTCGGCCCTTGCTGTCAATACAAGCCGAGGCGCTGCCCGCAGCCAGGCCCGCGCCCTCCCTCGGGCCGCTGCCCGGCGCTGAGCTGCACCGGAGCCGGAACCGGAGCCAAGCCCCCGCCGCGCCTCCGTGCGGGCGCAGGGCACGCCGGGAGCCGCCTGCCCCAGCTGGGCCGGGCCGGGCCGGGCCGGGCGGCGGTGCCGGCAGTGACCGGCCCCACCTGAGGGGCCTCCGCCTGCAAACCCCACCCCCGGCCGCTCCCCCGCCGGCGAGGCCCGGCCCATGGCGAGGCGCTCCGCGGCGGCTCGGGGTGGCCGCTTCCTGCCCCCGCCAGACCGGCCCGCAGGTAGCGGCGGCCGCAGCTCGCCATGCGCGACTACGACGAGGTGGCCGCTTTCCTGGGGGAGTGGGGCCGCTTCCAGCGCCTCGTCTTCTTCCTGCTCAGCGCCAGCATCATCCCCAATGGCTTCAACGGCCTCTCCATCGTGTTCCTGGCCGGCACCCCCGAGCACCGGTGCGTCGTGCCCAGCGGGGCCAACCTGAGCGCGGAGTGGCTGAACGCCAGCATCCCGCTGGAGCTGCGGGGCGGGCGGGCCGTGCCGAGCCGCTGCCGCCGCTACCGCCTGGCCGCGCTCACCAACTTGTCTGCGCTGGGGCTGCGGCCCGGCTCCGACGTGGAGCTGGGGTCGCTGGAGCAGGAGCCGTGCCGGGACGGCTGGGAGTACAGCCGAGACGTCTACCGCTCCACCATCGTCACCGAGGTGCGCGGGGCGCAGGACCGGGGCTGCGGGGGGAAGCGCGGGGTTATCCTAATGCCGGGTCTGGGTCTGTTCGCTTTCCCTTGTAAAAGTAGCATCTAAGCGCAGCGCGGTTAGTGCATGTGCGGCGGCTGCTCAATGGGCTTCATGCGGTACCTGTGTAGCGGCTTGGAGCAGGGGTCAGTGCAGGGATAGTGTGGGTGCGCCCGCCTCGTGGTTCGGAGAGGGCTCATTGGGCTCGGGAGATCAAAAGGGTCTCGTTTTGTTGTGTACGATGCAGCAGTCGGGAAGCCCTGGCGTGATGCTGTGTCCGGGACGCTGAACTTCACCTGTTCAGCCCGCGATGCCGCTGCTTTGACCGTGCCCGCTGCTTTGATGTCCCCATTCACCTGCAGGGGCAGGTCATGTTCTCCTCTGCTCGTAAGCACCCCATGAGCTAAGCCTGTGGTCAGGGCAGGCAATACAGCTGAAACTGTGCCAATGGTCCCTCTTGTTTTAGGTGAAAGCTGAAGTGATCTGCAGGCGCTGATCGACTTAAAGTGCAAGGAAATAGATTTTGAGGAACACTTGAGTTTCCAAACATGTATAGTTTGTTGGGGTTTGTTTCAAAAGGCTTATAAAGCGTTTGTACGGTCCCATTGCCTGTTTGTGCCCGTGGACAAGTTTTACAGAGCTGGAACTATGATTGCTGTTATTCTTTGCTGTGCAAAATGGGGTGTTTGGATAGTGATGGGTGTGAGCATCTAATGAACATATAAGCATTAAGTACAGAGCACGGAAGTCTTCCTCAGGAGGACTGGGATGAGGAAGGGAGTGTGGGAGAGGAGCCGTGGCAGCATAGGGACTCATGGAACGGTGGCACTGGAGTTGTTGGAAACTTGCCTCAAACATACACAGCAGCAGGGCCTTGAGTGATGCACAAGGCATCACCTCACCTATTTCTAAAGAGCTGCTAGAGAGGATAGCTGCTCTGAATCTCTAGGCCTTGCTCCTTGCTGAAATGCACTGTTGTGTGAGGCTGAGCTGCGCTCAGGGCAGCGTAAGGCAGTTGGCATCTTCTCACAGCAGTCCCATTCAGGGCTGAAACGCAGGTTTTGTTCCAGTGCCTTGCTGTAATGTTCCACTTGGCTTAGACATGGTTTCAGCTTTGTCTCTGGAGCTTCTTCACTGAGCTTTGCCTTGATGTAAATTAAAACATCCTGAGCTATCAGGGTATTGTCCAGGAGTCCTATAATCTATGAGAAACAGGAGCTAACATCTTGCTGCGCCTCCCCAGCAGCTCTGGTTTTGGCAGATGTTGTGTGCCTGTGGGAGGTAATGTCTGTCTGCCCAGACATCGTGCACCGAGGCAGGGTTGGTTTTTTTTCTCCCTTTATTAATGCCTCCGAGGGAGTTTTGCAAGAGCTGTGGCCTTTCACATACTCACAGGTTTTTGGTGTTAAACTCGTTGCATTTCTTGGCTTGCTGCTGCTGCTTTCATGATTGACCAATCTTGTGTTTCGTTGCATATCTCGCACTCATTGAATAATCATGGAGACCTTTGTCCCAGATTTGTGCAGCCAAGGGAGGGGGAAGGGAGAATTGTTTTAAAGCAAGCTTTTTGCTGAATCTCTCCTGCCTCTGGATAAAGTCCTTGTTTATAGTTCTGCTTTTCAGGGGTTTAAAGCATTCAGTTCCCCCTCACTTGGGGAGACACTTCCTTTTCTCCCACAGACTAACAACAGAAGGTTGTTATTAGCCGGTCTGCAGTACTTAACCAGTTCCCATGTAACAAAATCCCTTTCTTTTACTTCTTGAAATGCTGTAGCTTGGGGGATGAGAAAAGCTTTGCCTTGGCTCAAGAAGCCGTCCGTGTCACGCTTACTCCTCCGTAAGTCCCATAAAAAAAAGAATGTAGGAGTAATAAAAGTACCTGTGAGGTAATAAACAGAATAAAACCCGGGGTAATTAGGGGAAAAGGCTAACTTCTGCCAGTCTGACCTGTTATGGGGTTATACTGAATAACTGGGAATAGAATTGAGCAATGGAGTTAAGAGCATGAGTGAACTAGAAATATGATATAAGGAGAAGGTGTTAGATGATACAGCAGTCAAAGCAGTTTAGTCCACATGGGAGTAATTCTAGTGTACTGAAACATAAACAGGCACATTTGGTATACATGTGTTCATCCTCTGCTTCTAAGATGTGTTGTGTTGTTCATCGGTTTGAAACCGGTTCAGGGCAGGAGGTGTGCTCAAGGGCTGTGTGGTTTATGCCTGTTGTGCTCTTACAAGCTTCAGGAACTGGCTTTGGCGAAGGAAGGATGCGCGTGGTGAGTACTGCCAAGAGTCCTGAGGCTTGGCGCAGGGCTGGTGCTCTGTCCTGTATGGACATGAAGGGAGAGAAGGTTCTGGGCAGATCTGAGGGCCCAGAGGTTTATATTCCCTGCCCACCAGGGATTCAAGTGCCCCGCTGTGCTGCGAGACCTGCTGGAGATCAACAGGTTATGCCAGACCTTCAGGAAGGAAGCGGAGACGGCAGTGGTGACATCTGGAATGACAGAAATGGGCGCTGTGGTACAGCTGTGGACCCAGAGGTTTCCATGTTCACCCTTTGGAAGGCAGAGGGATGTATTGTTTTGCTTTACCAAAATAACCCCGGGTCATGGTAGACATTGCCCTTTTTCTCCAGCCCTCTCAAAAATGTGATGTGTGAGGGGTAGTTCAGTTTCTGCACTGGAGTTGTAAGATATTTGTCACTTCCCTTCCTGTTCTATGCAGGTTTTCTCTCTGTAACAATTGAAAACAACAAGGGGAGAAGTTGAGCAGCATGTATGTTTTGTACATACAGACTTCTGTTTGTGTATGGATAATGACCTTTAATGTCACATTTAGAGCTTCGAAGTATTTGAAATACACAAAGGTATTGTCAGAGGAAAGGGTGTTTAATAGCACTCATAGCTCTCGAGTAAGCAGAGTATGTTTATATGGGTATAAACAAGACCAGATTCTGAATCAGAGCTTGGGAGTACCCGGTTGTGAGGCTGTGAGATTGTTTTTGAAGAGCCTGCCTCTACTTGCAGGCAGAAGCAAGTGGTAGGAGAGAGAGTACAGGAGATTGGATTGGCTTCAAAAACTTGCTAACATGTTGACTTTATAAAGAAAACATTGGCACATGGGCCCATCCCTCTTTGGTTTTCAACTGTGCGTTATTCTCTGCTAGAGGAAGACAGCTTAAAAAGAAATAAATAAAGGAGTGGGAGGACACCAGGTATTGTTCCTGTAAAAGTTCCTGTTCCTATTGAGCTTTTCCTTCTATAACAGGGAGTGAGGCTCTTGAAGTTGTTGTATTTGTCACAGTTCGTCTTTGTTCAGGGTTGTAGTAACGCTGTTGGGGAAGTGGGAGTGTTTCTGTGGTGGAACAGTTCTCTCTCATCTGAGAAACACCCTTTTGTCAAATGAAGCCCTAAATTCTACTGGTGGTGGCCTTGCAACTACTTGTAACTTTCACAATGTATTTGGTATATATTTGTTTGCTGTGATGCTATTGCAAGGCCTGACAATGTTTTGAGAACTCCTCTATAATTAGCCTTGCAATTTCCATGTTATGATGGATTGAAAATATCAGGCAAATTTTATCCTTACGTAGGGTGGCATCTTGTTATTAGCAGCTAGAATTCTGTTATTTCCTCTTTTGCCATCTCTTACAAGGTGATAGAATTGCAGTGAAAGGGAAGCAGGATGAGGGAGCTGCATTGGGTGTCTGGATGAGAGCCACTGTGGGATTTAGTGTTAGTAATTCATGAGGTGCCGGCTCTCCTTTCAAGGCATGGGGTGCTTTGCAAGTGCAGTGGACGCAGAGCCTGCACACAGGAAATTACCCCTTCAGGTTTGGAAGTGTCTGGAGAACACAGAGGAACAGTGGTTTTCACCTGTGGTACAGCAGTATCTTCAGCTGGACTTGGGGCATCCTGTCTGCCTGACCTTGCCTTGTGGTTTTAATGTGATGCTGTTATTTGGGGCTGTGAATGCTGTTCACAGTTTGCAGTTTAAAGAACTCAAAATATTTCATCTTGGAGTCTCCATTTTGATTGTGGCTTGTGTGAAAACTGCAGGGAAGTTTCCTTTTTTGATAGAAGCTATATTAGTGTTCAGTTGCATGTTGGAAAGGTGCAGGAAATGCTAGTCTAGCAAGACTGATGCAGTTCTACAGCCGCTGCTTAGTGTAATCCTAGCTGAACCTGCCATAATACTTCTTGTTCAGGTCTTCTACCAGTCTCCTCTTCCCACCCACCCTCACCAGCAGGTGGTATCAGCCAGGAGTCTTATGGAGGTGGATATCCCACCACACATCTCTGCTCCAATGCATAAGTATTTCTTGCTGGTTAGGTGTGAGGATACTGACAGGCATCACCCCAGCCTGATCATTGTTCAGGAAGAAGCTACAGCTCAAGCTGCCAGAGTAAGAAGATAAGTTTAAACCTCAGCAGAGGGTGTCCCCTTCTAAAGTTGTAATAAAATGGAGTGAGGATGCTCTGTGCCATGCCTAAAGCATTGAGTACCAGTGTTCAGCAGCTCAGTGCTTTGCAACAGCAGCAGCTGGTCTTTGAAACAAAGCTGGAGTGGTTTTCTCCTGTTTGGAGTCCCCCATACGTTGCTGGGGTTAATCTTATCTCATTCACTGGGGCAAAGGCCGTTAGAGCTGGCAGGCCAACTCAAAGGATACTAAGAAGTGAAAAACGCACATGATTTTAGATCACTGGGTCATGCTAGACCATGTCCAAACAGCACTGCCAGCAGCAGGATTCAGTCAGTAAGTACTGGGACACTCGGTGTTTGTGATGCTGGTCTTCTATCAGTGATGCTCCAGGGACTTCTTGGGCAACGTACAGCTGAGGGAAGGGTACGGTTGTGGAATGGTTCTGGAAGGCTGATGCCACCATCATTGACAAACAATAATGTAGACCTTGTTGGCCAGTTATTAAAAAGTTGAAGACTTCAACATTCATTTACTGGGTCAAGAAGTAACAGACCTTAAAATCCCTTTGGTCTGATGGTTGTGCATCTGTGGAGTCTGTAAATAACTGGTATTGCGCAACCAAGGCAGTTTTTTCCTTGGAAATTTGGTGTTGAAGTTCACTTTGGTGCCTTGTTGAAGTGATCTTCAGCATAACAGCTCCTAACATTGCTTTAGTAGAGTGGAGAGAAAAACAAGCTGGTAATCATTGCCACATTTAAAGAACCACTATGGTCCCAGCTGCCAATGCAAGGAGCTTTTGGCAGAACAGTGCAAAACATTTTACTACCATGAGCTCTTCCAGGCAGGTCTGTCCTCTGTGGTCTGAAGAAGTTGTTTGTTAATGGGCACAAACACATCAGTGTCTGGAAAGCCAAGTGGGCCACAGCCTCATGTCAAAGTACAGGGGGATGCCAACTCACAAGTACAAGCTGGTCAGCTGGAACATAATGACTTATTTAATAATGACTGTAAATCACTGAGCTAGAGTAGCTTTTAGTTCTGTGATTGAAGATGACTAGCTCCAGTAGCTGGTGCAGAGATGGTTCTTTGTGAGTAGGCAAGCCTTTAGTAATGCAGGACTTGTATTCGTGGTGTTTGATTTCCTGGTAAGTGTCATCATGTGTAGGCTTGTGATAACCACTGGGACCTGTGGCCTGCATGAATTTGGTAATGATCATTCACTGCGTAGTTCCAGCCAGGAAGCTTCAGTAAAATGGATCTGGCAACTTGGATTAGCCTGTGGGGTCATCACAGAACTGCTCAAATGTTCTTTAATCTGTAATGAAGTACAGCTTTTATGGAATAAATGCAGAGTTAATTATAAATGTTAATTGCAGGCTTTAATCCACATGATATTGATAACTATAGCAAGTTAAATCCCTTACGTGAGTGCTATGAATTTGTTATTAGAAAGCCAGTTCTGACAGGAGCTTCTGTAATGATGTATAATTGATGGTGTTGCAGGGTTTATTGAAGCAGTGCTTGGAGGGTTGGTGCCTGTGCCTCAGGTGGTGGGAGGCTGGAATGGTTTGGGGAGTAAGTGCAAGAATAATTGAGAGTTCTGAAGTCTGACATAAGGAGAGGTTTTTCAGACACAGCATCCCAGCATCCCTTCCCATTGCTTTCGCGGAGCTGCATCTCTGCAGCAGGTTACTCATCCTCCTGTGGAGGTGTTGTGTCCAAAGAGCACATTGTCATCCAGGCTCAGCCGAGGCTTTTTGAAGGGAGGGGAAGCCTTGTTCACCAGGAGACTTTCATGTTCTCTCTCTCTGCAGTGGAACCTTGTGTGTGACAACGACTGGAAGGGACCCCTCAGCACCTCCCTGTTCTTTGTGGGCGTCCTGCTTGGATCTTTCATATCGGGACAGCTCTCAGACAAGTAAAGTATATACACCGGAGCTGCTGGCTCTGTTTGATGCTGTTTCGTAAACAGTTCTGTATGTGAAGGGTCCTGTATCTGTCTGCAACTGCTAACACATCTTTGTTCCGTGACTGTCTAATCTGAATGTACGCAGTGCGTAGGGAACACGTCCTGAACTAGAACAGAATGGTACGAAGATTGTTAGTGGGGGTTATCTTTATCTCTTTATTTTTTTTCAGCAAAAGCACTTCTGCAGCAAACTGGTTTTATGCCAGGCGCAGGTGTAGGAGATAAGTTTTGTCTGGAAACATCAGATAAGGGATATTCGAATTACTTTGGACCATGATCAGAGGGATTCCTGAGGCTTGTTTTCCCTTTTTTGAGGTCAAATTTGGAACTCTGTGTGTAAACACCCATAGCTTCTTTCCTCATCATCAGATGCAGCATTCAGATCCGATGATCTGCATGTGTGGAAGCTCAAAGCTTGAGTGCTGCTCAGCTGTACTCCAGGGAAGCGAGGCTTTCTTGTCAGTCAATACAAACCTTAATGAACTGGAAGAAACCATTAGTTTTTGTGGTTTCAAGAGTCATCTGGTTTGTTTTTCAAAGCTCGGTTTTCCCAATTCTCTCCCTGGGATTTGCTGTGCAGAACAATGCGTGCTGTCTTCCTGATTGTCAGAGAACAGTATGTGGTCCTCTAACTTGCTGATTCGCTTGCAGGGGTTATATTTCTTTGAAACACAGTCCCTGTGCCATGAATCTTGTAGCATCGTTCAGGGCCCTTGCGTGGTTGCCTGCTCATCGGGTTGGACCAACCTTGACCTTGGAGGCAGTGATCCTTGAAAACCAAGCAGCTCTCCTGGACTTCTCTCCAGAGCAATATGGCATGGATTTTCCCCAGCGGATCCCTGATGAGGCCAGTGTTTGCTCTCCCAGTGATCCTCCCTTCTGCCTGGTTTCTCCCCTCATGATCCTGCACTTCACCGTGGTACAGCCAGCAGCCTTCAGCCCTTCCATCTGCAAACAGCTCTCCTTGTTTGCAAGCTTGAGGTCCAGCAGTGTCTCCTTTTCTCAGCTCCTAAGTCATCTGCATTGGGAAGTTACCATGAATGCATGCCAGAAACTTCCTGGGTTTTGTCCTTCAAATCCCCCATGATGGCCAGTGCCTTTGAACACAAAGCTTCCCGTGGTTGTCTGAAGTTGGCCTCCTTCTTGCTGACCAGGTGGACTGCAGTGGACACCCACAGCAATGCCAGTGTTGGTCTACTTGCTGATCCTGACCCATAAGAAGCTCTCGCCTGGCTCTTCATCCATCCCCAGACAGAGTTCCGTGCCTTCTGGCTGCTCTCCCATTTCCACTTTTCACTATGAGGTGTCTCCCACCATTTCATCCTGGTGCTGCTGCAGGACTTGGGTGTTTCGTTCAAAAGGGCTGCCAGCCCTTTGTCTGCTACAAGGATGCCACGTGTTTTGCATGGTAACTGCCCAACAGGTGAAGCAGGAGCAGTTCTGGTGGCAAAAGCCATGAGCTTCCTACTTTCAGAGTCACAGGAGTCTCCTCCTGCAGGTCCTTCACGTGGTGATACAGGCACTGTCAAGGAGACCAGGGGTGCAGCTCGTCCAGTTACTCTCACAGGACATTGGCACTGACTCCTACAACAGCTTGATGGGTTGGGTTGAGTTTAATTCCTTTTCTTCTTTAATACTTCTTCAGTAGAACTGCTGGAGCCCCTTAAATTGGCTCATTTTTTACCAAGAGGAACGGAGATTGCAGCATGGGATCACTCTACTGATAACATCTTACACACCTCAGGTTTACCTCTCCTTCAGAAGCTTTCCTTCTTTGTGTTTTACCATGCTCCTCTATGTCATGAAGTGTGCGCTCCTTAGAAAAGGAGCATCTCATACTCCTGCATTTTAAATAATTTGATGGTTTTATTCCTTATTCATACTGTCAGTAAATAGAAAATAGTGTCCCAGCATATACTTAAAGGCAACTTAAGTAGCAGCCCTTGGAATGTTACTTTCTCTTTGCCAGTGGATGTTTTAATGTATTTAGAATAGTTGTGCCTGTGTCGTGTTTTCTGATCCTCTGCTTTCTGCAGATGTTTTGTATCTCCCTGAGAATTCATATGAGTAATCTTATTTTTCTGTGTCTCAAGATTTCATTTGTGCTGTTGTGTAATAATCTCTTTTCTTCTTTCTTTAATCTGTCCATGGAAGGTTTGGCAGGAAGAAAGTGCTGTTTGCAACTCTGGCGATGCAGACTGGCTTCAGCTTCATACAGGTCTTCTCTACCAGCTGGGAGATGTTTTCAGTGTTATTCATGCTGGTCGGCATGGGGCAGATCTCCAACTACGTGGCAGCGTTTGTTCTTGGTATGAAAGTCCTGCTGGGCACAGTATGTGTTCTCTCATCTTGTCCTTTTCCTGCTCCTTTTCAGTACTGGCTTAGGGTTGATTTGTTTGCCAGGCAGCACTGTTAAGAGTGCCCTCACCACATGTGGATAACTTGTTCTCTCCTTGGAAGTTTCCAGTCGATAGAAGTGTAATCTGCATTAATTCTGTGGCTTACCATCCTAAAAAGGCAAAAAATCTATTATTTGGAGCAAAGTCCATCTTCTCATTGGAGAGATAAGACACGTAAGACATGAATTCTCAGGCATTTCTGTTGTCCATTTTGGGGCCTGAATGCCCTTTTGATTTAAAATGTGTACATCAAAAAAGCTTGCAATGCTTTTGGGGCTAATAACAAAATAGTCTTTCAGAAGGTGGTACAGGTCAGGGACCTAATTCAGGCATCTCTGAATTATTCCATAAAGAAGCTGTTTTCTCTCCATGAGCTGGAGAGGACCCTGTAGAGATCAAGCTGAGGTTAACTGCTGTGAATGTTTTGCAGTATGTCAGGTGGGTTTAGTTCCTCAAGTAAAATGTGAGATTCTGAGAAGATAAAAACAGAGAAGTATTAGCTACTGTGAGCCACAGAAATACTTCATGGCCCAGCTCTCTTCCTGTTTTATATATAATTACCTTGGTTGATGAAGGATCACTGCATGGAGCAGATCTGTGGTGCCTCTAAAATCAGACAGCACACTGCACTAAATGCTGTAGCTATCCTATATAGTGTATTTCAGAGCCAGTTATTAGAGGTGGGTTTGGTACGTGATGTGGTCGCTGTTAAGTTAAATACTGCCCTTCCCTCTGCTGTTTTGTCCAGGCACAGAAATCCTTGGCAAGTCAATCCGGGTGCTGTTCTGCACGCTGGGCGTCTGCATATTTTATGCATTTGGCTACATGTTGCTGCCACTGTTTGCTTACTTCATCAGGGACTGGCGGATGCTGCTGCTGGCACTCACTTTACCTGGGCTGCTCTGCATCCCGCTCTGGTGGTGAGTATAAGCTAAAAGACTTCAGTCTTTAACAGGTCCTGTCTGCAGGTTTTTAAGGTCCAGACTCCAACCGGCCTTCACCAGTGAAATTCAGGAATGGGCAGGTGAAGAATGGACATTGTGTCCTTTACTCTTCCCAGCTGCCAGTCCATAGCTTTGCGGGTGATGTGGCTCATGCCCGAGAAGCCTACTCTTCATTTCTGTAGGCTTCTATAAAATGAAGCGATGCACATATATAGAAAATAAAGAAAAATCAGTAATGCTCATCCTTCTGCACCAGCTGAAATCCATGAGTAAGCCTGCACTAAGGGCAGAAGGAGAAGCCGGTTGTTCTGGGAAGCTGGGCGATGCTCGGGTGATGTAGATACGGCAAGGTACTTGCACACCTGAGACTTCCGTGTTTTTCCTCCATAGTCAACTGCTACTTTTAGGTGGCGTGTAACGTTCAAATAGTCCACACGGTGGTGGTGTTTCCTCACCGTGTAGCATTTGTAGCTCCCTCCAGTTTCTCATGGAGTTGAATGACTGGTGATTTCTGCTTTCTGACTTGCCTTTATGTGACAGTATTTACAGTTGCTAATTGTACATGTGTTATCTTTCAAGGATGCACCTCTTCACGTACGAAATGCTACTTGTGTAGTCACGCTTCTGAATTCCTTTAGCTGTTTCCCATACTCTGAAGGTTTTGATTGCTCTTTTTTTTCTCTGAGTCATTGCTAATTTCTTTAGTCCTTCTCAAACCCACAAACACATTTTGGTCTGTTCTTGTCCAGCGTGCTAGTCTGCTCTTGTAAACCTGATTTCTGTTGTCATTGCTCGAATTTCTGCAAGATGTGGCAGGTTTTGAGATCTTCATACCTGGAACAATGTGGGCTGGTGCCTGCAGCAGTGCTTGTTACTCTCAACCTTTTATACAGGGTCATTCCGGAGTCTCCTCGGTGGCTGATATCCCAGGGAAGGTTTCAGGAGGCAGAAGACATCATCCGAAAGGCTGCAAAAACAAATGGCATTACAGCCCCGGACGTGGTACTTCACCCAAGTGATGTAAGATTGATTTAGCATCCATTGGACCTATTAATGACCATGTAAAGTGACTGATTTCCAGACATATGAATTGAGTTCTGCCTGCAGTGTTATTATGTACTTCTCAGATGGGTAAAAGGTCATCCTTCTCCTGAAAAGCAGAATACCCTTTCCTGCTTCATGAAGATTGCCAAGCCCTTGCTGTCCCATTCCCATGGGAATGCCAGCATGCATTCTTTTTGATCCAGTTTACAGCCACCTTTTCCTTTTTAAACTGCAGCTTTTGGGGGCAGGTAATGAATTTGAGGTACCAATTACTTTGTGATCTGAATACCAGGGCTGAACAGATTTGGTGCTTGCACATTCTAGTATAGTTCTGTAAGTCTTAACACAAGACTAATCCTGATGAGTGGCACTGGAATTAATGTCATTAGTTCATATTCAATTCCAATTACTCCATGCTAAGGAAAGCAAAACTTGAGCCCTGTTAAAATGGAGTAGGTAGCAGTATCTTTTCTTCCCACCTATTTCTTGGGACACATTCTTGTTTCCTGACAGTATCTCCCCTTTGTCTGCTCTGTTTGGTGACCTTAAGGTGTAAAAGTGGATCCACACTCATTCAGACATGACCTCTAAAGGTCAGACAGACAGAGTGTTTGCATAATCCAGGAGAATGGTGCCTTTCTAGGCAGATGTGTAGAACCTGTCTGGGCAGTTACCCAGTTGTGTTCTGGTTGACAACTGGTATTATCTTGTAATTTACAGGACAATCCCTTGTATGCTCACTTGCTTTTCAAGGCCTCTGTCCCAGGCTAAGGCAGATGGTTACACATTAAGTTTCTGAGTGTTTGCTGTTAACATTGAAAAGGCTTTGCTTGGGTTGAAGTTAGCTGAGGAGCAAACAAACTGCTTGTCCAGACTTATTTGTAGATAGTAGGAGAGACATCCTGGCCTTGCTGAGACAGAGAGAGAATGCCAGGAGGACTCAGACCTTCTGAGGAGAGCTTTTTACCTGGATAGTCATCAGGACATGGGTTTTTTCTCCTTCTTTATTCCTCTTTTCATGCTGTAGCCAGGAAAAGTCACCCATTGTGAGCGGCAGGAGAACAGAAAATCAGCTCTGGCTGCAACATCTGCTTAAGGTATAGGAGGAGTCCCTGGAATCCTCTATCTCCTGTTCTTAGAAAGAAACATTGATTTGTTTGCCATCTGAGAATGGGGTTAGATTACAAAGCAGCAGAAGGCAGGGGCAACGAAACACTGGACAAGGGGAAATGCTGACTTCTGCTGCAGGATGGGCTGGCATTCAGGGTGCTTGTTTACAGATAAATCATTGCACATTAACTTTAGGAAATGCGGATTAGCGTTCTGGCATGCAAAGGGAAATGAGCTTGATGAACAGGCGCTGTTTAAATGCAAAACTCCTGCCCATCTTCTTACTTTTCAAGGTCAAAGTAATGGCCTGGCTAAAAAAAATCAGTGCAGAGCTTCTCACCATCAGTGGGCTGTTTGCCCTGTTCCCATGTCTGCTCTCTGCAGAGCTGTGAAGCAGGAGGCTCACCGCCTCTTGGGTTTTCAGGAAGCTGATTGACACTGCAGAGAGGTTCTTGGGAATCTGGCTGGCTCTCAGCCCTCCTGCCTTTGGAATGTGAGTTCTTTGGAACTCTCCTCCTTTGGAGGAGCAAGGCCAGCTCGTGTTTGGAGTATTCCTCAGCCCCGGGCAGCTGGGGAGCAGCACCTGCAGCATTCAGGCTCTGGAGATTTCAAAAGCAGTTAGGATCCTGCAGGTGACTGGTTGCAAACAAGCTGCAGAGCACACATATAGAGCCTGCTTGATTGAGTTATCCCATATGAGGGGAGTAGAAATGCTTGGGTTACAGGCTTCATTTCGAGCCATCGTTTTGCCCTTCCTGCTCTTCTCTTATCTTCTTGTTCTAGCCTGTCCTGTCAGGGATTATGTTGTCCATTTATCCAGCTCCTAAAAGCCATGTTCATTTTTTTTCTCATCAGCTGTGGCTGAATTTTGCTGTTCCTGGTTTTGTTTTGTGGTTGGTTTGGTTGGGGGGTTTTTTTCCCTCCTTTTTTTGTTTCCTGTTTGCTGGTTTCTTGGCAGCAAATAGTGGCAAAACTGGAGTGCTTAGGAAAGAGCATGTGATTTATGAGAAAGGCTGGGAGCTGCAGAGCTGACTGAAGCTGACTCGTGGGAGGTTTGGCTTCAGGCAGAGGGAAAGCTATCAAACATGAAGAACTTTGCTTTTCTTAGACGACAAAGATTTATGAAGGCAAATACACTGCAGCTGGGCATGCACAAGCATCAGACCCTCCAGGTCAGAGCAAAATAGCACTCAAAGAATTTTCACCTGACTGCAGGGATTACCTCAACTTCATGTTCCCATTAGCTCAGATACAGTTTACAAGATGTGGAGAAGATAACGTATGTTTTGAGTTGAGGGACAGGAGATAAGGGCCACAAATCAGTGTCCAGCAACTACCCTGCCAAAAGAAACATCACTAACTGAATATGGAAGAGAGGTTGATGAGGAATTAAGTTAAACTAATGGTTACTTTTGTCTCTTTATTGGTGTGTGGTGTCCTGCAATACATCCAGCTACTTCTGCTGAACCAGCCTGATGTTTTAGGGGAAAAAAGCATAGTAAGCTGAACTAATAGAGTAGAGGATGGTATGTTAGACCAGGTGGAAAGAGTTGAGTAAAGGTTAAAGTCAAGAGTAGTTGCACTCTACTTTAGCTACAACCGTAGTTCGTTTCTGTAGGTAATTTATTTGTACATACCATGGAGTACCCGGTGCCAACAAAAGGCAATTCAGTCTTTAAGCATACTGGAATTTAATTTGAATCATAGAATAGTTAGGGTTGGAAAGGTCCTTAAGATCATCCAGTTCCACCCCCCCTGCCATGGGCAGGGACACCTCACACTAAACCATGGCACCCAAGGCTTTGTCCAACCTGGTCTTGAACACTGCCAGGGATGGAGCATTCACAACCTCCCTGGGCAACCCATTCCAGTGCCTCACCACCCTCACAGGAAAGAATTTCCTCCTTATCTCCAATCTAAACTTCCCCTGTTTAAGTTTGAACCCGTTACCCCTTGTCCTGTCACCACAGTCCCTAATGAAGAGTCCCTCTCCAGCATCCCTATAGGCCCCTTCAGATACAGGAAGGCTGCTGTGAGGTCTCTACACAGCTTCTCTTCTCCAGGCTGAACAGCCCCAACTTTCTCAGCCTGTCTCCATACAGGAGGTGCTCCAGTCCCTGATCATCCTCGTGGCCTCCTCTGGACTTGTTCCAACAGTTCCATGTCCTTTTTATGTTGAGGACACCAGAACTGCACGCAGTGCTCCAGGTGAGGTCTCACAAGAGCAGAGTAGAGGGGCAGGATCACCTCCTTCGCCCTGCTGGTCACGCTCCTTTTGATGCAGCCCAGGATACGGTTGCTTTCTGGGCTGCAAGTGCACACTGCTGGCTCATGTTCATTTTCTCATCAACCAACACCCCCAGGTCCTTCTCCACAGGGCTGCTCTGAATCTCTTCTCTGCCCAACCTGTAGCTGTGCCTGGGATTGCTCCGACCCAGGTGTAGGACCTTGCACTTGGCATGGTTAAACTTCATGAGGTTGGCATCAGCCCGCCTCACAAGCGTGTCAAGGTCCCTCTGGATGGCATTCCTTCCCTCCAGCGTATCAACCGAACCACACAGCTTGGTGTCAACATCCTCAGGTCATCCTCAGATCAAGGGAGGACGTGATCTCTATATACAGTTTATTGTGCTTGCACCTCATAGAGGTCTGTCAGGCGAGAGTGAATCTTCTAGTTGTGGAAAGAGAAGTCTTCAGTATTGTGAGGTGTTGGCTTGGCAGCTTACAATTCAAAAGGTGCTAAAATACTTCAGTATTGCCTTTCTTCATTTCAGTTCTGAGGTGGATAAAGTGCTAAGGATGCTCAGGTGGATACATGGGTTTTTTCTTGTTAATGTTCTTGCTGTGAGACTGTTAAAGATACCATTAAGCTGATGAGTGAGCAGCTGCGATAAATCCTGAAAACATACCGTCTTTTGTGATAGCTAAATATGACCTGGCTAGAAAACTGTGATTCTTCTCCTGCTGTATCGGAGTTGATAGTTTAAATCAATGGAACTTGTCTTCTTAAATCACCTTTTATATATTCTGAAAAGCCTGTCCCTGTTACTTCTAATTAAGAGTCTGAATCTGAGGAGTATAAAAGAGCCTTAAATTCTTCATTTCTACAGTCTTATTGAGCACCAAACTTGTACATGTGCTTCATGCACAAGCATCTTTGCATTGTTTCCATGGAAGTGGTTTTATATTGAGGAGCTGGAAAGTTACATGGGGAAAGGAGAAGTTTGTTGCCTTTCTTTGCCTATATTCTTAGAAGATCTTCTCAAAACCAGGCTAGGTAATGGTGAGGGCTCTTCAACTCATTAGCCAGTTTGTCTCGGTTTAAATGCATTACTGTTAATGCAGCATGAGGAGTCATGTACTGAATCTGCCCTGCTGCACTTTAATCTTGTTATTTCTTGCCTGGTCCTCCAGGTCCACTGCAGGCAGTTTATCACTTCGTTTGCTGGTTTTTTTTCTTGGTCTTTGGTCTTCTGGCCCTAAACAAACCCTGTGCTTTTACAGATCATGTGTTTCAAGTGTCTTCTCATCCTTGTTGCTCTCTTCTTGTCAGGGTGCAGTGATTTGCATGATCCTCAAGGTGCAGTGCTCAAAACTGGATGTAAGACCCTACCAGCAGTGACATATAAATCATGAATTAATGCTGTCACTTTATACTTCACGTATAAAAGTAACAATAAGCAGTTGCTTTGTGGAGCCTCAGGCAGAAGAAATCATTACTAATTTCAACCTAAATTTTAAGTGTCTTTACATGAGGGAGGAGCAAGTATTTTCACAGGTAGTTGGCTCTTATGGCTTATATGAGTTTGGGTAAAAGTGAGGCACCTGTTTTGGCCCTGCAGCGTATGCTATGGGGGGGAGTTACTTTCACAGTAATTCTGCTTGCAGGAAGTTAATGTTCCCATGTTTGTTGTTGTTATTTCCAGCTGCAAGACCTGGATTCCCAGAAGCAGCAGACATACACCATTTTGGATCTAGTGAGAACCCGAAACATCCTCACTATCACGATTATGTCAGTGATTATTTGGTAAGCAAGCGTGGTTCAAGAGTATGTAAGCACAAAAGCAGCAAACCAGTTCATACCTGCTCTTTGAACTCAAAGGTGTTCTGAAGAGATTCATACCAAACCAGCTCAAAAGCCAACAACCTGCTGGCTGAAGCAACAGAAATCTGGTTATGTAGGTTCTTAATCTCAGTAACAGTCTAGAAACACATCTGGATTGTTATTCCTTTCTGAAGCAGTCAGGCATATCCTGAACTGAGCCAGAATCAGATCAGCTGGTGATGATGTGTGGGAATCCTGCCTTATATTGGGCCTTGGGGAATGCTTTTCTGACTGTAACAAAGTCTTCAAAGAGGAGTAATTCATGCCCTGTCTTCCGGTCAGAGAACTAGAGGGGTCTGAACACATCCATGCTTGACTTAGGGTGGGGAGAATCTTCCTATCACTTTTGTGTTGTCTCTTAAAGGGATAAAGCTGCCTTTGAAGTTTTAATCTGAGATTTCCCTAGACTTTCCTGCTGGCTGCTCTGTCTCCCTGCCGTCTTTAGCTGGGTTTTGCACTAGCTGAAGCCATACTTTGATTGAACAGTTGTCATTCGCCTTTACTGGAAATCTCAGTGAAGCTGTAATTGCTCAGAGAGGGAACTTACAGCCTGCCAGAGGCTATAAAAGTGAGGTTTAATTAGTGCATGTACCTGCAGTGTCCTAACCAAGAAGGTCTCTCAAGTGCCTCGGGGCTAACTAAGTCTGTTTGCTGCCTTTTTGAACAGTGTTCCTGTGCTTTAGTGGGGCAAAGCTTTGGAGGTCAGTTCACATTGCTGCCAGCACGTACAAGCTGATGTGGCTTTTGGGGTCAAAGGATGACTTGGCTAATATTTAAACCAGATTCCATTGCCCATCACCAAGAATATCAATTCAGTTTCCATATATTCTGCATTACGAACCAAAAGAGCTCATAAAAGAAGCTCTGTAAAAGAGGGTAGTTGCAGGTAGCAGTATCACCTTTACATATTGCCAAGTGTTTTGTTCATTTTGAGTAAGTAGCGGCCTTTACACTAATCCCATTGCTGGGTTTGCATCAGGGAGGAGGAAGTTTGGCTTCTCACCCTGGGGTGTGTAAATACCTCTAGAGGTTTTCTGCAAAATGTAGAACTGTGTCGAGATCTGCCAATGTGATAAAGTGAGACAAACTGCTGCTGCAAGTGAGTTCCAGCAAGCACAGCTTATTGTGTATAGAAATAACTCCTAGGAGTACAGTGTTGTGGAAAACACCGAGTAACTACTTCTGAGAAGAATAGCTGTAGCTGGCAGGGCACGCTCGGCTGTATGACTTCATACTTTCCCAGGTACAATGCAACTTATTTTAAGCAATTGGACCATGAAGGCTCTTCCATGTGAAGTGAGGCAGAGGAAGAGCTTACCTTTTGTCAGTGATGCACGTTGTGCTGTGCAGTGATTTTGCTCCAGTTCTGTTCAAACACAGATGCTGAAGGAGATGAAGTGCTGAGTGCTTTGTACCCACCATTGCACCTGGCCATGTCCTGAGCCAGTGCCCATTATTTCCTTGTTTATTGTGTGTTGCTGGTGAAGCATGACCTTCTCTTCCCAGCATCTCCCAGGACATGACAGGATTTGTCTCTCAGGCCACTTGTGTGTTTCCCTTGATCGTGTGGGAGCCAGCTCTCATCTGGCAGCAGCACAATTAAGGTGGCAGTGTTCCTGGCCCCCAGGCTCTGTCCTGCTGCACTGACCAGCCCAGGCACTGAGCCATGCAGACGTGGCTTGGATGCTGCCCAGCCAGCCTGGGGCATGGCAGAGAGAATCCCCGATTGTTTGGGTGTGCTGTGCTGGTGTATTCCTTCTCTCTGACTTTATACACAAAGCATGGAGGGTAACGACCCAGAAACCATGTTCTTCACCCAGAGCTCCCTGGTAAACATAATGAAGAGCTATGGTACACCACAGCAGCAGTCAAATTTGGTAGTAAAGACTTGCAGTTTAAGACTGTAACTACTAGTAATAGGAACTGCTGTATCCCCACATTAGGAATGATCATCACCTATCTCCCAAGGTATGGGATATATGATACTGATACATGGAGGAATACATGAGAATTAGTCAGCCCCTCTCCATTGGCACAGTAAGCAGAGACAAATGAGGTATCTAAAAGTGACAAGTGCCCAGAGCTTCCTTGCAGGCTCTGAACAAGAGTGGGATGGACAGTTGCACAGTCATGCAGCGGCATCAGAAAAGATGTATGACCTCCCTAGCTGAAGGACCATGCAGCACCTATGACCATGGGCTCATAGACCTGTGCCTCAGCAAGGCTAGCAACAGCTCTGGAGTTACCTCATTGTGGTAATGCTGAATAGGATATTTTTAATCTTTTCAAGGAATAAAATATACTTAAATTCAAGAGCAACTTGGAAGATAAAAAGCATCAGCATTGTTAAATTGCTGTCTTGCTCTTTCTGAAGTTGGCACTTCAGCTGCTTCAGAGGTGAAAGAATCTGGCATATGCTGAATTTGCCTTCCGGAGTGGTTTTTGTGCTTAACAGATGTAACAGAGGTTCACAGCAGCCTCAGGAAGAAGAGAAATGAGTCTGATCCTGTTTTTCTGCTTCTTTCAGGATGATCATCTCTGTTGGTTATTTTGGACTGTCTCTTGACACACCTAACCTGCATGGAGATGTCTATGTGAACTGCTTCCTCTCGGCAGTGACTGAAGTTCCAGCCTACATTATTTCCTGGCTGCTGCTTCGAAATCTCCCGCGACGGTACTCAATGGCTGCTGCGTTATTCTTGGGAGGCTGTGTTCTTCTCTTCATTCAGCTCGTGCCTTCACGTATGGAATCGTTAGTTGATCTCAAATATGTATGATAGGGGAAGTGCAGTACCCTGCGCTAGGCAGATGTGGAGGAAAAGTGTGCTGAGGGGGACTAAATACAGATGTTCATTTCCTGTCTTTGTCCCTTGGCTCTCCGTGCTGCTGCACAAGGAGCTCACGCAACATGTCAATTCAAATGCATTTTGAAAGGTGGGTCATTGGCTTTGTGGTCTGTTGGGATTAGCATTGTAGTCCAGATTTGCCTTTCGTGCAGATCCCTCACAAGGTGCCCTGGTGTGGTCCAAGTGTAAAACCGGGACTAGACAAACCAGACTTTGATAGGAGATTACCAAGAAGCTGCAGAACTTACTTCCCAAGCAGCTGTCAATGACTGTCTCTTTATGGCTTGTTTCAAGAGTTATATTCAAGGGAGCCATTGTGGAAGCATTTTTGCTTGGCAGAGATGCTTGTACTGAATTGGTGTCAATAATTAAGATAATGTTTGGCAACTGGAAAGAAGGACAAAATAACATGTACTGGATATCAAACCATATGTATCTTCAGGACAGTCACATTAATTAGGGTTATGGACTCATTACTGATAACAATATGGAATATGATGGGGGTTGTTGTTGCTTAGCACTTGTTTATGCTTTGATTTGTAAACAAAAGAATGCACAAGAGCTGCCTTGCTTATGTTATACTGGTAATAGACGTGTTGTGAATCAATTGCACACTGATGCGATCTGTTTTCATTTTCAACTCTGTCCCAGTTAAAGTCAACCCAGCTTCCTATAATTAAATTATTGACTTGCAGCTAGGAATGTTAATGAGAAAGGAGAGCAGGAAACCAAAAATAACTTCTTTCAAATGTTTAACTTGGTTCACATTATTAAAAAGGGATAGAGAAAATCTAGATAGGGATAGAGATTATTAAAAAGGGATAGAGAAATCTGAGAGGACCTCTCCCATTCTTGCTCTGTTCTCTTTATTCTTTGCTTGGCAGGAAGCCCCATGCCCAAGAGGAAATTAAAACGTTGAGTCCTATAATAATTAAGAATTAAAACATAAAAACGTTGCCCATGCTTGTAGAGATCTACAGGGGAAAAAAGATGCCAGACGCTGGGATGAATTAGGCAGGAGTTACACAAACACAATGGAGCTGAGAGATGCCATGAATCATCAGAGCTCTATTGAAGTCTTTACTGCGTTTTGATTTCAGATATTCGTGCACTGTCTATTCTGCTGGTGATGTTGGGGAAATTTGGGATCACGTCTGCCTTTTCAATAGTTTATGTTTACACGGCTGAGCTCTACCCAACAGTAGTGAGAAACATGGGAGTTGGAGCGAGTTCCATGGCCTCTAGGCTGGGCAGCATCCTCTCGCCTTACTTCGTTTACCTGGGTAAGTAATCTCCTGTGTGTGGGGGGATGCTGGTGGATGGAAGGCAATACTTTCTGCCCCCATCAGTGTCCTGCCTCTGCAGGTCATTGGGCTTTTCTGCTGTTTAAGAGATGCTTTGAAGACTCACAATCTGATTGACTGAACGGGGACAGCTCTTACAGCTGTTGTTTCCTGGTCTCTTGAGTTCCTTAACCTTATAGCAACAATGCTTTGAACATCAGACTGTGAGGGGGGTTGGTTGGGTTGTTTTCTGCTGAAGGCATAAGTCTTGCATGGATAAAGCCCCGTACCTAGGTACAAACATCACCAGCGACTTGGAACTGATACTAGCTTGCTTGTTTGTTTAATGTATTCTGCTAGGTGCCTATGACCGATTCCTGCCTTACATCTTGATGGGGAGCCTTACTGTGCTGTCAGGAATTCTGACTTTATTTCTGCCAGAAAGCTACGGAATGCCTCTTCCAGACACCATTGATCAAATGCTGTTGGTGAAAGGGTAAGTGCCACTGTGTCACCTTCTGATCTTAACACATCTGTTCTCTATATGGAGAAGGGGAATGGACTTCCCCAAGTATTGCCATATTCCTCTTCCCAAGCGTGTATGTTTTGGACATCTCAGCTCCAAATCTATCATTTTACTCTGAAGGCTGAATAGAAGTCCATGAATGCATTTAAGTGTGTTGCTTTATAAAGGTATAGGGACACTCTGTGGGTTATAATCTATCTTCCTAGGTTCTAAAAATACTGGGGAGCAGCTGAACTCTTCCAGTTTAGTTAAACTGACCTAAAAATGCATTGAGAGCCTTTGGCCTTTTGCCACTGCTCTGAAGGTGGCACATGAGCATAGGCCTGGTGTTGGAAAGGGACCTGTCCGACTGAAGCCAACAGCATGGTGAAATCAGGAGGCTGTAATATCAGATAGGGCTCAGGGTATCAAAGACTTTTTTCCTCTGTTCCCCATCTGTTTTTCTAAGTGATTTTTCTTTCTTTTGTTCTGTATTTCGTTTTCTTTTTTCCCCAGATTAGAATACAGACCTGCCTCTAGAAGCAAAAGGGATTCCAAGGAGGAAGAAGAAAATCCAGAGATCTTTAAAAGCACAGCTTTTTGATGGAACTCCTGTGTACTTCCCTGGTGAACTGGAAGTTAAATGGACTTTTTCCTCTAAAATGCGTTCTAGAAAGGGCTAGTGGCAACACTTCCTGTAATTTTAACCTTATTTATTAATTTAAACACTGTGTTCCATACATTCTCTTTTTATATGAGGAGAAATAGTGTATAGCCATCAGTGAGGTTTGTCAGCCACAGCTGGTTTAATAGAGCAGTACCATGAACAGTACCTGAGCAATCCTGTGTAACTTTTAAGTGTGTACTTCAGCTGAAAGATGCTTGAAGATGAGTTCAAGGGCTGGCAGATACCTGGATCCCTCAGTGAACCTTCCCCACAGCTAATGCACATCACAAAGTCAAAACTGCCAGACAAAGCTGCTAATTGGGTTTGAGTCCTGAACTTCTGTCTCTGGACAGGAAACTTATTTATTAAGTGGAGGTGATGGGAACATGCCCCTGATCTCACTCAAATGACTTTGCACATGCTGAGTTTGTTACCAAATTCAGAAAGATGCAAAGAAAGATTTTGAGGGTGAACTGGACCTTGGTGTGTTCTCACTCAACACAGTTGGAAAGGGCTGTCTTGCACAAACTCTTTGTAAGCACTGAAGCTTTGCTCACGAAATCCACTTGATTCCAATGCTGGTTTTTGACTCTACCTGCACAGTGAAGCTGTTTACATCTGGCCCTGTCTGTGGCCTGCTTCCAGGCCAGGCTTACTTTGAATGACGCAGAAGGTTTTGTCTGTGTGCGGAGGGAGCAGTGGTATTTGGGGTTGTTCCGCTTTGGTGGGTGGTGGACATTTTGTCCCTGTTGTTTTAACGTCTCGTGTGCAATTTGGATGATGGAAACAATTCTCCTGTCCTTTCTCTGTGCTTTTCACACACGTGCACATTCACACACGCACAATCAATATGTTCAGAGCTATGTTTTGTGTTAATCTATGGCACTGTGTTCGCCTCATGGTGGAACGTACTGAGAACAAACCTCAGAACGTGGTTCTGAGCACTCGCTCGCTCTCAGGTGCCAGCACTGCAACTACTGTGAGGTCTGTTGTTTCACTCAGCTCTCATGTAATCACTCAATTGTTCTCAACCTCTTTAAAGAAAGAGATCTTGTTGACAATCTGCCAAGAAATTGTTCATTGAGTTGTGGGAGCACCCTTGGCATTACCTGTGTTTCTTTAAATACATGCAGTATATCTGTGCACCCTGTCTTGTTTGTGCTGTTCTGATTATACTTTGACAGATGTGAATGGTGAAAGATTTCTCTCTTATGGCACTTGTCTGTATTTTGTTCTGTCTTGTTGAGACTTAATAAACAGAACCTAAACCTTTGTAGCCAAAGCTTTTAAGGGCCTTACTTTGCTGCGGGACCTGGCTGTGGGAGTTGTCATAGAATCTCAGACTGGTTTGGGGTGGAAGGGACCTTAAAGCTCCTCCAGCTCCAACCCCTGCCACAGGCAAGGACACCTTCCACTGGAGCGGGTTGCTCCAAGCCCCTGTGTCCAACCTGGCCTCAGCACCCTCACAGGTCACAGACACGACCAGACTGGTTCTGTCTTCTGAACACAGCAGACATCGGCCGATTCCCATCTCTCATTAACCAAGACTTTGATTCCAGCAGTCAGACTGATGTGCGCCCTTGGGATTGTTTGTTGCAGAAACAAGAAAGCAGAAAACGCTGTATAGACTATAGTGGTTTGTTTGCTTAACTTCCTGCCAGTGTCTTGAGCTACAGCGTTTGCTCCCCTTTCCCTGTGTTTTCTCCCCTACTTGTTCAGTACTTTGGCTTCTGGATGCAGCAGGAAGTTGCCCGGTGGTACCAGCTCATACCCTCAGCTCTTCCAAGGAGAGAAATCCAAATGCTTGGGCAGGTTCAGTGTCACTTGTGTTTAAGTTGACAGGTTTAAGATGCAGTGTGGGGTTTGGAGCCAGCGCAGAAACAAGAGGATGGATTTTGTAAGCCTTGCTGCACATCATACAGTTGCCCTGACATGAGCGGATGCATGGCAGGAGAGCGCATTAACAGCCGGTCTCCCCTGCCCAAAAGACATGATGCAATTTCTCAGGCCTGTCCCCTTGTTTGAAATACTCATTGCAAACCTGAAAGAGCCTGTTCTGAAACCTAAAATAAGGTTCTCTTCTTAAACCTGATTTCTAGGGGCAGGAGCGTTAAGAAGCTGCTGCTTTTCTGTGTGTTGCAGGAGAGTTATCTGATAACTGCAGGAATCTGAGGCAAAGCACACTGAGCTCCAGCTTCCTTGTCATGAGCTTGCCAGTATAAACAACTGTGGCCCGTGAGTCTCTTCCTGTAAACTGCTTCAGAAAACAGCCCTGAAATGGAAGATCCCTGCGTCCCTGAGACAGGAGCGAGCATGGGAATTCCTGTCCGAAAGCACAGAGCCCATTTAAGGTCCAGTTTAGCTCTTGATTCTAATCCACTGTTCTCTCCAGGTATGTGCCTGACAGAGGGACTTTTGTTCTTGCATATTTGTTGTGATGTTTACTAAAGAGGGAGAGGGGAAGGAACTGGGTTTTTTTCTGGCAAAAAGGGGAATTTCCTGGTTATGACTAATGCCACAAGCACAATGGCAGCCTCTGTGTCAAAAAATATTGGGGGTTTTTCCTTGCTGATGTTTTGAAAAGTATGAGTCGGAAACATGGGCTATATTTAATGTGGCGTCATGGATACCTTTGTAACTCCTTTTCTATCCTGCTCTTTTCATGTTTAAAACAAGGGTCTTGTTCTGGTTAGGCACAATCCAGCTCATAGGTACTGCCAAAAGAAGCTGAGGGAATATCTTAGTGCAGGTGGGTGATCAGTGTGCAGATGAAAGGTCCTGATCTTGTCCCTGGCGAATGTGAGTGGCATCAGTGCTGGCGAGAGGTAAGGCTTGTAGCACTAAGCATGGCAGTACCTGCAGAATAAAGTCCTGGTGCTGCACTGTGCCTTGAATCCCAATGGCAGTCACACACATTGTCCCTTTGGTAGAGAGCTGATGGGGTTTAGTACCAGTATCTGATTGCTCCTGAGCACTGGTCTTGGCTGTGGCAGAGGGGCTGCTCTCTGGGGAAGTCAATGCTTTTGCTGCTGTTATCCTCAAAGAAGCAGCGAGTGATGCCTTGTAAGGGGAAAGGGACAGGATTTACCTTTGCAAGAGGTGTTGGGATAAATCTATGAGCTGCTGGTACCATGGAGGAAGGGAGTTCTGCTTCATAGACCCACCACAGAGACTTCCCTTTAATGCTCTCCAGGGCCCTGAGCACAGTAAGCACGTGAGGACACTGATGCTCTGTGCAAATAAACACCCCTTTCAGGATTTGTAGAACAGAACCTTGATCCTGGCAGTTGTCAATGGTTTATTAAAGCCTAGAATGGGCTCGGGCATCACAATGCCTTACTTACAAATGCCCTTGGGGTACTTTAAACTAGTGGCAGCCACAGCCTTGTGTATAGAAAGATGTAGAAGTGTCTTTAAGAATGTAAAAGTTCCTACCTGTAACTAGACTGATTCTTGAGGGTTTTGTAGAAAAATTATTGTTATTTGTAAAACTCAGAATAAAATCTGGAATTATCTTAAAATGGAGCATTCTCATATGGGGTTTTTTACACCTTCATTTTTTGGGGTGCTTTACATCTTTATGGTTTAGGACATTCTGTATAGCAGAGCTGCTTCATTTTTGGTGATCTTACAGGCCTTACCTTCCTTGATCTTGTATGATTTATAATGACTGTTTTCCATGATTCTTTTGTTGAATACTTCTCTAAGCAAAGCGATGGCCTGAGACAACCCGGCTGGTGACAAAGTCCCACATGGCCGCTGCCTCGTTGCCCCCACAGTGGGATGGGGAGAGGAATCGGGGAAAAGGTAAAACCTGTGGGTTGAGATAACATCAGTTTAATAATTCAAATAACATCATCTAGTGCGGGATAACCCCTTTGGCTGGCTCAGGTCAGGGGTCCCAGCTCTGCTTCCTCCTGGCTTCTTGTGCCCCTCGTCACTGGCAGTGTTCAAGGCCAGGTGGGACAGAGACTTGGGTGCCATGGTTTGGTGTGAGGTGTCCTTGCCCGTGGCAGGGGGTTGGAACTGGATGATCTTAAGGTCCTTTCCAACCCGAACCATTCTGTGGAGGACTGGAAGTGCTTGATCAGGGTAAAAGCTACTTAGCAACAACTAAACCATGGGAGCGTTATCAGCATTGTTCTCAGACTAGAGCCAAAACACAGCACTGCACCAGCTACTGGGAAGAAAATTTACTCTATCTGAAGGTCCTTTCCAGCCCTAACCGTGCTATGATTCTGTGTTCCCACATGAAACAAGCACACAAGCTGTGCAAACGTTGCTGCTCCATTCAGTCTGGGGGGTTCCCCTCCATGTGCAACATTCAGCTGTGTGCCTGTGGAGAAGCAGAAGTACCACCAGCACAGCATTGTACTTCTATAGAACCATAGAATAGTTTGGGTTGGAAAGGACCTTAAGATCATCCAGTTCCAACCCCCTGCCATGGGCAGGGACACCTCACTCTAAACCATGGCACCCAAGGCTCTGTCCAACCTGGCCTTGAACACTGCCAGGGATGGAGCATTCACAACCTCCCTGGGCAACCCATTCCAGTGCCTCAGCACCCTCACAGGAAAGAATTTCCTCCTTAGATCCAATCTAAACTTCCCCTGTTTCAGTTTGAACCCGTTACCCCTTGTCCTGTCACTACAGTCCCTAATGAAGAGTCCCTCCCCAGCATCCCTATAGGTCAGCTCAGTTTGGTTCATTGCAGGTTTAAGAAACAAGTTGGGGATTCTCCCCCTCTGCTGCACTCTGTGAGGCCACCCCCCACCCCCCCCCCCCCCCCCCCCCGCAGTCCTGATCCAGCGCTGGGGCAGCAGCACAAGAGGGACGTGGAGCTGCTGGAGCGAGGCCAGAGGAGGCCATGGAGCTGCTGCAAGGGCTGGAGCAGCTCTGCTCTGGAGCCAGGCTGAGAGAGCTGGGCTGGGGCAGCCTGGAGAAGAGCAGCCCCATGGAGAGCGGGCAGCAGCGCTTGTGTAATCCCTGCCGGCCACTGGGATCCAGGGCTGAGCCCCCGCCTTGCTCTTCCCCTTGCAAACCAACCCAGGAACGTGACATCCCCGTGGCCTCCAGCAGCCTGTGTGCTGCAGGGCTGCTTGGATTTGGGGTCTTTCTTCTGGGGGGGTGGCTGTGAGGTGCATTCTGCACAGCCCTGTGCAGAAACGAGTGCTCCTGTGAAGAGAACCATGGAATCCCAGGTTGGAAGGGACAATAGGGATCATCTGGTCCAAACTTTCTAGGCAAAGCACAACCTAGATGAGACGTCCCAGCGCCATGTCCAGCCAAATCTTAACAGTGTCCAACGCTGGGGAATCCACCACTTCCCTGAGGGGATTGTTCCCATGGCTGATTGTTCTCATTGTGAAGAATTTCCCTCTTGTGTCCAGTGGGAAAACACCCCAAAACAGGCGCTGTGCTCAGAACCCCCTGCGCTACCTGCTGCTCGCTGCTCTGGTACAGCTTTACTTCGAGGCAAGGTAAATAACAGGAGTGATAAGCAGGAAATGCCAAGATGAGGGATTACATCCCTGGAGAAACCAGCTCTGAAGCATGCAGTCCTTCCCTGGAGCGTGCAGAAGGACTAGGGCAGAACATCTGGGGAGGAGGCTCCTTGTTCCTGCTGATTGCTCCTCTCCCCCAGCTGTGTTGGATGGGGATGCTCTTCCACTGTTGACTCGTGCTTCTGAGGCATCTTTAATTGTGACCATCTGGAGGGTTCTTTGGCCCTGGGGCAAATTAACTTGATTCCCTTTTGATTTATCCATGAATTGTCCTCAGCCATCAGAAATCTTATGGCTCGGGTGTTCTTACAGCTCCTGCTGACACACACAGGGCTGGTTAGAAGGAGTTCTCCTGTTGGGAGGCCGCTGTTTTCCCATGAAGGAAGTTGCTCCCGCATCCCAAGCACCCCATCTCCAGGTCCCAAATCAACCCCCGTCACCCTCGGGGTCGGCTCTTTCGCACCTCGAGGGGTGCAGGGCTGCGGTCCCTCTGCCTGCTGCGGGTCATGGCGAGCACCGGGAAGCACCGGCCTCGGTCGGTGCCATGCGGACCAGGGCAGGCTCTGCCCCAGCGCCCATCGCGGTGCCGCCGCTCCGGGTTCCGCCCCGGCCCGAGCCGAGCCTCCCGCAGCCCCTTCCCCTGAGGGCGGCCGCGGCCGGGCCCGGCCCCTCTGCGCAGGGAAAGGGAAAGCGAAAGGAGCGCGGGGCCGGGCAGCGGGAGGTGAGCGGCGGACCCCGCGCAAGCCGCGCTGCGGGGAGCGGCGGGACCGGGGGAGCATCGCGGACGGAGCTGGATGCGTGAGCGGGCTGCGGGGTCAGGGGAGATGCGGCCCCGGTTCCCGTCGTGGCTCCGCGGTTCCCTCCTCCTCCTCCCCCGCCGCGGGTGAGTGTGAGCGCGGCTGAAATCAGCGCTGTTTCTGACGCTTCCTCCATCCCTGCCCGCTGCTCTGCCCGGGGATGCCGGCGCTCCTCGGCTCTGGAGTTGTCCTTCATGTACGTGCCCCCGGAGCGAGCAGGGCTGCAGGGAGGTGCGGTTTATCCCATTCCAGGTGCCTGGGTTTGAGTTTCCAGTTGTTTTTAACTCTGCCGTTGTCAGTTGTTTGAGCTGAAAACGTTCCGTCCTGGATGCGCGCCTCAGCTTGGTATTTACTGATTCTAGTCCAGCCAAGAGGGAGGCAAGGACTGACCCTTGTGTCCCAGGTGGCCCTGGTGGTGGTGATCTCTCCTTGGAGCAGCACAGCCTGCCCAGCTTCCCTCTGCTCCGAGCAAGGAATGTGCCTTTGGGAAGGGAGAATAGATTCTGTTGCCCAAGTATAAGATGATTTGCACATCCTATGAGCTTTATTTCCCCTGTTTTATGTCAGGTCAAGTCATGATTGTAGCTCTGGTGCCTTCCTCTGGGGACTGCAGAGGGCAGTGGCACCCGCAAGACACCTGTGGCTCCGGGTGCTGCTGCAGGAGCTGCCCCAGAGCAGCGCCCATCGGCGGGGGAGAGCCCTGGGGAGCAGCGTGTGGGTCACTGCGGCCCTCACTGGGGCTGCCTTGCTCTAAGGGAGGTCTCTGCAGGTTATTGTGTGTGCTGGTGGCTGTCGGGGGCTGTCCTGGTGTCCTCTGTGCTGGCACTGCCTGGCCATGGCATTGGGAATGTCCGTTCCAGACAAGACACAAATGAGGGTGCTGAGGCGCTGGCACAGGGTGCCCAGAGAAGCTGTGGCTGCCCCATCCCTGGCAGTGCTCAAGGCCAGGTTGGACACAGGGGCTTGGAGCAAGCTGCTCCAGTGGAAGGGGTCCCTGCCCGTGGCAGGGGCTGGAGCTGGAGGAGCTTTAAGGTCTCTTCCAACACAAACCAGGCTGGGGTTCTGTGATTCTGATACCCACTGTGAGGCTTCCCTTACACTACCCTGATGGCGAACACCATCAGCTGTCCAGCAATGCAAAACAGCCTCGGTCAGGCTCAGCACTGCTCAAAAGATGATGTGAGCCAAGCGCAGTGCGCTTCTGCCTTTAAAAAGGCTGTAGAGCACCCTGCAGGGGCACTTGGGCACTCTGAAGAGCTTCCAGGTCCTGAGCAGTCCTGGAAGAAGAACAGCAGCTCTGAGAGGTCTTGGAGGAGCAGCTCAGGTTGAGGATATGGGGCTGCTGGTGCTATTGCAGCGGTCAGGAAGAAATGAATGCACTGAGTTCAGCTTTACGAGTCTGATCAAAGTCTTGTGCCAGAGCATTGCCTTGAGCACTTGGAAGCATGCGTGGTTTATGTCCAGCCTCTTTGCCTTCCTCCGCACTCAGCATCTTTTCCCTTGCCTGCTGGAAGTGCAGCTTGCACTTGTCCCTTTTCCTCAATGGGCTGTTCCTCTGTTCTTGTTTAAGCCCAGTGCTGGCTGTACCCAATAGCTGTGCTGTGTGACACATAGCCCATGTCAAGCTTGTGCCCGTAGTGACTGCCTTACCCTTGGGGCCCAGACCCCCAGTGCCAGCCCTCAGCTCACAAAGCCTGGGCACGGATCCGTGTTGTTTCTGCCCATTTCTTTTCCCTCTGGAAGCCAAAGCCAGCCTCAGGCAGTGGCTTTGAGATGTCACTCATGGGTGGGAGCCACATCTCTTCCTCGTCCTGGGACCCTTGCACAGAGCCCATTGACTTCACCCCTGTGTTGGGTTTATCCCCAGGGCTAGAGGTCAAGCTCAGGTTGAGGAAAGGAAGAGCAGGTTCTTCCCTTTAGAGCTCAGGTACGCCAACCCTGCAGTCATTCTTCAGCAGATTAATGATTAGTCCAGCTTGATACCGTGCTGTTACTTGCCAGGTCTGCTGTGATGTGACAGCAAAGAGCTTTAACATAGGCTGCAGCATGGAAACACATGAAAACACAACTGGCTTTGGTTCTGTGCCACTCCTGGCCCCATAATGTATGTCGGCAGCATCGTGGGGCTTCCTCTCCTTGGTGACCCAGGGGGTCTGTGGTCACCTTTTCATCACGTGTGGTAGGTCAGGAGTTTCAGCCTCCTGCCCCATGTTTGTCACGGCTTGTTCAAGAGCTGACACCCATCCCACCCTTTCCTGTCTCATCTTGATGCTGCCGTAGCAGCCACACTTATCGCTGCACAGCAGCCGTGGACATGTGCCAAATACAACCCCAGCCTGGGCCAGCTCCGCTACAACAGCTTAAAATAAACCAAACAGAGTTTTTCCTATTAAATGCTCCAGGCTTTTCAGCTGAAGGTGCTGTGGAGCACTGCTGGGAATCGCTGGGTGCCAAATGCAGAGCTGCGAGACAGGAGGAAGCCTGGAAGGGCGGTTGTGTGTATAGGAGATGGAGAACAGAGGTTTGCAGAAGTGAGCCAGGTCGGGTGGGGAAAGCACGGCTGGGTTTGATTGAAGAAACAAGCAGAGATGGTGTCAGAGCACTCTGCCCTCGCTAGGCTGTGGTTGAGGGAGGGAAGAGCAGGTTCTTCCCTCCTGAGCTCAGATCTGCTCCCCCTGCAGTCATTCTTTAGCAGATTAGTAAAGCTCAGCCCGGTTTCATACCGTGCTATTACTTGCCTGGCGCTGTTGTGCCTTGCGGAGGTCCAGCGGAGCCAGCGCCTGCTGTTGTGGGATCACCTCCTCCTGTGTCTCCCCCTTGGGTCAGTATCTGAGGGCACCCAAGGGAACCTGTGTTTACACGTGAGATGAGTTTATCACGATACACAACTCCTGTAACCACGTTTTGCCACCCAGTTTGTGCTGTGCAGGACAGAAGTTGTGTTCATGAGCACAGTAACTTGCTCTGCTCATGAGCCCATCCATCCCCACTAATCCATCCATGTATCATCTATTCCTCCTCCAGTAATGCCAGCCTTGCGCAGATCCCTTCCAACCCAAACCATTCTAGGACTTTAGCAAAGTATATAGAATCATAGAATCACAGAATAGTTCAGGTTGGAAAGGACCTTAAGATCATCCAGTTCCAACCCCCCTGCATGGGCAGGGACACCTCACACTAAACCATCTCCCCCAAGGCTCTGTCCAACCTGGCCTTGAACACCGCCAGGGATGGAGCATTCACAACCTCCCTGGGCAACCCATTCCAGTGCCTCAGCACCCTAACAATATCCACAACTTATCCTTGTGCTGCTAAATTTAAGAGCCCAAATAACACTGTGCCCCTGGAGGAAGGGGAATGCCTTGTGTGACTTTACTGACCTCAGTGGTCTAGAGAAAAGCCTCAGGGCAGCTTCTCCTCTCTTCTTTACCAGCTCTTGGGAGCATCAGTCTCCTGCTGTTGGAGGCGATGGTTTCATGGGTGAGATGCTGTTGTTTCAAGTGAACCCTACCGAAGGAGGTTTTATACAAGTTATGCAACTTCAGTGGTGTTCCTCTGGTGCACAGTTCATTAACCCAGTGATTAAGCTGAATCAAGCTCACTCGCTTTCCCTTATAAGCACCTTGTTTTCTATCAGCAAATTGGCAAGGGCTGCAAAACCAGTTCTGCCACTCGTTTACAGGAAAGGGTGCATCTTATTTACGGTAGATCTTAACTTCACTGGGTGAACCAGAGGTGCCTGCTGGCACCTCCATGTGAATCAGCAGCTTTGCTCCTGACTCTACAGATGAAACAGCATTTGCCTCATCCCATGGTGCAGAGCGGGGAAATCCGGCTGCCCTTGTGTGTCTGGACCAAACCCCTGGTGGATGCTGCAGGAATGTGTCCCAGTCCCACTGTGTCCACAGGCAGGTCCCACAGTTTAGGAGTTACCAATGGATGAAAGGCAACCGCACCATCGGGTCTCTGAGAGTGAGAGCACACCAGGAGCCTGAAAACAGAATTCAGTTTTAATCTGGAGAAAACTGAGTTTTATCAGTCTCCATTTATCACATTTCTGTCTGTGTAGCCTCTTGGAGTTAATGATTTCCAGAGGATATTGGTCCCCAGACGGGCTGCGCAGTGGAAAGGTTGCATTAGGGACTATTTATTGTCACTAGGGCAGCAGCGTGTGTGCGGGCTCCTTTATGCAGCCGCTGCTTTCTGCTCCCCCGACTTTCTGCTGCTGAGGAAGTGGCTTTGCAGAGCATCCCCGTTGCAGGTTGACTGATGTGATTTTGCTTCTAGTGATGTGTTATTATGGATGTGTTAGATCAAGTAGATGTGCAGCAGCAAGATGGAACTGGAAGTGTTCAGGGTTGGACATGGCAGGGGTTGGAACCGGGTGAGCTTTAAGGTCCCTTCCAAAACAAACCAGTCCATAACTCTGTTACCCATCTGCTTTTAATGCACATTGATAAGTTGCTGTTTATCACCTATATCTGGTTTTGTCAATGTATTATGTTGTGGTTTAAGTCTTTTTGTTGCTGATGGATGATGAAACATGCCTGAATGCAGCAGGCTCTTGTGAGGTTAGTGATGATGGAGATGGCTGGAGCTGGTGAAGCTGACCTGATTTTATGCCCCTTATGAGACAAGGGTGACTGAAAGCGACATAAAACAAGCAGGCATTGAAATTCCACGTGTGGTATTTGCATGGATCAAGGCTCCCTTCTGGGAGCCTTTCCTGGGGGAGCAATGCCACCTCTTTTCCTTGACAAGGATGGACCAGCCCCATTTGCAGCCTAGGCAGTGCCACGGCTGCTGCTCCCGAGAGGGTTTAACTGAGCAGTGGAGAAACCAACATGTGTTTGTGCTGAGATAATGGGGCAGAGAAGAGATTAGATAAAGAGAAAGGATTGTTCTATCCATTCAACCCTTGGAGTTCAGCCCCAGGAGAAGCCAGAGCAGATGCAGGGAGGAGGATCACGGGTCAGGGGCAGTGCTGCTGCTGCTGCTCCATTTTGCTTCCTCACTAACATGCACTAATTTTTGCATCCTGGCATTTTTGCCTCCCTTTCAGGAGGAAAAGGCACAGCCAAAAGCCTTTTGGGGAGGTCAGGAACCGCAGCAGCAACCGTTCCATTTTGAGAGGCTTTTCTGGCACAATAAACAGCATTGTATGAAATAGCCAACACTTCCCAAGTAGCCGTTGCATCACCTTCCTCTGCACAAGTATTGTGGTTAATAAAAGTCGAGTGTGTGACAACCTGCCCATAACAGCATAAAGACAGGAGGTTCTGCAGCACGTGAAGGTGCTCTGGAAGAGCTGCCTCTAAAAGAGCTTTAACTTGTATTACCCTCCTCCAAAACTGGTTGTATTGGTTCCAATAGATGAAGAACAGTGCACTGTAATCGTGTGAGAGTGTCCCACAGGTACTTTAAGCTGGAATCACCTGCAGCAAAGCTCTTCCTCTCTGCCTTCCCTAAGAGCTCCTGCCACCCCCGGGCATCCCTCTCCAGCTGGCCCACATTGGATGGGGCTTGGAGCAAGCTGCTCTTGTGGAAGGTGTCCCTGCCCGTGGCAGGGGTTGGAGCTGGGGGAGCCTTAAGGTGCCCTCAATCCAACAGTCTATGATTCTGTGGTTTCCAAGCAGCTGTAGTGCAAACTCCCACTCCTCTCCATCCACACCCCGAGCCGTCCCAGCTGAGCTGCTGAGCCTTATTGCCAGCACTCTGTTCAAAGCCAATTTGGTTTCTTCTCTGTCGAGCAAACAACAGACTTACGAGCTGAAGCAGGTTTTCTTGTGTCAACAACCCAATCTGCAAGTCCTCCTTGTGCTGATTTCCTTGTTTAGAGAGAACCCTCTGTTTGGCATAGTGCGCATCCCTCATGTGCAGGGAGCGGCTGCTGTTTGCCATGGTGGAGTCACCACTGCTATTTTAAGGCACTGATGCCCCAGGTGAGTTTCTCAGCTGGGAAATGACTCCTTTATTTGCAGGGGTTGAGCAGTGAGCCCTCCCTCCTCTTTCTGAGCTACCCTCCTCCCTAGCTGGGTATAGCCCCAGGTGGAGAGGAGCTTTGCCATTGAACTCAGCAGATCACAGCTCACCCTGCAGCTTCCTTTAGATGCAGCACTCCAGAGGACCCTCAAGCTTTCCAACTTTGCTCTTGTCTTTGGAGAGGAAAGCATTCCCAAAGCGCTTTTTCTTGCAGTTTTTTGATACCCAGCCCATTTCAGATGAAGCTTAGGTGAGTCCTGCCCTGGGTATAATGCTTGGCTGCACACCAGCAAACCCAGACTTGTGACCTTCATTACAGGACTCATGCCATTGGCTCGGGTTTTGTTTGGTATGTTTGAGAGGAATGGAGGATGCTGTCTCCCAGCCAGAATAAACAGAACTGAGACAGTTTGGGGGGGCGGGGGGGAAGTGTATCTATTTGTTGAAGTACTTCTTACTCTTTAATTTATCTTGTCCTTTGTTTAGAACCAAGAGCAGACACAGAGCAAGGGACAAAAAAGCCTCTATGTGTGTCCAGTGATACGATATTCACTATTATAGTACCAAATCTGTTTGAGAACGTCTGCTCTTTTGCCTCCAAAGCACGATGGGGAAATGAAAAACGTATCCATTGTGGCTGCCCCTATTTTCTTATTGAAGTAATACAGCTGGAATGTGGATAAGCTGCTGCCCTGGGAGTCACGTCTGTAGCTGCTGCTTGCTCTATGCTCTGGTTGTGGGGTTAGGTACACACCAAGGCAGAGATGTGCACCACTGCCCTGTCCCCCTTCTCCTCATACCCTGCTTTCCATTAGAGGCCATTTGGGCTGGACTGGAGCATCCAGGTCTTCATCCAAACAGAGACAGTTGGAGAAGCAGAGCCAGGCTTGCCAGCCCACCTTATAAACACCCTTAACTCAAAGGCTGGCTCACTGCAGACCATGCAGCCACGTTTCTGACCCTCTGCTTGCCCTAGGATGAGTTTTGCCTTCCTTATGTGCCAATGGCCCCACCACAGGAGCCGGGCAGGTGCTGGCTGCGGTGAGCTGGGGACTTGCGAGGTATCTTGAGCCTGAGGAAGGTGAACCCAAGAAGGTGACTGTGCTGTGGTGAGCCCCGTGGCTGTGTTATGGCCTTGAGCAGGAAGGTCTGTAGCTTCCAAGTGAACTTTGTTTGTTCGGGCTTGCAACGTTGCCGTGTTTGCCTTGGATGTGTTTCTGTGTACGTGTCTGGTTTCCTCCTGGCACTGCCGTTTCTGAGAGCTGAGTGCATGGCAGTGCAGAAACAGCCCTGATGGCTGAGGCCGTGTCAGCAGGAGCTTTCCTTTGTCGTTGGTATAATGCTGGAAAGAACACCCTGCTCCTCCAGCTCCAACCCCTGCCACGGGCAGGGACCCCTTCCACTGGAGCAGCTTGCTCCAAGCCCCTGTGTCCAACCTGGCCTTGAGCACTGCCAGGGATGGGGCAGCCACAGCTTCTCTGGGCACCCTGTGCCAGCGCCTCAGCACCCTCACAGGGAAGAATTCTGTGGGTGCCTCTATCACAGTGGGTTGAATTAACAGGAATTAGACACCCTGAGAGCAAATCCTGTGGTTTGAAGGAACAAACCCAATCACGATGATCAGGGTTGCTGTGGTGAGGAGTGTCCATGGTTGCTTTAAACCTGGCGGGGTAGGTAGTGCCAGGTATCCTTGGAGCCAGGCGAAGGGTCACTGTGCCATAAATAAGAAGTCATGATGTACTGCATGAACCTTGAGTCACCAGGATGGGAAATACTGCTTCTTGTAAATCGGTGCGAAGCGGAGCTGAGCAGCACACAGCCTGGCAGAGGCTGTTTTGGGTTGGTCTGCACAAAGAGAGCAGCTAAGCCCATAGCGGGGTACCCTTTTGCCAGAAAACTGGCAAAGCAAAACTATCTTGGCTTTTTTGATGGAGCTTGGAGCAAGCTGCTCTAGTGGGAGGCGTCCCTGCCCATGGTAGGGGTTGGAACTGGATGAGCTTTAAGGTCCCTTCCAACACAAACCAGTCTGGGATTCTATGATGATGTTTCTCTCATGGAATGCTTCAAGAGCATTTCAACCTACTGGAAATGAAAAGCATCACTGAGGGAACTTCCTTGGAAATCACATGGCTGCAAGCAAAGTGCTTTGTCAGAACAAGCAGATTGACTGAACAGGTTTGTCTCATCCTCGGGCTTACGCAGTGAAGTGGGCAGTGTGCTTCATACCCAGTTAGCTGCGGCCTAATAGCAAGGGTAATTTTGGCTGCTGGGCTGCACACAGAAAACTGCTCTCACGTCCAGGTATTGTAAAATGCACTCATAAAACAATTGAACTCTCTTGCTAAGTTAATCCTGCTCTGCAGCATCACAAGTTGCTGATGGAGGTCTCTGATTTAATCAGCACTGTTTAATGAGCGCAGCTAGCACTTTGGAGCTGTGTTACAACCAGCATTTCCTAGACTTATGTATGTAATTTAGTTTCATTTTAGCCTTGCTAGGTTCACCCTGAAATAACCCTTCCAGCTGCCATGGGAAGCATCTTTTCCTGTCCAGCAACAGGAAGAAATGGCCCAAGTCAGTCTGACTTTTGGGCAGTGAGGGGGAAATAAAGCCTTCCCTTTATGGATCTCTGACAGCCTTGCAACATAATAGATTTGAAAAGGAGTATTCAGTTGGGATGCTTCCCAAGGTCCTTAGCCATAGCTTTTAGCCTTGTCTCCTTTGCTTCCAGAGCGCTGCCCTGCCCTGGTTTTGGTCCTTGTAGAGCAATCTGCAGCCCTGGGGCACTGGCACATGTGAAGCATTTGCAGCCTTTTGCGGTTTCATATCTTCAGCCCTTTTCATCTGAACCTCTCTGATTGCCCCATAAACATTAATGAATTGTTTTAGTATGCATCACCTGGCTAGCAAGAGTGTCGGTATTCCTGTTTTATAGATGATGAAAGTACAGAATAGAGAGGAAAAGCAAATAGCAGCAGGTTTCCTGATGCTAATCTTCAGCTTCAAGTGTTGCTTCATGCTTCCTGTTGATGTAGAGAGTTCCCACCATGACCTTCATTATAGCGTTGGTTCACATGATTAAGGTGAATGAAATTATCAGAGTTACTCATCTAGGCAGGCAGCTTAGGTTTTCCATACTCCTGCGTTTGCTTTCTTGTTTTAATTTCATTGCTAGAATGAATTAAGGCTTGATTAAGGCGATAGAAGGAGATGTTTGGGTGCTCCCAAGATAAAGCATTCTTCCTTGCCCACGCACTGATGTTCCAACTCTCCCTCCGGCGCTTGCAGTGCTGGCAGGTAGCTCCAAAGGCTTCCTCCTGTGGTTACCTCCGCTATCTCCCACCTCTGATTAATTGTTCTCAAGTAATTGCCTTTGAATTGCCTCCTGCTTTCTTCTCCGCAGTCAGGAGTGCAGGGCTGAGGTCTCCCTGCTTGCGGGGCGCTCTGTCTGCCAGAACTGTGAGTGATGGCTTTAGCTCATCCTCATTGCCGCCGTATCCTCACCAGGTATCTGGGCCCTTGGGAGCCTTAGGAATTGCACTTTCCATTGAGAACTGCTGCACTGGACGTTTTAAGGGAATGAGGGAATAAGGGAGGGGGGCTCACACAGGAAAGCCCGGAATCACGTGAATTCCCAACAGATGCATTTTGGTTGGAACCATCAGAAACTGGAAATATGAGTCAACAGTTTATCCCATGTGAGGCTGACTCGGCTGTTTCTCAGGGCTGCAATAGCTGCCAGCAGTGCCCTGAACCTCACTGCAGCCCTGCCCTGCCTCTTGCACTCGCAGGTGGGTGATGCCTGATTAACGTGGATGAGGGAGGAGCTGAGTGTTGCAGCATCAGCTGAGAATTAGGCATGGTCTATCCTCATGCCTCATGCACACCTCTGCTGCTGCACCAGAGGCTGGGCCAGGTTGGAGCAGGAGCTGAGGGTGCATAAGGAGTCTCTTCTCCTTGGCAATCCCGTGTCTCTCAGGTTTCAAGGCTTTTGGGTGATTTTGCTGTGAGAAAGCTGACTGCATTCACCTGACATGGGAACAGCAAGAGCTTGAGGCAGCATTTACATGTCAAGCAGGAAAAAAGTTGAAGAGTCGAAGCAGCCATTGATAAAAGGAAGAAAAACACTTGAGTACATTGAATGGGACATCTAGTCTAGGCCTTGCTTTGCCTAGAAGGTTGGAGCAGGTGATCTTTGAGGTTGCTTCCACCCTGGGATTCTAGGATTGAATGTCCTCTGTGTTTGATGCTCTGAATGTTTCAGCCTGGTGGCTTCCATCACACAAGTACGCTCACCCCCTCCTCCCATGGTGTGCTGTATTAATAACTACACGCTGAGCTCTGCATGCGGGGAGCTGCAGCCCTCCCAGAGCTTACGGACCCAAGAGGGTGAATGAGCAAAGCCCCAGGAACATCTCATCCATGGCTGTTGAGACTTGGAGCTGGTTTTGGAGCCTGAGTTTAGCAGAATGCAGCACCACCGAGCCTACTTTCTGTGCTTTATTAACAGATGAGAGCAGGGGATTAAAGAGGTCAGTCCTCTGCTCTTGTAAACTGGCATGTGCAAGCTTCGTACCTGCACTCGCTTGATGTGCATCCAAGAGTCTTGCATGGACCTTGTGTACTATAGGGTTGGAGTTGGGGATTTGTCAGAAAACAGAATTTCTGCCCTTAGCATCCGTTGGAGCATGTGTCTGCTCACGGTGCTTCTGCACTTACACCCCGCCAGTGTCATTTCCACTGCCTTCCTTTCTGCCTTCAAGCAGGGCAATAACTCAGAGCACTGGCACATAACAGCGCTCAGTGAAGTCCTCAGCAGGATGGGGAACTCAACGCAGGCCTCACAATGGACATAAAAAGGGAGGAAAACCAGCACTGCTTTCAGTCTGCAAAGCATGTACCCAGCAGGAAGCCGCCTGGGAGCTGCCTTCCCATGGGGAAGCACCCAAATCCTTGCCCTTTCAGCTCTGAAGGGGCTGGATCTGCTCTACAGAGATAGTTTTTGATGGGCTCTTAGTAAATAAGTGGGGTCCCCCCTGCCCAGCCTTTTCCACCCGCCCTGGGAGCTGGCACCCACCATAAGAACTGCAGCGACTGGAGCACGCAGATAGGCACGACGCCAAGGCAAAGATGCCTTTTGGTTGACCTAGGAAGAGCAAAAACGTTGAGTATGGGAAAAAAAAGAGAGAGAGACCCTTGGAGGAAGTTCTGAAAAATCACATAAATAAGTCTGTGAACTTGGCCGCTGTACAGCGGCGGTGCTGGAAATAGCTGCACAACCCAGGCTGAGCAGAGCTTCAGAGAGCTGTGGTTTCTGAAGCGTGAGGAGCAGGGTGAGAGGAGGAAGGTGATGCCGCAGCTCACGGCGAGGGCTCGCTCTGTTTTGGTGAAGTTGCCTCCTTTATCATCTCGCACATTTGAAGGTCAACTTCAAGCTTGCATTTCTTGGCTTGGTTTTAGATGGGCTCCAAAGGTGCTTGCTTGAGCTTGGAAAAGAAAAGCCATAAGCAAATGAAACAGTCTCTGCAGGAAACTTTGACATAAGTTCTGTGACTCAACCTACTGATATTAGCAGTATTATGTAAGTTGGCCTTGATGTTTTCTTCTTGTCTTGTCAGTGTGTTGACGGGTGTTAATGGAGATAAAAGAATTTGTCGGGTATGAAGCTGAAACCCCATATTGTCAGGTTTTTCAGTCACCCTTTCTAAATACAGCATAGGAAGGGTCTCCAGTGAGCCCCTCTCTGAGGGCAGTCACCCACTGTGGTGCTCCTTAGTATCAAAACAGGGCAGGATGCATCAGGAAACAGGGCTGCATCCCCTGGGGACAGACTTGTTTGTGGTCATGAACGTCCATGGGATAGCACCAAGGTTAAGTTAAAGGTTAAATACATTGTGCTGTGAGTGGTGCAGGTTGGCTGAGGACTCTGACCACAGAAGTGAGGTCAGGAGGTGCAAAAGTTCCTTAGCAACTTCATGGGTTGATGGTGGCTCAGGTGGACACAGGTCAGGGGCTGAGAAAACCCCAAGTATTTCATCTCATTTCCACAAGACAGCTGCTCATGGTGGGGTTTCTTGTTATAATAAACACAACTGAAGCCCTTTATTTTGGCTTTATATTTATACGGGGTGATTTATGCTGGTGGGAAATTCCCTTTTGATCTAAATCACGTTTCCTGAGACAAAAGCGCGGTGATGAGCAAGCTCCAAACAACTCAGATTTCAACATTTGTTTTAGTTGTTTGAGACAAACAATGCTCTGCACATTGAAGTATTTGATTTCATCTCATTTCGTGATGTAGTTGAGTCACCCCTTTATGTTCATGTGCTTTCTATTGCTAACCAGCACTGGCTGTGTACAAGGCGCAGGTGACGGATGCTGTGGGAGTGATGCCAGCTCATGTGGCTTTCCACTGACTCCATAAATAAGTAGGACTGCCACCAGCCCTCGCTGTTGTGTAGGGAAATTCAGCTGAAACACGGTTGGAAGCCCTGTAAGTGCAGGATACAGCCACAGCTGCTTCCCAGGATGATGCCTGAGTTCATCCTACCCGAACAGGAATGGCTGAGAAGTGAGGAACCTTCTGCAAAGGGCTTGTCCTGGGGTTTACATCAGCTATTTCCAACCTTCTTTTGAGTGGTTGATGGTTGTTGCTTATTAATATTGGTCAAGGAATTTTACATCATCCAGCGGGTGTGTTTTAGGTTAGGGCTGGCTGCTGACAGGAAAGCATTAAGCAGTGCCTTTGCATGAATGAAAGAGAATAAGCTGAAATGCACGCCAAGTACAATGTTTTAGAGCACCAGAACAATCTGATCTACTACTTATTTACATTCCCTTTTCCAGAAGCTGAAAACGATGGAAATAAAGCTGAAGGCTGGAGCTTATCCCCATGCCAGAGCCATCTCCTGGGTCTTCAGCAGCGCAGAATTCCTTGTCTTGGTTCGCATTTCTCATTGTATGCAATGTGCTTGAGTTTCATTGCTTGGGTAGCCATAAACTCCAGAGCTTCAGATACCTCCTTGATCTATTCCTAGCCAGCAGCAAGCCCTGCATTAGTCATTGTGATGCACAGGACAAGGCATGGAAAGCCTGCAAGTCCCAGCATGACCGAACACCTCCAGCTCGTTCTTGTTACAAGCTGGACATTGTCACATCCAAGTGTTTAAGCATTATCTTGGGTCATGCAGAAAGCAGATCTTAGACAGTAAAAGCACCTTTGGACAGCACAGGAGGTAAGGAATATGTGAAATTGTTTTTCACAGTGAGCTGAGGAGGCAGAAATGGGTAAACTTTGGGGAAGCAGAGGCTCTGCGAGGACACCCACGGCTCTTGGTGGAGGGTTACAGAAGTTTTAGGATCCCCAGTTTAGGTTTTTCACCTTCCAGCTGGACCGTGAGGAGAGAATCCTTGTCTTGGAAGTGACCTCAGGTAGGAGCATTAGAAAATGCAGTTCTCCATCTTCATGTCTTGCCGTGGTGATGCCTTCTGCAGGGCAGACCCTGCTGTCCGCTGAAGGAAACACTGTCAGCTGGTTTGGTACCAGTGCGGTAAAAATGTGTGCGTGTGTGTAAATATAAATATAAATATATAAAAATAATATAAAATATAATATAACATAATATATCATAATATAATAAATATATATATATAAATATATATCTAAATATAACACTTTCAGGGAGAATGGGTATCGGCATGTAAAAAAATCAATACATTTTGGCGAAGAAAGAATTCTTTTTACCAGCTGATCTAAGAATACAGTAATATTCAATATGCTAACATTGCCCCTTTCTTTACAGCTCCTGATCCATGGTTTATAGCCAGAAGAGGCACGGGATGAAGCCAGAGCTGGGAAAGGTCCCTGTTGGAAGCAGGGATGTGGATGCTCGTGGAGCCGCGGTTGATGGGCTGCACACCCGGAGCCTGGGCAGTGGCCATGGGGAAGCTTTCACCGTGCAGCAGCTGTTGGGTGGCTGCTGTGACAAGGGGACACTGCAGGGAAAAGCAGAAGAAAGTCGGTTGAGTCACTCCTGCTCCTGCATCCAGGCTCTGAGCCACGCGCTTTGCAACTGGGAAAGACTAAGATCTTAGTTCTGGCGTTCCTCATGCCTGCTGCAGCCAGAACACAGCCTGTGCCTGCTCTTCGTGGGGGCGTTGGGAATGCTGGCATTGCAGCTGTGTGGTTTTAGGTCACTTCCAGAGAAGCGGATTCATTCTGATGGAAGCAGCCAACTGCCTCGGCACGCAGCCGTGGTGTGAGGCAATGAAGGATGGTTGCCACCTCACATCGCGTCGCTGTTGGAGGTTTTGACCTTGTTTGTGTCTGTTACTGCTGGATTTACCTTCACTGACGTTCAAACTCTGACCCTACCAAGGTCGTTATCAGGTCCCTCTGGATTTCAGTGGCCAAATGACCAAAACCAGGGATCCCAGCAAGGGCTTCCCCTGCCTAGCGCAAAAGAAAGACCAACCTCGGCTGAACTAACTCATCCCACTTCAATCCCTCTCTTCAGGAGCACGTTTCGCCTTCCTGGAACTACTTGGTTCATTAGAAATCAGCTTGTGAATGTATCAGGAATGTAAAGCTCATATTCCCACAGGCACATGGGGACATGGTGGAATGAATGTGTATATTGTATCTCTACAATACAGCCTCTGGGGTTGTCACACTATTTGAAGGAGGTTTGAAACAGGGACTTCACTAACTGAGCAACTATATGTAGGTTTCTTATCCTAAAATACAGTGCTATACCTACTCAGATATTATTTAGAAAGCATTTGATAAGTAGCATCATCTGCACTGAAAATTAAATTAAGGATGTTAAAGAGGAGTTTAATAAAACAGGTTTTGGGAAAAAAAAAACAAACATCTTTGAAGATTCACATTTTAGTTCAGATTTCAGATGCAGATTTCCTCAAGGATGCTGGCAGGATGCATTTCTCCTTTGTATATGTAACATTTGTCCATATAGGCCATTATACAGCTCCTTTCAAGCTGAGTCTTATCCTGGAATACAGCAAAAGCCAGATTTAAGATATGAAACTGGAGATGACCACATTTCATACTGCATAAAATGCACCTCTGGAGTTTTCAGTTCTTCTTTTTTGATGTATTACAAATGTATTTATAAAGTATTGTGGCTGATGAGCTAAAAAGGGGGGGGGGGGAGAGAGAGAAAAAAAAAGAGGCAGAATCCCTGTGGCTTTGGATATATTCACTTCAAGTTTGTGGTTACTGTTTCCCAGGCTGCTTAGAGGTGAGTGTAAGTTCAGTAATCGTATTGCTGCTTCACCGGTCCCTGCTGGTGTTTCTAAATGACTCTGAGAGATGGTGAAAACCAGACCTGTAGTGAATTGCATCCTCCTTGTTATGTGTTTTAAGATGGGGACACAACACAGAACCCGTGTGCCCGGATCACACTCATTCCTTGCCCTCCTCCATCCCTGCAGCCTGCAGTGGGTGCAAACCCGCTGCGTTCTCCTCTGAATTGACTGCATTACCTGTGGCTCCAGCCACGCCGGTTTCCTCCTTTGCACTAGAAATCCTGCGTTAGGTAGTGGTGATGGAGACACCAGATTTGTGTTTGATGGAAGGTAAAGAGCTGCTCGGGGTGGAAGCCGCAGTCACTGTGCACAGGACCCCCATCTGCTGCAAGCATTCAAGTGTTGTGAACAGAGAAATCCTGAGCAGCACTTCCCTTTCTCACTGCTGTTATCTGTGCACCCACTCTCTAAACCCCTCTTTTCAAAATCCAAACAGCTTTTTCCTCCTTAATCTTTGAGAGGTTTTACTTTAACCTCATTAAACTCCACTGCCCAATTCCAAAGCAGATTGGGATGAAGCAGCTGACAGGTGAGGATATAAGTTACAAACTGGTACTGAAGAAACACCCACAATAAAACAGCCTCTCCAAATGTGTTTTTAGACAGCATACAATACCCTGAGTTACAATAGGAAGAAGCAGGAAGTCCCTGTTTGGCAGAATTATGTTAGGAATTAAACCAAGCCCAGTCTCTGGGTACAGCCAAGGAAGGCTGTTGTCTGTTGGCTCGTGTGGTCGGTTGCTGCGGTGCTGGGATATATTTATGTGGTTTATGATGTAAATATAAGTAAGCAGAAACATAAACCTGCCCCTCTACTTGGGTCTTCTAAAATAAACCTGCACAACTACAGATCTGGAGGGAGGTGATGCAGATGCTACAGCCGGAACAAGCACAAGTGTCCCTACTCGCAGCCTTCTGTGCTGGCCCCATGGGCATGAGTCGGGGGTCACTTTATTCTGGGGGTGTCTTGTGATTCCCATGTATGAGACCAATATGAACCCATGTCCCAAAGCAACTTTTGGTGCTGGATAGGAGCTCAGTGCTGATTTGCCCCAGTGCTTCTGTAACTCTTCCTGCCATCCATCCACATTTGGGTACCAAGATGCAACGTGTCCTCTACACTTTGCCGTGCTCTTTAGTCTGCATCTTACTCCTACCACTTACACATTCATTTACTAAGCCAAAATAGTCCTTAATGCCAAGCATAAGTAACGATCCTTTTGGTTTTAATGTTTTCTCCTCTGGGTAGAAAGCAATTCAAGCGTGCCAGCAGGAAGCCAGACTTTGCAACTGAGGGGTTGTTCTCCCTATTGCAGCTTTTGCATGAGAGGGAAAATGGTGTCTTAAATATGAAGTGCTCCATGAAGCATTCCCACTCATGTGTTTCCATTGGCATCCTTATACCCTTGGTGATACAGAGCCTGGCTCAGACCTCTCACTTTCCCACTCACTATAAAGCAGGAGTGACTGTGTGTGGAAGGAGGTGCCTGGATGTGAAACCAGCTGAGAAATATCCCGGCCACTTCTCTTTTCCCACCAGTAGATATTGCTTCAGTTCCCATTTCCTGATACTGCCTCTTTCATCGACTTCAAGCCCTTTTCATCACTTACTTGCCAAGGATCTCTCAGCCTTGGACCAAGACATACTTTAACTATTTGAAATTAAGTCCTTGCTATAGGGATGCTGGGGAGGGACTCTTCATTAGGGACTGCAGTGACAGGACAAGGGGTAATGGGTTCAAACTTAAACAGGGGAAGTTTAGATTGGATATAAGGAGGAAATTCTTTCCTGTGAGGGTGGTGAGGCACTGGAATGGGTTGCCCAGGGAGGTTGTGAATGCTCCATCCCTGCCAGTGTTCAAGGCCAGGTTGGACAAAGCCTTGGGTGTCATGGTTTAGTGTGAGGTGTCCCTGTCCATGGCAGGGGGGTTGGAACTGGGTGATCTTCAGGTCCTTTCCAACCCGAACTATTCTATGATTCTATGATTCTATTCCTGTTGCATTTTGTCTTCAAACAGGCATTTATCATCCCTTCTATATTTTGATGACTACAAGCAATACAAGCTAGAGTAAAATACTTTCACCACGCTTCCTGGCCATGGGGATAACCTCTCTCCTTCGCACCTGACTTTCCCCACTCTTTTTAGCTAGACCCTTCTTTCTTTTCTCTTTCACCAAACCTTGGGCCACTTCCCTGACCTTTAACATTAAACAGACACCAACTTGTATCTCAAATACCCTGTACAGTGTGTGTCAGACCATTAGATAGTTGCTGGGATCCTTGCCGTGAATAGGGCCGGAGCTGGCCAAGTGATACCTGCAGTCCCGCTCCCACCAGCTCACCCCACCTTGCTGTTTGTGTCTTTTTGGGGTATTTAACTAGTGCTGGTCCCACCACAGTGCCCAGGGGCCTCATTTGCCACCAGGGATGGTGCTGCCATTTGGGGGTCACAGTGCGCCATGGTGAGGAGGGGGAGGAAGGTGGTTCTGGTGATGGTGCAACACACAGGGTCTGGGTGATGATTCCTGTTCTGCTTTGTGTGTCCTTTCTCCTAGGCTGTTAGACCAAGGACACCTCAGTATCTGTGCAGACTCTCACAGTTCAATGCTGATTTTGGCCAGGAGCCTTGGTGCTGCTTCAACATAAAAACCAGTTGGAATTTGGTTGTTTGCAAGAGACACTTCAGCGGGCATCACCAGAAAAGAGCTGGTTCAGACCCAAAGCTGCCTTTTGGGCTCTGGCAGCCCCACGCTGCATCACTGAGCTGGTCCCTCCTGCCCTAGGCATCCCTAGATCCCACCACCAGGTATTGCTGCCACCAAAGCTCCTCTCATAAATCAGCTTCTGCATTGCAGTGCATTGCTCCTGATGGTACTCCAGGTAGGAAATCAGTAGGAAGGATCAGGCTGGAAATGGGGTTTGGGACCTGGCTCCTGAGTGTTCTTTGCTGCCTGTTTGCATTCAACTGTCCCCAAAGCCCCTGACCTTTGCAGCTATTATTTTCAGAGTTCTAAGGAAAAGGAAATAGGAAGTAGAGCTGCTGCAGTGCACTTTTGTATGGGTTCTGGTGTGCTCCCATGTGTTGCTGTTTATCTCGTGAGTGGGTTTTGTTGTCATTTGCATTTAAGTATTGTGACCAGCACCTGCAGCTCTTTGCCTCAGCTCAGCTCCCTGCCATGCTCTGGGTTTTCCATGGAGCAGCTTAGCCAGGGGCATGCCTCACTGGCTATATCCTGCTTATTAGTAAGGGCTGTGTCTGATGTTTTTTAGCAAGAAAAGGAGCCAGTGGGGCTGTTTATCTGAAAGCAGAGCTCCTGGGGTGGCACACCACAAAGTGATGTGCAGCAGAGCCAGGTTGGGAGCTGGCATCGCATCGCCTCCTCCTTGCAGCAGGTACTTTGATATTGCTTGATGTTTTTATTGCTTGTTACCCAAGGATAGAGGTGCTTGACATAAACTAGGAGTGCGGTCCTGCTGGTGGAGATGTGTTGGGTTTGGGGAGGAGACCTCCAGCTAATATACTGGGGCACTAGGATGAGAAATAAGGGCAGGTAAACTGCAGGGTCTGGGGTTTAATAGGTCTTGATCTGGGATGTCTAATGTCTTAGAAACATATCTAAGGAAGCTTTCATATTGTTGTTTGAACTGCGTGTGGCTTAAAAGGGCTACAGTCATTCTTGGGTTTAATTCCCTGTTACCCTCAGATTAGAATCTTGCCTGCAGGCAATGCTGTGTGCTGGGCACTTGTTGGGGATGGACCTGGTGGGATGATTAATGAATACCTGCAGGGATAAGAGCAAAACCAAACGTTTATGCAGCAATCAGCCTGCCAGACTGTGAGTAATGATAGAGTCACTTCCCACCCCATGGACGAGATGTGGAGTGAAAGGAAAGGATATTAGCTGCAGGGAAAGGACAATATACCAGGAAGCAAGTGCTTAGTCCTTCAGGTATGGCCTTACCTGATGCCCACAGGGGCTTCTGGCAACCCTCTGCTGCAGCAGCATCAGGCTGTACTCTCCAGCCAGGCAGGCTATAGAAATGCTATGATAGAAAGTGGTTTAGGCTAAACCCACCCTGCCTAGAGAGGCACTCCTACAGCCAGCACCTCAAGCGAAACCAGGGAGCTCTCAACTGCAGAATCTCAAGCAGCCTCACAGGACGCACCCTGATTTATGCACCAAATACCAGGAAAGGCTCTCGCTCTGTTTGTCGCTTTGCAGGCGGTGACGGTTGCTCCAGCATGTGCAATAAGTCATGCCTGGCACCTCCGTTCAGGAAACAGTGGTTTGCTCAGCAGACGTGCGAGTTGTTATCATGTAGAGCATGAGCCTTTCTCATAGCTGCTCTCCATTCACTGGGCTGGTTTCGGAGCAGGAGGGCTCTGCACAGAGGGCACTGGTGATACGTGCAGCACAGGACGTGTCCCGAGTGCAGGCTCTGGAGTGTTCTGTTGGGTTTTGACACCGTAGCGAGTTGGTTTTCCTGCAAGGCTGGGCTCGCATCCTGCAGACCTCGAGGTTCCTGTTCCTCCATCACAACACGCCTCAGGTCTGCTGAAAGCAGAGACTTCACTGTGAAGCTGCCACTGAAGTGGCTGCAGCCACACCTGGGTTGTTAGTGTGTGAGGGGTGTTGAAAGTCCCTTCCAGCCCCTTACCAAGAGGGCAGGGTTGTGCCGAGCGGATGCTGTGCCCATCCCATGGGTGGGAAGGCAGCAGTGGGTTTCCTGCTCCGTCCTGTTGACTTTAAGGATATAGACCCACTGCTTAGCTGGGATCATTCCCTTGCGGAGCTGTTTGTCAGGGATGGGGATGAGGGGGCTCTGCCAGCAAAGCTCTTCACACCTCTCCATGAGGAATTGTTGTTTTGAGGGAGGGAGAATTTCCTGAAGACAGGAATTGCCTTCAAGCTTTGCTACCAGCACATGCTCATGGCTTTCATGTGCTGCTGCTGACATCAGAGCAGAGATTCTGGAGTGCTGGGATGGACCCAGCAGCAAACAGGATCTGGGAATTCAGTCAGCTCTGGTATGGCTGAGTAGGGGTATTACCTAGGTAGGTCCAAGCCTTTTTAAATCAATGGGGAAAACGTCTGGAGTCCTAGCTGTAAGGGACAATAACACTAAATCAGCTAAGAAAGGGCAGTTTAATAACAGCGCCTAAATTAAGCACACCCCAACCCGTGATACGGTCAGTCACGAGATGTAAATTTAAAATAGGTTCAAGAACATAACTTGTAATTCCTGTGGGGTTTTTAAGTCCTCTTCCTCTTCTCAATGGTAGTTTTCATCTCTCTGGCTCCTGGAGAAAAATCGGTATGAGTGAGAGACTGGTCACCCATGCATGGGCTGTGCATGTAGCATCAGTGAGCTGTGCTGGTTTGGACCATTCCCCTTGCCTAGCTGGGTAGCATGAAGTACAGCAGCTGGTCCTTGTAGAACTTTTGCAACCCTTGTGGTTCCAATCATATTGCGTAGGCGACATCAGGGATGCTTTTGGTATGGCTCAGATGCAGCTGCTGATTGTTGGTGTGAGCTTGATGGATGCTGCATGTTAGTACATATAAACTACGTGAGATCTCTTCATGTGATGCAGCTTGTGCTGGGATTTTTGGCATGCAGCCTGAGATGATACAGATGATACTGTTCCATGAACATTAGGCAGATGAAGTACGGCTTTGCTGTGGACCCAGCCTGCACTGGGTCAGCTGAGACCTCACTATGGCGTGTGTGGAGCTATGGGACAGAGGAAATGATGGTGTGAATCATTCAGTCACCCTGGTACACCCCTGAGAAAGTCAGTTGTGGCCTTCCAGAAGCATGCATGCACAGAAGATGCTTCCAAAAGAAGCACCAGAGAGGGTGCTGCATGCAGAAGGGGAGAAGCGCTGGTGAGGCTCCTCCAAAGGTGATGGCAAAGGATTGCTCTGGGCAGGACTGGCAGCTGCTGGATATAGCACTCAGTTATTATTTGTGTGCAATGTGTACGTACTAACATGGTTCACTTGATGCATTTAAGTGATGCCCCAGGTTATCCATGCCATCTCCCTTCAGATCTTTAATAATATCCTAAAAACCAGCCACAAGCCTGGGATCAAGCCAGCACAGTCCACGCTTCACTCCCTGCTCCCTCTGCTTTCTTCAGCAATGATGCTGATGAAAACAAAGTCCTGCCTGTCTGGATTTGGCTCCACAATGGATTTCTTCTGCCTAAAGACTGTTGGTGAAATGTTTATTGGTTTTAGCTCATGACAGAACAAACTCAGTGAAACAGATTCTTGTAATGCAGATATCAGAACTGGGCAGGTTCAGTGTCAGTGCCTGTGGTTAGTCTGGGTCTCGCTATTTAATAGCCCTGCTTGCAAATAGCTAATGTGTAATGTTTGTGCTGGGTTCATTCTGAATTAAGGCCAGCATCCTTATGCTGTTTTCCATCCTTCATTCCCTGTGCTATCACTGCTGTGCCACCACATGCTTTGAAAGGAACAAGACCTCCACTACTTTCCAGTTGCCCAGAGCTCCTTTCCCCCATCCTCCTCCCAGTGAAACCTCCCCCTTAGCCGCTCCCTTGCTTTTGTGTTTTTAACCACTGCCGCACGCAGCCGAAGTCCTTCCCTTTGCCAGGGGCAGCCACTTCTGCTCAGGCACTCGTGCGGAGCTGCTGAGGCTGAATTCCCCTGGAAGATCCCCAGAAGTTGCTGCAGCAGCATCTCCACTTGCCCCAGTGTCTCTGTGTGTTGGTGCTGTGGCCACGCGCCTGCAGCGCAGCGTGTCTCACCGTGCAGGGGGAGCGATGCACAGCAGGCAGGCGCTCATTTGAAGTGTGAAATTTCCTATCCCAAAATAGACGATGAGTTCATCTGCGATAGCCAAGCATCCTCCATGCAGGCAGTCACGTCATCGTTTGGGATGCCTGTGTTGGGTGAGCAATGCACACTGCTGCTGGTCTGGACCAGGGGCTGGTGCTGCTTTCCAGGGAGGAGCTGCCAGCATCTGGATGTGCTACCAGCTCAGCCTTCTCCTCCCCACTGGGTTTTTGGTGACTGAGATGAGATCTGCCCTCTTTGCTGTCATCTACACCCATGGCTATAGACCCCCTGGGTACCCCGTCCTCCTTGTCACTCCTGTCATGCTGTCTGTGATTTGGCCACACACGGCCTGATGTGGCAGGGAACCGCTCTGATCTGCATCCTGACGCGAGCAGAACAGGGAAGACCAAAGGTTAGAGGGGAATGACATAGTGTGCTAGCAGCTTGAGCTACACGTGTTGTGCTGCCTGCTCAAACGTGCTTTTATTATTGCCTTGTTTCTTTTGCACATGGGAAGGATGGGGAGGGCTGGGGTGAGTTTAACAGGAGACAAAAATTGAAGGGGATGGAAAAATGTGGGAGGAAAAGGAGCTCTGAAGTGCAGCACTGCAGGAAGTGGTCTGAAGGACTTGGCATAGGGGAAAACACAACTTAGAAACTGTACATTAAAATGTGAGTTGCCTCCCTTTGCCTCTTTCTAGGGAAGCGTTTTTCCCCATCTAAGCTCTAAACCTGACTTTCCTACACACAGTATTTCTCCCCTTGGCATTCCCTAGGGAGAGGTTTCTGCCCTGCAGAACTTTGTCCTCCTTGTGCTGTGTGTACAGATATGAAGGGAGGGGAAATGGACCCTTGGGGAACTGGAAGAGGAGGAATGACCCAGCGCAACAGCAGAGAAATGGTGTTTGCAGCCCGAGACACGCAGTGGCAATCTAAGCAGCAGTTTGCCTTTGCACCACAAACAAATGCGCCACTACTTTCTGCAGTTATAAATTCATACCTTTGGTCTGGAGCCCGCTCCCCTTTATAGGTGCGATACCGTAAGCCCTGTGACTGCCTGGAAATGTGTCCCGTTATCAGGATTCAATCGCCTCAGCAAATAAAGGCGAAACCATAATTGCAGGCTCTGCTGCTGGCAAGACCAGCTCACGCAAGGCGCCATCACACCAGGCAGCCAGGAGCTAAAGGCTCCTTTAGGAAGTGCTCACAGGTGGCTAGTAATGAGTGATTAAATGATGAGCAATGTGCCAAGTGGACAGTGTAGGAAGTTGTGCTCCCCTCTAGTTATGGAAAGGCATTTTAACAATCCATTTGGACAAAGATCAGGGGGAAAGCAACAGCTCTTTACTTACAGGTCAAGAGTTTTCACTAGGAAAAGCTGCAGTTAACAGATGAGGGATATCCTTCCCTCTACAGCACTGGAAAGCCTATTGGCAGGAACCAAGGTCTTCTGCCATCTTCATAGAATCACAGAAAGGTTTGTGTTGGAAGGGACCTTAAAGCTCCTCCAGTTCCAACCCCTGCCACGGGCAGGGACCCCTTCCACTAGAGCAGCTTGCTCCAATGCCCTGTGTCCAACCTGGGTTTGATGCAGGATGCTGCAGCAGCCAAATCGGTGCCTGAGCCACTGAAGGGGTATCCCAGGTTCAGGCTGTGGGACTGTTTCTGAGATGGTTGTGTTATTTTCAGGAGGTTTTGTCCTGTTGACGTCCTAAAGCTCTAAAACAAAATAAGGAGAATTTGGGATGGTTTTAAGCACTTCAAAGGTTTGCAAGTAAGCTGCAACCAGTGATGGTTGAAGTGTGGTGTAAGTGGTGGAGAGCCTCTGCTCAAGCAGCCTTTGGAGCCTGCAGCATTAGCCCCATTCACTTCCCAAATGACCACTGATTATACAAGGACTCCTCTTGGTTTTCCAGCATGGAGCTCTCTTTCTTTATTTTTACAACAGCTGCATTGCCTGTAGATCTTTCTCACCGTCATGCAAGGTTCACAGCACAAGAAAGAGCTGCTTGCTCTTAAAGCCCTAGCCATAAAAGCTTTCCTTTCATTGCTTTGGGTGGCAGGGAAGAGCTCTCTCCAGTGACCTGCTCTCCTGGTATGTGATTCCTTCCCAGCTGAGTGGAGCTGTGTGCACAGTAAAGGTGAAAACAGGAAAGCCAGCTGAGGTTTGCTGGGTTTATGAAGAGCGTGGTTAGGATAGGCAAGCTCAGGAGAATCCAATGTCAAGGTTTTAAAACTGTTTTCATCTCATAGCCTGTGCAGGAGGTTATCCTGAAGCCCTCATGATGCTCCTCTGGGCGCAAGCAGCCTAAAGGTCTCCTTAGTGTGCACTGGGTGATGAAATGTGGGTTCTACAAATCACCTGGAGGTGATGGAGGAGCCAGCCAGGCATCGATGGCACCAAATCCTCTGAGTCCGAGCATGTCCTACCCCTCCTGAGCTGCAGAACACGACTTTGCTTTTTGTTCCCCTCCCAGAGAGTTCAAACCAACAAAACCAACGGTGAAACACTTTGAGTTTGGCAGTTACCCAGGCAGTGAAGCAACCGGATGGATAAATTCCATCCCATCACTGGCGAAATACCTGACGTGCTGTTGGTCACACAGGTACCTTGGCATGAGGGAAGCATCTCCTCTGTCCTTGCAGCGTGTCTCTGGGCTCAATGTGAGGCACTGGCCACTGTTTTCTTCTGTCCTCGGATCTTGGTCAGACCTTTAACCTGTGAAAACCGAAGTGCTGGGTTTTCTGCATCCGAGCATAACTGAAAATCTTGCTCCTTTCGATGCATGAAAGGGCAAATTAATCTCTACCTTATTTTTAGCACTGCTCGCATCATAGAAAGTTTCCCTTCTCTCTCCCGCACCCCCCACCCCGTGTGTAACAAACCTGCAGTGGTTTCGAGACAAAACCCGCTTCCTGTGGTTATGTGGATGCCACCCAGGTGATGTCCCTTCCTGGGGGCACAGGTCCAGCAGCCCCCATGTGCTCTCCCTGGCTGTGGCACACGTCTGATCTCTTGGATCACTTCTTTGCCTGCCCTAGACCTGTGCTGGGCAGTGGTGCAGGGTTTGAGGTGGGGGTGACCCAAGGCAGCAGCCCTGGTACCCAGGGGGTTGGATGGATCCAAGGGAGGGGGACCTTTGAGCCAGACACTCTGGTGCAGGGACAGCCAGGTCATCACCCTCCAAGCCATGGCCCTGCAGAGCTGGGATGAGGCCATAGGAAGCTGCTGTCTGCCTGCTTTGGGTTGTCTCAGACAAGGCCAGTTAATGACTAACTGGTGCTGCACAACCCTGCCCAGCCGCTCCCTGCCCGCGCTGCCCATCCACCTCGATGTGCTGGGTTTGAGACCCACCACCACCTGCTTCCCATGACATGTGTTCTTTCCCCCTTCTTCCCTGGGTAAACCCCACATCTGTCCCTGTGCGCCTGCAGGTTGAGTCACAGCAGAGCCTGTGCTCGTTCCAGCCCTTTGGGCTGGATCTTCCTCTCCTGCAGCCTGGTGTTCTCCTCAGCCCGCTGTTGCTCTTGCTCAGTGAATGAAGCTGTTCCCCAGAGGCCAGCACAGCTTTGCTCAGCACAGGGGTTTTCCAGGCAGTATCAGATGCTGGTGGCTGCAGCTGGAGATGTGCTGCCTCAGCCTCACTGGGCTCTTGCCTCTCACCCCAAATGATGCAATATCGTGTCAAGCCCTTCCAGCCTGGAAGTATGGCAAATGAGTGAAATATGCAGGGGAAAACCAGCTGCTTTTCCCCTTGCCTTGTATTGTGCATGTGCTATCTTTTTAGGCAAACATGAGTTATTTAGTCAAGGTCTCCGCTGCTCATCTTATCATAGAGGGTGATGGCGTCACTGATGAGGACATCCACAGCAGGGACTCGGTGTGCAGGTTTCCTTAACAGCAGAACCCATCACCCGGCTCTGACTTGCAGATGTTGGCAGATATAAAAATCAACCACCCCACATGTGTACAGGACCCAGGACAAGCAGGATTCCACCCATCAGCTGCACTGGGATGAGGGGGAGTGGGGAATGGGATCAAACTAGCGAATTCCATGTGCTTCCATGACTCATGAAAAAACCCCTCCGATTGTCTCTGTCAACAGCACGGCTGTTTGGGTAATTCTTAAGGAATCTGGAATTCATTCTTGGAGCTCTCCCACGAGAAAAAGTAAACATACCGTATATAAAACCTCTTTATTAAAACAAATATACAGCACTTTATATACAAAAATAAAATGTACAAGAAAATAGACCATTACAGCTTAGTGATTCGATTCCTAGGTATAACACACACACTGGAACCCCTCCCAGCCACGCTCCCCTGCTCGTGCTGGCACAGGGGCTGCAGGTGCTAGAAGGGATCCCAGGAAGACATGGAATAAATAAAGAGCTCTGCCCCTATCAGTGCAAAAGTTGTCATGCAGCAGCTCTTCAACTACTATGTAGAAGTACATATGGCATGTCTACGAGCAGGTAACATCCTATGAGTGGACCTGGGTAAGTGTATTATGTGGAAGCAAAGCCTAAACTGGGTTTTCACATCTTATTTACGCAGCTGAAAAATGAACTATGTGATGGAGTAAATCAAAGAAGAGAGCCAATTAGTGCAATTCTCCTAAGTGTATGACAGTCGTTAAGCCCAACGTCACCAGTGTTGCACAGGTAAGCAGCAACCAAAACTAAGGGGTCAGAGTCTCATTTGCAGCGTGTCTCCTCAGCACTCCGTGGGTAAAGTGACCATCGCACCTCGCACAGGGAGGCAGTGCCTTCCTCCCCAGACCTCCAGCACACTCAGTGGTACCCCACCAGGTCACATCCATCAGCAGAAGCTTCACCTCCAAAGCAATGACAAGGTGCGTACTGCTGCTGAGCATCTTCGGAGCCAGGAGTCCTGCTAGTGATGGGATTCCTTTCCCCTTTCTAATCGATAATGGAGTTTCCCTTGCTAAACTTTTCAGGCCTAAAAGTTAAAACGGAATAGAAAAGCTACTTTCTTCAGTCAGTAACAAACAATTTCTTCCATTCTCTTCAGGCTTGTCCAAGTTTCTACCCAAGAGCAGTTTGTGGTCCGAGGAAGCCAGGGCTTTACAAGCCACAGGGAATGACTTGCATGGGAGCTCTCACTGTTTCCAGCCAGGGAGACAACTCGAAGCTGTTTTTCGGGTCAAAGAACCTGAACTCCAGCTCTCCTAGAGGAAACCAAACACAGGTGAGTACTGACTCGCATGCAGCAAGAGCAAAACAGTGTGTGTATGTGTATACATAAATGTATCTCAAATGGAATGGTTGCTCTAATGGGAGTAAATACCCTAGGCTGATGTTTTGCTGCAATACTCCAAACACTCTCTACTGAACTGTCCCATTTCAGCTAAGTGGAAATACTTCAGTTACATTGCAAGGAGTTCCTGAAAGCTGACACAACCTAAGACAAAGCTGTAGAATACTCCTACTAGAGGTAGTTTCTCTTTTTACCAACAAATTCCTTACAGCCTTCCAACAGGCTCCTTGGAAATCTCACAACACAGGGATGTGTGGACTCCTCCATCTGCATTGCTCCCTCCCAGGTAGTGCCCTGCATGAAACCCGTGCTCTGCATCATCCCATGGCCTTGCCCTTGGGTGATAACTGAGGAGTCTGTACCTGAAGTTGTGTCGATCTCCCCATCCTGCTCCTTGTAGCTGTAAGTGTTGCACAAGGTCTGCGTGCCCAGCTCGTTGGTGAGGAAGCCTTTCCCCCCGACGCTGGTGGTGTGCCAGTCTTGGGCTGGTTCGAGCAGCTGTAAGAGAGGAAGGAGATGGTAAAACCCACTTCTTCCCATGGGTGCAATGTTCTGTTTCTTTCCCTTAAGTAGGAGACAGGTCAGCAAAAGAGATCCCATTGTATCTCCTTGTGCTAAGTTATATGAAATTTGGTTTACTCCCAGCCTAAAAAAAAGCTAATGCAAACCAGTGATGAACCCCCCATGTTATCAGTGGGATGAACGTGACACATCTGGAAACACAGATTAAGCTCCATGTGTGTCAGAGGTGGAGGGATGAGCAAGATAAAGTCTTGAGGACTTCTGCAGACTCTAATACAGCAACCTCTACTTCGAGCAGAGCTTCCTCTGACTTTCACATCAGAGTAAATAGCTCCATGGATGTGTCCTCTCCATGTCTGCAAAGCAGCCTTCTCTTTGTATTTACTTTTTCAGCCCCCCCCATTAAACAAGGGTCCTGGATTACATGTCCAGCTCTCTTAGGACTGATCAGACAGCTCCTTCCCTTTCTCTCTTGGTGCAAACAACAATTTTGGCCAATTTTATACAGACCAGAGAGGCAGGTTTTACCTTAAAAATATCCGAATTCATTTCCTCTTCATCTTCGTCTGTGACTGTTTTGTAAGTACATAAAAAAAGAGAAGAAAACAGAGATGTCAACTTTTCGCATGTTATCCCTTGCACTTCTGCTTCTTCACCACACAACCCACTTCATATTCTCTTGTCACACATTACCACAACCTTTTACTTCCCCCCCAGGGATAACATTGAGGAGAGGCTCTCCTGGGTTTGAGGTGCAGTATCTCATCAGCACCTCCATCCCCACAGCCCTTCAACAACCCGAGACTTGCCAAAGCAGAACCTGCTTGGTAGACAGGAGGGAAGATGATTTGCACCCTGAGTGAAGAACCACCCATATTTATTATGGTTTTCCCTATTGGGAAGCATGGTTACCTCTACTGTTACTACTGTACCCAACTCTTGTTTCTCCTGATGCCCACTCCTTCATCCCGCTGCCTTGCTTCCAAATCTGTCTCCACTAGACCAGTGAAAGACAGGGGTAAGGATAAAAGAAGCACCTACCTTCTGAGGATGAAGCCAGGGGAGACACCTGGAGCTGGTAGATGTCATTGGTGCTATCAGCCATGGTGACCTCCATCGGTGACCTCCAGTCGGTCAGGGAGCTGCCCGCCTCACATGGGGAGAGGTCTGCGGGATGCACCAGGAGGAGTTGGCACTCAGCAGAGACACGACCACCTCTGTTTCCTCCCTGCCCATCTGATGGCCCAGCCCCAAGAGTCATCTTTGTCTTTTGGTGCAGAGATTATGGGTTACACACGAACGGCACTTCCCACCGTGCTCAGAGAGCTAAAAACAGAGTCTCACCTAAGGTGATGGACGTGCTCTCAACCTCCACTTCCTGCCCCATGTAGTCATGGACGGTGTAGCTGCTGTGGTCATCTGCCGGAGCAGTGTTGGTTAGCCTTTCTGCGGACTCCTCCGTCCTCGTATCTTCATGGGACTACAGAAATAAGGGCAGAGCATGAAAAACTTGCTTAAGAACGTGCAAGTGCCTATATGAACAAAAAAAAGCATGAAAACCACCAAAACCTCTAGCTTCTTCAGCAGCCTCCACAGACACATACCTTTCTCTTGCTCCTGTTTCTGGCTTCTCTTGAAGACTTTGACTTCCTTTCTGTTAAGTAAAAACAAGATGAATGTGAGAAAGGGCTGGTATTTTGGGTGAGGGCTGAGCTCTTGCACCTTTGAGCCCTGCTTAGCAAGCTCTGCCGCTGCTGTCAGCAGTGAGTCCTGATCCCCCCTGGTGATGCCTTTAGGCTTGTTCAAAGAATCTGGGATAAAATGTCTGTACAAACTGGACACGAGGAAAACTTCACAGTGAGAACAATCAGCCACTGGAATAATCTCCTCGGGGAAGTGGTGGAATCCCCAACACTGGGCCCTGTTAAGATTCAGCTGGACAGGGTGCCGGGATATCTTGTCTAGGCCAGGCTTTGCCAAGAAAGGTGGGACCAGATGATCCTTGAGGTCCCTTCCAACCTGGTGTTCTAGGATTCTATGACCTGTTACCATTGGCAATAACCAGCGCCAAACACCAGTGGTACCAACAGCAGCTGGATTGCTGAGGACTTACCTTTCTTCTGATCCTTTGTCAAGGGTGGCAGCATCCTGTAGACCCTGACGGCGCTGGAGCCTTTGTTGATGCTTTTATCCTTCACTTCTTCGATGTCTGGCAGTGAATTCATAGCGCAGCGGAAATTTGCCTTCCAGGTTTTCGGATCAGGGTCTTTTTCACCTACTTTGTATCTTCCTATAAATAAGAGATGGGGGGAGCGTTCGGACTTCTCAGTGCTAGTTCTTCCCACCGCAAAACCAGATTACTTATCTATTTTCTGACACACACAATAGTAATTATAAATTATAACTACCTGAGGTGCAACTCAAGACAAAAAGATGTCTTGAGATACAGATGTGACTGAGGGACATGTAAAGCCAGCACACACCTGTATGAATGGCCCAGCTCCGGAAGAGGCAGGCGTCCTTCTCCATGTCCCAGCCGTGCTTAGCTGCATGTTTCCATGGGATTTGAAACATCATCTTGTCCTGAAGGGAAACCCATAGAGATTTGAATTAAAAAGTGTCAAGTGCTAGTTTGGAGCAATGGATTTAACCCAAGAATTCCCAGTAGAAGCTCAGAAATTTTATAAACCCTCTGCTCTGTATCTTAATTAAATATCCATCCTTCCATCTATGCTGTTCAAGGAATTTAAGGCTTTTAATGGCTTCTAAAACTGTGGAAAACCCTGTGTGTGGTACAGTAGAAGTAAGCAATACTGTTAAATTTATCACGTAATCATTTAAATACATCCGAAATTCACTTATATTGCACCTAATCTATTAGTATGTCATGAGCTACAGTATATTTTCTAGGTATACTTTGGTAGAAAATCCCTTTTTAAAGTTGCCCATAACATCCTGCAGGAATCCTAAGGAAAACACGTCCCAGCTTAGAGATCACCTTGGGGTGGATATGGAGACTTTAGAGAATGAGACCTGGCTCCATAAGCCCTGTGCTACAAGTACAGGGATGTAGCTTTGGACCAAAATAAACAGCATTTCCTTCAGGCCAAATCTTAAGCCTGGGAGTCAAAGAGAAGGTCCTGAGCTGGGGCAGGAGGTGTTACAAGAGATCTTGGAGTTTTCTTGGTTCTGCACCATATTCAGCCTGCTTTATTGTCATTTATCCTTTCCCTCCTAGGAGTTTTCCCAGGAAAAATGGAGCTACCACCCCGGGTACCAACCAGAGCTATGTTTTCTGCAAACAAAGGTAGTTGTTTTTTAAACATAATGCAAATTTTCCCCATGTTTTTCTCTCCTTTATTATCTTGACTCCTGTTCAGCGTCATCTGAGAACAAGGATGGCTAATGTCACAGAAGTAATACTGATAATAGCAATAAACCACCCTCACCTTGTTAATCCATATCAGTCCGGGTATCTTATTGGAATTAATCTGCATTTCCAACCAGGGCCTCATGCGCATTCTTGACACCGGCATCTTGCCTGAGGAAGGAGTAACAGGTCAGCAAAGTCCCCCTGCCGTTTGGGACATTCCGCAGTGTCACACACACCCCGTACCGTCTGTACCGCCATGGATGGAACCAAAGCTGCTTCCCGAGTCTCAGCTCCTCCTCGGCACCCGGTACCCAGCACCCCCTCTGCCGGGGAGATGCCCCCGCCGTCGAGAGCCGGAAAATCGCCCGATGTCCCCAAGCCGGGAATGGGATTGGTTGGAGCGGTGGGTGCTGCAAGAGGGGAGCCCGGGGCGGGGAGAGCCCCGGCCCTGGGAGGGAGCCCCCCGGCAGCGGGTGCGCGGACAGGGACGGGACCTCCCTCCGCGTCCCCCGACAGGCACCAACTGCACGGTCGTAGTTTAAAAAGCTTGTTATTAGTTAAGCTGCGCCCCGGGGGAGGCGGGGGGGACCCTGCTGAAGGGGGGATTCCGCGGTGGTAACGGCGACAGCCCCCGGAGGACTGCGCCCTGCGCTCTAGCGGCGCTGGCGGCAGGGCCCTCCCTCCCTCTAGAGAAACAGTTTCCTGTTCGCGGTGTTTGTTCAAGACACCCGGAGCAAAACTTCCCAGAGAGCACAAAACACCGCGCTTCCAGCCTGCCCGGAGGGACGCGGGCCTGCAGAGCGCCGGCCCCGGCGGGGATGGAGGCTGCCGGAGCTGCCCCGCGGGGAGCACGGCTCGGGCCGCGGCGCTGGCACCCGCTCAACAGCGGAGCGGAGCCTCCGGCTGAGCCCGCAAAGCCTCAGCAGCGCCCGGACATGCCCGACCCCGCAGGCGGGGGGGGGACACGACACATCCCGCCCCGTCCAACCCGCCGCGTCCCGTGGGGCTGCGTAAGGAGTCGCGGCTCCCCGGAGGGATGCCCAGCGGCCCGAAACAGCTTCCGCATGGCAGAGCCCGGCGCTGACCCGCCGAGCCGTGCCCCCGGGGCCGCTCCCACGGACTTCGCCTTGAGCCCCGGTGCCGTGCAAAGTCGGGGGGGGGGGGGGCTGTGCAAGCGACGGGGAGCACCGCGACCCACCTCGTTGTGCCGAGCCGTGCAAGCCTGTGCAAGAGATGAGGCGAGCTGAGCCGTGCCGTGCTGCGCCGAACCGAACCGAGCCGAGCCGAGCGCAGCCGATCCGTCCTCGCCCGCCGCCCGACCCGCCTCTGCCGCTTGCGGGGCGCGCCCTCGGGTATAACGCGGCGGCGGCCGGGATTCCCCGCCGCCCCGGGCTCTGCCGAGTCCCGGCCAATCAGCGGCGCCCCACGGGGCGGCTGCGGCTCCCATTGGCTCCCGCTGCCCGGCATCACTTCGGGGAAATCACGCCGTTGTAGCACCAGCGGCGCGGGGGGAGCCCGCCCCCCCCAACAGCCCCGGCCCGACGGGGGTCGAGCTCCCCATGGGGTCCAATCCCGGTGCACAACGAGGGACACAGCCCCTGTCCCGTGGAGGGGTCCAGGCCCCGTCCCCACAGGGGGATCCGGCCCCGGTCACCATCAGGGGACCCAGACCCATCCTACGGAGGGATCGGGCCCCTGTCCCCACCAAGAGACCCAGACCCCATCCAGTGGAGGGATCCAGCCCCTGTCCAAGGGATGGGTACAGTCCTTATCCCTACTGAAGGATGCAACCCCCGTGTTCCCAATATATACAACCCCCATCCCTGGAATCCAGCCCCGGTCCCCCTGACATACCCATCCCCAGTGAGGGATCCAGCTGCAGTCTCCCAAGGGATCCAACCCCCATCTCCCCAACAGATCCAGCCCCAGCCCATCCTCCCCGTGTGCGGCTGCCCTTCATGTGCATCCCCTGCAGCTGGAGATGGCACAGAAATCCCAATGCTTAGACACACAGACTTGCCACCAGCCCGCAGCAACCTTCATAGATTAGGAAAGGAAATGGATGAAATGCCAGGTCTGGATGAGGCCACTGATGGGTGGGAACTGGTCCAGTCGCGTCCCGATCAACTTGCTGTGGAGCGCTGAGGAACTGGCCCCGGTGCTGGCTCTGAGCAGATCAGTTCCTTGCTCGCTCACTGCCACAGGACTCTGGGTTGGCACTGGCTCCATGAGACATGCTTTTGCTATTGACAACAGGAGTAATGAAACAGGAGGGCAGAAATCATGTACAGGTTTTGTTAGTCAGTGTTAGCGACTGTGGTAGGGCCTGGAGTAATGAGAACAGTCATGGCTGTAGATAGGTAGGGCAATAGCAAAGGAAAATATGTGAAGATTGTGAGGGATGCTCCGGACTGTCTCCTCTGCATTCATGCTTTCCTGGCATGTAACAGACAGCGCAAAATGAGCCATTCAGTGTCAGCTTTAGCCAGCCCAGTGATGCAGGGAGAGGGACAGGAATGCGCTGCTGCGTTCTAGTGTTGCACGCTCATTAAATGCACAGCTCAATGAAACAGGTCCGTGGAGTCACCAGGGTCATTCTGGCTCACATCAAGGTGCACCTAAGCCAGGGGACCGGTGTATGACACAATTCCCTGCCTGGCCCCAGCAGACCGCAGTTCCGGTGGGAAGCTGTATTATGAACCCTGCCTGAAGCTGCTCTGTCATTGGTTTGAAAGCCTCCACAGTTGGACAGGAGGGACTTGTGACAAGGGCCTGTAGGGACAGGCCAAGGGGAATGGCTTTAACCTGCCCGAGGGGAGACTGAGATGAGCTCTTAGGCAGAAGCTCTTCCCTGTGAGGGTGCTGAGGCGCTGGCACAGGGTGCCCAGAGAAGCTGTGGCTGCCCCATCCCTGGCAGTGCTCAAGGCCAGGTTGGACACAGGGGCTTGGAGCAAGCTGCTCCAGTGGAAAAGCCCAGACCTGGGTTTAAGTGCAGAAGAACTCCCTGTAGGTGTGTCCTGCTTCCCTAAACGGATTTGGTTTTGTCTGCTTGACTTTTTAACCTTGATAGGACCCTTGGCTGGGTCTTTGTGCTGGGTGAGGCACCAGTGATCTTTCCTCATAGGTGAAGATACAACATATTACGTAAATTAAATGATCAAAGCCGGGCAGTGGTGCATAGGCAAGGTGTGTGGCAATGGGACATTTATAGTTTATGGTCTGTGAGAGGGCACAGGTTCACTCCTTAGCACAAGACGTCTGGAGATCTACAGGTAATAGAAAGTGCCCTGAAAAAGAGAGGACAGAAGGTATCTGAGGTTCCAGTGCAGGTATCACCTACAAAAATAGCCACAGCACCATACAACCTAACAATATACACAACACTATACAACCTAAATACTGATGCTGTCCTCCCTTTCAACCTCCCATGGTTTGCCTTCACCCTTCAGCCAGCTCTAAGAACACCGAATCCTGAGCTCCCTGTTCTGCCAGGTTAATGTGTGCACACACCCAGTGTATCTCACATACCTGAATGGATGTTGAAGAGTGACTTGTCTCATACAAGACTTCGGTGCTGTTATGATCCTTACTGGCTCTTTTCAGTCTGTCCCACCAGGAGCTGGCACCGGGCACCACACAGAACAGGAATAGGAATGCACGAAGGAAGGTTAACGGTCCCAGCCTTAAATCTCCCCTTTCCCTGCTTTAAGCCCAAACAGATCCTACTCAGTGGAACTGAACTGACCTTTCTACCCGTGCTCTCTCCTGTATCTGCATGACAAGCCTCCATGGAGCATGACCTGCCCAAGCTGGGATGCCTTACGTTGGTTTGCTGCGCTGTTATCTCTCAGCTGAAACAAGGAAATAACAACTTGTCTCTCCTGATGTTACTGTGTGTCAGGATGTCCTTGCACTGCATCTCAAAGCTTTCTCCTCACAAAACCAGCTCCTTCTCCCATGTGCACCCCTACACTAACAGCCCTCTCAGCAGCTTGCTTAACGTAGCAAGAACACACACTTGGACTTGACACGCATGTGTACAGAAGTGTGACCAAGGGGTAACACCTGCACCACCAGGAGTCGATAAATGATTGGTCATAAAACCCTCCTGCTCCACCCCATTTATCACTCAGCAAGAATTTCTGCACAACACAGAATCATTTAGGTTGAAAAAGACCTTTATGACCACGGGGTCCAGCCGTTAACCTGGCACTGCCATATCTCTGATTCACTGCAGAGCTGCAGCCCCACTCCAGCTCTACTTCACATCATTCTTATCTCAGCCACCCACTTGGCCCTGTGGCTCTCAACAACCTCTGGCATTCCCCCTTTTTCATATTTGCCAGTGCTCTTGTTTCAATGGTAAACTGAGACACAGAGAAACAGATTGCTGGACTGTTCCACCACATTTACCCAATCCAGGGAGATCCCATGTCTGGGATTGTTTTCCCAGTGCAGAGGAAATATTTGATGATATTTTTATCTAAGACCAAATCAAACTCCTGACTGATGCAACTCCAGCAAGTGCTATTTGTTATTCTATAATGGGTACCTCTCTGTCTCAATCAGCAGTGCCCTGAAATAAGCTGCTCCCAAGATGACTGTATTTCAGGTAATGCTAAAAACCACAAACTATGTGGCATCAACCCCAGAGCTCCTGGTGTAGCCTAAAAGGAGAGTGATGAATTGGGTGTATGGGCTCTAAGGTTGTTCTTTGTTCCCTGCTTTGCTTGGTTAAGCAGCTCAGGATGACTTCACTCCTGGCCTACATGCACAGTGGTTAATGTTGAACCCCGTGTGCTGTGGAATGGCCACGTCCCAGCCAGCAGCACTGTGCACCGGCCCCCCAAACCTGCCATCTTCAGAGCACAGCCTGGCTCCCTCTTCCCTAGGGATAAGTGGCACAGATTTCTCACCCATGGGCACCCCGCCTGGTGCGGGGCTGCCCGGAGCACGCTGGTTTGCCAGCAGTGCAAAAGAAGCATCTTTCCTACCTTATCTCCACTCTTCCCTCCTTCTGAGGTTACCTTCAGTGGGGATGAGACCCCCCCATGCTTTCCCCCAACCAAACCCAGCAGGCTCTGAACACCCAGAAACACTTTTTAGATGCTGGGGGGTGAAATGAGGGCAGGAAATGAGCACGCTCCAGCACGCACACAGCTGCCGGAGTCGGGGCACACTCCAGAGCCACGTTCACCTCCAGGTAAGCGGAGCACTGGTGTAGTCCATCAGCTTTCTGATAACTGCCCATCCCAGGCTCCCTTCCTAGCTCAGCAAGAGGCAGGGTGCCCTTTCCTCAGGGACGGTGATGCTGCAGGAGCCCTCATGTGTGCAGCAGGACAGCACCTCGTTCAGTGCAGGTACCATGCAGCAGCCAGTGCACTGGCCCTGTGCTCTCCCAGTGCTATACATGAGGTATGGATGGGGCAGATGTCCCTCGGGTGTTAAATCCTTAAGGTGCCCTGGGGAGAAAGACCTTGAGTATTTCACCTTGTGTTGATGGCAGTCTCCCTTCCCAGGACTCTGAATCCAACCAAGGGAGAAGCTCTTTAGCAGGGAATCCCTGCTCTGGCAACTGGGAGAATGGGAGAGGTGGGGATGGGAAGATGCAGACATGGAGAGATGGGGACAGGGATTGCCACAGGAAGCTGCTCTGGGGACTGACAGCGAGCCCCAGGAGGGAACAGAGCCCAAGCTCTGCATGCCCAGGTGGTATTTGGGTGCGGGGAGTGAAGAAACACAGGATGCAGGAGGGGCTCGTGGAGGGGAAGAGTGGGAGCATGGCAAGAGAGAGCCTCTTATCTGCTTCCTCATGGCCCTGGCTGCTTCCTCCCATTGCTGCTTGGCAGCATGCATCCTCATGCCCACCAGCCCTCAACTGTCCTCTCAACCCCCCTCCACGGGGGCTGTTCCTCCTTTCTACCTGTTTTAACAGAAACCCGCTCTGATGCAAATTCTCTCTCATCTCCCCCACTTGCCTTCCTCCCTTTTCCCTGTCAAACTCGGAAACAATTCCTTCTGGAGCACACAGAATGGGTGTGGAGCCTTACAAAATCATGGTTTGGGGTGGAAAGGACCTTTAGATCATGCAGTTCCAACTCCCTGCCATGGGTACTCCTTAACACTAGACCATGCTGCCCAAAGCCCTGTCCAAGCCGGCCCCGAACACCGCCAGGGATGCCAGAGCCTTCACCATCACCTGAAGAATGAATGCCCCGGTTCCCTGCTAAGGGACAGGCACGGTACCATGCCCCAGGTCAGCTCCGGGCAGGCAGCACGAGAGGGGTTAATGCAGAGCAGACGTTGAAGGAGCAGGGGTGAAGTTGTCAGCTGTAAAACCTCCATTGGCAAACAACACAAACCGGCTGCTCCTGGGTGAGTGGCCCCGAGAGCACGGGGCTCGCAGCAGGGCGTGCTGCAAGCTCTTTCCATTTCTTATAAATGCCTCTGTTAGAAAAAGGAAGCGTGGATGAAGCACATGCAGGGGAATAAATAATGTCAGCAATGTTGAAAGCCTGCCCAGATGGCATGATGTAATAGCAGTGAGCGCTCTGATCCACAGGCTACAATAAATATATCCTGGGATGGGCCGCTTACAGCTTCCTGGAATTGGAAGGACCCATCTCAGGACCCCAGATCAACACAGCTGTCCCCACTGAGGGCACGGTGTGGGTTCAGACTGAACCCAAGTGAGATTTTGTGCTTGGTTTGGTGGGAGAGAAAGGAAATCCTAAGAACTCGACTCCTGTCCCCAGAATTCCCCAGCCCCTCACTGCTCTCTTGTCCTTGCAGGAGGACATAGAGCTTTGCTGAAGTGTTTGCCAAGGAAAACCCTGGGAGCTGCAGGCACCTGGCAGCTGTGGGGAGTTTGCCTGATGAGGGTGCAGCCCTGCAGCAGCCTGAGCCTCCTGGTAAAGGTCAGAGAGACTCAGTCATCCCTAGGAGCTGGTGGGGGGCATGGGAGTCAGTGGTGATATCATAGTCCTCCTCCCCAACTCTCAGTGGGGCCATGCTGACCCATGATGTCCCTGCATCTGACCCATGTGAAGTTGAATGAGGAGTCCATTCATTTCCCAGCACTGAAGTCCCATCACTGCAGCTGGGGCTCACATCAGTACAGGAAAGGTGAGTTGTGTATTAAAAGGTATATATATATATATATATTTATATGCCTTTAGAGCACCCCTCTGAAGGTCTCCATGGATGCACTTGCCCAACCAGCCCCCTGAAGAGCAGGCATTAAACCAAAGGGAGCCGCAGCCTGCAGGAAGGCTGGTTGTGCCTAGTGTCCGGCTCCCTGCTGGGTGGGATTCTGGACTGATAGGAAAAGGTGCTGCAATTCCCAGGGGAAGAACAGGGGCTGCTCATTGGAGCGTGGTGCTGAGCCTCCAGCAAGCTCCAGCTTGCCCAGGCTGGAGGTCACTGAGGCTTCTGCATGTTTCTGCCTGCACCCTGCTCTTGCCTACCAGGCAAAGCTGGCAGCTCCAGCACACCAGAGTACTTGGAGCCTGGAGGCAGGGAGACCTTGGGGGAATACTATGGCCTTCCAGGAAAAGGGGACCTGGGAGTGTTTCACCTCTGCTTCACCTCAGGAAGAGCATCAATAGCCCTGCTTTGTTTGGAATGCTCCATCCCATCCTCGTTCAACGGGGCTGCCAAAAAGGAAGCTCTTACAGACGCTGCAAAGCGTTGTTGGGCTTGTCACGGTAGCACCATTAGAGGCAGAGGGATGGGATAGCAAAGGTGGGATGTGCTGGGAAGGCAGTTTGGTGTCCCACCAACCAACCAAGAAAGGGATGGGAGCTCCAGCTGTGCTGTTCCAGGCTCTGGGGGGGACGGGACCAGGTGGGTCCCAAGTGCCTCATATGATGGCAACAGCAATAGTGCCAACGATGTGCTGCAAGCAACAGATGCCAAACCAGCCCGGTCTTATGCCCTAGGCGTTATTGTTATTCATTGACCATTAACTTTGATGTAGCTGCAGCCACCTCTGTGCAAACACAGCCCTAAGCAGCCTGGCTTCATAACAATAATAACTTACATCAGCAAGAGCCAAGCCTGGGGCCTGGAAAATCTTTTTCCCTTTTTCTTCACCTTTCTTTTTATTTCTTTCCCCTTTTTTTGCCCATTTTTCCCAGGTTTTTTCTTCCCACACCCTTTTTTTTATTTTTTTTCCTCACGTTTTTATTTATTTCTTTATTTTTCCCTCCTTTTTTTTTGTTTTTGTTTTCCTGCTTTTCCGCCATTTTTCCCTCCCTCCCTTCCCCCGCCCCGCTCCGGCTCTCTTCACACCTCACGTCCCGCCGCCTGGTTTCGGTTTCCCGCAGAAGCGGCGGCGCGGGCGGATTGAGGCGCTTCCGGGAATCCGCAGTACCGGCCGCGGCCGCGAGGGGGAGCTCCCCATCCCCTGCGGGACACGTGGGGAGCCAAAACCACCCCAAAACCACCCCAAAACCACCCGATCCCGGCAGCAGGCTGGGAGGGTGGGGGGGCAGCGGCACAGGGTGCCCAGAGAAGCTGTGGCTGCCCCATCCCTGGCAGTGCTCAAGGCCAGGTTGGACACAGGGGCTTGGAGCAAGCTGCTCCAGTGGAAGGGGTCCCTTCCCTTCCAGGAGCTTTAAGGTCCCTTCCCAACCAGGCCGTGAACTCCGGTCTTTGCTTCACAACGTGAAATCAGCATTTGAATCACCGTGAAGCCATCAGCCGTTGCTGGAGGGGGGTCCCAGGACATCAAACCCAAGTGGGTTGAGGGACTCATAGCTGAGGGGGCATCAGGGGCACAGTGACTGCCAGGCAGCATTAACATTGACAAGTTCCTTTATTTTTGGTGGCACTGAACTGGCCCTGCTTTGATTTATGGAGGTGATGGACAGGGGTTTGCTTTCTCCACCCACAGGCAGGTTTAGCACAACCCTTTCTGTTCCTCGCCCATTTCTCATTGCCATCCCTGTGGTGTTCACCATAACCTTGTCCCACTGGCACTGGTCAGACGTTGCCTGTTCTCCACCTGTGGGCCCTTCTGAAGTGCAGGCACTGAACCCATGAAAACTAAGCTGGGATCTGTACAGTAAGTGTTCCTGGGCCCGTATTTAGCTGACACGCTGTGATTGCACCCAGCGGTTATACTCATTACGCTAATGGCTACTCAATGACTCCTTCCTGCTCCAATTACACCGGAGGCAAAAGGCTCGCCCAGTTTGGAGTTCAAAGCCTGTCTGAAGGAAAAGGCTGACTTCCGAGAAGCAGCCAGAGAGAGGGTTTCGGGGTTTACGTCTTGTATCTCCGGTCTCTTATTGCCACCTGCTGTCAGCCTTCCTCCCGTTCCGCTCTGGGAGGATGCTCTGGCTGGTGCAGGCAGAGCCAGAAGTCTTACGGAACAATGTCTGCACAAATAACTTTGGTTATTGTGGTCTGCACAAATAATTTTGCTGATTAACCCTTTTTTCACCAGCATCTGCCCATTCCACCCCTCCCTCCCTTTGCACCTCATCTTATGGAGCTGTACTGTGAAAAACTGTAGTTTTCCTTCATAAAAATTAGATGATAACTCTTGAAAACACTGGGGAAATCAGTACTGATGTGGCAAGAAGGTGTCTTACTCCTGTGTATGTGTTCTGGTAGCACGGGATTCTCACCCATGCTTCAGTGAGGGTCTCTGGGATGCACCTGAAAAGGGACTAGGAATGGTCCTTACCAGGACATGTCATGCCCAGGCATTCTGAACCAAGGCAGTCAGGTGCCTGGGAGCACTGTGCTACTTGGGTTCTCTCCTCTTCTATTTTAACTGTTGAAAAGGAGGGAGAGAAACCAGTAAGCTTTTCTATGACCAGCCCCTTAGGTCTCCATGGCCCCATGTTCCAGCAGGGGCTCCCCAACAGCTCTGTTAATGTCCCAGCTCAGCTCCATCACAGGGATGTGCACCTGGTGGTTTGTGCATCATTGGAATGAGCTTCCAGCAATACACTTCTCACCTCAAGGATCTAATTCCTTTGACCATCAGAGATTTTACAATAACTAGATTTGTTCAAGTGTGGGAATAGCTTGGAAGAAATTCATGGGACGAAAAGAAAAGGCAGAGACACTTATCACTTTATTAAAATTAGTAAAAATACAGAATAAATATTTTCTCAAAAATATATATCTATAATTTAAATGACACCATAGAAATAAATTCATATTTATCTAAACACTCCTATAGTTATTGTTAGCTCTAGAAGACCTTTAGAAGATCTTTAGCTGCTGGGTTTCCACTGGTCCACCAGAACTGCGGGTAGAGTGGGACCAGTGCTTCTCAGTGCTTGGGGAAGATTTTGGGCAGAGTGCAAAGCATCCACCAAGGTATCATCTGTATTCATTACCCTTGTGACTGTTCAGAGATGAACGTGACCCCTTCATGAGAAACCCGACGGTTTTGTGCCTAGGTCCTTCCATACCCCCTGCCCAATCTGCTTTATCAAGCATTCAGATTTCCATCTAGAAATACAAATGACACTTCACCATTGATGCTTTCGGAGATTACACTCTAAACACCAACCAGCACAGCACCACTGAAACCAAAGACGTGCTCTGCCTCATTTTGACATGCAGGAGGAGTGCTCTTAAACCAAATAACCTTTTGACTGCTTGTTTAAATCTGCAGCGATTCTAGAAACCTGGTAGTTCTATGCTCTTGCGTTTCTTAATGCTGCTTTTCGGATGAACGTCATCAGCTTCCTCATGAACACTGTTGCACTCTTCCTTTCCGTATCACATTTCTCCTGAGAAGTTAATGAAGAAAATGATTTCATTTAGTATTTAACCATGATCTGGAGCTTTTGCAGCTTGAAATGCTTTTATAAATTATATGGTTCTCTTTAAACCTTAAATACGCTGATCATGCATGGGAGTCCTTATTTTAGAGGTGGACTAGAACAAGGGAAGGGGACAAGAAGCAAGTTCCTACCTCTCTTCCCAGGCTTGGTGTGAGCGACTGCTTCAGTCTTTCAAACTTCTGGAAAAAGCCACTGAACTTCTTCATGGCTGGATCAGTTTTGAGCTGTTCTGCTCCTTCAAAGATGGTGCTGATGCAGTTCACATCCTGAGATGGAAGAAACAGCAAAGCTGAGATACAAGGGTTTGTAACCATCGACCACAGTAAGTCTATTGGAAATCATCACGAGTTTCATGCAGCTGCCTGGTGGCAAATAAATTGTTACTGACTTTTGGACTCATATTTTCAAACAACTGGGGCAAACAGGCTTGCTGATGTGCACATGTATTTACTCTGCAGACAGACACGTGGCAAATGATAGTTCTGTGAGGGTAATCCCCACATGAACCATGTAATTATCTGAAGACTTTGTCCTAGCTCCTCTGCAGCCATCTGAGGACCAGTCTGATTTCTCACATCTGCTCATGTCAGCAGATTATTGTGGTTTACGTGCCCAGTTTGGATGCAAGATGCTTTCTGCCCAGGAGCTGGAGCTGTCTGAACAGGAGAGAAGGAAAACAACTGAACCTGAAGCTACTCCAGGCATCAGCCTCTGCAACAACTGCATGCTGGGAGAGATGGGGACAGTGGCCACACTCTCATGTCACAGCCCTGTTTGCCTTGTCCCATCCCAAGCATGACCATGCCCTGGGAATCCTGGTCTTCTTCCCTAAAGTGGTAGCTGGCATTTGTCTCTGAGACCTCAGGGTCTGGGCAAGGTGACAAAAAGGGCTTGAGGGATACAGAAGGAAAGAGTGATGATGGTCACACTTGACAGCGTGGGGTTGCTTTGGAAGAGATCGGTTAAACTCATGAAGAAGGCAAAAAGGAGGGGACACAACCATCAGTGGCAGGAGCAGAAGGAGGTGTAATGGGAGAACAAAGTGATGAAAGATGAAAAGCTAATCAGTGAAGATGGGAGGAAACACAGACAGCATCGTGCATTGGTCGAGAGCATCATGGCACGATGCTGTCTGCATATGCATTTAAAGTCATTGCTCTTAAATACAAAGTATTTTAGGTATAATACAGAGGCAGCGATTTTAAAGCTCTCTCCATTTCCAATTACTAAATTTATGGAAAAAGTTAATTTTCTTTAAAAGAAAAAAGGAGGTTTCCTTACATTTATGTCATCTGGAGTTTCAATCCTCAGATTCTGAAAAAGAACACATTAATGAAGCCTTTGAAATATCATCTTCATTACCTGAGTATAAACAAAATGTCATATAAATAGACTCTCAAAAAGGTTAGCTAGTCAAGAACAGGAGGATTCAGTATGTCAGGTTTTAGGTGAGAATCATGGCCATTGAACCTACCTGACTGTCCTTGGCCACTGACTCGCTCATTTGCTGCAATGATGTCAGTAATTCAGCCGTGCTGCTCATGTAGGGAGCAGCAGAGATGCCTGCAGCCAGCAGAAGAAAGTAGAGATGGGTCTTCATCCTGATGCGCTCAGAGAACCCCGAAGTGGCCCTGGACCACTCTTCTCCCATTTTATGGTCTCTCTACAGGGAAATAACCGTTCTGGTTGATTTTTGAAGCTGATAGGGAAAAGGCCATTTGTTGAGATTTTCTGGAAGAGACAGGTTCCAGTAAAGTTGGGGTTTAACCTTGGGGCACGCTCCCTACCCAGTCAGCATTTCCACAGAAGTAGGTAATAAACGTATAAGGATGTGGCCTTTCCATTTTTAAACACTAATATATAGAAAGACCCCAAGCATGACCAAGCACTTGTCATCTCCACGGCACTTCTCTAGAACTCAGAGTCTCTCTGATAACAGTATCTGATGTTCTGATAGGCAATAGGAAAAAGGCTGTGGCGTAAGTACTCCACGGAGAACATGTGGACCACTGCCTAGAAAGGGAACATGACGTTTATGCAACACTTGTGTCAAAGTGTGGTCAAAATGCAGGTATTCCATAAGAATTAATTCATTTTCAGCAGGATAACCCAGTGCCCTGGAGCATGTGCTGGAGTGGGAGGATGGCCCTGGTGATGGGCATGGTGAAGGGGCTCCTTTTGGGTGTGAAAGTGGGATGCAGGATGCCCTGAGCGTGTCAGCCCGGATCCCGTGGGCACGGCAGGGGCCAGGGAGCTGATTTTACGCTACAAAGGGGGAAGCCCATAGGGTTCACAGGGGTCACATCTAAGATCTTAATTCATCCAAAGTGTTACGATGTTATCTGACCACATTAGCTAACTCCGTGACTCAGGTTTGCCTCCTTCCTGGAAGCTGGAGGAACTCCTTTTTGATGTCTTTTCAAGGAGAATAGTGTCACTGACCAAAAAGCGCTATCCTGGCTTTCTGCTGGTGGGTTCCTGTGAGGGCAGCAGGGAATCCAGCTCCATTTCTCCTGGGAAGGAGCGGACCTGCTGGCTCCACTCCGCATGGCTCGTGCCCCACAGCCTCATGCCGCAGCAGTGATGAGTAAGCTCCTCAATATCTCAGTACTTTGAATTAGGGCAGTCAAAAGTCAGTAGTGGTTGTGTGGCTTAGCTCGAGCTAACCTGAAAGCTGATTGCTGCCTCCTTCACCATATGCATTTGTCATCCCTGACAGGAATAGGGTTTTGTTTTACACTGCATGCTTATCTGTAGAGGTCTCCTATCATGTGGTACCTGCAAGGATCGTATCCTTGCAGGAACACTGACTCTGCACCAGTGCATTGCTGGGAGCTCTGTAGAGAACCTGCCTGGCACCCTCAGGCTGAATTTGTAAGTCAGAGTCATCACAGAGTCATGGAATGGTTTGTGTTGGAAGGGGCCTTAAAGCTCATCCAATGCCAACCCCTGCCACGGGCAGGGACACCTTCCACCAGAGCAGCTTGCTCCAAGCCATGCAGCTGAAAATATTATGCTCCCTTCTCAGTCCGCTGTGGGTTTGGTGTTTTACTGCTTGTGTCTTTTGGTCTCCTACAACTCGTATTGACTTCAGCAAAGCCTCCTCTCCCCTTTGGCTGGCCCCTGGGCTGTACCTGCTGAGCCAGGCTGAGGTGTGACCCCATCACTGCAGACCTCCATGGGCAGCTTGGTTTTGAAGTGCTGCAGGACCTCAGCCAGCACCGGGGAAGCTGTGGGAGCTGCTCAGTGCTTCCTGCCCAGCGCAGCATTGATCCCTGGCTGTCGCAGCGCCGTGAAGCCCCTGCATAAACCACAGCAGCTCAGAGCACTGTGGTGCCCAGAGGAGGTGACCTGCAGCAGCCCACAGGAACAAGGGAGCTATCGTTTGCTGCTGCTGCCTTCGTATCTGCTGGCATCATTAACTGGAAGCTGCAACTGTTTGCAGCAGCTGGTTTTGCTCCTTCATCTAGATACGAATGAAGTCCCGATGGTCAGATAAGGTTTCTTTACCGGTGCGAGTACGACGTGCAGCATGGATGTGGTGCAGATGCTCGTGCCTCTCCAGCGGCCAGGAGCAAGAAAATGGGCTCTGGCTATCAGGGCACAGGCTTCATTTCCCACTGTCGTATCCCTGCAGACAGCTCGGAGCTGCCCGTGCCCCTCTGCTGGGGCAGGTCCCAGGGGACGTGAAGGACTCATCCAGAGCCACACTGCAGGGAGCAGGTAACAGGGGTGCTGCAGGGTGAGGAGCCCTCTGTGGTCCCAACCCCTTTCCCTCTCTATTCTGAGGTCTAGGGACCAAGAGGGGGTCCAAAATGTGTCAAAGGGGGGTCTGATCGGGGTGTGCAGCCCATGGGTGTTGCTGAGGGGACACCCATGAAACAGCGTGTGGGTGTTTTGGTGGTAAATGGGAGGGCGTAAATTCAGCCCTAGGGCAGAGTGACGTTCGTGTCCTTTTCCTCCCTTATCTGAAGGGCAGGGTAGATGTATGAGGAGATCATGCGGCTTTGGAGGCCGTATCTTGGGTTTTAATCCTCCTTAATAAATGGGCAGCTTTTGACTAAAGCAAGCTCACACATGGAAACTCCATGTCATCATTAACATCAGCAGTAAATGTTACATCTCCTTAACCATGAGTGTTTCCTGAGCACCTCAGAAGTGGCTGCAATGTCCCACCTGAGCACCAGCATCTCAGCTGCAGCAGATGCCACATACTTGGCCACATAAAAAGCTGCAACCGTGGTTTGTGGGAACCCCTCCTCTTCCCTCTGCTCCTGGGAAAGCAGAGCTGCTCAGGACTGCTGGGCTTGCTTCCTCCTGAGCTGGATCCAGCCCAGTGCCCAGAGACATGCAGGTGACTCGATGGAGCCACCAGCCCTTGTTTCTATTCCAGTACGAATAGAAGGTTGCACTGCCAGCCTCGTAACTTCCTCTGCCCTTAGGTGTGCAGCCTTTTCCTCCCTCCCAGCACTCCTAAGAACCTCATTCACGTGCCCCGATGACTCTGATTTGACACAGCACCTTTCCTTTTTCTTCTGAGATGACTTTTCCCTAGGTTGGCCAGATGGCAAACATGATGCGCCGCATTGGCAGCACATCAAGAACTAATTTCTTCCACTCAGGGTGATTTCAAATGCTCACAAGGACTCTAAATTGTCTTACAATCCTGGCACTAGTCCCCCTGAGGAGCTGATAGCATGAAATGAGAATTTCAGGTGCTCCAAACTCTGCTAACCTGTACTAATGCAGAAAGGAAAATGCTTCCAGAAAAGCAAAACTGAAAGAAAACCGATTTCCCTGTGCTCTGCCCTGCAGGGATGGACCCACTGCCAGGTAACCAGAGAATCACAGGATGGTTTGGGTTGGAAGGGACCTTAAAGCTCCTCCAGCTCCAGCCCCTGCCACGGGCAGGGACACCTTCCACTGGAGCAGTTTGCTCCAAGCCCCTGTGTCCAACCTGGCCTTGAGCACTGCCAGGGATGGGGCATGCAAAGGAATAGTGAAGAATACACTTGTAGGTGTGAGCTGAGCTTACACAAGGCTGCATTTAAATATGCTCTAATTAGAGACTCTCCTGCTTAATTAGATAATTCAGCTCCAGTGTGGTCTCTTCAGCAGTCAGCACCATTTGTCTCTGCTCACCTCCTGAGGCTTAGCTTGCCATGGGGGAGCAATATCCTCCCCAACCATAGGTACACCATATTATTGCACACATTTGTAATGTGGTTTGCATAGGCTGAGAGAGCTGGGCTGGGTCAGCCTGGAGAAGAGAAGGCTCCTGAAGGGGAGACCTGAGAGCAGCTCCAGTGCCTAACAGGAAGCTGGAGAGGGGCTTTGGACAAGGGCCTGTAGGGACAGGACAAGAGGAATGGCTTTAACCTGCCAGAGGGGAGACTGAGACGAGCTCTTAGCAGGAAGTTCTAACCAAAAAGTTCTAAATAACTACATGTATTTAATCTTCGATCATAAATACGATATTATGATAGATTAAATAGATATTTCATCTTTTTATCTCAGCTATTTAATCTTGATATCATATCCGTAAATAAATAATGCGCCTCAGGCAGGTACTGCTGCAGCTATGCCACAGAACTTCAGGAAAACACCCTGATTTCAAACTCAATTCTGCTCGTATTTAAAGAGCTTTTTTCTCTTTTTTTCTCTCCTACCTTCAGAAAATGAAGGTTCTGCCAATTTGCTAAACATCTGCAGGAGAGCACAGCAAGGGGCCTGCCTTCCAATCCGTGCTTCTCCATTTCACTCACATGGTTTTATCCAAGCCTTGACATATGCTCTAATCACTACAGTGCACGAAACCCACGCTGGAATAATTTGAAGTTCTTTTATTAACGGTCAGTTTGAACATCTGAGCTCGGTACAAATATAAAAGCTCTTTATAAATTAAATAAATACATTTACACCTGCAATAAGACATAAATAGCTGATGAGACACACATAAAACATTCGCGTTGACGTTGGGCCGTCAGGGCTCGGTGGCAGCTTTGCAGGGTTCCAGCAGAACTGGCTCTAGTGTTGGGTAAGAGGCACCTCGGACCTGCTGGGATGGCATCACCCGTCAGCAGGGCTTCTAGCAGTGCTCATGAAACCTCTGTAAGAACCTCTTGTAGTGCTGCAGGGCGATGGGCAGGGTCACCTCTCTTATCGCACAGTCACCGTCCCTCTCGGGTTTCTAGAAGAATAATGATACCAACAGGTAATAGTGGCCATAAAGGAGAGACTAAAAAGAGCATATTGCTGCGGAGCTGTGGCTGTATTATTCAACCACAGCTAGGTGATATTTAATCAGAAGGAATGAGAGGTCTTCATGAATGAACAGAGAGAAGACTTTTGAGTAGTGGGAATATCGCTTCCCGGCTGACTCTGCTTACCGAGATGTGGCTTAGGGCCTTTTCTTCTTCATCTCCTGGCTAATGACAAGTTCGGATTTGTTGAAGGGTGATGCATCTTTTAGAAATGTGTAACTTCCATCCAGACTCTATACAGGCAAGGGTTTTCTATAAAACCATTGTAAAATGAAGAGTGTCTGGAAACAGCATCACAGTTTTGCTGCTGGCTTTAGCTGACCAGGCTGCCGAGTTGTTTAATTTCACGTTTTGAATATGAATAAGCCATTCATTCATAACATCAGATTTTTACCTATTTAATTACTACAAATAACAGACAAAGAACTTACTGTATGTGATTTACTTAAAGCTGATATTATGGCCTCTTTGTTTTTCTCCATCAGAGAAAAGTATCTTCTCATTTGATCATTATTAATGTAATGCTTCAGCTGTTTCATGGTTCTGTTGAGGTGACAGGGAACGTGGTTGCACTAAAAAACAAATATACCAAGCAAAATGATTTGCAGAAGCAGATGAGTTAGATTTTGTCTTTCATTCAGTTCAGTAACTAACTGCACGCACAGCAGAAACAGCAGTTACTCAGGGTCTACTCTAGTTCTGCACAATTAGGGGAAATGGTACTTGAAGCAACCTGTTCTAGCAGAACGTGTCCCTGTCCATGGGAGGGAGTGGAACTGGATGAGCTTTAAGCCCCTTCCAAGCCAAACCAGGCTGATTCTATGATTTCTATGATTTTCCTGTGTTTTCTGGAATTTGAGGAGAGAAAAATGCATGTAGCATCAAAAAACCACCCCCAACAATAGAAAGGAGAAACAGGGCAAAGAGTTGTAGAAGAGTGTTAAAATCCATTGGGGTTGCAGTGATTCATCAAAATCACACCGAGGAGCCTGAAAAGATTTCATCCACTCTGTCTCTAAAGTCTGTTCTTCAGCCCCTTTAAAGCTGCAGACTCTAAACATTCCTCCAAAGGTAAAGCCTCCCAACAACAGAGTGCTTGCTCTTCAGTGTTTTCCATGAACCCTTTCTCACTTCCCAGAGCCTGAGAAACCTGCAGACCACAGGCTGAAACCCACTGATCAACAGGGCTGTGTGTGATAACTTGCCTGCAAGTTGCTCCCTTCAAACTCCACGATGCTCTGTAACAACTCAACTTGGCTGTTTGCCGAGAGGTAAGAACATGTCAGTGTTTGCAGCACCAACTGTATTCACTGTCTCTGTTCTAAATGACACCAGGTCATACTCAGGCTCTTCACCTCATAGTGATGTCAAGAACAGCCTCAGTATTAAGCTCTCTGCACGAGCTCCTGAGCTTGCCTTCAGCAGGAGCATGGCCAAGTCTCAGAACTGGTTATTTATCTCCATGACTTTTTGCATACAAGGAAATTCACTGAATTTGGCAGAATGATGAATATACTGATGAAAACACTCTTAGCACGTGTACTCCCCTTGTTGTGAGATTCGGTCTCTTTTAGTAGCCTAACTCATTCTTTCTCTCAAGTTCTGCAAAGCATCACCATTTTCCACAGGATTAACAACAAAAGTCATAAAGAAGCTTTAAAAGTCTTACCTGAAATTTCTTGGCAGGTACTGGAAGAAAGCTCTAAGATTTTAAAGCAGAAAACAGTGTTAGAAGGTAATTCTCTTCCAAGCGACTGCCACATTGTTAAGCATCTCTACCTAACTACATATCGTCTCCATCAGGTTTTCTATTTCTGAACTTCCTTTGGGGAAACAATTGCAGCACCAGCTTCCGAGGAGAGGCTGACACGCAGTGCCTTCCTTCAGCATCTCAAGTTGAACAAACAAAACAGGACACGCAACCTAAGCTGAAACTAGCCAGGGCTTGATTTTAGGCTTCCATTCAAAACACAGTAGACAATGAAGAAGAAAAGGCAATGACCCACCTTCTTGTCTGCCAGATCCACTAAATCCTTGAAGTTCACTAGAAATTCTTCTGTTGCACTTCCCATTGAGCCAGAGAAGCAGCTACTCAATAAGAAGACATAGAGCAACAGCATTTTCGCTTCCAGGAAAGCTAGGTTTGATTTATGCCAGCTTAACGCCACAAGGTGCCTATATATACCCATGTACACCTTGAATATTAAATCAATGGGAAAGTTTTCTCATATAGGAAAAGGCACAAGAACCCAGTGTGAATTACTACAGGCACTGTGGGGTGGATGCCTCAGTGGGGACAGGTTGGGGGTTTCCTTCCCTCTGACATCAAATAAGGGAAAATACCTTTGTAGATAAGAGATGTCATTTTTTTACACGGTATCAAAAGCTCATCACAGGAAATAGGAGCATTCCTTCTATAACACACATCCTTATGTGGCTCTGTTCTTATTTCTGCAACACACAATCAGGTAGATGGAGATCTGGAAACCTAAATAGTTCTTACATTCCACTCAGTAGTAGGACATCCTTTGCTCAAAAGGATTTTCTAACATAAACTGTGGTTCTAGGTATAGGAAAAAATAATAGCAAGCTCTTGGGCATCACAGACCCTAACACCACTTAACCAGTCTGACTCCTTTAGCCTTCCTCCTTCAGCCTCACTCTTCTGTGAAATTCAGTATATAATATAAAGCTGAGGGAAACATGGGTTTAACTAGTCATAGCCAAATAGCAAAAGTATGATGGGCGCTAATGGCAGAAATTAGCAGTCCTGGCATCCGGGCTTGTCCTTTAACATCAGCGGAAAATATCTACTGAGAAATACTGAAGTGCTCATAAATGGTTAAAAACTCCCTTCGGAGGCCTGGAAAAGGCTTGTGAGAGGCCAACGGTTGCTCATTAAAAGGTTATAATTTTCCAGCAAAATGAGACCCATCATTCGCCAGGGTGAGAAGAGTCATCCTGCTTTCCACAGCCACCTGCTTGAGAAGCAAGAAACACAGCAGACCTTGTGCGAACGGTTGCGGAATGTTGCAAATAAACTTACGCAATCAGCTAATTAATTGCTCAGGATGTAATTTTATGAGCAGATCCCTATCAGTCTTGTTAAAACCAGTGCTAAACAGTTATTCCTTTACTATTCAAATACCTATTCTTGTCCTAAAAGTCAACCAGAGGAGAATGCCTACAAGTTAAGAAAACCTTTTTTTTTTTTTAATTGAACCATTAGTTAGAATCTTTTGATTCTAACTGAAAAAGCCCCTTAAAAAAGCTTTTAACACCAGGCTTATAGAGCATCTATTGTCAGAGCATATCCAGAGAAACATAAGAGGCCCCCAGGTGAAAACGTTTGCATACTGGAAGAGCACAAGGAATAACAGAACACAAACTGGCATTCATCCGTAGAAATCGGTGCCTGACTACTCCTAGTGGCAGGATACTGAGCAAGAGAGACTTTTGCCTGACCATGGATGGAGAGGGATAAAAAGCACCTGTGGTAAACCAGACAGAAGAAACGCAGGTCATCTGAAAGGTTTCCCTTTCCCACATGGAAAAGGCTTGTTTTATAGCCAAACAAGCATTGCCATGTTTCATAGCATGGCTATAAAGCAAGCATTTTGGTACGTTTCACAAACAGTGGCAGTTTCATTACAAAGTAGTATAGACATTAGTTTATCTCATATCTAATTCATATCACATGATAGTCCAACAGAGTTTATCTGTTGTTCTAGTTAACAAGAACTGAAGGAGCAACCGTTTCTTGCTATATTGGCAGATAATCTAATCCCTCGGGGCTCTCACCAGCACATGAATCACCAACACCCTCTTACTCAGTTTTGAACTAATGACAGATTTTGCCCCAAACTGGTCACACCCACGGTGACATCACTTGGCATGACCTGGGAGAGAAGAAGGGGTGCTTGATTTTTAATAACGGGAGGCTTCTGTCCGTCACCCATGGGCAGAGCCGTGGCGGTTCTTTGTGTGACACTGCCCATGAGTCTGGCCGAAGCTGGATAAAGAAAGAGCTGTGACATTATGGGAGGCACGTGGGAGCAGAAGGACAAAAATGCATGAAGGGAGCACAGGGTAAGTGTCTCCCAGTAAAGCGCCATGTGCCCAACTGCAGCAGAGACAAATGAGATCGATATGTAAGGTTTCATCTCCCAGATGAATGCAAGTATCTTGTCTGTCAGACACGGAATTTCAACTCCGTTATTTAGCAGTCTCCCTTCAGATGCACACAGGAGGCACTTCTGAATGCTTTCTAATTTTGTTCTAATTTAACCAGGAAACTGAGTTTTTCTTTGGCTTCTTTTCCAGCCTGTAGCAATTGCTGGCATCGCTCACCTGGAAGCATGCAGTGGCTTTCGGTCAGCTGCCACTGAGCCATCTCTGGAACAACAGAAGCTGTTTGCATTTCATGTGAAAAGCTGCTGTGATTTATTTTCACGTCTGGGTGTAAGTCCAACACCGTTCCCCTCTGTGCATGGCAACTCTCAGTCCACAAGAGACATTGAGAGAGCAAATAAAAAGAAGGCAATACTGTTTCTTTGCAAACAGCTTATATTCCATTTCCAACAACCTTTGTAGGCAGGTGGAAAACATGGAAAAGAATACTATATGCCATGAGGTAGAATATTTCTGCTTGATGGGAGGCCACATGTCTGGGTTGAACACCCCATGCATCAGAATGGTATCTGAGTGATCACAATGGCCCGTATTAATTGCTACAATAGGAAGCTTAAGTACAATGCTTGTGCCTCACAACCGCTGCAAGGGGGATGTGGCAGAGGCTCCTCACACATCTCATATACTCTAACAGCACTTCTTGAGTCCTGCTATTCAAGGATACCTTATACCACTTGGTTAGTCATTCTTTCCCTATTTTTCATATGGATTAAAGGGAAAGTTCCCCTCAAATTAAACCTAAGTGGAGGAATCATACAGATACATGACTACATTCTCTTCCTGCACTGAGACTGATGTGGAATTTCTGCAGTTTGGGTTGTAGATTTCCTACCGAGGAAAGTGAATTACCAGATCAAAAAGCACCTCAGGTTTGTAAACCATTTCCTGACTCTCATCTGTCACAGTGAGAGGGATGTATCACACTTACACTACCAACAGCGTCATGGTGAACCACCGCTAACCCACAGCCCCAAGGACTCATCCTATTGCTGGAAAAACTAGAGCACACACCGCTGCCAACAGCACTGGCATTGCCAGAGCCCGTTCATCTTGAATGAGAATTTTATTATTGTTCTGTAGTTTTAATCAAAGTGCTTGCTGCTGGAGCGAGGCCAGAGGAGGCCATGGAGATGCTGCGAGGGCTGGAGCAGCTCTGCTCTGGAGCCAGGCTGAGAGAGCTGGGCTGGGTCAGCCTGGAGAAGAGAAGGCTCCTGAAGGGGAGACCTGAGAGCAGCTCCAGTGCCTAAAGGGGCTGCAGGAAAGCTGGAGAGGGGCTTGGGACAAGGGATGTAGGGACAGGCCAAGGGGAATGGCTTTAACCTGCCCGAGGGGAGACTGAGATGAGCTCTTAGGCAGAAGCTCTTCCCTGTGAGGGTGCTGAGGCGCTGGCACAGGGTGCCCAGAGAAGCTGTGGCTGCCCCATCCCTGGCAGTGTTCAAGGCCAGGCTGGACACAGGGGCTTGGAGCAAGCTGCTCTATGGAAGGGGTCCCTGCCCGTGGCAGGGGCTGGAGCTGGAGGAGCTTTAAGCTCCCTTCCAGCCGAGCCTCGCTGTGGTTCCAGGCGCACAAGGGCCGGGCAGCACCGCGCTTCCCCCACCCTTCCTCACTCTCCGCTCACCGCAGAGATGCGAACGCGAACGCGGCCGCGGCGCCCGCAGCGAGGGGCGGTCTTGAGCCGGGGCGGAGCGGCGGCGGCCGCGGTGGCTGCTGGGGAGCGCGGGAGGACGGCGGGGAGCGGAGGTGAGCGGGCTGGGGGCTTAGGGGGTATTAACGGGCTCGGGGAGGGGGGGGGCCGCTCCCGCCGCCGCCGCCGCGGTGCCATCGCCGCTCCCTGGGGAACGTCCCGTTCATCTCCCCCCTCCTCGCTCTGCAGCGGGCTCCGGGCGGGGAAACCCCCCCCGCGCTGCCGCCTCTGCCCAGGAAATGCCCTTTTCCGCCCGGTGCCTCCCACCGCAGCCGTGGCCTGGCGGGGGCTCGGCAGGCGGCGGGGCCGGGGGGAGCCGTCGGGGCGCAGCGTGGGCGCCGAGCCGCGCTCCTTCGGCCTTCGGGAGCGCATCGCAGTCCACGGGCTTGGAATGCACGTGTGCGGCGTGGGCAGCGCGGCCCCGGGGGGGGGCAGTTGGCTCCATCGGCTCCCCCCCACCCGTGGGTTGTGCTCGGCCGTCCAGCGGTGGCTGCGCTGTCCCCTGCTTTTTATCTTCCCCTGCCACGCCGTGTCGGGACAGGGTTAACCGGGGTGTCCCGTGAGAGTCTGAATGCGGCCCTGTGGGGAGCAGCGGCTGGAGTGAAGCTCTCGTAGCGTTGCGGTGCTACACTGGAATTTTTAAAGAGAATCAGTCCTGGGGCCTCGTGTTGTATTTGGGGCATTCTGAAAGCACGTGTGAGGCTTTTGTGATGTGGAGTAAAGGCTTGGTTTTGGCCGCTGTTCTTGGTCTAGTGGTAAATAGTGTGACGCTGCTCATAGCTTGGAGTTGGGTAGCTTCCCGGGTTAAAACAAATCACAGGATCCAAGCCTGGTTTGCGTTGGACTGGAGCTTAAAGCTCATCCAGTTCCAACCCCTGCCACGGGCAGGGACACCTTCCGCTAGAGCAGCTTGCTCCAAGCCCCCGTGTCCAGCCTGGCCTTGAACACTGCCAGGGATGGGGCAGCCACAGCTTCTCTGGTTAAAAAACAGGAGTTTTGCCTTATCTGTTGTGTTACTTGAGCCATTACTGAAGAGTCTCAGCTGTGATTTTAAAGGCAGCCCTAATATTTTATGCTTGCATAGATGCCTTGTGCGCTTTCAGTGAGGCGCTGTGATTTTTGCCTTCTGCGCTTCTCACAAGGTTTTATTTTGCAGGCTTTCTAACGTTCACCCTGGAGGAGGGGAAGCGCCGTAGAAATGTCACGGATTGAGAAAATGAGTATCCTCGGAGTGAGGAGTTTTGGTGTGGAGGATAAGGACAAACAAATTATCAGCTTTTTTAATCCGTTAACTATTTTAGTGGGACCGAATGGTGCAGGGAAAACGGTAAGGCTTGGCATATGTATGGCTTCGAGCTGTAAATGGGTCTGAAAGGCCTCAAAATGCAAATAGTGATCTCTACAGCAGGATATTAATGATGCTGCAGAAATCTTGCTGTTCACTGCAAATACTGTGTTTAGCATTATTCGAGATTTGCTTTCATGCCTGGGTTTTACGGACACTGGTTGATATTTTCATAAGGAATTGACCCAGATCCTGGTTAAAGCTAATTTTGCCAAGGACCATATTGTCGTGATACTCAGGAAAGAGAATGTTGTTTCATATTTCTCTCTCCTCGCATATTTAACCCGTTTGTAACTATTTGGGTGGTTTTGCCTGCAGTCCAGCTTGTTCCCTCTAAATTGCCATTATAGCTATATACTTGTTTCTGTTTTCACAGACTATCATTGAATGTCTTAAATACATATCCACCGGAGATTTTCCTCCTGGCACCAAAGGGAACTCATTTGTTCACGATCCAAAGGTAAAAGTCACAGTGATTAGATTGAATGTGTGTATATTCCTAAGTAAAATACTTCACTGCACTCAGGTTTGTGATGGAAACAGGGATGCTCAAGTTCTAAGCAGACATGAGCTGACTGCGTTGCTTCAGGAAAAACAGGGAGCTGGGGGACATCGGAACATTATCCACAGCTGGAATGTCCATTTGCATGTGAGCATTGACAAGAATTCCCCTTACTCAGTATTTTGTTTCTACTGAAGGTTGCCAATGAAACAGATGTTCGAGCTCAGATTCGACTGCAGTTTCGAGATGTCAATGGAGAGCTCGTAGCTGTGCAGCGATCCATGGTTTGCTCCCAGAAAGCCAAGAAACCAGAATTTAAAACCCTTGAATCTGTCATTACTAGAACAAAGTAAGTTGTCAAGGTTTGCTTCCTTACTTTGGCGTGGAGATCAGCTTGGGGTTTATGTATTTTTGTGTGTAAGACAAGAGAAAACTTAATAATGTATTCATTGAAGTAGCCACCAGTGCTCTTAGATGTAGTTATATCCCTTTATTAGTTGATTAAGAAATTCCTCCATTTGATAGCCACTGCTTTAGGAAATACTTACCTGCTCACTTGCATTTCTCTGAAAATTATATTAATAATGATCATTATTAATGATGATAGAGCTTGAAGGTAGCATTGTGTGGAACATGTAGGCATTGCTTCCTTCAGCACCATTTTCAGTTTCAGATCATTGTGAGCCCACGTTTAACTGTATCTCCACTATTTGACAAGTGTGTTCACTGCATTCAAGATCTTTTTTATTCCCTCTGGTGGTTCTGCATAGCTATAAAATGTGTAATGATAGCCTTGGATACAGACTCCGACAGTGTTAAATGCATGGGCTGAAAATGGTAATTATGTGCTTAAAAATGGGAGCTTGTTAAGGTTTTTAATCAGTACATTGCAATGAGATTACACTGCTTAAAATGCACTTTACTGCTTTTACAAGAACTCGCTAGTAACTGCTTTGGGGGTTTTCTTTACCTGTGCTACATAGGCACGGGGAGAAGGTCAGCCTGAGCTCCAAGTGTGCTGAAATCGATCGAGAGATGATCAGCGCCCTTGGTGTCTCCAAATCAGTGATCAACAATGTCATTTTCTGCCACCAAGAAGAATCCAACTGGCCCCTAAGTGAAGGGAAGGCCCTGAAGCAGAAGTTTGATGAGATCTTCTCAGCAACAAGGTTTTTCTCTTTACTGTAACTAAATAACACCTAAGTAAGAAATTGTCTTCCCTAATAATGTAGCTGTTGACAAAGATGCCTAAGGTGTTGTTTTGTACATTGTTACTCTATGGCCCATAGGATCTGAGATGCTGTTTGGTTTACAGGTATATTAAAGCACTCGAAACTCTCCGTCAGGTCCGGCAGAAACAAGGCTTGAAAGTAAAGGAGTGCCAGACAGAGCTGAAATACCTGAAACAGAATAAAGAGAAAGCACAGGAAATCCAGGATCATCTGAGCAACAGAGAGGCTCAGCTGGCTGCTTCCAAGGAGAATGTAAAAGCAATTGAGAGTCAGCTTGATCCTCTCAAGGTAGTTTGCATCATGATTACGTTAAGACTTTGATACAAAGCAGTTCATAAGTATAAAGAACACAGAAAAGTGGGAAAGCTCGATGAATTTCTTGATTGAGATCTTAGTCTTTTATATTGCGTTATCTACTCCTTTGTTCTGAGGCAGAATCGAGCATACCTCAACAACCCTGGCAGATGCTGGTCTAGTCTGTAAACAGTCAATGGAGGTTTAAGAGCATCCTTTGGGAAATTCCTGTAGCAGCGTTGGGGGTTTATAGCTTAATTTAAAACCTCTCTTTCTCAGATTTAGCTGGTAACTAGAACCATGATAACCTATAACTAAAATGAAAACTAAAGTAAAACTTAAACCCCCTACCCTGAAAAATAATAGAATCATAGAATAGTTTGGGTTGGAAAGCACCTTAAGATCATCCAGTTCTGACCCCCCTGTCATGGGCAGGGACACCTCACACTAAACCATCTCACCCAAGGCTTCGTCCAACCTGGCCTTGAACACTGCCAGGGATGGAGCATTCACAACCTCCCTGGGCAACCCATTCCAGTGCCTCAGCACCCTCACAGGAAAGAATTTCCTCCTTATATCTAATCTAAACTTCCCCTGTTTAAGTTTTAACCCATTACCCCTTGTCCTATCACTACAGTCCCTAATGAAGAGTCCCTCCTGAGCATCCCTATAGGCCCCCTTCAGATACTGGAAGGCTGCTCTGAGGTCTCCACGCAGCTTCTCTTCTCCAGGCTGAAGAGCCCCAACTTCCTCAGCCTGTCTTCATACAGGAGGTGCTCCAGTCCCTGATCATCCTCGTGGTCTCCTCTGGACTTGTTCCAACAGTTCCATGTCCTTTTTATGTTGAGGACACCAGAACTGCACACAGTGCTCCAGGTGAGGTCTCACGAGAGCAGAGCAGAGGGGCAGGATCACCTCCTTGGACCTGCTGGTCACGCTCCTTTTGATGCAGCCCAGGATACGGTTGGTTTCTGGGCTGCAAGCACACACTGAAGCCGGCTCATGTTCATTTTCTCATCAACCAACATCCCCAAGTCCTTCTCCGCAGGGCTGCTCTGAATCTCTTCTCTGCCCAACCTGGAGCTGTGCCTGGGATTGCTCCGGCCCAGGTGTAAAATACTTCATAAGGTGAAAGTTTCTCATGTAGACTGCTGTGTGGAGCAATAGACTGTGGGATTCATCAGCCGTGAGATGTTTTACTTGCAGCATTCTTCCCTTTGCAGAGTTCTCTGGCAAGAGTCGAGCAGAATCTCACCAAGGTCATGAGGATAGACAACGACGTCAAGGCCCTGGAGAGCAGGAGGCGGCAGATGGAGAAGGATAATCAGGATTTGCAACAGAAGATGGAGAAGGTTGCCTCTTAAATTCCATGCTATCATCCCTTCTGCTGTACAATCGGTTTGTCTTTTGCTACCCAGTGAACTAAGTAGAATCATAGAATGGTTTGGGTTGGAAAGGAGCTTAAGATGATCTAGTTCCAACCCCCCTGCCATAGGCAAGGATGCCTCACTCTAAGTGTATGTTCTGTTTTGCATCAGATGTTGGTGAAGAGTATTTCCATAGCCCATGCAACTCACTTGATATTAGCAGCTGCTGCAAATACAGCTCAGTAAAGCTGTATTAGTGTCTGTGTCATTTGGGTTAAATGGCTTTTTGTAACTTTTCCCTCCTCCATCATCTGGCTTGTCAGGAAATAGTGGTGATTATTGGTAACAATGCCCTATGGTGGGTAACAGCGTATTTCTCTCTCACAATATGCTGATGACAGCCAGACTGACCATTATGGGATGTCTCCTGACATGAATATTGCTCATTTCCCTGGAGATTTTTGTCTTTCTTTCTCTTAAAATAAGAAGCAATGGTCAGTCTTTTGTTGAGATTGTGCCAGGCCATCCTAAAACCTCTTGGGTAAATGGGAAGAAATCCTTCGGTGGTAAGAATTTAGGTGAATTTGTTTTATCAGGCTGAGAAAAACAGATCTTTTCCCAGTTTTGCTTGTAGCACATTTGGCTTTTCCCAGTGTATGTCTTCATATGGAACTTCTGGATGGGAGGTGTTTATTTCTTATTTCTTGAATTGTGCTATGGCAAAAATGATATGTTTTCTAAAACATCAATAATTGGCTTATAAATGTAATTAATACAGAATCAAGTTAACTTCTTGTGTTTGTTGTACAGGTGTTTCAAGGAACAGATGAACAACTAAGGGATAGGTACCAGAGCCACCAGAAAACAGTGAAGGAGAAGGAGAAGAGATTATTAGACTGTAAGCGGGAATTGGATCGAGCCACTAAAGAATGCCAGAGGTTTAACAGTGAGAAATCGGAGCTCCTTATTGAACGAGGTATTTTAGACTTCATCTCTACCCTTTTTGTGGTGTTTAAAACATACTCCAGTTTCAAATACTTCCAGAAAATGAGTCACAACTCAGCGTATCTCTTCTGCCTCGGTATTTGGGTGCTTATATCATGTTGTCTTGTGAAGGTCGTCTTCAGCTGGAAGCAGATCGTCACCAAGAACACATCTCCACGAGGGATTCATTAATTCAGTCCTTGGCAGCACAGCTGGAATTAGATGGTTTTGAGCAGAAACCTTTTAATGAATGGCACATTACCAGTTTTCACACCTTGTTGAAGGAGAGGCAGCGAAGAGATACAGAAGCTGCACAGCATTTGATGGTGAGAATTTTGTTGGTTTAGTAGTGGGGTTAGTATTGGTTAGCAGTGTGATATTGGTCCGTAGGTGCCTTCACGGTGCTGGGAGGAAGAATGTTGGGAGGGAAATGAAGCTGGTTTTCCTTCTGGAATTCTTTGTTATGGGTTGTGTGAATCTTTCCTTGGGGACGAGTTTTGGAACTCAGTGTGGTCATCAAGTGACCTGATGGCAGTTCTTTGGATAGGTTTTTCTCGGCAGCCCTCTCAGGCAGGTGGATTGCTGAGAAGCTAAAAACCCTGAGGATGAATTACAGTGGGCAGCTGGTTTAAAAACAAGCAACTGTTTGTTGAAGTCATCTTCAAATGGAGCTGCTCTCACAGAACACTCCAGTGCGATGCATCTGCATCTTCCTATCGAGACCTTTCAGCAGAAAATCCCTGACAAGTTCTAGTTATCTGCATATTTCAATGGCTTGTATTACAGTGGTGACTGTTCACAAGCTTGTGTGAAGAAGTGTGTTTAAATGCTGTTTCCCTGTGAAAAAATGAGTGTATTGTTGCTGACTTCTTTCAGAGGGAATTTACACGAAAAGAAGCAATGAAACAGAAGGAGATAGATGAAAAAAGAGACCAGAAAACTGGATTAGAAAAAACCATTGACCTGAAATCAGGCATTAAAGATAAGAAACAAGTTGAGCTGGAGAGTGTGATACACGAATTGCAGCAGTTGGAGGGGTTTTCAGACAGAATTCTGGAGCTGGAGCAGGAGATTGCCAGGACAGTAAGTTCACCTTTCTAAAGCGTTTATAGGAGTCTGAAGTAAAACCTTTTGGCTGTATCATTAAAACAAACAAAAGCCTCTTGACGTTTACTCCATCTGCTGCGTTCTTGCCCTTTTAATCCCCTCTCTTATGCTTTGTCTGTTTAGATGGTGGGCCGTCTGGGACAGGGACCGTTCACTGCTTTGTTTTTCTATACTGCATGCATAGGATAGAGTGATGCTGCTTGGTATAAGCAGGGTAATAGCCACAGCTGGGGAATATCATAAGGTCAGTCAGTCTTAGATTATTGGGCCAGAAAAATATGCCAGCATCACAGCCTTTGTCCTTTTTCATCTATTCTTTACAAATCTTGTGTCATTCCTGTAACAGCAAATGACACTGCTGCCAGGCAGCTTGAGAGCTCTCTTCTGTTACCTTTAGTTAGGACTTCATTGACTGTGTAAGTCTTCTGGGCTCTTGATTAGGAAAAGGAGCTGGAGAAGACTGAGGGCAGCAGCAATGTGGAGAAACTGGAACTGGAAGTAAGGACTCTGCAGAATGAGAAAATAAACCTGGACAAAGCTCTTAGGAAGCTGGATCAAGAGATGGAGCAATTGAATCTACATACCACAACTATTACCCAAATGGAGATGCTGAAGAAAGACAAGGTAATTTTTCTATCATGATCTCATGGGACAGGGACATAAAATGAATACAGGGCCTCGAGATTTGTGTGGTTTTCAGGTGTTTATCAACAATCAGACATAAAGCTTCTGTCTGACTGCAGAGAAGCCATTAACTGCATGAACACATTGAGTGACATGGGCTTGAAGATACGAAAAAACTAACTCAAAACGCTTCATTTCGCCAGGCAGACAAAGAAGAGCAGATCAGAAAAGTAAAAGCAAGACATTCTGAGGAGCTGACATCACTGCTGGGATACTTTCCAAATAAAAACCAGCTTGAAGACTGGCTTCATAGTAAAAATAGGAAGATTAATCAGACGAGGGATAATCTTGCCAGCCTTCAGTACGTATTAGTTAATTGATTATGACCCGTAAGTATTTATATGACTTTAAATGTTGGGAAGTTTAATATGCTTAATATACTTGTTACCTTATGATTGCTTATTTAGCTATCTGCAGACATCAAAGAAAGCATCCTGCAGAATTTGTGCAATGTAGGGCTGCCACAGTTTGTGCTAGTTAATAAATCACAGCATGTGTAGCATGTCAGAGGCAGCACTAAAAGCAGATAGTGGAGACTGCTGCTCTTCTGACCTTCTTGTAAGTCACAGTGCTTGGTGACTGTGTGACAAGTTCATGTGTGATTACGTTGTCCTGATTTCGTTTGATCATGTAGAGGAGTTTGTTAGAAGGAATAGGTAAGATCACCACAGTGTGTAATGATGCACGTTGCACCTCCACAGAACAACCCCCCAAGACTTTAAGTACGAGCATATGGCATAATTAGGAAGTGTGGAGCACGCGTAGAAGGGTGCTAGCATTCTTTGCATAAGAGGTTCAGTAGTAGCTCATAAGCAGTAATTGTTGTAGGGGGCAAAAAGGTTGATATTGTAGTGCTCTGTAAAGTTTTGTATAGCTTTGTTGCTAGAAATGAGCTTCTCATCAGTAAGCAGCAATAAACCAAAAGAGAATGAAAATGAAGCACTTTATGCTGTACTTCAGTCAATAAAACATTGATGCTATGGATTCCCTGAAACATCACTAAAGAAGAGCTGGTGAACAGCTCTGTAGTATCAATTTCAGATCAACTTCCCAAGTCTTTGTTTTGGCTTAAGCAGTTTGAAATCTGTGGGGTTTTGTGACAAAAGCATCCGTGCATTGATTGATGTTCCAGCAAGCGACTGGCGTCAGTAGAGTATCAGAAAACCCACATCAGCAGTGAGCTGCGAAACAAAGAAGAGCAGTTGTCCCTTCATCAAGAGAAACTCTCTGATGTGTGTGGAAGCCAAGACTTCGACAGTGATCTGAACAAGCTTCAGGATGAAATTGAGAAGAGCTCAAAACAGCGAGGTACCTCCGCATATAGCTACTTCCTTTCCTAAAGCTTGTTTTAAGTGTAAGCCATGGATACTGAGATGATCTGTTGCTTGTGCAGGGCAAACAGTAGGCACAGAAAAGAGTTTTACTGTGTCTTAACTGTTTTTTCCTAAATCACTTCTGCTGTTGATTGCAGAGGGATGAGCATGGTTTAATAAAACACTCATAGAAGAATTCAGGTTGGCAAGGACTTGAGGTGATTCAGGGGCAGCACTGAATTCCAACCAGGTCACTTAGAACCATTTCAGTTCCCTACCTGTGTGATTTATGGGTTATAATGTTGTCTTCTTTTATGGTAAGTACAGATGGGATCTGATTACGCCCTGTTTAGTCAACATAAAGTCTTTTCTTCTTAACGCAGCCGTGCTTGCGGGAGCCACTGCTGTTTATTCCCAGTTCATCACGCAGCTGACGGAGGAGAAGCAGCCGTGTTGTCCGGTTTGCCAGAGGGGGTTTGAAACAGAGGCCGAGCTGCAAGATGTCATCAGTGATCTGCAGTCTAAGCTGCGTCTTGCTCCAGACAAACTGAAGTCAACAGAGTCCGAGCTTAAAAGGAAAGAGAAGAAACGCGATGAAATGATGAGTCTGAAACCACTGAGGTAAAGTCCTTAGCGCCCTGGATTGGTGCAGGCTGTTTGCTTTCACATCCTTGGGTTTTATTGTTGAAAGTAATGCAGGCATCGAGGAGGATTGATTGTAGTGCTTGTTAATTCATCAGGAACTCTCAGTTGTTACGTATCTTCCTAGCATTTGTTCTCCACTCCTTTGGACTTTAATGTTAAACTATTTTATATTCCTGGTATTTCTGGTCGTTTGGGGCGTCTCATGAGAGTTAGACAGAAAAAGTAGTTCCGTGCTCATTTTCTGCTGATTATTTACACTATAGAGGCACAGTTTCCCTCCTTGTTACTTATCCTTGTAATTTGAAATGGGCAGACTGGTTTTGCCATTACTGAAATGTTTTTTATACCGCATCACCTTAAACATGTGTCTTAACAAGGCTGAAATGGGAGTTTGTAGAGCCAGAATGGGAGCTGAACCTGTATTAAACCCCCTTGAAAATTATCTTGATTCATATCTCCCTTAACAGTAGTTTTATATGAAGTGGCAGTTTCATATGAACTGTCCTGTTTTAGAAAGGCATCTCTGGATTTTGTAGTGGATTTCTCTAGCGCCATTAAAACATAAATGCCATTTATGTTTCCTTGAGGTTCACTCAGCTGCAGCTCCATTGTTTGGGAATGTCTGCCTCTGATACAGACAATCCATAGATTGGAGTGAATTCTGTTATTGTAGTTACTTAACCTTTTTATGTTGGGGTTTGGATGTTTGGGTGGTTTTGGGGGGGGTGTTTTGAACACGCAGGGTAACACAAAGTGTGGGTAACATTAACAAGTGCAGGAAAGGTGCCTGCGGTATTTCCCACTTTCCAGGCTGAATTAGTCTGTCTTTTTAAAGCTGTGAAAATACTGACAGGCTCCAAAGCATCAACAAATAACACTTGGCCTAAAGAGGTTTGGTCGGAGTCCTGGTTTTCTCTTCTGTTAGCTTATGAACAGCATTCATAGTAAGGGCAGAGTCTGCAGGTTTCCTGCCCGGAGGTGAGGGTGCTTGAGCCTCAAGAAATCCTTTCCTTCACAAGAGGGCACCCTTGCACAGGGGATTTCATCCCTCTCTTGAGCCCTTGCTGCAGTTAAGTTAAAAACCAAAAGAGATTTTGTTTGCTTGTTTCACCTCACTTACCCAACACGAGGGATGCGTTTCCTTAGCTGGGTGTATAACGTCAGCGTCATCAAATACGGGCAAGGTTAAGGGAATTATATTGGCTAAATTTAGTCTTCTGCTATTAGATCCTGTCACAGACTTTGTGATCTTGAATGTCTTGAACTTATGCTGCTGTTTTGACAAAGGAAATCTGATGGATTTGTGTTTTATTCAAGGCAAACTGTGGTTGAACTCCAAGCGAGGGACATACCGGACCTGAGGAACAAGATACAGAATGCAAACAGGGATTTGACAGGCCTGAAGGGTGAGATAGAAGAGCAGGAATCACTCTTGCAGACAGCTTTATCTGAGGAGGAAGGTGCCAAGGCACGTTTGCAGGATATAACTCTAATGGAAAGGTACCAGGTATGTTTGGTAATTTCTTTTACTATATCAAATGGTATTCAATAATATGACAAAACCTGGAGGTCTTAAGACTTTTGAAGCAAAGTAAAAATACTTTCAAAGACAGCATAGGAGAGGTGAGCTTGGGGCTAATAAAGCTTCAAGCTTTATGCAATGATTTTTTTCTTCTGAGGACCACAGAGTCCCTTGAGTTCAGTTCTGTGCTATAGTAACTGGGAAGAAAGGCATAATCCAGAGCTGGAGCATGACTGGAAGTACACCAAAGTGTATTTCAGTCCTCGCAGTCGTTATAGTGCAGTGTATTCTCAGCTTTTACTCTATGTACTTCTGAAATCTTGTCACATCTTCCTCATTCCGTGCCATATGGTGAAGGGGAATGGATAATCCTGCGCTGTTATGATTCTGACAGTCTACATGCCTGTATTACCAGCACAAAATCTTGGCTTGACCAAGAGCCACGAGAGAGCCTGGAGCCAGGCAAAGGACTGAGAGCACTTCACGAGTGGCAGCAGCTCCTGAGGCTCCAATGGTTCTCTTGGCACGGGGATGAGTAGCCCATGTAGCTGTTCTGAGGTGGGCTTGGGGTGTCTAAAGCCTGCCCATCCACACTGGCTGTTTTCCTCTCACAAATAGGAATTCCAGATTCCAGCAGCCTGTGGCTGACAGAACCTTCCTGATAATGATGTGACATTGCTCCAGCAGCAGGGATGAATGGGAACGCATTGAGTCATGTGTGCCTCGCGCCCCAATCACGTTGTGTGCCAGAGATGAAAAAGACATTGTTAAACACTACTACAATAGTAATAGTGCTTTTCCTCATACTTTCAGACTGATATTAGGGATGTTGAACGTAAAATTGCTCAGCAGGAGGCTAAGCTGCTTGGGGTTGATTTAAGTAGGACTGTTCTGCAAGTAAGCCAAGAAAAACAAGAGAAAAAGCACTTGTGGGATACAGGTAGGTCCTACAAGACTGGTATTTTATTTTTGCATTGACAAGAACGTTCCAAGCTTCCTGCCATTAACATTTTAGTTTAATGATTGCTTTGGCCTAATTTAGACTTGACTTTTGATGCGGAAGATGTTTGTAATAACAGATTGTTTCCCTCGGTGTCTGTTTTCGTCTGCAGTCACTGGTAAAATTGAGTTAAACCAGAAACTGAAGCAAGACCAACAAAATCAGATCCAGCAGCTGAAGAGCACCGTTAATGAGCTTAAAGCAGAAAAGCTTCAGCTCTCCAGCAACATGCAGCGTCGTCACCAGCTGCAGGAGCAAACAGTGGAGTTAAGCACTGAGGTTCAGGCCTTATGCAGAGAGATCAAGGTAGGAAATACTCATCATTTAACCCTTAGCGTTGTTGTTCTGGGAGAAAACTTGGAATCCTGTTATATTTAACATTGTAATCCTAGAAAATAAGATGTATTTTTAAGGTGTTGCTATTACGTATCTTTGGGAATGTCCAGAATTTATTAATACATATTTTCATGTTTATGAAAACACAAAAAGAGCTCAATAACCACACACACAAAAAGAGCTCAGTAACCACACACACAAAAAGAGCTCAGTAACCACACACACAAAAAGAGCTCAGTAACCACACACACAAAAAGAGCTCAGTAACCACATGACTTTTTTACCACTTGGAAAAATTATGGCTCTTTAATGGAATAAGAAAATAAAAAGGATTTTCTCCACCTACTTTGCAGGAAGCAAAAGAACAGGTATTTCCCTTGGATGCCACTTTAGAAAAGCTGCAGCAGGAGAAGGAGGATCTAGTGAATAAAAGGACTACAAGTAATAAAGAAACACAGGATAAGGTTTGTTTGCTCTTGGCTTAGCTGGAAGATAAGGTTATATGTTGGTTTTCAGGCATGGATGGAAGCTGTGGCAACAAGTTTGCTTTTAGGAAATGGTGACTTTAGTGAGTGCTTTAGATTGGTGGAGCTTTGGGGATAGAAAAGGAGCATAACTCGGTCAGGAGATGAACTCAATTGTAATTAACCTTTGGCTGTCTTGTTAAAAGGACATTTGCCCATATTTAGTGACCAGTGATATTAAGAAGCCCTTCCTAATAGACCTAAGAGGAATAGGAAGGGTGACTCTTAACATGTCCTGGCTAAGAGACAACCACATTTTCCCTAGGTGAAGTGACTCTTGTATAAGCTCAAATGAGTGATTTACCATTTGTTTTGGAAGACATTTGCGTGGTGATAAGGAGCATCTGGCTTTCAGAAGCTGAAGGCTTTATAAGTAAATTAAAGGGAATTACGATAAGGAACTGTATTTTGACAGTAGTGTTATCCAGTATCTAATATTTGATACAGGGGGTATCAGTGTATCAGTTCTTGAACAAAAGACTGCATTTCATTTGAAAACTTCTCCCTGCAGATGAATGGCATTAATGAGAAAGTTAAAGATATCAACAAGTACGTGAAAGAAATAGAAAACTATATTCAAAAAGGAAGAGATGACTATAAAAAGGTAACCTAAACCCCAGTCAATGAAGGGTTGACATCAGAAATACTTCTGTGTTTAAACTGTCTGCTGTTCTATTTCTTTAGCAAAAGGAGTCTGAACTTAGTGAAGTGAATTCTCAGTTAGCTGACTGGGAGAAACAGAAGGAAAAGATAAGTAAAGAGATGGAAACGATTCGACAGGATATTGACACTCAAAAGGTAGATGTGTTGGTTTAGAGTAAACGTATTTTTGCATAGTTTAAACTGATTTCTGGGTTTGGTTTAAGTCTGCCTATGTCCATGGTGATGCAAAGTTTGTCTTCTCTTGATTTACTTGATCAGGTGTTAGTCAGAATAGCTGCTCTGTGTGCATTAGGCTGGAAAAAGGCTTGAGATTTGTATATACAAAAGCAGATGCATTTTAAAAGCCTTTATGTGGAGGATACCTGCCCTCTGAAGTGAGGTACCGAACTGCAGGTACCACAAGCTGCTACTTCCTCCAGGTTTTGTCATGTACCTTAAATTCCTGTGTATGTGTTTCAAATGCTGTTTACATTCTTTATAGGAAAGATGTCTTTCCCTGCTCTGCTGTCTAACATAACAGAACTGACATGGGGGACTAAATTACGGCCCCGTTTGAAACACTGCATAGTAGTCACACACAGGGTAACTCTGTGACAGTAAATCTGTTCACCTGTGACAATAAATACTGTTATTTCAGATTGAAGTATGAAATAATACTGCTAGTTTCCTTATACCCTATTTCCAGCACAAGATGAGTTCTCACTCTGATAATTTTTGTTGTCACCGGTTATTCTATGCTTGCAGCATGCTTTAGAGTTGTGCAGAGCTCATATTGTGTAACTGGGAATCAATATACTGAAGCATTACACAGCTTCTTGCTTTCTGTGGCGACAGATACAGGAAAGGTGGCTGCAGGATAATCTTACTTTGAGGAAGAGGAATGAAGAGCTCAAAGATGTTGAAGACAATATAAAGCAACTTGTGAGGGAGATGGGAGAAATGAAAGTCCCGGAAATGAAAAAGTAAGTGGCTTCAAAACAGCAAGGCATGTTCTGCACAAGAATTCACTGGGTGTCTGAATGTGATATTCACTGGGTTTTTAGTGGGTTTCCTGGTCCACTTCTCTCCCCATTCACGCAGACCACTTCCTCCTCAAATTCACGTTTGTGTAATGTCCCTGTGATGACAACACAAATGAGTCGGTGAATTACATAGTACTTCTGGCTAGCAATACACACGTGCACTTGTGTCCGTGCCTGTTCCAATCTAAGCCATCTTTTTAATGAATTCCATTGCTAAAGGCACATGTAAAAATAACTCGTGTCTCTGGATCAGATTATTTAGTTGTCATTTACAGCCTGCTTATGTAGGTCTCAGCAGAAAAGCTTGTATTTACTTCAGTAGTTTAATACTAATTGCTTTGATAATAAACACTTTTGAAAAGGAATTAGCCGTATGCTGGTGCTTACATGTGAAGCATTTATTTAGCTTTCTAGGGGTTACTCAATTAATTCATCTTATTTTGCTCAGCATCCTAATTTACTTCCACCTCTGAAATGAATTGTATGTTTCTACATACAGCACTTTGGCGTCCGACCTCCGTAACTTGCTTCTCCCACCCACAATAGTGATTTGAATATGTTCTTCCCAAAGTTAAAAATGCTTTTATTTCAATAATGTCTTCATTTCAGTGATGTTAGGACTATAATTTTAACTGTAGATACAATAAAATGAGCCACCTGCATCAGCTCCAAATTAGAACCCTGACTGATAAATTGTGAAACACTCAATACAAAAGACTTACGTGTCAGTTATGGTTTCACAGTGAACAGAAACATCTAGAGGAGAAAATCGAATCTCTGAAAAGAAACCATCATGTTGCCCTTGGTCGGCAGCATGGATTTGAGGAGGAGATTGTCCGGTTTAAAAAGGAACTTCGAGAGCCACAATTCAAAGATGCAGAGGGAAAATACAGGGACATGATGATTGTCATGAGAACAACAGAGCTAGTGAACAAAGACCTGGACCTTTATTACAAGGCTCTTGATAAGTAAGTACTGTCATCTGAGGGCGATTCTTCAATGTTTTAATCTCTGTTACTAATGATAACCTTGATCCAAAAGCAGCTTCAGTTTCAGACTTCCAGGGGTGACTTACAAATAGGAAATCAATACAAGTCTGGGAGATATTTAATGATTTCTCTTTATAAAATCTGGCATTTAAATATTAACATAACGTGACATGGTACAACTGTTAAAGCAAATTAATGAAAATATGCTACAAACTGCACAGGATTGGTAGGATGTAGGAAATTTGTAAGTTAATGTATCTAATGTACATACAGGGAATGCATTGGTAATAACTGGAGTTTAATAGAGTCATAGATAAGTCTAGTGATCATGGTGAATTTATTCTCAGCTCTCTGTAGGACCTGTTTTGACTTATGGCTGTATGTGTTAGGACTGACATTTGAGTGGTGGTTAGAGAGTATCCAGACAACAAACACATTCAGCTTCAGTTTTCATATGAGGACACATGGAGGAGGCAGTGGAGCTGGAGGCTGCTCCTCTGTCCCTATTCCTCTATAGTGTTTTGAAGGCATTTTTAGGACGCTTTTGTGTGTCTCAGAATTAGTGGTGGTTTTCCTTTCTGCCTGTCTCTTGGTGGGTTTTGGTTGTGAGGGAAGTGAAGTATTACAGGATTTGTGATGGCTAATGGGGAGAATGTGTTCTTAAAAGTTGTCTCACATTATCTCAAAATGCTCCACAGTACGAATTAAGGCAAGGTGGAATCTGGCTTTAAATCCTCCATTATTAACCCATGTCTTTCTTGCACAGTCTCTCATACTCTTCCGTTTCTATAGCAGTATATTTTAGCATCTTCTGGTCGTATCTTGACACAAATAAGACACACCAGGTAGATTTTTTGTTCCCCGTGATCTTCTGAGGTAAACAATTGTGTTTGCATGAAAGAATATTACTATACAGAGGTGGCTTTCCCCTGTTTCCACTGTGGGTGGTTTTGTGCTTGTATTAGAGAAGGCAAGATGAAAAGCAGCAGGTCTTGCATTTGGTGGAAAGTGTAGTCAACTTTGTGATTGTGTCTGCTTCCTCTGGAAGCTGGTTTTCTAGTCTTGGGCTAAGTGGCCGAAAATAGCATCTCAGCAGTTGTAAACATATGCAAAGTAAAAGATAGGGCTCCCTGAGAACCGCCCTGAATGTCCAGTTACAATGGAATTGCAGTGAGGTGCTGCAACTTGGTGGGTGATGGGGAAGGATCTTGGAGTCAGTGCATACGTTTTAGGAAATACAAAACTGGTTCTCAGTGACAGAAAGATGAAGTAAATATTAGGGACAAAAAAAAGAGAAAAAGAAAGAAAGAAGCATTTGGGCACCGTATGAATTCCCAGCACACCCTTGTCTTGAATAGAGTATGGAATTTTGGTCTCCTGCATTGAATAGGGTCCGGAAAAAGCAGCGTGGAAGAGCAGTAGTGTGGTTGAGCATACAGCATGATGGTTAAGAAGAGAAACTAAGCAGAGGAGAACTTTCCAAGTTGAAAAGATGGTCTAGAGGAATCCTGTTTTGAGCGGTTTTAATGATAAGATAAAATTAAACGTAGAATTAAAATGTAAGCTAAACCATAATGTATTTTGTGAAGATCTAAATGGTTCAGAGCTTGCATAATTCTTCCCTTTCAGCTTAAATGGAAATGCACTCCAAGAACTTCCCTTTTAGAATTCAGAATCTTTCTGTGTGGTATCACATCATCTATTGTTCCTATTTAAGGCAAAACAGGAAACCAGTCTGGTAATTTCAAGAAGAATAGATAAGCATCACTTATTGGTAATCGTCTCAAAGATCGGTGAGACGAAATGTTAGCTCTAATGGCCAGAGATTGAAAGCTGTCTCTGTAGCTGGGAAAACTGACTTTTCGGGTGTTCTGTGCTATCACTTGATCATCTCTATTGACTTAATATTTAGAGGTTTATGATAAATATTGATGAGGAATGCATTCTTGGGTTTGACAAAGTAAACAGTTGAAAACACGGTCTTCTTTCTTCGGACTTAACAAATCCTATTAGAGTTGATTCTTCAGTATTCCCCAGAAGAGGTAGAAGTATTTCCTGTAAGAGGGGAAGTAGGAAAAGCCTATGTAAAAGGAGTCCATTTCAGAAGTATATTTTCTTTCCACCATACTGTTTCATTACAGAATACTTTTGGCTTTAAAAAACTAAGTTAGGAATCCTGTCCTTTATTGAATGCTTTCATAAGGAGTTTGTCTATTATTGAACTAAAGTCATGCTGATACGTTAAGCAGGGGAATTAAATTGGAAATAGTGACATCCTATGTTCCTCTTGCTGCTGAGGAGAAAGGCAGCTCTAGTCAGAATGTCTCTTTGGGTGATTATAAGTTATAGTCTCAAGAAGAATTCTCCACTCTCCTTTCCTATGGAGACCCAGTTATTTGCATTGCTGGGAGACTGCACCAAGGAGTAACAGTACTGCTGTTTTGGCAGCCTTAACATCATGTTTGTCTCCTTGGTGTCAGTCTTAAATATACCTCACATAAATTATCTCTTGCAAATCTTTTTGTCTTCATGACTCTGCTGCTTCTTGAAACTGAGCTGTTTGTGAGAGCAGGGTTATTTATGCAGTCGTGTGTTAGTCTTTAGATACCTCTGCATTCAGATTGAACTCGTCTTTGTTGTATTTTTAGTGCAGGTATTTAGGGATTGGAAAGGGAGCTGCTGCCTTCCTTAAAGCGCCTCCAGTCCCTGGCAGTCCGTGGTCACACCTTTAACAGTTTGCGTTTGTTGTTGGTGTTTTAGAGCAATAATGACATTTCATAACATGAAGATGGAAGAAATCAACAAAATAATCCGTGAACTTTGGCGAAGCACCTACAGAGGACAAGGTATGTGCGATTCTGACTGTGGTAGCTTTGCCCATAGGTGTCCCTTTGATACTGAGCCCTGCAGGAGGAAGAGACTTTTCAAAACACGGAAGATCCAGGATCTAAACCCAGTTGGTTTCATTCTAAAGGCTGCATCTGTTGTTCACCACAATAATCTTTTTATTACACATATGCAAGTTAGAGGATAAGTAGGGTTGATTTTCCCTTTTCCATGTTTTCTAAAGGTAAAGTTTTGTTGAAGCAGAGGAACTGCACAAGTTCATTCTTTCAGTTTAGGAAAAACTCCTTTTGTAGAAACAGCTATTGGTGGGAGTTCTGAATTGAGCTTTTGTGGTTGCTGCATACTGGACCTCACCTCCTGGTAACCTGTGGTATTTTTAATAATGTGAAAACTGTCTCCTTTCTGTTTTCAGATATTGAGTACATAGAAATTCGTTCTGATGCCGATGAGAATGTCTCAGCCTCTGATAAAAGAAGAAATTACAATTACAGAGTGGTAATGGTAAAGGGAGGTACAGCACTGGATATGCGAGGAAGATGTAGTGCTGGGCAGAAGGTAACAACATTTGCTTTTTAAAATGAACTAAAAACTTGCAGGTGAATGCAGGAGAGGGATGTGTTCTGAGTGACCCTGGAGAACAAGTGGCTCCAGCTGTAACTTACAGTTCTGTGCAGCTTCCCTTCATGTGTCTAGATTTTACTCACTGTGCAATATATGAGCCTGAACCTCTGAACCCTATTTTGGGGTTGTTTCAGTTGAGGACTGGTCTAAGTCCTGCAGGAGTGAAGAGTTCAACTTCTCTCTCCTCAAGTTCAAATCCTCCCAGTCTGTCTCTTGCTAGTTACCACTAAGGTTCCCATAGCTTTAGGTCTGTTGACTTGCTCCTTATTTTTGATGTCCTGAGGGCTGCCCTCAGTCTTCTTTTCAGAACTGCATCTACCTCTAAGGGTGGAAAAACCTTTTTTTTTCTCCAAGCTATGCTGCTGTCTCCTGCTCAACATAACCTTTCAGTTCATGTCACCAAATACCACACCATACCCATTGCTGGGTCGTGTTAAGCTCCTTGTCAACCAGCACCCCCAAGTCTTCTTCCTTAGTCTGCTCTCCATCCATTCTCTGCCCAGTCTGTTTCTTGGGAGCCAGGCCTTTTCCATAACCAGATGGTACAGGCAGTAGTAGAAAATGAAATCAAGGAATGAAACAAAATTATACACAATACCTTTAAGTGCATACAGCAGTAGAGTCATGAAAGGATGCTTCATCAGAAGGTGAATAATGTATTGTTGCTTGAATATGAAAAATGCTGTCAAATTAAATCCCACATGAGGGTAGGTACTTACTTGGGTTTGAAAATTCCATACAAATTCTAGGGGAAATCCGAACCTTCTAAAACAGCACTATAGGCAAAAAATGTGTCCTCTCCTAAAGTACTCTAGGATGTTACGTTAGAGTCCTATGTAAATGAGAGTGAAACTTGTTCACAGTTTCTTAGCTTACATTCTCAGAATTCTTTGATCGTGAAGTGTGATGCCAGCAGTTGTGATCACTGGAAAGTATTTTTGAGAGCACAGTTTCCATCGAGGGTTCTGTAGTTTTCACTAGTTCAGGAGATCTCGTAGCAGTGCGATTAGGTATGATAACACAAAGCTAACGGGTAAGGTGGTAAATCCTCCTGTGTTCAGGTTTAGGGCATCGTCAGGTCAGTAACTCAAACCTAGTGACATCCGTACAGATTTCCACTGTCCCTGATGTGTTATGGTGGGGCTTGAACAGAGCAAGGTGTTGATGTGGCATCCTTACCTCAGGTTGGAATCCTTACTTCCAGTATCCCTCCAGTTTTGAGTATTTGACTGCTCTGGTATTTTTCCCAACATCATTTTGCAGAACAGCTCTTTCAGTTCAAACTTGAAGTTTTAATGTAGCTTTTCAGTCACTAATTATTGCCATTTTATGAACTATCAGCACATCGTTATGGAAACTTTACCCATGGTTTGTAGTGGCATTAAGAACAGCATGTTACATGTAGATCCTCTGCAAACACTTTGAAGAGTGAGATTTTGGTGGTGATTTTTTTCCCCTTAGGTGCTTGCTTCTCTCATTATCCGTCTTGCTCTGGCAGAAACATTCTGCCTCAACTGCGGCATACTGGCACTTGATGAGCCTACTACCAACCTTGATCGAGAAAACATCGAGTCTCTTGCCCATGCCCTCACGCAGTAAGTGATCCCTTCTTGAGAACATTAAAGATGGGTATTCTTTATACGTTAATAGCAGTTGGCAGAAGTTAATTACAGTTTAAGATGGTGTTATCTCTGTTAGTATCTGCAAATATACATGCAAAGCAGTGGGTTTAGATTCCCTCTCCTTTATCTGGAAAGGAAAAAGGGTTTCTTAAATAATTTAAGGATTTTTATGTGGGTAAAAAAGTTGCTCGATGGTCCTTGTCATGTCATTCATTATCAATAGTTAAACATTTTGATCAACAGATGTTTTTATCAATAGTTAAATACTTTTGTTCTGTTTATACAAGTCCTCTAAGACTAGGACTAGTAATTAATCACTAGTACCTCATTAATTACTAAGTAACTAATCACTAGTAATGGGGTTTAAATAAATACTACACACTGTCTCTTTGTAGGATAATAAAAAGCCGCTCCCAACAGCGTAACTTTCAGCTTCTGGTGATAACTCACGATGAGGATTTTGTGGAGCTTCTGGTCCGTTCGGAATACGTGGAAGCTTTCTACAGGATAAGGAAGACCGTGGACCAGTGCTCTGAGATCATAAAATGCAGCGCCACCTCACTGGGCTCGTACGTTCATTAGGAATTTAAGTAATTACATGTTACAGACTGGCTTGGCTGCCTGACTCTGTAAGGGGTCATATGAAGGCGCCTGAAAATACAGTTCTTTCGTATTGTGTTACTGAGGGTTTGTAACAATTTCAGTTAAAACCTAAAAAACTATTGAATTTCTAAGCTTTTGCATAAATCTGTGTCTGGGTTTTAAGGATCACCGTAACCTGGACCCATTAAGCACCACGGACAGAGGCAGCCCCAGCACCCATCTCTGCTGAGCCCCACACTTTCACCAACACCTAAAGGGTCTGGGCATCCACACCAAAAGAGACAAAACCCAACAACAGCAGAGGTCTGATTCTGCATCTCAGTAGCTGATGTTTTTCAGTGCCTCCGTGGCCAGAGAGTTAGGTGGACCTGGGCAAAGGTGCCTTAAAGGGTAATGACACAAACTGGGCACTTGAGCTGAGGATGATTTCCACCTGAATTTTCTGAAACTGCAAGTCACTAGAACCAGGGTGGCCCCGTCACTGGGAAACCACTCAGGTAAGCAAATGAATGGGACTTCCTAGCAATTGCGTTCTTTACCAGTCCCCTGATAAAGCAATTAACACCAGACCAGGAGGAGGGGGAGGAGAAGGCAGAGGAAAATGCTACACCGTGCATTACAGATGCAGTTTTAACTAAGAGTCTTCACTGACTCTAGCACTACTTCCTGAAGGGGAATTTTCTTACAGATACAATCAACAGGAAAAAAAAATGACTTTGAATTTTCAATTTTTCCTGCCCTACCAGTTTGTTTTAGCATGACGCATACATCCCAGCTCATGAGCATCGCATCAGCTTCAGAAGCACCTCCTCAACCTTTGTGAATTCCGTGCCTTTTCCCACCAGCCCCAGGTTAAAGCCATGGCTGGCAGTCCTTCCATAAAGTAGTTTGAGCCACAGGAAGCTGGGCTGCAGATGGGCAGAGTCAGCCACCCCCAGCGCCACGTCAGGGGGATCCCTGCTCCACCACCACGCTTCCTGCCTCAGCGCACAGTGACGGCTGCTGCAGCAGCTGCCTCTGCTCCCGGCTGAGTCTCCTCCAGCCGTGTCCTGTAGGTAAAGGACTGAAGGTGAGGGGGCAAGAGGAGCAGGCTAGCAGGGAGAAGGCGTTGTTGCCCTTACATGATGCTGCTGCACAAAGGTCAACGCTGTTTGTAGTGCGGAACCAAGCAGAGGTGTTTTAAGGCAAGCGAGGCACAGATTCATTGCGGTAGCTCATTGTGCAGGTGGCAGAGTGGTGAAGAAAGTGGCTCTGCGCTTGCCCTTGTGGTTTGGCTGGATTTCCAGCAGAGGAACCCCGGCACAGGGGTGGCTCTGTTCTCCACATAAAAGCATCATAGAATGACAGATTGGTTTGTGTTGGAGGGGACCTTAAAGCTCACTCAGTTCCAATCCCCTGCCATGAGCAGGGGCACCTTCCACTAGAGCAGGGTGCTCCAAGCCCCGTCCAGCCTGCCCCTGAACACTTCCAGGGATGGGCAGGCACAACTCTGTACAACGCAGGTACACACCTTCACAAGGAGGGCACAGCTGCAGGCAGACACAGCTCGGATGTACCGCAATGTAAGAGCCAAAAGTACCAACTAGAAATACCTTTCCACGCCATCACAGAAGCATCACTGAGTACAATTGCAGCAGGCCCAGGAGTCCAACCTGGCACAGTGATTTCAGAGCCAGGGAGGCACCCAGCACCCACCTGCATGGACAAGTGTTGACAGGGAAGGGTTGGCTGGGTATAAATCCCTTCCAAAGGATGGGGGGCTGATGCAGCCTCAGCTGTGGCCAATACTCTCAGAGCCAGGGATCTGCAGCATCTGGAGGGCTGCAGCATGCACCAATGCACCACTCAATTGAGGGACTTCCCTCTCACAGCCTCCACAGCACTGATTTCTTCACTAACATCACATTTTTGGTTTATCTGCACTTAGCAAATTGGCAGCTGTTTTCACTAGAACAAAAAGAAGCTTCAGGACACCCCTGTCTGAGCAGTCTCGTTTCTAAGTGGAATTGATGCTATTTAAATGTGTATTTACAGTTAGTGGAAAACCAACACTTCGATTTGCTGATGTTTCTTTCACTATTACTTGTGCAGCACAGCGCTGCTGCCTGCTTGCTGCCTGCTGCAAAGACAAACACGGCCCAAAGCACTTCAGGTGCTTAAAGCTTCAGGGAAGATGAATTTGTGCCTTCTTTTCCCAACCAAAACTGCTTTCTGACCTGCTTGAAGCCAACAGCGTGACTTACAGAACGTGTAACTTGCTACTCCCTGGAGCAACCTCTGTCCAGGTTCCAGTGCTGAGGTCCCGTTCTGCTCCTGCAGGCCACCTTCTAGGCAAGCACAGCTCTTGCATGCCCTCAAAGTTACAGCTAACAATGCCAATGCAGTTATCTGCAAATAACCACCACAAACCAAACCAGTAAACAGAGGCGATGCCTCCAAAAGCTTCATCATTTCGCTTTGATAGCATTTAAATGTCACATTAAATATCATTTCTAATCTATTTCACTATGACAGTTTGTTTACTCCCCTACCCCAGAGACAGTGCCAGGAGCCAGCACTTACTGTCTGCTTCCTGCGAGCTTACACCTTCGGGAAATGGGATGCAATTTCCAGTTCTCCTCCATCACCTTCCTCCTACTTCTTGTAATCTGGTTTCTGCAGAACACAAGCCCATGGCTGTCGCTGCAGCGCTGGCTCCATGTCCTGGGGCTGAAACACGCGTCTGCAAAGTCAGCCACTGATTCAAGAGATACCACATTGCTGTAGGCACTGCACAGTGACCCACATTTGGGTGGTTTTTTTCCATGTTAGAAAATGCTGTGTTAACTTCACCATCTTCTGAACGTTGTGTGGTGGCTTCTCCATGAGGATTTCCTACCAGGCCAAGCTGGAAGAGTACTGGAAAGAAGGAAACGGGAGGGTTGTCCAAAATTAGGCTCTCAAAAGTGATGGGGGAGACCTGGAGGTGTTTGTATCACCACAATTAAAGCGTCCACTGGACCATGTGAGTTCTGACACTGGTTCTTAATGTCATGATCTCAGTCTCTCCTCCACAAAACCTATGGCTCGGTGCAGCCGGGACTGCCATAGGGGTGAACTTGGCCTCCCATTGCCAGGACAAGGCATGCTGAGTGCGTTAGGGAACCATGGGAGAAGGAAAGTCAGCCGTGAGCTGGGAATCACCCAGGAGAAGTGGGGTACGTGGTGCCAGGGGTGGACAAGTGCAGCTGGCTGGGAAACCTTCCACTCCTCGTGCCTGCCTCCGCAATGGTGCTGAGGCAGAGCTGTCACCTGTGTGCATGGGAAGGCACAAATTCAACCCATCTGGAAGCAGAGACCATTGCTCCCCTTTCCTACAGAGCCAGGGAAGAGAAGGGGACGCTGCCGCACGGAGCTGCAGCCCCTCTAAGTCTGAGTTATGGCAATCTATCCCATGCCACACGGGTGGAACTGGGTGATCTTCAAGGTCCCTTCCAACCCAAACCATTCTCTGATCATAGCCATCGGCCATACCTGTTCCCATTGATTCCATCCATGTCCACTGGTACCATCCTGTGGTGGCCACGGCTCCAGCCTGTCCCTTTGCTCTTCCCTTTGTGTGTGGTGCTTGTGGGCAACCAACCTTGGCTCACTGCTGGGAAAGGAGGAAACGAAGAGGAAAAAGCCCTGCCTTTGGGTGCAGAAACGTGCAGTTCGGTTCTCCCTGGGGCTGTGCAGCACGTTGACTTCACTGAGAATTAGAAATAGCGATTAAAACAAGGCTAACATTCAAATTCCTACATTTTCTAAGGGAATTTAACAGTTCACAACTGGTTACAAGCCTCTGACGGGGTACAGGGGGAGGTCTGTGGCTCGGTTTACCCGAGCCAGGGCAGCCGTGCGGGGCGTTGGTGTGAGCAGAGCCATGGGGTGCCCCAAGCAGTGTCACCTCTGCTCGCAGCAGTGCTAGGAAAAGGCATTTAGGAACTGGGGGAGAAATGAGCTACTTTAGAAAGTCAACTTTTTCCCTGTGGAATTCCCACTAATAACACACTTCAGCCATGGTGACAATTGTCGCTCAAGGATGAGGTGGTTATTGCTGGTTTTCTGATGTCCTCTCATGGTTCAACGTAGGACAGCATGGGATGGCATGGGACAGCATGGGACAGGATGGGATGACATAGGACAGCATGGGACAGGATGGGACAGTGTGGGATGGCAACGGGACGGCAAGGGGACAGCGTGGGACTGAATGGGACTGCATGGGATGGCAAGGGGACAGCGTGGGACTGAATGGGACTGCATGGGATGGCAAGGGGACAGCGTGGGACGCCATGGCCCACGGGCACAGTCCTGCGTGGGGCTGGAAGGCGCCGCGCCGAGCCGGGTGCTGCAGGAGCCATCCCCACAGGCTGGGATATGTGCTACAGAGCTGAGCAAGTCCTAGCTAAACCCACACACCCACACGGCAGAAAACCCCCTCAGCCGCTTCTTCCTTTACATGCAAGAGGGTTTTTTTTCTTGTCTCTGCAGATGTTCAGGATCTTGATAAAAGTTTTGAGGTTTCTCTTTTCTCTCGGGTCTGACTTTGGCGACCGGAGCTGCTGCTCCTATGGGCGCGCAGCGCACAGCCCTCCAGCAGCAGCCTGCTCCTGCCCCAGAGTGCTGCCAGCACCCGGGATGCCCTTTCCCACCTGAGCTGCACAGGGCGCTGCGGTCCTGGAGGAGAAGGAGCGACAAGGGAGGAGAGGTCCCCCAGATCAGGAGGTGGTTGGGGTGCCCTGGAAAGCAGCACTAGGGTGCTCCTACCCACATCCCCTGATGGTGGAATCCCCAGCGCAGGGCACATTCAAGTGCGAAAGCAAGTAACTGCTTCGGTGTCACTTCATCCCCTGGGTTTCTAACCTGAGCGTGATCCCTGAGCTACAGCCACCGGACACAGACCCACCTGCATGACAAGAGTGGGCTGGCTCCTGGTGCTCGGCCCCAAACTCAACCATGGGGTCATGTCATCCCCTACAAGTCACTGACATCCAGGGCAGGAGCCCAGCAGACATCCAGCCCCACACATCCCAAGGCCAGTCCTTTTGCCTAACTGCTTGTCTTTTCCATTGAGGAGAAAGGAAAGCTTTGCAGACGTTCACCTGCTCATGGCTTGGCTTTGCCCATGCAGCGTGCATGGTTGAGTCGTGCATGTTCATGCAGCACGTTACAAACACTCAATAGTAAATAGATCCTCAAACATCAAAGAGCAATTCTCAACTTGTCATCCCGGTATCTCTCCATCTATCAATTAGGTGATTAAGATCTGCATGGTCGCTGACACAGATCGCGCCAGTGAAGGGCGAGAAGCCTTTGCCATCATTACATAATGCCCTTCTTTGGGGCAAGGGCACTTCCCACCGTCTCGCCCCATCAGCACAGGAAGACACCTATATTTGGCAGCCCATGGAGATGCTGGTCCTTCTCCGCTCTATAAAACCTCGGCTGTGCCCAGCAGCGAGGCAGAGGGGCCCCGGCCAGCCCAGCACACAGCAGCAGGATGCTCCCCTGGCTGAAGGCTGCTCTCGCTGTCCTCTCCCTGCTCCAGCTCGTTTCTTCCAGACCACTGATGAATACCTCTCCCAAGCGCACGCTCTCAGAGATCACCCACCGCATCCAGCTGCTCAACTCCAGAGCACAGGTAAATGCTGCTACACCTCCTGGCTTTGCTTTGCTTACAGAGCAGAGGAACATTATTGACCATGATAACGGTGATGGTCCTTGGTGCTCAAGGCACTGCCACCATAAGGACCAGTGCCCACCCCTGGCTCAGTCTGCTGCATCCCACCTCCAGCTTTGGGCACTGGTTTCAGCCTGGACATTGGGTGCTCAGCCCTTGACTTGGTGGTACAAGAGGCTGCTGATACAGAGTGTATCAGGGTGACAGGGACATGGTGTCCTGGTGCAATGTGAGCTGCTCTGCTCTGGTCCACAGCACCCACTGAGCACCCAGGCACCCTCCTGCCCCTTCCCCTTTAAGGGCTTGCAAGTGCTGAGCAAGCCCAGGTCCCACCTTCCCAGGAGCCTGCTTTGATGCTTCTCAGTGGTGGCAGCATCCAGGGTGCATCCACACCGTGTCCTGCAGAGAGGGATGGGGACATGGTACCTCTTCCTGGTGCATGGCACAGCTCCTCAGGGATGGTCTCATAACGGTGATCTCGTAATGATGGTCTTGTAATGATGGCCTCCTAATGGCAGTCTCTTAACGATGCCTTTCTCTTGTGTCGCCTCCCCAGGTCCCCTGCAATGACACCCGAGTGGCACAGGTCGCCTTCACGGACCGAAAGGTAAAAGATGCTGGAGAGGTGGAGAACACAGTTGTAATGAGCACAGACGTAGCCAGCACCATCCTCACCGTGGTGCACAGCCCACGTAGCAGGAGGGCTTGTTTTAGTCACTGAGCAAGAGCTGCTCAAGTGCAGTCACTGGGGTGATGCCAGCTGCACCCTGGGACCTGCCTCTGTCCCCAGCTCCCCCCGAATCCTCCCCCCAGCCGTGGACACCACTCAGTGGCATTGACTTAACTGAACTACACGGTGCTAATGATTGCCCTGGGTTACAGGTGTCGGAGCAGGAGCTGCTGTGCCAGGCTGCCGCGGCGCTCAGCAGCATCACGCGGTGCAGGAAGGACTATGAGCCGCTCATCATCAACCTGCAGAGCCTGCACGGAGACACGGTAAGCAGGACCTGCAGCCCCCAGCCCCGGGTGCCCGTGTCCCCTTTCACCCAGCACAGCCCCAGTCCAGTGCCAGCCCCCCATATGCACCCCAGGACTGATCAAGCCCATACTGATTGTCTATCATGGGGCCAGGCTTGGGTATTGTGCTGCTGCAGGGTACTTTGCCTCCATGGGAAGAGGGTGAATGTCCCCACCAGCCCCGGCCATCCTCACACCAGTGACCATGGGGGTCAAATGCTGAGCACAGGGGCCAGGAACCTGTCCTGAGTGAAGGACAAATTCCCAACCTCCTGGGGCAGCACCTCCTAGTATCTCAGAGCAGCTTCCAGTATCTGAAGGGTCCTACAAGGATGCTGGAGGGGGGCTCTTCATCAGAGACTGTAGTGATAGAACAAGGGGTGATGGGTTCAAACTGAAACGGGAGATTTAGGTTAGATACAAAGAAGAAGCTCTTCCCTGTGAGGGTGCTGAGGCACTGGCACAGGGTGCCCAGAGAAGCTGTGGCTGCCCCATCCCTGGCAGTGCTGAAGGCCAGGTTGGACACAGGGGCTTGGAGCAAGCTGCTCCAGTGGAAGGGGTCCCTGCCCGTGGCAGGGGCTGGAGCTGGAGGAGCTTTAAGGTCCCTTCAACCCAAACCAGGCTGGGGTTCTGTGTCTACACTTCTGTGTTACTCGTTGCGTTGTTCATATGGAGGCAGAGGCACTGGCAACCAACCATGGGCATGGGCCGGTAGCCTGGCTAAGCTGCCACATCCTGCTGGCAGCTCTGCAGTGACTCTTTTCCCTCCCCAGAGCTGCTCCCTGAGCGATGAAAACGAGATCTACCTGCGCAACTTCTTACCGGAGCTGGGCAACTTCACCCAGGGGATGTACAGGCACCTGGCCACGCTGGCTACACCATGATACCCAAGCACCGCTGCCAGCCCCCAGCCCAGGGACCGCGCTGCTGGCAGCTCTGAAATAGGGTTTGCAGAGGTTTTCTTGCTCCTCGCTGCATGCACTTCCTCAGCTCTTGCCCCAGCCCTCCTAAACCCAATGCAATCCTAACAGCAGGTCCCAGTGGGAACGCCAGGGAGCCGGGATCACACCGCTCTGGTGGGAAGTGTTCCCTTCCTGGCAGGCGCTGGGCATCTCCCAGGCTTCCCACCCAGTCCTGTGTGTCAGACCTTACTGAAGCTCTGCACCAGAGGTCTTGTCTGGGTAAGGCTGCCCTTGGTGCTCCCTTCGCAGCCCTGCGGCTCTTCCAGCTGGCACCCGGAGGGATGAGACCCCTCAGGAGGGCTCCCATTCCCTGGGAGTGATAAGATTCCCCCAGGAAGGCTTTGCCCAGCCGGGGGGGATCTGAGCATCATGCCTGGATGGGCCATCAGAGGAGGCTGAGCTTCTAATTCGTTCCTGCAGCAGCTACCAAAACCAAAACCAAGTTATCTGCTTCCTGTTCCTCCCAATGAAGAGAGGTTCTTCGCAATCACCATCTCTTCCTAAAGAGATCGAAATCTATGGCTGAAGTGATGCGTTTTGTCACTAACAAGTTGCTACAGCACACAGGGGCATGGCTCCTCATGGGAGCAGAGCTGGGGAAGGGCAGCATCCGAGAGCAGGAGCCAGGAGAGATCAGCAGAGGGAGGGGGCTTCCAGGGCTCTGCACTCAACCTTGAATGGGTCCTCTCCATCGCGGGTGGGCATTTAGGATCATAGAGTTTAAGTTATTACAAGTAAAGGCTGGGAGAGGCTGTGGGACAGCTCTGGACCTGCCGGGTGCTTATCGGCATCACACTTGTGGGGTTTATTTATTGTTATATTTTATTTAAATAACTTATTTTTATACTGCATAATCTGAAGATTAAAGGCCAGAAAAGTCCTGGCTGGTGAAAGCTGTTCTTCACTTGGGACCCACAACGTAAAGGGAAAGCCACTCTTCAGGTCGTTTAAGTTATACAAAAGCAGGTCTGTGGAAGAGTTGTATTTGAAATACTGCTACCTCATCCTTAGGGAACTCTTACTGCCCGATTGCCTTTCCACGACAAGGGATTCGTAATTTATTGTTCTTCCCTCTATTTAAAGTATTTGTATTATGACAGAGTTAATATATTCAAATTGCACGTATTTGGATGCTTCATTTCAACCTTGCACTGATGTTATTAAAATGTCTCAGGGCTTAAGCAATAAACTACTGACAAACGAGCTCTTGCTTTATGCTGTTCATTCCCCTCTTCTCACCTTCAGCAGTTAATGGAGAGCACCGTGGGTTGCTGCCTCCTTGTTCGGTTGCCATGGGGTGGGAAAGGCTGGCATTCTCCATAGGATCACAGAATTGCAGGCGGGCTTGGGTTGAAGGGACCTTAAAGCTCATCCAGTTCCAACCCCTGCCATTGGGAAGGGCACCTTCCACTAGAGCAGCTTGCTCCAAGCCCCATCCAGGTTTTGGGGTGATAAACAGCAAATCTCCCCTGTTTGCCACTGAAAACAAGTTTTCAAGAAGGCAAAAGGCACCAATGAACCCAACTGTTCTGTGGGGTAGGAAAACACAGGGAGAGAGGAAGGGCTGGAGGAGAGGGGATGAGCTGCAGCAGGTACGGGGGCAAAAGAACTGCTGGAAAGCATTGTAAATGCAGGAAACCACAACAAACACACATGATGGAGTGTTAATCACAGCCTTTGGATTTGCTCTGGATGCCCCTGAGCCCTATCAGCACCAGCACCAGGCGTGGTGGGCAAGAGAAAGGTACGAAACCAGCGGCACATCCCTGCCCCTGCAACCCAAACTTACCTGGGCACAAGTGATGCTCTCTCACAGTGCCTGCCCTGGGATGCTCCAGCTCTGGACACGGAACGTTGAGCTGGTGGTGGCAGCTTTCAGTGGAGCCCAGGGTTGGTGGCTGCGGGGACACGGGCAGGATCCTCTGTGATGGGAGATGCTTCAGTCCACAGAGCACAAAGGGGAGGAGGAAAACAGAGAGCACATTTCTGCAACTAGTACCTTCCTTTGGCAAGGGAAATGGCAGCAGTTTCATCCATGAAGGACTGCTGGGAGGAATGCAAAGCCAGGGCTATAGAAACATCCTCCCATCCCACATGGGCAGAGACGGGGACCACATGGAGCTGGGGCCATCGCCCCTGCCAGCAATGGAGCCATTGCAGCGTCAGCTGCATCCCACCCTCGGGAAAGGATGCGGGAAGAGAAGGCTGCTCCATCACTGCCCCCTTCAACTGGGCAGGGGAGAGAAAGCACAGCAAAAGGCTGGCGGGTACAAGATAAGGGCAGGGAGAGATCACTCAGCAGTTACCGTCCCAAGGGAAACGTGACACGGGGGTATCAGTTTGTTGCCATCAAATCACTGCAGGGTAATGAGAAATAAACCCAAATCTTCCCCCCACCCTCCCTCCTCCCCTCCTTCTGCACTGACCCTGAGGTCTGTGGGGCTCTTGCTCTCACATATTCTCAGTCCTCCCTTTGGCTGCTGCTCCACAGGGTTTCCCCCCCTTTCTTACTGTTACCGCAGAGGTGCTGCCACCATCACTGATGGGCTCAGCTGTGGGTCCAGCTTAGAGCTGCTGGCTGTAGCTCCATTAGACATGGGGACACTTCAAGCAGGTTCTCACAGAAGCCACCCCTGCAGCCCCTCTGCCACCAAACCCTTGCCACACAAACCCAACACAACTGGTGGCTTTCCCATCACCAGTGATGCGGTTTTCCACCATGATTCAGCCCGAGTAGCTCAAAGGTTACTTTTTTCCTGTTAATTTAGCATTTTTCTGTTCATTTACTCCAGTTTTTGAGCTTTACACCACGATCACTGGGGAAGTCACTGTGCCTGCGGGATGGGACCACGCATCCATCCCCTCTTCCAGCATCCACCAGGGAGCCTCCCACCACCACCCGTCCCAGTGCAGTGGGGCTGCTCTGAGCATCCCAGCAGCAAGCCCGGCCCCATGGCCACCATCCACTGAGGCCACCACCTCCGGTGCTTATCTGCTGCCCCTCGAGATGGTGCAGGTAGGAAACGTCAGCCCTCCACCGGCAAATCCCTCACAAAGGTCTTTCTGAGTCAGTGGCACCAACTCCATCAGGGGCATTTCAGAGTTAGACAAACACAATCACTCTCAGTCTGGCTGCTCCCGGATCAATCGAGCACTCGCAGGCTCTTATCAAGCATCTGATGGCAAGTTGCTATTTGAGTTACAAAAATACCTATTAGTTATTACAAAACTCCAAAGTTTCCCAGCTCAGCTCGTGTCTCAGCGTGATTTCCTGCAGTGGTGCTGGCTGGCGGTGGAGCAGAGCCCATGGCCTGAACCTCGCTCCCAAGCGGGGCAGGACGGGATGATGGGGAGTGAGGTTCAGGCCATGGAGTGATGCTGCTGCTCACAGAGACGCCGGGTGCTGGAGCAGAGACACAAACCCCATTTTCCCACGTGAGCACCAGCATCAATGCCACAGGACCACACTGCACCAGCTCCCTGCCCATCACCACATTGTCCCACATACCGTCACGCTGTTTTGGGGTCCCATTTGGCCAGGAGGGCCCCCAGCCCTCTATAACGCCCAGCCCCAGCAATGCCCTGCTCCTACCCAGGAGATGTTTGTGCCCCGGGGCCCTGCAGCCTCTGCTGCGCTTTCTGTTTCTCCCCAGCACAAGGTAAGATAAGCAGAGTCAGAAAATCACACGCAGATGAAGGATGCTTTGCATGATCTGGAGATATTCAAATGAAACACAAGGTGGAAGAGCTCACAGGATGGATAGAGAGGAAGGAAAGGCAAAGCTCCGCTATCGGAGCGTGGTCAGATTCGGTTCAGCTGCTTTCACCTTGGGGCGTAGAGAAAGTGTTGGGATACCTAGAAATGAAGAATCCCCAAACCCGAGAGTTTACACACTTGTCTCGTACGTGACCTGACTCCTACCAGCGTTATCTTAGGGTGGAAATTTCCTACGTTGAAACGTAATGCAAGATCAGAAGAAAAGCTTGACTTTTACACCAAAGACCTGTTGTCCTAATTGGATGGGAGCAGCCTTGGAAAGTGCAGGTCAGAGAAAAATGAGATTTTTCCTACAGGTTCAGCAATTTCACAGCCATAAATTGAGATGGTTCTTCCAGAAAAGCACACCCAGGTGTCGAGCACCAAAATATCCAGAACCTGCAGCACAGGGTTCAGTGCACACAGGCCATGAGCATCCTGGTGCCCCTGCTGCTCACCTTGCTGGTGCGGTCAGGCTGCCACACGGCCACTCTGCTGCACACCTCCATCTTCCTGAAGGAGAGCATCAGGCTGCTGGATGAGCTCCTGGAAGCAAAGGTAGGGCTCGTCCTCATGGATCAGCTTTAGGGATGAGTTGTTGCATTGGGCTGGATGAGAGCGATGCTGAGGCAAAGGCAGGCTCAGAGCAAGCTGTTCACAGCGCACTGGGGGCATGGATGGATGGATGGATGCATGGATGGATGGACAGACGGGTGCCTGCTCGCATCAGGATGGATCCATGTTAGCCCCTTCTCTGGCCTGATCACTCCTCTCTTTTCTGTCTCCATAAAGGTCCCCTGTGACAAGATGAACGTGACGAATGTTTTTGCAGGCGATAAGGTAAGAGAGGAAAAGTGGAACTTGTCCTTGTTTGACAACAATCATACGGCTGCGATGGGCACCAGGAGAGGATGCTGGGGCAGAGGAGAGCACGGGGTGGCCAGGAGGGAGGTGTGAAGCCCTGGGAGTCCTGCAGCACCGCATGGGAGTAAGGGGTCCAGCAGTGCATCACTGGTGCCCTCATCCACCTCCATCTCCATCCGGAGCAGCAGCGGCTGCTCCTGGCCACCCCGGAGGCACAGGGGAGGCCGGAGGGACGGGCAGGAATGGGCAGCACGGGTCTGAGCAGCACGCAGGGGTTCTCAAGCTTTTCAGAAGGGAGGAGAGGAACTTCTTCCCTTGCCTTGGAGCAGTGTGCCACCACCTCAGAGGCACCCACACGCGCCTATCGCACACGCTGGTTACACACACTATCCCTCTTTAGCCCTTATCTGGGGAAGGCTCCTCACTTAGCAGATTTAATAGCAGATAGTGAAGCCTAGTTCTGCTCTGAAAATGCTGCCTAAGCTGAGCTCCCCAGCCCCAGAGTTCCTGTTTTCACAGAAAGCCAATGCCCTCGCACTGAGCTGCACCAACAGGCACCAGCCCAGGGCTGCAGCAGCCTCCCTGGGGGGGGGCTGAGCATCCCCTCAGGGTCCCTGCACCCTCCTGCCATAGGGAAGGGTCCTGGGAGCAAGGAGAGGTGCTCAGGATAACCCAGCACGTGCAGACCTGTGCTCATGGGGACAAGGTGGTCACTTACTTGGTGGTGTCGCTTGGTTTAAAGCCGAGGAGATCTGAGCAGGCAGGGCTCAGTGAACTCTGTGCTGGGGACATCCCCCAGGGAAGACAGCTGAATAGTTTCCTTATCACCAGTGTTTCATTTACCAGCTCCTCATCTTCCATGTGTCTCTGCTGTGGGGCTTTACCCCCTCAAAGCACCTGCTGGAGGCAATGTCCCCTCTTCCCAGGGGCTTTTGTTATTCCCATAGAGCCTCTGCCCCATCAAATCAGCTCCATTCCCATGGAACCCACAGGGAACAGCTCCCTGAGCACCATGTCCCGCAACAGGAGCACGATGCTCTAAGCATGAGGGTGCTCACCACTGTGCCGAGCTCTGCCAGGACTTGTCACCATCAGGACAGCAGCAGACTGGGGAGCTTCAGGGGGGCTCTGACATCTCCTGCTGTACCTTGTACCTGCCCTTAGGGACAGAAACGTGTTATTGTCCCTGCCTGCGGCAGGGGTTGGAACTGGATGAGCTTTAAGGTCCCTTCAACCCAAACCAGGCTGGGGTTCTTACTTGCTCTGGTTTAACCTGCTGTGGATGAAGCCATGACTGCACACAAGGGTGTCTCAAAAACCACTCGCATCTCTTTCCAGCAAGACAACGACCTGGAGACCTTATGCAAAGCCACCACAGTTACCTGGGAGGGCCGGAGCTGCCACAGGCACCTGGAGGGCATCCACCTCAACCTGCTCAGCCTGCTCCGAAGGAAGAGCAGAGTCTACAAGGTACACAAGGGCCTCCCCTCCCTGCTCACGGCATCCGCCTCTCCCTCAGTCACCGCTTCTGCTTTCACCCCTTCACCCCCAGGACCACGCTGCAGAAGCAGATCCCCCCCTAGCAAACACCCTAATGACCGTTCTGCTCTCTCCCAGGCCCCGTGCCCCGTGCCAGGAGGCAGCACTACCTCCCTGGGTGATTTCCTCCTGGACTTGCGCAGAGCCCTCCACCGACTGGTAAAAGGGCAGAGCTTGAAGTGAACAGCCCTTTGGTTTGTGTCCGTAACTATAATGCTGTATTTGTCAGAGATTATTTATAATAACTTCTTTAAATAAATGTATTTTTGCACTAAACTCGCTGGCATTGTGCAAGATGCTTCTTGGCTAGAAACTGCCCAGCGCAGCAGCGTGCTGGAGAGCTTGAAGGTGCCAGGCACAGCATGGAGACCCACCCCTGCTCCTGGTGATATCAATCCCAGCAGAGATTGCTGAGGGACACAAGGAGAGGCTACAGCTAGGACAGAGAAGAATGGCAGAGCAAGGAAGAAAGAACGGGTATTTTCTATCCATGATGTTGGCAAGGGGCAACAAGGGCCAGGAGGGGCAGTGCTGGCTCCAGCACACTAGATGGAACTGGGACTTCCCAAATAAGGGGGTTTAAAGCCATGAAGTCCACTGCTTTGTAACCTACTGTGGCACTTGGGAAAGCCCCAGGACAGTGCAGGGTTTGTTTTGGGCCAAGTCACTAGTCAGGGGAGCTGCAGCATTACCAGAGCACAACCAACTTATTACCTAGTGCATGAGCAGGCTGGAAGCCTTCCAGAGGAAGCGAGCTGAACATTTCCAGTGGCTGCAGGTGAATTCAGAGCATCCGCAGGAATCCAGGGCGACAGGCTTAGGGTGCAGGACAGAGACACTTTGAGGCAGAACAGTGTGAAAAGCATCTCTGCATGGCATAGGTGGTACAGCTGATGGAGGTGTGCAGGAAGAGGCAGAACACAGGCAGCACCCATATTCCAGGGGACAAGCTGCTGCTCCTGCAGTGCTCTGGCTCAGCTGGGCTCTCCTCTTCCTCAGGAGAGGATGGGCTTGAACAGGGGCTCACCATTTCCTTAGAGCATCCCACTGATCTCCAGAGTCTTGCAAAGCATCCCCTAAGTCCTGCCCTTTCCATCTCTTCCACAAGAGCTCCATGTCCACTGCTACAGGGCTTGGCAATGGGGTCCCCACACCCAAACTCCCTTCCCCAACTTCTCCAGTGAGTACTGTGCATCACAGAGACACACAGAGTAGTTACCCTTCCTGATGCATCTTCCGACATAGACAGCTGCTGTATGTGTAAAGGTATTTGAGAAACATGCACAGAGGTCCAACTAGGAATCCAGAGTTTTATTTCATGGTATGGACATGCTCCAGGGACACAATACTGATATATACAGTGTAATGAATGAAGTTTAATCATAAACCAAAGAATAACCAGAAATAAACAGTTAGAAAACCAATAAATAGGAAGACAAATCATACAGACAGACTAGTGTTTTATCCTATATACAGGACCGGCAAAGCAGAACCCTTGAGAAGGTGAAAGCTGGACACGTGCAGACAGTGTAGTCAGTGAAAGGCACTAAGGACCATCTTCCCCTCCTCTTAAAGAAAGGATCAGGAACAAGTTAAATACAAAATAATTCATTTCCACAACATTAAACAACATAACGCGCCAAAACTCTCAATGTTAAAGTCAATGGTCTGGAATGAGGGGACTCTTCTGGTAGCAAGATGCAAGGAGGAGCACACACTGTATATATTATGGTAATCTGGGTTTTGGTAAATACTCTAGAGCATGTACTGACCTTGGGATGAGAAAGGCTGCGTGAAGCTCTTAAAGAACCCCACACAAACCAAACTCCTTCTGCATTAAAACCCATCATGGATCCATTAGATATTCACAGCCCAGGGCTAGAGAGGGCCCATGTGCTAACCCTGCAAACCAGACTCCCTGGTTCCAAAAGAGTGCCCAGAATTGCAACAGTCACACCAGTTAAAGGTGAGCCAAGCTGACAGAGCCTAACCATGATAGAGCTCCACTAAAGTCCTCTTGTAAGAGCAGATAATCTGTTCCCCAAGCCCCTGTAACAGATTATAGCCAGTTTCTGCCAATTAAAAGGTGTGCAAGCAGTTATGTATTCGCTGGCCCAAGGCTCACTTAACTATGTGGAATACTATTGTTCTCAGCAGCAGGACAGTAACTTGATTAAATTGTAAAGCAGAGGCCTTTATAGTTAAGTTCTAAGTATTTTAACTGCAGTGCCATGGTTCACAGTGGCATCTTTAAGCCACTGATGTCTGTCAGGTAAAAGACTTCTTCATGGTCCCTTAGAAAGCACAGTTCAGCAGAAACTCCCCTATAAACAGATCACTTAACAAAGCTTAGCACAGCCAGATGTAACACAAGGGGAATACAACAATTAGCCCTGGTTCTGTGAACTAGTACAGGCCCAAACCAAGCATCTGTCTGCTTGGAGTCAGAACTGACACAAAGCCTAAGACAAAACAGCACCAAAGCTGTTTGATGTTGTTTGATGGGAAGTGTGTTACATGAGAGCCCAAGTGTATCCAAGCACTCTCAAAGTAAGGTCAGCTCTTCAAGAGCAAAGCCAAATACAGCTGAAATCCACAAAACCTGTGAGTATTTACCTCTTTCAGTGTTAGGCTAGAGAAACCAAATGCCACGGTTTGTATGTGTAACTTGTATGAATTCAGGCAACAAAGCCAGATCTTGTATGAACGTTGGTGACACTGCCCCCCAAAACAGGGCAGTTCTACATCACTGTCCTGAAACACACAGCTAAAACACAACAGGGAAGAGCTTACAACTCATTTAGAATAGGACTGAATACATCTCTAGAGCAAAATGTGCCCTTACAGGACCAGTTTTAACTAGTACAGATCCTGTTATAGACCTGCCAGAGCCACAAGGTACATCCAGTTAAGCAGCATGACCACAAGAAAGGGCTATTGACTTTTAGCTACTCTAAGTACTTCACAAGAACACTCTGGTAATTGCAAACGTGGCTATGTAAGAACTCAGGACACCTAAGGAGCTGTCTTGTGCTTTCTGTCATGCTTGAGGACTCTATTTCTCCTATTAGTGATCACAGCTCTCTACATCTCTAGGTAACATGAAGATCACAAGAAATCACAGCTGACCACCCCCACCCTGGCACAGGAGCTGTTCCAGTGCCTGCAGCTCAGAATGCCTTTTCTGTGACACAAAAGCAATGTATTAAAGTGATACGTGTCTGTTAGCAGCATAAATATCAAAGAAAAGAGCAGCCACCACAAAGAAATGGTTGTTATCAGAGACCAGGATTTGCTTCCTCTCATCAGAGCATAGCCAGGAACCAGAGATGACACAGGAACACAAACAGCACCAGCTACTTCAAGGGATGATACTGTTCTGGGTAATTCATGCCCGTTTTAATACAGGAGAGTCAAATTCACCCTCAGTGCAGAGCACTGGCTCAGTGCCCTTGGAGCCAGGGATGGGAGAATGGAGCCATCATGCTCAGTCCCATGGCTGAAGCCAAGTCCTAGTGTCACAGCATTCCCCTTAGATAATCTCTGCTGCTGCAATTCCAAAACAATTCACATACATGTAAAAAATTCCAGATCAACAGCACAAAAAGCAGCCAAAGCAACGCTGCCACACAGCCTTAACAGGAGAGTAAACCCAAGAGAGCTCTTTTGCCTTTGCATCAGAGCCCCCATTCCCCACAGCGCCAGATCATGGGCATACAGACAAAGATAAAAGCAGTACTTAGACACGTTTGTTTTCTGTTGCACTTAAACAGAGAATGGTCCCTTCCCAGAAGCCTCAGACTTTTGTAGTGCATGTTTCCCCTATGCAACTACTTTTTCTTTGTACAGCAAGACAGCAAAGGAAGGGAAAAGGACTGTGTATTCCATACACAACACAATCAGGTTAATAGCCACAGTGAGGGGCATTTAAATAAAAGGGTTTGATGCTCCTAAAGGTTTGCAGCAACCACATTCAAACACAGATCAGTGCAACAGAGGACAAGAGTGAAAGCTGCCAGTTATGTGCAAAGCAGGGCATAAATCAGATTTACCTGCCTCTAACTGTAGGATTTCATCAACTGTTTTGAGCTAACACATCTACAGCACTTAAACACGCATCTAGAACCCTTATTTTCTACATCTCAACAAGGACTGCCAGCAACAGTTTCCCTGCACAACACGTTAACACATAGAATTTCACAACCATCATATATACCAGTTTAATGTTATGTTAATATAACATACAATATACGGGCAACTAAGGAAAAATACATTTCTTTAAAATAAAGCTCCATACCAGCAAGGTATGGATTTTATAGCCAAACTGTGCCACCTCTTGAACTCCATATTCTGGCCCAATCTTACACACTCACTGATTTATACGGCAATTCTGAACAGGTCACACCTACTGCAGCAGAGAGTCAATGACAGCTCCTGGCTTTGCCGAACGTTTTCTGTTTGGAGAGCAGAAAGGAAAGGGAAAAATAGCACCATACACACATCATGAGGCTGTCTAGGAAAGACAGGGACCAGCCACATCTCAAGTTAAAACTACACAACGTTACTCTTCCAAGTATTTGTCAAAACCAAAAATAACCAAGGAAACCCATGCTGAAATCTCCCCCAACAGCACGTAACTTTCCAGTAACATCAGTCGATGAGTCAGGTGTCGAACTGAACCACAGACCACAGTAAAATAAAGCAAGGAGCCAGAAGAGGGGAATACAGCAAAAGGGCATCAGAAAAACACCCAGACAAGTCTTTCTGGACAAGATCCTGCTGTGGTAAAGAGACTTCAGCTTGGTTCTGTCATACTCAGCACAGATAAACTTTATACCGCGCAAAATGTTAGCATTGTGTCTTCTCACTAAGCAACCGTTTGAAGATCTATGGTCAGTTTGCATGCACAGACTTAAGCCTTCCCCTGGGTAAATCCCCCATATAGATACTCCAAAGTTCTTCACCTTCTACCCGTCTTGGGCCTGGATCTTCCTTTTGAAGTCCTTGGCCTCTCCAGCTTCATCAGCGATTGCCTCAAGCTTTCTTCAGTGTAGGCTAAGTAAACATGGGAAAGGTCCACTTCAAAGGGCTAAAAAGGCAAAACACCCACAAAACAGGAACATCAGAATCATTTTATGCCCTGATCCACAGCGCTTTTCTAACACTAGGAAGACTGCTCTCTTCCAAAGAGAAGAAATTGGGCAGTTTCTCTATCAATACACAGGCACAGGTAGCAGAATTTGGCCACACACAGTTTAACACATGCTTAGAAAGAGTCACTCACATCTTTTTCTTTCTTATCCAGGACAGGAGTCTGTTTCCTCATGTTGTTCCCTGTATATGCAACACATTTCTTAAAGAAAGAAAGAAGGTCTGTTAGCAGAGCCTGCTGTGCACAGTAAAAGTGACTACAGCTTTAGCAGTTTACTTCTGGGCTCAATTTAACTCCTTAGAAACTCCTGCTAACACTGGCTTCTACAGCCAGCAAACTTACCAGCTGCCATTCTCCAATGTCTTCATTCCAGTGAACATAGTTTTCAATCATTTCCTAGGAAGAAATAGAACAGTAATTGTTCTAGACTTCAGATGCATTCTCCAGAACATACATCCCTAAAGGCCTGGACAAGCTGCTTAACAACAGTTTTGATCATTGGAAGTTGCCTTTAATCAAGACAAACATATCCTGTTCAAACACACCTATTTATACTTTAAAGCCTACAGAAGAGAAAAACACCACTCCCAAATTGGAATTCCCACAAAAGCATGGGCTTCCCATTAAGCCAGTGCCATCAGGATAGTAATAAACTTCACTTGGAAGCCCACCAGGTTACAAGAGTCACTTGTCAGCAGCATCTTTTCTTACTTCAGCATCACCTGGTTCTAACAACCCAGATAATGACACCAACACATGAATGCCACCAAGTTGCTTAGCTGAGCCACAGCAAAGGAAAGCTCACAGCAGCATACACCAAGTCATCTGTGCCACAACCTAACAGACAAGTGTCCATCAGTGCACTGTGAACACCTCATGAAGAGACAAGAACCAACTCATTCCATTCAGTGGACAGAATAAAAGCTGGAGGGCTTGGCATGCACAGCACAATCTTATGCCACAGGCTTTGGTTCTCTGCCTTTACCTGGTAGTCCTGAGGAATGAAGTTGTCTATGATAAGCATCTGAAGACGAAGTTCCCTGCTCAGCTGCCGAATATTCTCTAGTAATCCTTCAATCTCTCTCTGATGCTCTTGCTGGAGATCTGCCATCTGAAAATAAACCAGATGAGAGCATTTGAGAGGATCAGAGCTAGCTTAAGACATGGTAAAAGCCTAAAAGAGAAGAGTCTTCAGCCTATATGAAAATTTCAGGAAACAAAAGCAAACTCTGGTTATAAGTATAGAATATTTTATCTCTGAAGAATAAACCCTCTGGAAAGTTCCAGCTCAGAGATGGCTGAGAGCAACTTTAAGTTCTCAGCTTCATAAAACTGAAGCTGACTCTCTGCCAACCCAAGCTCTGCACCAGCTAAGAGCAGATGAAGAGTGTGAGCCAAGTTATATCCCTGGCAAGATTTCAAGGAAAACCTCTGATCCCTAAGACAAAATGCAATTTTGTGAAACAGGAGCTCAAGATACCAGCCAAAGGACACTTTCGTCCAGTGACTGAGCAAGAGGTGACAAGGGCAACAGGGAGAACAGACAGACAGCTAAGAGCAGAGGAGCACTGGGCTGCTGCAAAGCAGGAGATTTGGAAAGCTGTTGGCTGGCAGCTCAAACAAAACACCCGGTGTTTTTCCTTCTGTGTGTATCCATCTCACACATTGTTCCTTTCAGCCTGGGCTGGGGGAATGCTCTCCAACATGCCCCTGTGAAGCTCTGACACCAGACTTCATTAGATCTTTGTGTTACAAAGCTGATGGCTTACCCCCCTCCCAGCTGTAGTCCCTCATGTGATCCCAGGCTGAGAGCCTCAGACACTAACCTCTGATTTTGCAGCCATAAGCATGGTCCAGACTTTCTTCAGCTTTTTGGTTTTCCCCTGTGCTTCTTCCTGGAGGCTGGTGTACTTCTCCTCGATGTCCAAGCGTTCTTGCTGTGTGCAAGATTCAACACAGACATCCATACATTAACATAACCAAAGAAACTATCTGCAATGCTATGAACAAGAGGAGAAACTACTTGAACAAAGGAAAGCATTTGCCAAGGGCCTGGAGCCCTGGCTATGCCCCACAGTGATTGCAGTGGCATTGTGTGGCCTCTGAAGCCATTCACTTCTGCTACATTTTTCAGAGCAGAGCCATGTTTCATGCACAGGAGCAATGCTAAGGCACAACACTGCGTCCTGCCACTGCTGTTTTCAGACAGCTACAGCATATAACCCCACCTCCTTCTCCTCAAGCTCCTTGCGAAGCTGTTCTGCTCTCTTCCTTCGTTCTTCCAGTTCCATATTTGATTCTTCTAGAAGCTTCTCTTGCTCCTCTGCTTTTGCCAGCAAGTCCACTCCTCCTACAATCACTTTCTTCTCCAGTGCAGACAGTTTCTCCAAGAGGGACTGGTGCTCTTGTCTAGAGACAGGCAAGTGTAAAACTTTCTATCCCACAGTGCTCACAAGGCAGCAGGTCCAGCTCAGTTTTACAGCCCAGACGGCATTTGCAGGGCTGGAAAAACTTGTCTTGCTGTCAAGGGTTTAAGTGGGAGTGAGGCAGTGCAAGTGAATGCAGGGAGTTCCCTGAGCTCCAGCTTTCCCACAAGCAAACTGGGTCAGCAGAGAAGTCTCTCTAGCTAAAGCCCCTCTGTGAGGGGCTGGGAGTCCACAGTGACATTGCCTGGATGCCCAAGGCACCCCCTCCCCAAGGGCCCTGCCCGCATAGCAGTGCCCAGAGGCAGCTGCAGAATGGAAGTGAATGAACAGAGATCAAGGCAAGGCAGCTGAGATGCCAACCAGGAATGCTGGCTGCTGCTGAAGCAGCCTCTGGCAGCAGGACTACCCTATTTCCATGGGCCACTGTGATCTCAGTGGCTTTTCAGCTGTTCAGTTTACACAAAGGCACCTCACCAGGCATTTCCAGATATCCAGAACCGAGTTGTAGTTAAAGAATGAAAACCCCAAACTGTTCAGAGAGGGATACTCACTGAGCTTTAAGCAAGTCTTTTTCTCTCTTCTCCAGCTCAGCTCTGGCTTTATTTCTTTCTTCTTCTTCCATGTCAAGCTTAGTTTCAAGAGCTTTTCTCTCCTCTTCAATCTTTGCTTGCATCTCTACCATCTTATCAGGGGAAACTTTCTTTTTGCCTTTGGAAAGAGACAGGGAAAACAAATCAGTTCACAGACAAATAAGACAGTTTCTATAGCATGGCATTTTATTTTTCCAGGTTCAGATTCAATACTTGCATTTAACATATTTAATTAGATGTCAGCTCCAAGCCAGGCACAACTCAGTCTTTCAAATCCCATTTTAACATTGACCAGTTGTCACCAGTTCCTACAGAGAAGGAATGCTGCATAACTAAAACATAATGACCTCAAAACAGACAACACAGAACACTTGGAGAAGGACCACTGCCCAAAGTCTAAGCTGGAAACTCTCATGTTCTGACTAGGTACATTAGGGTGAATAAAGGAAAACAAAAGCTGCCTTGACCTACAGCTACAAGAGCCAAGCTATCAAGAGTTACATACTCAAGTTTCAATTGGCATTCCCACTGCAGGAAGGTTTGCTGAGACTTATCAACTGTGCCTTTACAACATTACTGCTACTTCACTACTACAGCAAACCAGGTACATTTCACGGAGGGTTCCAAAGGAAGTGGCCAGAGCAGCTCACCCAGCCCATCGGCCTGAAGGGCTGGTCCCAAACACCTCATTTAGAAACAAAGTGTGAGGCTGCTCTTGGAAGTCACTCTGCAAGTCCTTGGTCAGCTTTCACTGTAATCCCAGGGTAACACCAAGACCCAGCCTACACGCATTTCCTCAGATCCACGGGTCTCTCTGAAGTCCTACATCTCCCTTTAGTCACTACAAGCAAATCCTTTGGTTTCTGGTTTTGTTCTTCTCCAGACATGAAAAAAACCCCGTAGAATCCAGATGCCTAGAAACTAAGAGAAGCCATCGACTGTCAAGGGAGTGTTTTTGCATGACACAGTATGTATGCTCAGAACATGCTCAAGAAGTTGTTCCCAGAATAGGAGAAAAAGGTGAACTAAACCAAGCTGTAAGGCACTTTCCCAAGCTCTACAAGGGTATTCTGAGGAGGTGGAAATCCATTACACCAACCTGCTTGATCTTGCATTAAGAGGAAGTAGAAAGCAAATCGTGGAGAGGCAGCATACCATAAAAAGAGGAGGAAAGAAAATATATTACTGCTTTGATCATTTTGGACAGAGATCATCAGCATCAGAACAAACAACATTTGTTTATGCATGTTTCTAGAGTAGAAAACACAGGATAATCATCACTTTAAAGAACTCGATTAGAGCCAACATGAACGCATCGTGATTTTATGCTAAAGCAGAGAAAGTTTCTGTACTTCAGAGTGCTTTGCATATCCAGGATAATCTTCAGCTCACTCTTGCATTCTCCTGCCCATTCAATGCAATGCAGAATCTAAGTGTACATTAGGAGCCTGCCGCAAAGATCATGCCCTAAGAAACGATTAGAGGGTGGATTTCTTCAACAAGAGACTTAATGCTTTCCCTCCCACTCAAGACAGCCAATTCTGTTATATTACCTGTAAAATATTAGCATTCAGCAGACACCTTCACAGTTTTAACCAAGGTTTCAAGCCAATTCTTTGCAAGATACATGACAGTTGCACATAGGGAGTCTCAGCACAAGATTTCTCCATTTAATTACACAGGGTATTAGTAGGTTAATTTGCAGTAACTGATGCTTCCATAGAGGTATATAGGCAGGTTTGGTTATTCAAGCAAGGACAGCAAAAAAAGGCAGGACAGGAAGGGGATAGTGAAAGACACCACATGCAAAGGGGTCACACTGGAGGACAGTTAATATCCCAAACCACATATAGCCACACTTATCCTAAGCACCAAAAGCCCAGTGCAACTTCCACAGCAAAGCTCTCCAAATCCACAGGAGATGGACTCATCCATCCACTGCCACAGCAGCAGTTTGCTATTAACTGTCCTCACCCAACTAAAATACTCAGGTTTCAAGCAAGCTTTGAAAGAGCAAGTTTGAAGCAAGCAGATTCCAACCCAACCACTGCAGACCCACTAAGGGTCTCCCTTAGGTTGTGATCCTTCCTAACCTGCTACCATGTTTTCTCTGGGCTGATGCTTTCCACTAATGTAACTAGGGTAAGTGTGATTGAATTACACAGCAATACTTCCCAGACTCTCCACACAGTGGGGAGAAGGGACTGCATCTATTCAGGATAACCACAAAAATGGGTGAAGTCTCTAAAAGCAGAGTCCCAAGACGTGATTTATTTCTTCAGCCATCACTAACTGTAAGGGTTCTAAAGGCACAGAGCCCTCTCTCTGGCCAGAAGCAGACCCGACTTGCCTTCTTCTAGACCAAAATGTAGACCCTTGTTCCTCTGAACTAAGTTCCACAATGACCAATAACTTAATGCCATGGGGCAGTTAAACCCCAACCACCACCAAGCCAATCAACCAAGCATTAGATGTTTTCTTTGCAAGTATAATCCTAAACCTTATGTTGTTTGTTCACAGCTCCATCTGCCTTCTCAAAAACTAAATTTGAGCAGGCAGAGTGCAATATACCATAGCACAACCCATGTCACCTGCCTAGCTGTCCTTTTAATGAACTCATATTGGAGCAGCTCCCATAAAGTTAGCTCAGACTTTCCTGATATTTTAGAAGGATCATTTAACACAAGTTGCAAACTGGGTTGTTGGGGTTTTTTTTTTAACCTATTATTTCTTCATTGTCTTTAAATCTTGCTCAAGCAGTGCACCCAATTGCTTCCTATTCTCTCACATAGCTGGCTAACAAAGTGCACACTGAACAACTGTTTCAAGCATGGAAGCAGCAAAGGAAAGGCATGCTTTAGCAGAGCTGAAGGTTCAGGTTCATCTTTCCAACAGACACAGCAGGAAGCACGCAGCATTGCGAAATGGAGTGTGCGGATTATGAAGAGGCCAAAGCTTAAAGGACTTAAGAGCTCCCACTCACTAGTGAAGGACTTATCCAGAGGTTTCTCTATGACAGAGCATGTAGAGTCTGAACTACTGCTGCTGCTACTGCCTGGAAAACAGAAATGCATCCCACAGAAAGACCCAGAGAGGAAGAAACATGCAGATGGGAAGTTAGTTCTAAAGGAAAGAAACCCAGAAGGGCCAGCAACCTATTTCAGAAAGGCACAAGTTCCCATTAGGAAGCATTTGCTAGGATCCCTCCCAGATTCAGCTTGCAAAGCCACCATTTCCCAGCACAAAATAGCATGCTCAAAAAGACACTTCAGTTAAAACCCATCTTAACCAGCCTACAGCTTGAATCAACATGCCAAGGCAGCTTCCATCTCAGGCAACAACAGCACAGAAAACCAGATCACAGTGGAGAAGGCTGTGGATATCTGCAGCAGCAGAGGATTCTGTGACCAGGAGTCCTTTCCAGTCTTATGTAGATGGCAATGTACATGTTCCCCTCTAGAAGGCAGAATCAGCTTACACAGGGACAGCTACTGTGTGTACTCCTAAGTAGCACCCTTACATAGGGAGCTTAACTAGAGCAGCTTGTTTGGAAGTCAGTTGTTTGTCCTGCTAATCCAAGCAAGATTTTGAAGGCGTTCTCCTCTTGGGAGGAGATTTGGGCAGGGTTTGGTTCTTGATGGAGACAGTGCTCCATCTTTTTGTTTCTAGAAATTACCAAAAGGTGAAAAATGAAGTACAAGTTGTTACAACTATCACCAAAAGCATTAACACCAAAATAGCAAAGGGCATTTACAACTCCACTTGGGCAGACACCAAAACGAAGACAGTGCATCTGAAGCAGGAATGCTTTAACAGCAATCATTTAAGAGATGCAAGTGCTTCAGGACAGGAAGGCAGTTTGAATGTCAAAATTAGTTTACTAGAGAAGCTGTAAGTTGAGGTGTAGCACTGGACTTCTCTACTCCCTGTGAAGGTTTTAGGGGCATAGCAAGCTCCCTGGAAGCCACAGCATCCCATGGGACACAGTGACCTGCAGTTCTAAGTTCAGCAATATCCCCTGGGGTTTAGATGTTACACAGTAGTTCAGCACTGATGCAGGACAAAGTCCACTTCACCACAGGATTTCCAAAGTGCTCCCAAACAAGGGATGTGCAGTTCCCATTCAGCTTTTCAGCTTGCAGAGATACCCAAAGGTCAGGTTTTTCCTCTATCAACATAAAACAGGACACCAGAAGAGTCAGTTACTGAACATCCATAAGACAGACGAATCCTTTGCCTAAACCACAGCCAAAATTTCCCTCCAACCATTCCCTTGGTTATAAAAACCACATCTGCCTACCACTGATGTTAGGTGCCTTCTTCCTCCCACCTCCATGAGCAGGGGAAGTTCCACACCACCAATCACAAGCCATACACAGCCACCTTGCGGCAACCAAGGAGCCACCACAAAGGAGATGTTACCACAAGCACAGCTACCCAAGTGGAAGCAGATTCTATACAGGTCCAGAGCTGTCCACCTACAGAGACAGTACCAAACAGCTTGGTTTCTAGGAGAGGCATGATAATTGCAGCGGCAGTACGGCAGCTTTTATACCTCCACTTTTCCCCACCTGGCTCCAGCTACAGTTCCTGGCACCAGCTCCTAGACAAGAGGAGGCTGGTGGCACTGACAGGAATCTCTACTGCCTTACCTCGCCGTTTCTTCCGCTTCTCCCCATCCTCTCCAATCTCCCCTTCATCATCTTCATCCTCCTCTTCAGAGTCACTGCTCTCAGAACCAGATATCTCTTCCCCTAGAACAGAAGAAGGTGCTTTTTGATGTGCTTTCCTTCACCTCATTCAGCTTTTCAGTGTGACTGCAGCATCTGTCCAAACCCAGCAATGTCCAACATCACCTGCAGAAGTCATTCACTGTTGAACACAGACAGCTTGCCACAGCTCAGGAACTTCAGGAAAAAAATCAAGATAAGCAGTCAATGTGTGTATGTTAAAGCTCAAGTGGGTGTTTTTTATAGGAAATAAATAATATTTGCACTGCTAAAGTGTTAAGCTACGAAGTCTTTCTAGCAGGATCTTCCCATACCCGAGATGGAAGGGAAAACATCCAGGGGAACAAAGTTCACACAGACCTGCAACTTAATCAGACACTTGTATACATGAAGTTCAGTGGCTGTTAATTGAGAAAAATATCTAGTTTCACAAATGCCTGTCACTGTTGCCATTGCAGACATAACGTTCAGATGTTTCAGGCTGAATTTGGAAACCAAACTGGATAGAATCCAATATTTAACATCACAGAATCCCAGACTGGTTTGTGTTGGAAGCGACCTTAAAGCTCATCCAGTTCCAACCCCTGCCACAGGCAGCGATGCCTTCCACTAGAGCAGGTTGCTCCAAGCCTCATCAAACCTGGCCCTGAACACTGCCTTTGGGGCACCCAAGATAGCTGCTCTGGAAATGCTAGTTACATGCTCAGCTACAGCATCTGTCACTGAGGGTAGTGTCAGACCTGAAACCCATTTGATCTAGCTAAGTCTATGCAACACCCTTCTTCTCCAGGAACCCAGCAGGGCCAACAGAACCAGGATACTGCCCTGCACCAGCTACCAAACTCCTGTGACATATCTTACACCAGCAAAGAATGTTCACACTCGAGCAGAATGAGCATTGCCATGGAGAGATACACCAGGAGGAAGGAGAAACTCACCTTCCTCCAGTTTCCTCTTCAGCTCTTCAATTTCTTTCTGAAACTGGCGAAGCAGAGCATCCTTAGGATCCTCATTGATCCTGGCTTTGTTCTTGATGTTCTTGGCTCGGTTTGCATACCTGAGAGTGCTGATAGTCTCATCATAGTTGTAGTCAGCTGGTCCAATGTTTGCACACTGTGACACAGGGAAGACCAAGTTACCAGAGGGCAAAGGGGCAGAGCCCAGAACAGGTAATTTCAGGGACCTATCCCCAACCCTGCCAACCTCACACTGCTACTCTTCCCTAAGCTTTCCTACACCAAAGCTGCTTTTGGCTACCCAAGCGCAGCTTCTATTAGATCTTACAAACACATGCACATTTGCACTGTGGTTTGAACCTCGTCTGTACAGAGGCAAAAAGTAGAAAAGGATGCACAGAATGATCTCTAAGCTGAACCCAGCTCTAAATCAAGAGGTAAATGCCACACTGTCCTCATGACAAAGTCACTATGCTATCCCTGTACAACTTGCACCTCTCAGCTTACCATCATGGTTTTGGAGTTGCCGCCCAGAGAATCCTGAAGGAGCCGTGTAAGTTTGGAGTTACGGTAGGGCACGTGGGTGCTCTTGCCATCCACCAGTGCAGAGATAACATTCCCCAGTGTGGAAAGAGAGAGGTTGATCTTGGTAGCTTCCTTCAGGCGCTGCCCTGTGGCTCCAGTTTTTGCCTGTCTTTCAGAACCCTGGAAAGGGAACAGGAAGCAGGAGTTACAACAGATCATTTCCCTCCAAATAGGATCAACTACACCCGAAGTGCTGCCAGCAGCCATGTCACTAACCACCTCCTCCATTATTAGAGGACCTGGCTAAGCACCTCACACATTGTTAAAGAGACAAGTTAAATAGATCTTAAATGAAGCCTCAGTGCCAGAAAATCCTGGGTTGCTCAAATTAATGCAGATTTTGTCTCCATGAACAGAAACATTATGAGAAGCAAGGCAGCAGTTATGAGGCACCTCAGGTGGAGCTGCCAGGCACTACCTCCAGACTTTAACAGCAGATCAAGGGAGAAAAGCCACACTGCAATTATTTTTGGAGAGTTTCCTAGAGTAACCTAAATATACACTATGTAAATAAGGTTAATATGTAGACATTGAATGCCTGTAGCCTCCACTTGCTGCATCTTCTCCAAGGAAAAATACTCCAGTATAAAGCTGGGGCTAAAGATGCATTGTACCAGCACAATTACACTGGTTCAAAGTGAGTGGCAGAGGGAGGGAACCCACAAGTGATGAACTGCATGCTCACAACCCTCTTACAAGAAAACCCCCACTCTTGCAAAGCCCCAGCTCTGCTGCCCAGAGCAATTTCTAATGTGGCTTACCCATTCAATGATTCACTTATAGAAGCAAGAGAACCCTTTTACTGAGACAGGCTTTAGCTATGTTAGAGACTCTTCCTGGTACACTTCTAATTTAAGGCCTCGAATGAATACTTCACGGAAGTCGAGCATCAAACAAGTTGGGCTCTAGCTGTGAACGCTTTCCTGTGCCTTCAGCAAGGCACACACGAGCAGCCATACCCACCACCCATTATGGCAGACCCAGCCGGTCCTACTCACGGCGAGGTCCACGAGGTGCAGCTTGCCCATGCGCACGTGCATGTTACCATCGACCCCCTTCTCGCTGCACTCGATCGTGATAGTGAAGATGGCGTGTGAGCGAGAGCTGTGCTCGTTCATGTTTGTGGCACCAACAGAACCTTTCAACAGAGAGAAAAGGCAACAACGCCTTCAGAATTAGTCACATGCTCCTGGAACACTTCCTGCTCTCAAAGGAGACTTATCTCCACCTCTTTACCCAACCCTGGTTTTTCATAAGAGGGATGCTCAGACTCAGCAGCAAACCATACTCTTGGGCTGTCATGGGTTCAGCAGTAGCAGTCATTTTTCCCCTTCTTGGTAGCTGGTGCAGTGCAATGTTTTGACTTTCAGCTCGGGAACAGAGCTGATAACAAGCGATGTTTTGGTTTGGCCAAGGACTTTGTGAGCCTCATGCTCTGCCAGGGAGGAGGGGAAGCCAGGAGGAAGCAGAGACAGGACACCTGACCCAAACTGACCAAAGAGGTATTCCATACCACAGCACGTCATGCCCAGGATGTAACAGGGAGTGAGCCGGAAGGGCTGGGGGACTGCAGGGTTGGAGGAGGTATCGGTCAGAGCTTGGTCGGGCTGGGGGGGCGAGTTATCGGTCGGCTGGTGGTGAGATGTTGTATTCTCTTCCCTTGTTATTTCCTTTATCATTATTATCATTGGTGGTAGCAGTAGTGATCTGTGTTATACCTTAGTTACTAAACTGTTCTTATCTCAACCCGTGGGAGTTGCATTCTTTTCGATTCTCCTCTCCGTCCCTCCGGGAGCAGGGGGAGGGCAAGAAAGGGGGGAAGTGAGTGAACGAGTTACCTGACTGGGTTTAAACCACGACAGTTCTTTTTGGCGCCCAACGTGGGGCACGAAGGGTTGAGATAACGACAGATCTGACCAGATTAATAGTCACTCATCACAATGCTGATTTATTGGCTCTCAGAGTTGTTCTTGTTGATCTCACAGCTTCAGAATGTTGTAACTTACGTAGAGCCGGTATTTGCTGTGTTAGTGTTTATCAAGTATGGGGCTTGGGCTAAGGTTCTTGTCTCACTGTGCTTTATGGCAATGGCTTGTAATACGGGCGGGCTCCAGCAGCAGGGCGGGACGGACGTGGCCGTGGACTTGTACCTGGCCGTCCGGCTGCTCTTCACCGTCCTGGCCCTCACCCTACTCTCCATCTTCGTGAGGCTGCGGGGAGCCGAGGGGGAGCGGCCCCGGGAGCCGGCGGCAGCCGAACCGGCCCGGGAGAGCGGCCCCGGGGACCAAGCGGCGGCGGGAGCGGGGCCGGAGGCCGCGAGGGGACGGCTGCCGGTGGAGGAGGTCGGGGCGGTCGAGGAGAGGAAGGAAGCGGCTGCCGAGCAGCGGGAGAAGGCGGCGGAGGAGCCGAGCCCCGCGGCCGAGCCGAGCCCCGCGGCCGAGCCCAGCCCCGCGACGGCCGAGAGCGTTTCCCGGAAGCCGCCCGCCGAGCCCCAGGAGGATGCAGGAGACCACGCAGCATTTCCCAGCAAGGCAGAGGAGGAAGAGCTGGACTCAGGAAAAGAGAAGCTGGCGGTGGGAGAGCCGGCAAGCACAGCAGCTGCACCAGCCCCAGTGTCAAGTACAGCAGCATCGTGTGAGAGTTCTGAAGGTTTTGAATGGCCTTTGGGTGTCCTTGGGACCTGCCTGCTGATTGTGATGGGGATCAGCATGTTGGCACACACACAGACTGTGTTCTACCCACCACCATTTTGTCTGATCTCAAAAGTTAAGCAGAGTCAGGTTTGGGTCTTGTCTGGGGTTAGACGAGGATATGGGGGGACCAAGAGATTTTCCCCAAGGCTGGACAGTCATGAGTGGCAGGGCGTGTGGGACAGTATGGGCAACTATGTAGTCCACTGGGCCCCTCCAGTGCTTTGGAAGCGTCGGAGATGGAAGGCAGCTGTATGGAGTCCCCAGCAACAAGCTGCAGAAACTGCTTAAGGGGACACTGAATTATTTTAAGCCTGGTGGGCCCATGGCACTTCAGGCCATCAGAGCAAAGATGCAACACAGAGATGGACTCATGATCGAGGGGTGGACTTAGCAATGGACACTATTGCCCAGGTTATTCACGAGTGTGAACACTGCACACAGTCTCTCCTGCTCTGGAAGACTGTTACAAGAGATGGAGCCTGACATCATGGACCAGATGGACTCAGCAGCTTTATAGGGACTGGTCTATGCACTAAGATAAGAGTATATTGAAAATTTGGGATCTGAGCATGACGTGAATGGTATGGAATAAGGGGTGGATAATGTCATGGGTTCAGCAGTAGCAGTCATTTTTCCCCTTCTTGGTAGCTGGTGCAGTGCAATGTTTTGACTTTCAGCTCGGGAACAGAGCTGATAACAAGCGATGTTTTGGTTTGGCCAAGGACTTTGTGAGCCTCATGCTCTGCCAGGGAGGAGGGGAAGCCAGGAGGAAGCAGAGACAGGACACCTGACCCAAACTGACCAAAGAGGTATTCCATACCACAGCACGTCATGCCCAGGATGTAACAGGGAGTGAGCCGGAAGGGCTGGGGGACTGCAGGGTTGGAGGAGGTATCGGTCAGAGCTTGGTCGGGCTGGGGGGGCGAGTTATCGGTCGGCTGGTGGTGAGATGTTGTATTCTCTTCCCTTGTTATTTCCTTTATCATTATTATCATTGGTGGTAGCAGTAGTGATCTGTGTTATACCTTAGTTACTAAACTGTTCTTATCTCAACCCGTGGGAGTTGCATTCTTTTCGATTCTCCTCTCCGTCCCTCCGGGAGCAGGGGGAGGGCAAGAAAGGGGGGAAGTGAGTGAACGAGTTACCTGACTGGGTTTAAACCACGACATGGGCACATCTCCAATCTGGACTAGCAGAAATGTTACAGCCTGCTGTAACTCTACACCCACCACAGACTCCCTTCCCAAGAACAGCAGTAGTTCTCATCTGTTTCTTTAAGGCTACGAAGATCAGTAGCCTAAAGGTACTCACAGCTGATCCCTGAGCAATAAGAACACAGCAATCCATGCCAAGAGCAACAGTAGTCAAAATTAGGTCGTAGAAGGATCTGAGCCTAATTAAGAAATCTTCCAGAAAACATAAACCACCTCCCACTGACAGCACAATGATAGTTCATCCTGACCAGAACTGAAGGGGATAAAGGAGCAGGACGCACACTAGCAATCCTGACACCACTGACTGCCCTGCTGCATCCTCCCCTTTGCCACTGCCACTGGCCAATGTGAGAGGCACAGCCTTCTTTACCTGCCCCTGCATGAAAGAGCTCTGGGGGGAGATGTCCTTTTTGCTGTGCTCAGCTGACCAAGCTTTCAAGCATTAGGACTTGGCTCTCTTACTGTAGTCTCATAACCAGACTTCATTCTGCCCGAGCTATACGTCTGCCCACAGCAAGGCTACGTACGGTTCTTGTGGCCCAGAGTCATGATTCTGTCCATATCATCTGCATTGTTTACGACATAAGCTGAAAGGTCTTTGATATAAACTCCCACATCAGGTCTCTCTTTAACCTAAGAGAGAAACAGTTTAGAATGAGCCTGCTTTGGAGATCCCCAACAGCAGTTTCCCATGGTACAGTGGCTTTTAAAAGCTAATCGTGCTCAGCGATTGAAAACTGACATCACGCTCAGAACTACAGCTCACCTCTAATCTCTGCGTCTGGTCTTTTCCTAGCAGGTCCCTCACTTCTTCATTGTAAATTTCCAGGTAAGAGACACGAACTAAAAACCTGAGGACAAAGAGTTGGGCAGCTTTCTTAGTGAGACAGCTGCTGAAGTCCAACAACCACAATCACAGAGCGCAAAGATAATGCAGTGATATAAACCACAACCCTACTTCCCCATTGAGAACTGCCTCAGCAGCAGTCTTTCAGTTAGGGTCAGAGGTACCATTTCAGTTGCCATTGTTAAGGTCAGGCTCCTGCTATAGACAGACACTCAGGACTGAAGCAGTGAAGAGAAGCTGCTTACCTTGTATCCCCCTCTGCCTTGGCAATGTGACCAAATATATGGGCAAAGGAATTGGGAATGATGCCTCGAAGCTCAGGAACTGCTCGGACCCCTTCCATGGTGAAGGTTTTGCCTGTTCCAGTCTGCCCATATGCAAAAATAGTACCTGAAGGATAAGAAGATATACAAACAAACTCTAAGAAGTTGCTAACTTCAGTTTTACTCCATTCCTTCTTAGCCTGATAACACTAAAACCTCTGTTGTTACAGAGCTGAAGTTTTCCACCAACTCCAGTAGATGCTGTACAAGGCCAGGAACAAAACAAGTGCTGGGCAACCACCACAAACAGGGCTGAGACACTGGCCTATAGAGCCTGCAAGACACCCAAGAAAAAGCCAGCTTGGTTTAACTCTGCAAAGTTATTAAAGCATGGAGTGCAAGCACTCTTAGGTCTCGCACACAAGTAATTAAGGCAAGCCCAATTAATAACATGGTCAATTAGAGGAAAACCATTATATACCAACTGCAAACCCAACTATTGCTAGCATCTTAGCCACAGCAGAAACAGCACAAGGCTTTTACAGCAAAGGCCACAGCTCAAGCCCAGTTCTAAACCTACTATAATTTGGACTAGAGAGACAGACAGAAACCTTCCCGAGATCCCAGACTCTGCAGAAATACACTGGATCTTACGTTCAGCCTAGCCCTGCTGAAAACTCCAGTTTTCATTGTCAAGCTACTCATGCTGCAGCTCAGAAAAGCTGCATGGATTAGTTCAGTTGGAAGAGACCTACAACTGCTCCAGTCCAACTGCTTGACCAGTTCAGAGCTGACCAGAAGTTAAAGCATGTTTTTAAGGGCATTGTCCAAAAGCCTCTTAAATACTGACAGGTTTGGGGCATCAACCACCTCTAAGAAGCCGGTGCCAGTGTTTAATCACCCTCTCATAAAGAAATACTTCCTGATGTCTAGTGTAAACCTCCCCTGGTGCAGCTTTGAACCATGAAATTTTGAGCCATGAATTTTCATCAGCTGAAACCCAGGTGTGTTAGCACAAGAGCTTATTAGGCACTTCACAGACCTTTAAGAACTTTGTAATGTGCTGTTGTTTATAGCATACTGTTATGGAAAGCAGTAATTTGCTTCCTAACTAGCATTTGCTTTCCTTTACATACTACATTTACATGCATAAGGACACACACGCATATTCTTCCCAGCACTAGGAAGCAAAAGAGTACCTGTGCGTAGAGCAAATGTGTTTTACTAGTCATCTTAGTTTAAAACAGCAAAGTTCAGAGGAGAAGAGGCAGCAGTTATATGCACAAGCCTGGTATGCATACCTAGTCACTGCAGGACCCTGGCAGCTGCCTGGGGGCTGAAACTGTACAGTGAAGAACCGCTGAGAATTCTGGTAATGAGATAAAGTGCAGATCCTTTGCAAACAAGACACAGAATAAAACCACAGAGCTACCTGACATCAGCTGAGTCTTGGTCATCATCGAACTCCCACTGTTAAATGATCATAGTAGGCACAATGGCTGAGTACTCAGAACAGCAAGTACCTTCAGGCTATTTTAAGTTAGAGGCAACAACAGAAACAACGCAGGGCTATAGCCCTCAGGAGGTGAAACTTCATTAAAGAAGATCAGCAGACACTCTAACAATGCAGAGAACAGCAGGCAGGATCCTTGACAACAAGGGACTTACCATTATATCCTTCTAGGACAAAGTCAATTATAGGTCTTGCAGTTAAATTATAGACATCCAGCTGTTTACTCTCTGGTCCAAACACCGTGTCAAATGTAAATGTCTTGGGAGGCTCATTGGATGAGTCTGTTTTATGAACAGTTATAGTTCCTCTCATTTCATCCACATTCACTGCCATTTTGTAGCCTGTGGCTTTCTCTCGTTCATTAAGAGGCCGGCACCGAACCACGACCTTGACATTATCGCAGCTCTCTGGCTTGTCCAGCTTCTCAGGCTTGTTGATCTGTAATTATTAAAAGAGAAAAGGAAATACACAGGCTGTAACACTGCTGTTAACATACCTGTGTGATTCAGCAGCGTTCGTGCCTGATTAGATGCATACATCTCCTTAGGATCATGAACCTGGGGACTTAAAACCAGAACTGGTTTATAATTAAAGCTGAGAGAACAATGTACACTTAGTGCAATCTTCTTCTGCTTCCTCACACGGAAAATGATTGAGTAAAACTTAAGAATTTCACATTCAGGATAACTTAAGATTTTCTTCAAGGAACAATTTCATGCTTGCAAACAATGGACAAGCAGTTTGCTGGAAGTCAAGCGCAGCCATGCCATTCTCTGACATTAACACTGACTGTGCTCTCTCACTGGAGCACACAAGTCCCAAACCTTACAGATGGCATGAGCAGGCACCAGCGAGCATCGCCTGAAGGGAATTCATTTAAGTGACAAGCTTCAGTGTACCTGCTGAATCTGTGCACAAACCTTTGCTTTCATGAAGCAGTTACAAATTTTGAAGCACCACTGAGTAATTTCACCCAAGAATTGTTTGGGTTGAAGGGACCTTAAAGCTCCTCCAGCTCCAACCCCTGCCACGGGCAGGGACCCCTTCCACTAGAGCAGCTTGCTCCAAGCCCCTGTGTCCAACCGGGCCTTGAGCACTGCCAGGGATGGGGCAGCCACAGCTTCTCTGGGCACCCTGTGCCAGCGCCTCAGCACCCTCACAGTAAGGGTGTCACATAATCAGGGGACTGGAGCACCTCCCGTATGAAAACGGGCTGAGAAAGTTGGGGCTGCTCAGCCTGAAGAGAAGGCTGCATGGAGACCTCAGAGCAGCCTTCCAGTATCTGAAGGGGGTCTCTAGGGATGCTGGGGAGGGACTCTTCATTAGGGACTGTAGTGATAGGACAAGGGGTAACAGGTTCAAACTGAAACAGGGGAAGTTTAGGTTGGATATAGGGAGGAAATTCTTTCCTGTGAGGGTGGTGAGGCACTGGAATGGGTTGCCCAGGGAGGTTGTGAACGCTCCATCCCTGGCAGTGTTCAAGGCCAGGTTGGGCAAGGCCTTGGGTGAGATGGTTTAGTGTGAGGTGTCCCTGCCCATGGCAGGGGAGTTGGAACTGGATGATCTTAAGGTGCTTTCCAACCCGAACTATTCTATGATTCTATGATTCTCCCGATTAAATAAACCCAAACCCCATCTGATCTAGCAAAGTCTAAGACACTACTGGTGATAGATGCTGTGGTTGAGTCCCTAACTCCTTCCAGAGCAGCCAGCTTGGGTGCCCACAGGAAACAAACCGTGTTTCCAAGCGCCTCTCCCACCAGCTGCCATCTGCCTGGACTCCTCCCAGGCCCTGGCAGAGGCCAGGAACGCTTCTGTTGCTGCGCTGGAAGCAGGGGCTGCTTTGCCTCAGCCTGGCGGAGGCGGGATCCTGCTGCACCCCTGCTCCACCTCCGCGCTGGAGAGCCCCCGGGATGGGGGTGTCAGGACGGGCCGCCCGCCACCGCTCAGTCCCCGCAGCCTCCGCTCCCCACCCGGCTCACCCGCCCCGCCGCGGGGAGCTGGGGCCGGGCCAGCCGCCGCCCCTCGCTGCCTCAGCCGGGGGCTCGCCCCGCCCGCACCCCTCGCCCCACCCAGCCGGACAGAACGGCGCACGGCATCGGTGGGGCCTGCGAACCGCACGGCTCCCGTCAGCCACGGGCCGAGGAACGCAGCGACCGGGCGGCACCGGACAGCGGCTCCCTTCCCTTCCCTTCCCTCCCCTCCCCTTCCCTCCCCTCCCCTCCCCTCCCGCAGCCCCGGGGCTCACCGGCATGGCGACCACAGCGGCGGCGGCACCGGGCGCAGGCACCCGCCGAGCGGCACAACGGGACAATAACAGCACCGCGCCTGCGCCCGCCCCGCGCCGCCGCGGCCCGCAGCCAATCCCCGCGCGCTGCGGAGGCCGCGCAGCCAATGCCTGGCGAGGAAAGGAGGGGCCCGGCCTGCCCCTCGCGGCCATTGGTGGCAGAACGCAGCCAATGACCGGGGCGGAGCGGCGGGGGTGGGCGGGGCGTCGCCATGGGAACGGAGGAGGGCGAGGGGCGGGGCTGGAGGCACTGCGGCGCCATGGCGGCGCTCGGGGCGGGGACGGGTGGTGTCGGCAGCGGGGTTCCGGCCGCGGCTGGAGCCCGTGGGGCTGACGGGGCTCCAGTGGCTCTGACGGGGCTCCAATGGCTCTGACGGGGCTCCAGTGGCTCTGACGGGGCTCCAATGGCGCTTTGCAACGCACCAAACTGAGCAGATGAATCCTTTCCGGCTCTCCCTTCGCTCAAATGCCCTGGGAAGTCGGGTTTGGATGCTGCGACATCCGGCGGCAGCACAAGCCAAAGTCACGCTCGGTTCCTGCTTCCAGGCAGCACACGCATCCCAGAGCTTCAGCTTTAGAGCCGTTTCCAGAGGGTTCATGCCGCGCCGGGGTTTTTAATGGAGATAATGGAGATAATAGCCTCCAGAAAGCACTGATGTGGAGCCCACATCCATCCCTGCTTACAGAGAACAGCAGACATTTTATAGCTATAATGTCTTCTTTCTGCTGTCAGAGACACCACAACATGAGCACTGAAAAGATCCCTTTCAGGCTGAGATGGTCTCTCTTACAGGGTATTATTTGGAGATGGTTATTTCATACAAACACCTGCCCAGCCTGGACAGTGCCATTTCCAATGCTGTTGTATGCCTTTGATAGAAAGATTGAACTGCTTTAAGGAGAACTGTTAATAGGAATTAATAAACCTCCTAAGAACATTCATCTCTGAGCTGTTGTGCAGAAACAATAGACCCCTGCTTGCCAGAAACTGCCACTGAGGGGATAACAAATTGCAGTTTAACAGCTCTGCAAATGGAGAGCTGAGCGTGCGGAACGAGATAAACCAGCAACAGGCACTGCTTGCCCCAGGGTTACTCAAGCAAGACTTCGGACAGAGCGGGAGGGGAAAGCTGGGCTGCACCGCGCGTAGCAATGGGACGGCTTTCATGATGAGCTGCCCCTTGGGGGAAACGGGGGACAGGATCGCTCTGTGCGCAGCAAACACGTCTGTGGCCGCTCCTGACCTAGCCCCCAGCGCTGAAAGGGCACCGTGAGAGGAAGTCACTCTGAGTACGAGGACTGGGCATTGCTTTTTCATTCTCTTGGTTTGGCAGCGTCTCCCACCAGGGAAGCTGGCTCAGGGAGCTGCTGTGAAGCGCCCTGCACCTCCAGAGAGCCAGAGCCGCTCACCCTGAAGGTGTCTCCCTGTCCGTTTGGAAGTCCCTAAGGGACCGCAGGGATGCAGTGCTGGCCCTGCCATCCCATCCACCTGAAAGCAAAAGTCATCCTCCATGGCCTAAGCTTAAGGAATGGAGGGGAGAAGGGTCTGTGCTTGCCCTGCTGGACGTCTTTTTAATGCTCTGTATAAACCAGGTGCTTTATGTTTCGGTTTGACTCAAGTAGGTTTGGGAGATGTGGTGGGCAGGTAAGGACAGCAAATCAATGGTAAATACATAAATACAGCACGTCATTAATTGTGCTTGGAGGAAATTGAAGGGCTGTTAAATCAAAACCTGCTCCTGACTCCAGGAGGCTTCTGGAGGGGGAAACAACAAGCACGCTCAGCACCTTGTCTGCAAGAGCTCAGTCTGGGGCTCACATGCACTGTGCAGGGGGAGGGCTGGGTGCTTCCCCATTCAGTGCTCCTGTACAGCCCAGCACCAAGCCCCCGTGAGCACAGGTAGAGCCTGACTGGGTGGGCAACACCACCGAGTGTGCTGAGCTGCTCCAAACCTTGCCCTTGCCCTCACTGTGTAGACACAGCCAACAGCTTTCTCCATTCCAAGCCTGCAGACATCCGAACTGGTAATTAGAGTGCCTGGAATGAGCTGAGCCTTCCTTTGGAGATTTGTTAACAAAATCATCAAAGCCCTAACTGTGTTTCCCTGCTGACTTCTTCTTCCCCTCAGGGCACAGATATCTCTGGCACGGCACAGGAGAGCAGTTCTGTGGATTGCAGAAATGAGCTCTCAGTTCCACTTCTACCCCAAAACCTTTGCCTTGGCTACCAGCATCTTTAACGGGTTCCTGGCATCAGTAAAAGCAGAGAATCCCGGTCCCCTTTTCCCCACTAGGTTACTGACTGGGGATGTAAGGAGCACGTAATCAGTTTATACACAAAGCAGGCACTATGTTTGGCAGCAGATTTAGGGAGCAGGCAGGGGCTTTGCTGGGCAGGCTTTGAAGCATATATATTTATATATGAACTGAGTGTTTAATGAGGTTTCACTGATGTGCAGTCCTCGGTAGGAGTGTTTGTGTGAACTGCAGTCCAAACGCTGGGCGAGGCACAAAGAACCCTCCTCTGGCTGCCTCTGCTCAACAGAAAACATTTGCATCATCGCTTTCAGTGTTTTAGTTTGGAAACCACTGTTTTTAACCAATGAGGCCAACTTTTCCTGCCACTGAAACAACAGCAAAGTTAGGAGTTGAGCTGAGCCTTGCAGCTCCCAGTTCTATTCAGATCAATACTCAAGATTAATAGTATATTAATTAGTATCTCAGCTGAGGAGCAACACTGCATTGTAAGTACTGTGGCACTGCATAGTGAGATACATGAATAAAACTTGCAGCAAGAAGAGGACTTGTTTTGTTTCACCTTGGATTCCTTTGCTCTGTCTCCGGCTTCCAATGAAGCTTTCTGCAGCTAAGCTAAGTCAGAAGCAACTGTAACTGAAATGAAGGTTCGAAACCTGCGCATCTATTGTAGCATGGCAATCACTTCCCCCAGCGCTGTCACCTTCCTTAGTCAGTGTTTTCTTCTTCTCCCTTCAGGCCCAATTAAAGTATCTTCAGTGCATTGCAATTTCCTGCCTTATCCTTGCAGCAAAAACCAGTGAAGACAATGAGGTCTGTATGTTCAGTTTTAAGCACACTAACCTCATCTCTTGTGTTCAACGTGTTCATGTTTCCAGGTCTTTCAACACCTTGGGCATAATGAAGTGTTGCTTACCCCAAGTAGTCCTTAAGGGCTGGCCGTAACATTTTCAGGCCTGTTTCATCCCTGTTTGGAAGAATTGTGACCTTTAGGGATGAAGGACTTGTGTTTGCTTTTATAATGGATGTGTTTCCCTCCTCCTGCCCTTAAAGCTCTCCCCTCTCTTCAGAATGCACAGCTCACAGTAAGGCTTAGTCTAGGGGGAGCAGTCAGGATGCAGATGCACGGCTTTGTGTGCACAACATCAGAGTGCTGTAATTCTGTTGCTCTAGGTCCTGGCGGGGAAGGCAGGCACAACAGAACAGAGATTCTTCAGAGGAAGCTCGAAATAGATGAGTTTGCTCGGAGTCAAAACTAGTTTCTGAACCTAGGGAGGAAATGACTCAGGTCTGTGCCTCGAGGTGAGCACGTAAAATCAGCACCTAGCCCTGTGAGTGTGAGATTACACAGGCTCCTTCAGTTACAACCACTAGCCACAAGCATTTCACACTGCCTTCCTGTTCATTCTGTTTCGACAAAGAACAGCAAACCCAGGTGTTAGTGTCAAACATGGGTGTCTTCAAACACCGCCCAGGTGAAGTGCTCCTCAGAGCCTTTCTTAGCACGTGTCTTGCTGAGGCTGCTCTTCCTCTCACCTAAGAAGCAGCTGCATCAATGACCACAGGAAACAAGACAAGCACCAAGGGCCCATGGAACAGGCCAGCAGGAAGCCTCCTCCTGGCTTGTCAGACGAGCAAACCCTGTGACACTGGTAGCAGGGACCGTGCCTCACTGATGCAGTGTTGAGGGAGCTCATGGGGTAAGCCATCACCTGCGGGGTGGTGGGCATGGTTCATGGCGAGCATCAGTGGCCCTCATTTAGGACAGGAGTTACCTAGGAAATGCTGCATGAGCTTAGCACTCTGGGGGTGTATAAATTTGTCAAGATACAGAGAAACACAGAGGTGTAGGACACTGGCTTCTTTATTATTTGCAATGATTTCTTTTTACAGGTAATACCATCGGTGAAGATGCTTGCGATGCAGAGTGCTTGCAAACGCTCTCCAGCTGAGATCTTGCGAATGGGAAGAGTTGTACTAGGTAAGCTTCACTGGGACCTTTACACAGCAACACCAATGGATTTCTTACACATTGTAAGCACTAAGGTTTGCAAATTGGTTTTCTCCAAAGAAACAGCTCCTTATCAAAGAAGACTAGAAAACACAGAGGCACACACATACACATCCCACACATCCACCCCAAGGTGCTCTGCAAGCTCCCTGTCGTTAGCTATCTGCAAGCCTTTTGAAGAATGGTACAGTGAGGTTTATTAATTCATATTTAAAAGTTTCTACTATTTAAAACCTTTAATTCTACTCAGAAAATGACTCCCCTCATAGAATCACAGAACGGTTTGGGTTGGAAAAGACCTTAAGATTAGCAAGTTCCAACCCCCTGCCATGGGCAGGGACTCCTTAACACTAGACCATGTTGCCCAAGTCCAGCCTGGCCTTGAGCACTGCCAGGGATGGGGCATTTACCACTTCTTTGGGCAACCTGTTCCAGTGCCTCACCACCCTCACAGGGAAGAACTTCTCCCTTACAAAGAACTTCTTCCTTCTTTAAAGGACAACTAAAACAGACATTAAAAAGATTCTCGTATGCACCACTATATGCCATTTTTATTTTCTTAAATACACACTGCAAAAATATTTCTACCTATTTCCCTCTATTAATACTGTACATAGAAAGCTGTCAGAGTTTTGCTACATTTCACACACAGGTTTTTCTTAAACCATTTTCCTTTTCATCCCGCTAATGATCCAGCCCTGGTTCAGGCAATGAGACTACCCCAATCTGGCACTTAGTTCACATTGCAGGTACTAAACATTTGATAGAAACAATTAAATTTTGTCTTCAAGAAACGATCATGTGCAAGTAAGGCAAAAATTATGTGATACAAACACATCCTGGATCCCTTTTCTTAAGGTTATGTGCAAATATTAAGCCATCTTAGGCTGCTGATTGTGAAAACTGCCTTTTTAGGTGCTTGTTTCCTTGGTAAATTCAGAGTGCAGTCGCTGTTATAGGTCCTATATCTGCTTCTATTCATATCTGCTGGCCTGAATTTAATCTTCTGGATAGCAATCTGGAGAACGCAGACACTTCAGAAATCGTTAGGAAACACAGACCTTGTACATTCATTTTAAGCTCAAAAAAAAACAAACCCAGTTCAATGGTTGGCAAGTACAAACACAAAACACCCAAAAAAAGTAAGGTGTGTGGGGGGGAACCCTTTAGGTTTCCTGATGTGAAATGAAATTAGTCTGTACTTCTGATTGATAACATAGGAAAACATACAAAGTCCACTGACCTCAGGGGAGGGGTAATATATATACTTTCTCTTCTCTCCAGTTCCATGCCATGGTGATGTCCAACTGGCCCCAGCTACTACAGGGGCTGCCTCAGAGAAATCCTTCCCTCCACGTCGCGCTCTTGACCAGACAGCTACAGCACTGTATGGCGTGCCACCAGCTATTGCAGTTTAAGGGCTCCACATTGGCCTTGGTGATCATCACCTTGGAGCTGGAGAGGCAGACTCCTGATTGGCTTCCTGTTATTACTGCTCTGCTAAAGAAAGCACAGGTAGGAATCAAAATGGCCTTTGGTCACGGAACTTGAGGCTGGGACACTGATTAATAAAGCACAGGTGTATTTACAACCAACATTGCACTTTAACAGCCTCCTGAGCATCACGTGTGCATGTTCTGTTGCTGCAGACCTCACCAGTGCTAACAAAAGGTGGAATGAAACCGCAGTTAAGGGGTGGGAATGGGAGAGAGCCCTCTCTTGTGTAGGGAAGGGAGGCTTCCAAACTGTTTGGCCGCAGGTAGCCCCTGACTCCCATCCTCCTGCAGTGGAGTGTCTGAGAGCACCTATAAAGCTGCCCATCATGTCCCAGCCGCCCACTGAGCACTGTGGAAACCTCTTCAGTACAGTTACATGGCTTTCACAATACAATCAGCTTGGCTTCTGATGACCCACATTAAGAGGCAAACCCTGGGCTTTGGTCTTTTAAAGCTGTTCTCCAGCTTCATCAGACACGTGCCTGCTGAGGCACTGTACCTCGAAGGCTGAACACCGCGGCTGTTGGGTTTATATCCACCCATTTGTGGTCTTGCATTTGCCTGGAGTAACCCAGCCTCCTGCTGCCCTCCTGACCAAGGGCACCTCCTAAAAGGAGGCAGAGCTTACCCACCTTCTGTGCAGTGCTTCAGGAGCTCCTGGTGACGTGGTCTGCAGCAGGGCCAATATGCATGTTGCTGACATGAGGCATCAATGCAGCCTGTCGCTACCCTCCCCATAACCCCATAACTACAGAGTTACAGGAGCAGCAGCCAGGAGACAGCTGAACTTCCACAAGGTCTGCATCTTTCCTTACAGGTTAACAGCACTGAGTTCATCAGCTGAAGAGAGCGTGTGGATCAAGAGCTCATGTGCCTGCAGCCACCCAACGCTGTTTGCATTGTCTACCCCATCAGCCAAGCCACCCAGGGCCATCCCAAGGCAAGGCCACTGTACCACAACCCTTCCGGACTGAAGAATGCCCATCAAGCACGGCTGAGGGTTGCTGTAAACCACCTGGGTTTAGCCCCTTGCACACCTCCTACAGCCCAAATTGCTGATGACACCACAGGGACCGATGGATGCTGCGGTGGATTCAGGCCCCTGCACAGTGAGGATGTGGGAGCGAGTGATGGGTGGGTGCACACGGGTGGCTGGTGCCTCAGCGGAGGGCTGGGAGAAAGCTCCCTACATCCTCCCCCGAGAGGGACCAGTGGGAAGTTACTGCCTTGGAAGCAGCAACAGCAGAACCTGTTCCAGAGAACAGAGCAGACAACGCAACACAGTGGAAGCGCTGCTGTTTCTCAGAGGCTAATGACACATTGGTATTACCTTCCTATTTCTTACGTCCTTCCTGAGCAGTGTGTGCTGCCTCTTGGTTTTAACATCACGTAAATTCAGAGAGCTGGGGGAAGGACTTGGTCACGATCCTGCACCTCAGGGACCAAGTTGGCAGAAGGCTGAGAACTGCACCAGAGAGACTCAAAGGAACCTGTTTTGGAAGCAGCTGTGATGAAGTGTGACAGGCTGAGCCTTTCATCCAGCTCACTGCATTGTCCTCTTATTAGAGCTAATCCCACTTGCCCCATGGGAGAGCCACAGGAGCTGCTTTCGAGGATGGGGGAGCTCCCAGTGCTGCTCTGAGAGCAGTTCTCAGGTGGAAGCAAGGTTTTCATTCAGCAGCGAGAAGGCTGCGAATCAAACCTCCCCTTTTCCTTCAGGCTTCCCCTGGAATGCAGGGCTCTGAAGTCTGTGCCCCTTCCTGGTGAAGCCATTAAGGACCCAGTCCCAGTGCCTACAAGGTGTGGGAATCGTTTCTTGGCTCCAAGCACCGTTACCTCGGGCCCTCACCAACCAGCGCGTGCTGCTCAGGGATTGTCAGAGCCAGTCAGGTTTACCACACAATACAAAACGTCTTTGGAATTCCAGCTCAGAACCCACGGCTCCTCAGACCCAGTCCGGCCAGGCCCTGCCTGCTTCTCCCCTGGTCCTGCTGCCACTGCAGCCTTCCTCAGGCACTGCAGGGATGAGTGATGTGGGGTGAATGTGCTCGTCACGGGGTTCAGTCCCTGCTGCCTGCAAGGGGTGGGAGTCTCCAGAACATCCCCATGGGCCCAGTTTGGTTATTTCACCCCACGTACCTGTTTGATGCTGAGATATATTTCCCAGTTCTAGTCTATGTCAAGGGCATCCAGAGGTTTCGGTGACTGCCACGCGCAACGCACCCAGGGGACAAGAGCTCAGTGCCTGTGGCTGCCAGTGCCTCGACACCATCCTCTCCATCCCAACTCGCTCCTGGGTGGTGACAGCACAGCCTGCTCAGGGGGGAACCCTGTGGGGGTCCTGGTGCAGCCCGCTCCAGTCACCCCATCCTGCTTCTGTCCCCCTGTCCCACACAGGGTGCAAGCTGCCCTCAAGCATCCTACCAAGGACTGGTTTTCTGCTGGTCCAAGGCCAGAGCAGCTGGAGAAGGGGAAAGAGGCTGCTGGCCCCAGATGTGTGGGGCTGCACAGGGGACATCACACTGCAACCGCAGATAGACAGGGCAAGGGGGTTACAACAGAGGGAATCTGGAGTAACTTTGAGGGTGCTGAATTCAGCCACAGCACTCTGCCGTGGCAGGGACTGTAACTGATGCACAAAACATGGTTTTAACGGGTATTTGTTAAATAAGTCAGTTTTGTTTTTATTAAACCCAACTTTGGTACAAGCAGGTCGTTCCTGAGATTCATTTACAAGGTTTGGTTTAAGACAAAGAGGAACTGGGGCCTCTCCCTGCTCTGTGTGGAGTCAGACTGGGGCACAGACGTCACGCTTCGGTTTAACCTGTTGGGCTTTTTAAACAGGTATGTGTGTAAGGGGAAGTCAGTCTGTTACAAACACAGCTCGCAGCCAGGAACACCCGCTCTCCAGCTTTAAACCATTTCCCCCTCCGTTAACACAGAACCTTTAGTTGTCCTTTGAAACAGCTCCCTCCTCACCCACCGCACCCCACCGGTGTTACCCATCCCGAAGCAGCGGTGGGAGGTGGGCAGGGTTAAGGTGTGAGGCACAGCTCTGCAGCCCTACAACAAAGGCTGGTTTGGTTAGAAACCTGTGAGTCCAAGGAGAAAAGCTACACGGAAGAGTTATTGCCAAGAAACGTGAGAATGCAGCGGGAAGGGATGTTAGGAGGTTCCCCAGGTCCATCCCCAAACCAGAGCGAGGGAGGACACACAGAACCCCCACTGCAGCAGCAGCAAAGCCGAATGCTCCCCTCGCACTATCCCGCTTTGTCCCCCGTCCCCATGGAAGCTGGGTCAGTGTTAAGTGCTCTGTGCCCTCACCCGGAGACCGGAGCTGTGGGTTTAGTGCAAGCCATGCAGCAGGCTCCATTAGCAGGTTTATCTTTGGGCAAGTTATCTTAGATTTCAACTTTATCAAGAAACCTGATGGAGCAAACTGTTCCCAATCAGAAGGCACGGTGCATCTTAGTCCTTGCTATAAAATCTCTTCAGTGCAATACAGTGCAAGCTTAGAGGTGAAAGCACCAATTAATTTCTTCTGCATGAGATGTTTTGGCCTTAATAAATCTTCTAATTAACATATCTTCCCGATGCAATGGAGCACGCACTGGGCAGACTAAAAAAGCTACAGAAAGAACAAGAAGAGAATCAGTGTTTGAGCTTCAGTTACTCACATTAAGACAGCATGAAGGGTCAAGGTACGGATCTAACGTGTGGGGCTGGGTGCAGGCGTCTGAATTTAAACCATCACGACCCAGAGGAGCTCTCATAGCTGCCAAGACCTTGTCTGGAGCCAGTAACCAGAGGATGGACTGGAAGCTGGAATGAGGAACGGCTGCTGGAGCGGACATCTGAGGAGCTGTGGGCTGTGATGGGGTGGGAGAAGGACAGAGCTGTCCCAGCCTGGCCAGCACACACAGCCTGGGCCAGTGGCTTTGTGCTTGTCCTATAGAACAGCCAAGGACAAGAAGACCAGGTTGGGATTTGGGCTGTCTCCTGAAGGGATAGCACTGTCCTGGGGCCTCAGTCACTGGCCTTTGGCTCTGGAGCTGCAAAACATGGTCAGGACCTACCTCGCTGCTGAGCTTAACACCCTCTGCATTCCTCACTCTGTTGTAAGCATCTCTAGGGGCTTTGCATGGATATTAATGAATAACCTTAACATTACTCCTATGGAAGATCACTTGCCAGTGCCCATCATCCTGCATCACCAGGTGGCCCAGCTTTAAAATGACCCATCTCTGCCACCTTAATTCCCCAACTGATTCACTGAGTCGGTGATGGCTACAGGCAATGTCCCACCAGCTCCAGCCACCACTTCTGGTCACCTCAGTACCAGAGCCTGGCCCGGTACAAAGGTAGGATTCCAACAGGCAGCACACAGGACACACAGAACTGCCCAATGCTTTTAAAGCAAGCTGTGTATTAAATGCAGGCAGCAGAGGTCTCTCACACCAACCAATTCCTGCAGCAACAGCACAGTCCACCTGCACATTCCTAAGATGATCTTGGAAGCAGCCAGGATCCAGCCAGGATCCAGCCAAGATCACTGACTTGCTTTTGTGCTTGGAACTGGGGCTGCACAAAACACTCCATCAGCAGCAGCCCTTCAGCAAACACTGCATCAGCCAGCTCCACTTGTTGGCTTGGTCTGACTGCGGCATTGATCTCAGTCCAGTAACAAATAAAACCCAGAGAGACCCTAAATTACCCCAGAATAACTTTATATGTAGCGATAACACAGAACAGACTCCAGGGACAGGCCTAAGGGTAAAGCTTCAGCAGCAGCACTCTGAAAAGAAGCCCCAGCCTAAAGCTGTGCTTAGTTTTGGCTTTAACCTAAGTGTACCATGTGGAAAAAGCATCCAGCTTTGGAAGTACCACTGGGACACCCTCCACCTCGCTCCCCTTTCACCCCACCCTTAAACCACCTCTTTGGGCAGCATCACATCAGCCAACCTGCTGGTACATCTAAGGTACCCAGATCTCCCATCTACCCAGCCACCGGATCCCACAGGAGACGTGCCAATGAGCTGGAAGGCTCGTTTTGCTCAATTAGGGATGGCATTTGAATGAATAGCATCACATCTCCCCCCAGTTCCAGATGAGGCGCCTTTCCGCACGCTGCATGATTAACTAATTGTTAATGAGCTAGCTGATTTCAGTTTGGAATGCTCCCAAGAGTCACAAGACATCCTGTGCCTGGTGACACTTCCAACCGCGCCACGCTGTCCTTTCAACAGAGACCCACAGGAAATGCGCCACTAAATAAACGACACCACAAGAACTCAAAATGCACGTGAGATTTAATAACAGAAAACAACGTACAAAGTGAGGGGAAAGAAATGAAAGTCAAAAAAAAACCCACCCCGAAACCAACCAACAACGCCCACATTCGGATGGCAAAGGGCAGGGATGCTGCAGGTCGCCAAGGCTCTGAGCCAACCTCTCCAGCTCCACCCCGGGGCATCCACCATAGCCAGACATGAAGCCTACAGAGCTCAGAGCCCCACACAACACGTTTTAAATTAGAAAGCAGACAACATACATGATGGTAAATGGTTAAATGATAAAAACAATGGATAGCTTTTTCCCATTAATACCAACCTTTTACAGATAAATGTATAAACCAACTGCAAGATGCTTAACCGAACAGTTCCGGTCAGTTCTGAAGGGGTTTTCTTTCACTTCTTTTAGCCTACAAGATGTAAGTCTTGGGACTGGGTTGAGATTAGCATCACCTTGTATTTGTAAGTTGTTAAATAAAAACAAGATCAGAACTACTCTACATACCACATTGTCTCAACTAAAGGGAAAACCAAGTACTAGAAGAAAAAGTATGACTGAGTCCCATTGGGGAGATTATGGTGTTGAGCGCTCTAAAGAACAACTAACTAAAAGGAAAAGGGATGTCTGTCACAACATAAAGTCAATGTAATATAATAATCATCGTCATTAAAATATTGTTACATACATTCTGAATGTCTTCATCAGAAAAAGCTGGGAATTTCTCCACAATGCCCATGGATTTGAAGGGTTTTCCTCTTTCATCATTGCTCTACATAACCTAATTTCCTAACGCTAGGACAAAAGGATCGATCTCTGATGAGCCAGGGCAGTTAAAATCATTTGCATAGATCTTGCTGGCTGCAGCATGAGATCGGGAGAGAACGACCGACTGGAAAAGGCTCTTTGCACACCCAGGATCATCGCATGTGCTTTTATCCCGGCCTGCACAGCAGCAGCCTTGAGAAGTAAAACTAACAGTAAACCAAACAGTGCTGCTCCCTCGTGCAATCAGTGCACCAGAGCTCCTCTCACCAGCAAAACACCAACGTCCTGCCCATCATTCGCTCCGTGGTTGGACCGTGGTCAGAGTGAGCCGGAGTTGTCTCCTTGCATGTAACAACAGGTTGGGGTCCTCGTCCATCCTTGAGAACAAGACATGACCCCTCCTATATTTGACTCTTTAAGACATCCACCTGGAGGCACAGCCTTAAACATCAATGCTCAGCTTTCAGCAGACTCCTAAGGAGCACACACAACTCTGCCTCTTTGACAAGCAGCCTGTTCCGGAGGGTACCCGTGAGATCTGTGTGAGGATCTTTCTCCAGCCTCCAGTAACACTGATTTGCAGTACATCCAAATGAAAGGCTGTATGAAAAGAGTTTAACACCTGAGCATGTACTGAGAAAGGAAAATGAACAAGAAACAGCCCCTGCTCTACTGGGATATGCAAGTTAGAGAACCTCATCTTAGAATGCAGCAAGGGCTGCCCTCACACAGGCTGTAACAGCTGAGGCACGAGGCTGCTCTGTACCTCAAAGAAGGAACCTGCTGACAGCTTGAAGACAAGCCTTTAAGGGAGAAAGCATTGGAAAAGCCCTGTAACATGGATAACTAGATGAAAACGCACACCCTCACAACTAACAGCCAGCCAAGTGCTCTCATACACCCTAAAGACACTATGTGGGGCTTAATATCAAAGATTTGCTTTCTTTTAGCCCGTTACCTGTTGGATGGATGGAACTGGGTCCAACTGTTTTTCCATGACAACAGAGCCAGTAAGCCTCTGTTCAGCTATTGTCCTGCCTGATCACACAATGGTTTGAGTGGAAGAAATTAACATTGATCCTAACTTTTCCTCTGAGCTGAGCTGCCCAGGAAAACCAGGCTGTGATTTCCAGGCATGAGGAGCGTTAAGGGAAGCACCTTCCAAGAGGAATAACGCCTATCCATATAAACAGGGTGCATAGCTCAAGATTAGGGGAGTTTCCTTATTAGGCACATAGTAAGTTTAAGGTTAAAGAGTAAAAGTAAAGATGACTGCTTAAATAGCTTTGACACACAGTAAAGTACATTGGTAAATGACAACTGCTGCACAAATCCTGCAGCTGCACATTATACAACACACTCTTATGAAGAATCTTTCTCTAGAAATGTTCTACTTTAGCAGTAAACTCAAAACGTCCCATGGATTTTATAACCACTCTCCTTACATATATATATATATATATATATATTTCTTATAAATGATGTAGAAAGTGTTTAGAGTAATTCAGGAGTAAAATACAGAAGTACTGGAATGAGGGTTACTCTGAGCAGGGTTCCCAGGGCAGAAGGTCTGAGCGCTGTGTTTGAACTGACTCAAATGGAGGGCTTTGTTAGAAAAACAAAGGTTCGAGCATCCTTCACAGCACTCCTCCCGTTTGTGCACGTACAGGGGGAGGCCGATGAGCCTCGAGCAGTCACCAAGTGAATTACAGAGGAAAAACAAAGCTAGAAAGCAATGATTTAGCTGGTGGTAAGATGAGTTCAGACAAACAGTTACGGTCGCTGCATACACGGCTGCTCGACCCCTGGGTTTAGAACAAAACACCTGATTTTAGGGATTAGTTGCCTTTGTTTAACAAAAGGTAGGTGGTTACTTCCTCAAAGCCTCCTGCCACACTCTGCACGGATAACAGGGAGTCCTTACACCGCCAGCACCGAAGATGCTCATTTTCTCTTTCACTTTGGTCCACTCACACAATGTTATGAGAAGGGTCACAGGGTGGGAAACTCAAGCAACTTAACACATGAAAGCACCAAGTCCACTCTTGGCCTGAAAGTCTGTGTGTGATTAACTGAAAGAAACAAAGCATAAAAAAACAAAAGCATAAATTAAAGTTATGAAAACGAAACAAAAAGCAAAATGCAGCGAAATATGTTAAAAACAAAACAAGGGGAGGGAAGGGCAAAGGCTGCTCAGGCACCTGAAGACCAACGGGAGACAGCAAATTCCACACTGGAGCACAACCTGCCTGGCACAGGGAAGCACAAGGGGGAACCTCAGCACAAACACTTGCATTTCCCCTTGACACCTGCAATTCATCTTCATTTCTCACTGATTAAAGCCACTAAAAGCACTGTGTTGAAACAGGAGATGATAAAAGCTTTGACCAGCTCTAGTGAACACAGAAACAAAACCACCCCCTCTCCAAACTCCCGATATACTCCCAGCTCCTGCAAGCTCCCAACACCTTGCCCATAAACCCAGGATACTTTTCCAGCTCCATCGCATCCATACAGCACCAGAAACTCACTGCACAAAGCCACAGCACAGCCCACACCGTGCGCTCGGCCGGGTGAAGCCTCACGGGCTCCACAGGACCCCCTGCTCCTTTAGATACCTCCCAGATGAAGCCAAAAACCACCCAACCAATAAAGCTAAAAACCCAAATGACCCAAACCCCGTTAAAACCACATCTCCCTAAGTTACCAGTTTTATTCCTGGTGATGGTGCACCCCCTCCAGCCATGCTCTGGAGAGGAAGAGAGCCCCAGCACCAAGCAGGGTCCCACCATGCTGTGGGTGCCCCTTGGTTCTCTGTACACCCCCTGAGGTGCCTCCTCCCAGCCCTGCTCCTGGCCATGGCCGGCTCCTATTCACCACCAGAAGAAGGGGTCCAGACTCGCATCTCAGGTGGGATAAAGCCAGAAAAGCCCAGGAAACCCATTTCCCTCACAGGCAGATGGAGCGGAGGGGCAGCTGCAGTGTTCCAGCCTGGCCAGTGCACAGCACAGCATCCCCAGAGCATCCCAGCACCGGCATCACTCTCCCAAGGTACCAGTGTGCAGCTCAGCGTGCTTGCCTCTTTCAAAGCAGGCCCGGCCCCAGCCTGGCCCAGGGTTCAACCCCTAATTCGTGTGTGAGTTCAGCCAGATTAAACCCTGTTTTCAGCAACATAGTTTACAAAGTGTTTTGGGTTCTACGTGTGAGGTGGGCCATGCCCAGAGGATGCTGAGAGGGCTGCAGAAAAGAGTGGGTTTGTGTCTTTAACACCAAAACACATTCCCAAGGAAACAGGTTAAAGAATACACACTCATCTTCCATGGGAAGAGGCAAACTACCAGCGTGCCAGTGCCCAGAATGAGCTCCTCTCGTGCTGCAGCTCACAGCAGAGAAGTGTCAGAGCACAAGGTCTCATCAGCCACGTGAAGCTGAACGTTGTGCTGCCAAGAGCACCTCGGGTGTTGCTACTCTCGATGGTCTTGTTTCAGTTGCCATCACTAGAAGGCTCAGGGGCACTGCCACCAGCCTGTGCTGGGTTTGACAGGATGCAGCTCAGACTCTCAAGCTCCTTCACACAAGAGGAAGTAACAAAAGATGCTGGAATAACAGAATTCCCAGCTTGCGTGATGGCGCTTCTCATTTTGCTCCCTGGCCAGTGTTCCTTGAAGACTGGCTTGAATGCAAGCAGGATCACACATGCCCCTTTTCTCTTTAAACCTGTTTGCCCATTCCTGCTCTCTTTACACCTTCAGGGGCCTGAAGGAGCATTATTTACATGCCCTTCTCCACACTGCTGCTGGCTTCAGCAATGTGCATTAACTTGCAGCAAGCTGAGATAAGAATTCTGCCTGCAGGGGAAAAGATCTTTCTCTTGAGCAGAGCTGTGTCCTGGAGCCCTGCTTCACACGGAGGCCTCCTGAATTCCCAATGCATTTTCTCACTAAGCTGCTGTTTCCTTTACAACTCTGCTCCTAAAAACAACTGCCGAGGGCCCCAAGCCTACAGATGACAGGGACCACATCTGAGAGACGTTACAACCGTGCCAAGATCATCCCACGCTGGGGAGAAGATGCAGCTTGTGCTGGTCCCCAGGAGCGGAGCAGCTGCCTGCCACAGAGGTAAGGGCAAACCCTCGCGACTCTCGGCCTTCAGAGAATGGCCCCAAAGTGCAAATCCCTCTCCCCTGCAGCCACCACTTCCCCAGGACCCCGTCTCTTGAAGCAGAGTCAGAAGAGCAGGAATTAGGATTCCAAAATCCCCTTTTCCATTTGGTGCCTAAAGCACTGACCAACATTGAAGCACCCCAGGAGCCGCTGACCTTCCAGGCAGCAGAGGAGAAAGACTTGAGCTCAGTCACTTACTTTTTCTTGTCTTTGTCCTTCTTCAGCGGCTGCTGTGAGGTAGCCTGCAAGGATTGGGACTGCAAGGTTTCCACCGCTACTTTCCGCCGGTTGAAGGCGTTCATCTCCTCCTCCAGCTCCCTCCTCTTCTCCTCCACCTTCCGTTTCTCCTCCTGGTGTATCCTCTTTAAATGCTCAAACTTCTCATGCAGCTGCGGGGAGACAAACCCTCTGAGCATCGCACCCAGCACAGCCATGGGGCTGTGACCCCCTGCCCTGCTTCACTGCACACGAATCCCCACCACCCCACAGACACGGCTGGGTGGTGGGGTCCAGCGGTGCCCCTGCACCGGGCCAGCCCCCAGCAGAGCTGGCCTTCACCAAAAGCAGTGAAGACACAATGAATTCGGGGCTGCTGCGAGCTGAATATATCACATACATCAAAGCAGGAGAGAGCGTGAGCCCAGGTATGTGCACTGAGGCTCCCTGCTCCGGGGACCCTGTGGGCTCTTTATTCCTCACCAGTTTTGAAGATGGTCCATTTATCTCCTCCCCAGTCCTGATGGCTGCCCATGGCCTCACAACACTGACCTGGGGATTCCAGCTCCCCCCTTTACTCTGCTCCCCAGTGAGCCATCCGACACAGATGCTCACCAAGCAGCATCCGAGTCTCCTACACCCAGCACAGGATGGGGAGAGCTGCTGTTTCTGAGGCACTTCAACCAGGGATGCTGTTGTGAAAACACTGCCCCGTGTCCCCTTCTCCGAGCGGGGGGACGTGTGTGCCTGTGTTTGTGCTTTGGCTGCTGTGCTCCAGAGCTGTGCGTGCTCTCCAGGATTCATGGTGCCCAGCCCCAGCTCCTATGCTGGCTGCATTTTGGGCTCCTCTCCCGGGTTTTTGGCACACCCACCTCTCTCTCCTTCTCCTTCAGCTCTGCCTCCGTCTCCTTGACTTTGTTAACAAACATTTGTCTCATTTCTTCCTCTTTCCTCTGGAGCTCTCCCAAGAACTCTTTCCTTTTGGTCTCATACGTTTCTTGGAGGCTGGGGAAGAAAGCAAACAAAATCCAGACCCTCTGGCCACCGGTGAGTTGGGGATGGGGAAATGCACGCCTGCCTGCATTGCCTCAAGACAAACAGGGGAGGGAATGCTCAAGTCAGATGCAAAGTTCAACCCCAGTGCTAGCTCCTGCCAGCCCAGCATTGAGGATATTACCTACAAGCCTTCCTGCTTGGAGTGTCAGTAACAAGCTACTGCTCGGTATGGATGCTGTAGACATGAAGGGCGCTCACCTGAAGGGCTGGCTGTCAGGATCTGTGTCCTTGAAGCCCATCTCCTCCAGCTTGCACCTCCTGTAGAGCTCGTAGTGGCGGGTGTGAGTCTGCTCCCGGAGATCCTCCATGTTGACCCGGATCAGCATCTCCCGCAGCTTCACGAAGTCGCAGTGACTTTCATTCTCAACTGATGGAGGCAAAGGGAGGACTCAGCCAACCGCACACACAGCAGAGCACAAGCACAGACTGACTCCAGGCACTGCCCTCCCAAGGACTTCCAGCTGTTGTCCCGCACAGAGCACGACACAGCCCCTTGGACGCAGGGATTCCCATCGACCATTACTGCCTGCTGGTAGGAATGGAATGGGAATTCAAAGGGAAGGTTGGCCAACCCACAGAAGGCTGCACAGGACGTTTCTGCAGTGCTCAGCACAGGGCACCTCCACACACGTGTGCTGGCAGGAGGGCAGAGCTGGATGGAGAGGGTGCCCTGCACGCACAAGGCAGGTCTGCGGCGGGTGCCTGGCAGGCAGCACCTTACCTTGCACCACTCCCCATGGGTACTGCCGAGCTCTCACCAGCTTGTTCCCAACCTTCACCTCCTCCGTGCTGCCGACCACAGCAAAGGGCAGATGAGCCTGAAACAGGGCCAAGGAGAGATTGAGTGCGTGAGCCCAGAGATGAGCCTGACCGCTGGATCCCCCTGCCCCAGGATCTGCTCCAAGAAGTCCTTCCTCTGAATCTAACCTCCAATACCCAGAGCAGCCTCTATTGTGAAATGGGATACTGCAACAGAGAGTAGCATAAGGCTGCAGCACAGCTTATTGGCACTGCTGGCTGGACTGGATGGGGAAATATTGTAGGAACACCATGATCATCACTGATGTCCCTGTATCCATTTGTCAGGTTGTTCTCTCAGCTCTTTCCCCACGCCAAGAGCGGGGCACTCCCTGCCTTGCAGAAAGCACAAGCAGAGACATCCGTAAACAGGCCTTGGCAGAGCAGTTTGTGTGTGGGCACTGGAAGGGACGTGAGCAGGATACAACATGTGCTCGCTGCTCCCCAAGCCTGCAACGCACGGAGCACAGCGAGGGAACAGGGCACTGTCCTCAGCACCGCAGGAGCCACGGAGCCGGCGCTTCAGCTGGATGAGGCTGACAAAACCCTTCATGTTTAGGAAGAAAGGGATCCACAAGTGTGGAAGTGGTAGAGAAGTGGCCAAGAATATTTTCACTGGGGCAAGGACCAAGCAGCCCCGGCTCCCCTTTCAATCCCCAGCGCACACAGCTTGCGATCGCTTTAGAAAGATGGTTGTAGCCTCCAATTTCTTATGAATTCAGCAAAACCAGAGCTATTCTGGTGAAAACACCCATCTACTTGACCCAGAAATCAATTGGCTATTGAGATTTAAAGTAAATTTAAACAGGGGGGCAGGGATAAAAGACAAAGCATTTAATCAGAAGCAGCCATGCAGGAAGATGCTCGTTCTGATGAAAAAGCTGCTTTTTAGTTAACAAATCAACATGGAGGCATCTCAGCTGCTCTGACTACAGTAGCTACACTGTGGTCTGGGAGATGGGAAGCCTGAAGGTGTTTTGCACTTGTTCTGAAGTTGATCTTTGAATCCCAAAAAGACAAAATAGAGTCAAATCATTTTTCTTCTTTAGTTTAAAACGGATTTTTTCTCTGCTTGGCCTTAAGTGGGGAATAACGTACATCTTAACTGTAAGAGTTTCATTCCCAGTTTCCCCCTCCTCATGTGAGGGGCAGCCTCAAAGGCAGAGAGAATGAATTTTAATGAAAGTATTCTTCAAATAGTCAGTAAAACAAACTTTGGAGCCGTTTCTCCAGAGAGCCCACAGATTCAGTCAGAGCCACGCTGTGATTAACTGCACACAACAGCCCTGGGCACCTCTCGCATCCTCAGCTCAACTGTCAAACAGATTCAGTGCCCAGACAACCCCGCTGGAATTGCCTTTTAAATACTGGTTTGTGCAGCAGTTCAATCTGTCACAGCTTTTGGTGCCCTCAGTGTGACTGGAACCAGTACTCACGTTCATCACCGAGTTGATCTCAGCGACCGCTTCATCGTCCGTGGGGAACTGGTAGATCTGCACCCCATTGCTGACCAGCTCGCTCATCACCTTGATCTTGAACTTGTGCAGCTCGCTCTTGGAGATGGTGTCCGCTTTGGCAATGATGGGGATGATGTTCACCTGCAGCGGGAGGAAGGAAGGAGAAACAAGCCAGGTGAGCAGCATTGGCGTGAGCAGCTCCATGGTGCCCATGGGTGACCCGGGTCTTATCCCGGTGGCTGCTTTGCCTTTCACACAGAGGTGCTGTGCTTTGCATGCACTGCAGCACGAACCCAGCTGAACACTAGAGGGAAGAGTTTTCCAGGCCTGATTTGGCTACGGATTCCCGATAAAGCAAAGACAAACATCCTGCAATAAATACACGAGGAGCAGATCAAAGCCTCTGCTCGTGCCTATGCGTTTTGTTGTTACACACTTTGAGGGAGGCAGAGGCTGCGTAACTGTCACATCTCCAGTTATCACCTCTCGCTTCTGGCTGTGCTGACAGGCTGGTTTAGAAGACAGGCATAAGGATGACAACGCTGCAGTGAGCTGGTGGAGCCCTTCCCATGCCTCAGCAGGAGGAGCAGAGGCTCCTCGGATGCTTTTACAGCAGCTACAGAACCTTTCCGAGGACTCCACGTGGATCACAACTCGGGCGCGCTGTGTGGATGACACAGACCCCCTGGGAGAGGTGCAGGGTGCAGCACACAGGAGGCTGGGGGTCCTGCTGCTCTTGCTCAGCTTTGGTTTCACATGGCACTCACCAGCACAACACCCCATGGAGCTTCATCAGCCCAGGGTTCAAAGCCACCCACACGCTGCAGCGTGGGGATGTCCCCACCGTGCTTGGCACCCATCAAGGTCAAGAGCAAACAAGGGCCACATGCCCCACGCTTCAGGAGGGATGTGATTCGCCGTGTGGCCTCGTGCTTGAGAGAGCTGCACCAGGGCAGGATCTGTCACAGGAACCTCTATTAGATTCTGCTGCGATGCCCGGAGAAGCCAAGTGCCACGCTGCAAACCACTGCTTAAACAAACAACAGCACAACTGTGAACAGCAGCCAAATTCACAGCAGCGACACGCAAGGGCTGAGACAAACGAGGGGAAAGCCTGATTTGCCATCTCACAGCTCTCAACAGCCAAGGCTTTTTGTCCTACAGTGCACAGACTCAGAGCAGCCTTTTGGGCTCCAGTGGGTGCCATTCGTATAAATAACCTTGCTTTCCCAGCTCAAGCTCTCTTTGTGGCTCAGTGGTTTTTCCATACTTCGTGTTCCTCCCTCCTCCCTCTGGTTTAGCACCCACTAAATGCAAGAGCATTTACTCGCTCCAAAAGAAAATTGTCTTAATTTGCTCATTGCAAATACATCTGAGGGGATAAACCCCTTCTTTTTCTCAGCCACTGACCTGGCCTCTTTACCAAGGGCCACAAACCCACACAGAACAAGGTGTATTGCTCCTCAGCAGGTCAGTGTCCTCATTACCGATGTAAAAAGGGCCATGACCACAGCTGGGTGCCTCACTGACCTGCTAAGAGCAGGGCAGCCACGGCTTCTTTGGGCACCCTGTGCCAGCGCCTCAGCACCCTCACAGGGAAGAGCTTCTGCCTAAGAGCTCATCTCAGTCTCCCCTCTGGCAGCTCAAAGCCATTCCCCTTGGCCTCGAATTATGACCCAAGGAAATCTGTGCTTCAGACAAGACAGTGAACTCAATGCACACCCATAAACCCCACCTCCTTCTCAAGTCACGAAGGGCAGGCAATTATCTACAGCTCCTAAACAGCACTGGAACCCATCCAGGACAACAACAGGGAGCCCCGGGATGCCCACAGCTGGGCATCACTTCCCAGGGCAGGGCTGTTTCACATCAGTACATCACCTCCTCATCTGATACAGAGGCAACTTCATCTATCTTCTTTCTCCACATTAAACCCAATGGAAAGCCAACCCCTGCCAGGTCCTACGTGCTTCCCACCCAGCAGCCATTCCATCGACCCAGAACCACTTCTGAAGATGCTTCTAGCCCTCCGGCTGTAACTGAATACCCTGAGAGCAGCTGGCCATGAGCTCAGCCAAACAGATGATGCACCACAGCACAATGGAAGGTTCTGTTTACGAACCAGCTTTACTCAGAAGGGACTTTGTAAACTTCACACTGAAGGCAAGATGTGTTATTGAAATCATCACCCACATTCAGAGGCCTGCCCAGCACCTGGTGCCGTGCCATGGCGCGCTGGAGCGAAGGTGGAACCGAGCCTCAAAACCCCTGCTGAACTAGCCCCAGAAGCTGAGTCAGCAGAGCACACCACAAAGCCCTGCCCCTGATGCACCTTTTGTCCCCATGGGCCCCGTTCTCCACCAACCACCCACAGCTTCCCGAGGGGAAAGCCAGGTTCAGGTGTGCTGCCAGGGCTGCAGACCCGAGGCAGAGCACATCACCTCCCTGTTACCGGTGTGGAGCGGGCAGAAAGCTGCCTGGGGCTTGCTGACACCCACTGCACTCTGCCCCATGCACAGCCATTCAGGTGCACTGGGAAGGGGGCTCAGCGCTGTCATGCACAAATCCTGGAGCGCCTGGAGAGCACCTTGATGGCCTGGGATGGCACTGATGCAGAAACACAACGTAAATCCCTGACACCCAGGAAACATCAATGGTCTCGGGTCGCTTATTCACATCCATGTGCCTCCTTGCGCAAAGCCACCACACCACCAAACCCAAGATGTTCTCACACTGTGGTAAGAAGGGAAATGAGAGCAAAGGGATAAAAGGACTCCAGGGAGGACAATTTAAGTGGAAGTTTAGAAATATAAAAAGCCTGCGTGCACACAAAGTCCTCATCTCTGCACAAGTACAAAGGATTTATTTTGGTACTACCCAAGGACCACATGAAAGGCAGCCACAGGGAGATGTGAAAAGCAGGGAATGGAGAAGGAAGGGAAGGGAAGAGCTTTGTGGGACCACCAGCACCAAGGGGAATCGTGCAAAAGCTTTCCTCCAAGCATATTTCTGGGGATGTGTAATGCTGGCAGCACACCAGGAGACAAGGGTTTATTGAGGGAAAGTTTCTGGATGCCTGATGAAGTCAGTGTAACAGCTACCAGGGTTACAACAGCCACCGCAATGGGAGGGCAGTGCCTGCTCTGCAGCAGGGCCAAGGGAAAGCAGCCCTGAGTGGGAGGGCAAACAGCAGGGACCCTGCAAGGGGGACTCTACCCAGGGCCCCCCTGTTACTGCAGGGTCCCAGCACCTTGCCTGTCCCCTCTGCAGGCTCATCAGCATCTGCCCCCACCTTGCTGCTAAAGCACTGTTCTGAAAGATAGGAAATGCTTGCAAAGAGGAGATGCTGCTGCCACTTGTGACCTTTGAAGCCTCCTGCAGCTCCCTGGAAGCCAGAAGTGTGTCAGAAACCTCCTCTGAGCTGCAGGAGCATCAGTGGTAGCCAGTTAAGTAACCCACTGCTGCCTTAGGCAGAACAGCCTGTGCACAGGCAGACCCTCTCACGACCCACTTTTCAGATTCTATGACCTTGAGGATCTCTCACCGTGCTTGAACATCTTCAGGAGATACTGTGATCTCCTGTGAGGACCACCTGGCCCTCAGAACACATCCTTACCTGCACACGTGTAAAGCGCAGGTAAGGAAGTTGCAGCTGATGGCTTTGGTAAAGATGAGCTAACGTGGGTAAGATTCGTATAGTGAGGAACACTCCAGACGGCTGGGAAACAGGTTTTGCACCTGATATTCTTCAGGCAAGGCAGTGAGAAAGCAAGCCCAAGACCTCAGCAACCACCAGGACAGATGAAGTTTGATCAGAGTCCCATAAATGCCCCAGCTACCAGGCAGGAAGGGGTCCAGCACTGACACACAAGCAATGAACACTTCCAGGAAGATGGACCATGGTGTCCAGCCCCTCACCTTGCTATCGAGCTTCTTCATCGTGACCAGGTCCAGGGACTTGAGGGAGTGGCCGGTGGGGGTGATGAAGTAGAGGCAGACGTGGATCCTGGTGTCGTGGTAGTTGAAGAGGGAGCGCCGGATCTTCAGCTCCTCTTGTAAGTAATTTTCAAACTGCGTATCAATGTACTCAACTATCGGCCTGTAACTAAAACCAGACCATTAGCAAGCCAGGCCTGGGGCACCGGCACTGCAAAGGCTTCAGGAGTTCCATCACTGTAAAAGCAACCACGAGACTCAAACGATGTAGCCTCACAACAGGAGGAGTGTGGCATTTACACACAGACCCTGTAATCCAAAGGAGTCTCCTGAGGCTGCACTGGAAAATAAGGACACTGGAGCATGGAAACACAACTCCCTCCCCAGATCTAACTCTGCCCAGGTCTCAGGGCTGAGCCATCTGGCTGCAGCAATGCAGCGTGACCAAGGAGAGACCTTGGAGTCCCAGAATGCCTTCACCTCGGGCTTGAACAAGATGTCTGTGCAATTAAATGAGACAGGTCCAGCGACACTGGTCACTGTCAGAACAGATCATTCCAACCCTGCACCGAGGGCAGCCTGTCAACCGCTCCCGCTCCTGGAGGACACCATTCTCTGCGGGACAAACCTCCTATGACCCCTCTTTTTGGCTCCTCACCCAATTCACTCAGTCCCCAGAACCAGAGCCGCTGCAGGGAGCTGCTCCATGAACAGAAACACGGGCACGCAGGGCTGCAGGCACTTTGTGTCTTAAGCACCAGAGGCAAGCCCGGGAAAGCCAAGCAGATGGCGCGGAACCTGCCTTTCATCCTTATTTATCTGGTCCCCGAAGCCGACGGCATCCACGATCGTCAGCTTCAGGTGCACGTTGCTCTCCTGCAGGTCGTAGGTGCGTGGCCGCAGGCGGACCGCGCTCTCGTAGTGACTGGCCTCCTCGGTCTCGAAGGTGGTGTTGAAGAGGGTGTTCATTAGTGTGGATTTCCCAATGCCGGTCTCACCTGGGAAGGAGAAACCATCAGCTCCCTGCAGCATGAGCCTGCCACGGGTACTTCAAAGGACGTTAATTACAGAGCACAGTAAATTACACTGTGAGCGGTTACTACAAATTGCTGCGCACGGACACGTAATTCGCACCCCGGTCACTGCATTCTTGAAGGCCTCCCATGCTTAATGCAAAGCTAACACAGAGCTCTCTGCCCCCATCTCCCCAGCGAGCATCACGCAGCACAGCAAAACACTGCCTTCCTCTGGAGAAAATGCTCCTTGGAGAACCAGCAAGGGCATGCTCAGGACAAGTTTCCCATCCGCAGCCCCGCTGTTCCAACAGCCACTGAAGGACACCTGGGATGCATCACAAACCAAGCTCTACCCCCGGATATTTGGCTCAAAGTCATCTGTGATGCAGAAAGGCTTTGAACAGCTGCTCCTGGTAACTAAACGAGACTGATGTCTTCCAGAGTGGCCTACAAGGGGCTCCATTTAAACTCCTCATTCACTACACGCAGCCCTATTGGCCAAGGGAGTGAAAAGAGGCAAAATCCCATGCAATAACCTCCTCCTTGCTCATTCCCAGGCGGTCTCCTGAGCTACACCTTCAGCACAGGCAGCCACTGCCCCCTGAACCTGCGAGGAGCCCTAAGGTGCACATGGCAGAGCAGGAGGGTGAGCAAGCGTCTGCTCAAGGGAGGTGCCGTACCTGCTGCCAAGGGGTTGGGGCTTTTTTGCTTCTCCAAGCACTGGATTCTCCTCTCCAGTGCAGGATAAACACCTTGTGGTGCTCAGAACAGGGCAGAGGCACGCACTGCATCCTATCCGCTGCGGGCAAGAGTTGTGCAGGGCAATAAAGCAGCCTGGTGCTCCAGACTGAGCTGAAAGGAGTCATGCGGAGAGCTCACTACTGACACAAGCCACATTCTCCAGACCCATATTCTCTTTGGGCAGATTGAGGGCCAGGCAGGGAGCTGCTGTCTCTGGATGCATTTCTGCTGTTCTAGCAGGTTACAATACTGCAGATTCATACGCAAGATCCAGCCAAAGTAAAACTAATGCTCGTCTCATCTCTGGAAGGAACTGGTTCCTAGTGCTCCAGCAGCATCGCCTGCTCACGTCAATACCGGAGGTAAAAACCAAGCACATAATGAGGGTATTTCTTCTCACAACTGCTCTCAAGCTTCCAGACAAATACTGTACAATCAATAAAAGCAGGAACACTCCCTCTCCCTTTCCAAGCACGGGGGGGTCACACTTCCAGCCCTTTGACTCACCTGGGACAGCACCAGCCAGGCACAAGCCTCGTGCCAGCCACCCCAGTGTGCAAACATTTCACTTGCCGTTTCTCTTAATCCTTCCTATTGCAGAGGAGATGAGCACCACCTCCCTGATGATGGGACTCTTCTGGTTTCAGCCACTGGACCTCCCTGCCACCCTGCAGCTTCCGCACCAGAAGCTGAGCTCAATGCAGACCTGGATGGCCCCACAGCCGTTTCCTCCCCCTCTTCCTCACCAAAGCACAAAATTGATGTGTTTAAGCTTTCCCCCATATTCTCCCTGATTTTGGGCAATGGGTCTCCAACAGCCACATGCGAAAGCCCCAGCTCAGAAGCACCAAGCTCCAGAGAGCTCAACTCCACTGCAATTAAACCCCATTTTTAAAGACTTGGGCATCTTGGCTTTGCTCGAAGTCAGCGCCGAGGCTGCGGCACGGCACAAGGAATGAACCCTGCTCCCAGCCCGTGTCTGTGTGCAGGGGCCAGCGCTCACCCACGCAGAGGATGTTGAAGCTGAAGCCCTGGGTGACGGACTTGCTGACCAGCTGGTCCGGGAGACTGTCGAAGCCGACATGGCCCCCCAGGGAGAGGTTCCTCTTCTCTTCATTCTGGGAGGGAGAAGAAGCCAGGTTAGCCAAGTGCACCGGGCTGGGAAATCAGACCGGGGAGAGGGACCACCAAGGCCAAGAAGCGCCCACCCCCTGTGCACAAACCCTGGTGCTGCCCGCAAGAGCTTGTGTCTTGGCACAGCACAAACCCCGACGGCCACCAACAAAGAGGAGAGAGGGGAAATACTGATCTTAGCAGGGAGCGGGGAGAGCTGACCCAACAGAGGAAAGAAAACACGAGGGCATGAGCTCCAACTGAGTGCAGCTGGGAGAGATTAGCAAAGGAAACCCCACCAGCCCGTGTCTGAGTGCTCATTTCTTCCCCTCCTTTGGAGTTGTGTTTTGTTAAACCTCCAGCGCTGAGCACAGCTCCACAGACTGCATCCCCCCAAGCGCTCGATCATTTCCCTGTGCTATTGCCATGAGCAGTGTGAGGTTGTTCGCTCGGCCATTCAGGAGTGCTGCTCACACAGGCAGGACAAGGAACCCTCTGGCTTTGCCATCTGTGACCGCAGCTTTCCACCTTTCCTCTGCTGTTCCTCTTCCTGTCTCCCCCCATGCACTTGATTCTTCCTTCTGTCTCCTCCCTCCCCCAGAGGAAGCGCATCACCTGTAGGAAGCTTTGCTTGGAAACCAAGGCAATAAACATCCGAGGAGACAATAACAGGTCTGTGCCCTGCGTTACAGAGCAAAGCAGACCGGGTCAGCTGCAAAGTGCAGAAGAGAGCTCACAGAAGGGCAACTTCTGCTTCTAGTGGTTAAGAACGGGGGAGTTTGGATTTCAACAGATATTGCCACCTCTCTGCAAAACAAAGCAACACCTCGGGGGTGCAGCCCCTCAAGCACTCCCATCCTTCCATGGGGAAGCAGAGATATGGGATTTCAGAGCACGATTCAGTCACAGGCACAGGTTCCTTGGTAAATGACCCTTTTTTTCTTAATCCCCAGCACACAGTGGAAGATGGGGATGGCAAAAGTGTCTGCCCTTTGCCTGGCTTTGGTTCTTCTCTTTGTCCCTGACAATGTGGACTTACAGACTGCGAGACAAGAGCCTAAGCTGGCTGTCAGACTTTAACTCGAGAGGGAAATAAAAGTCAGGCCATGCTAAGCCTTGTGCATCGCTCTATGCCGGCAGCAAGAAGCTCAACAAAACGCAAACCTCTCTTCATCTGCGTCTCCAGTCAAAGCCTGCCTTAGTTCTGCTGCTGGGAGAGCAAATATTGCCAGCTCTGTAAAATAAACCGCTTAAATCACAAGGACAACCCGTGAGCAGCTGAGGCAGCTCCGAGGCCCCATGCACAAACCTCCCTGGTTAGCATTTGTTACCAGCTTCCAGCTGATTCCAGCCCTGCGCTCTCCCGAGGGGCTCCCTGGACACAGGCACAGCCGAATCCCAGCTGGGTTCCTGCAATCAATTCTGCTCCATCCCATTGGGATCGATCGCGCTAAGAGGAAATCGCGATCACTTAAAGTTTTCCTAGGGGAGAGGTGGCATCAAGTAAGGTTTTATGGTGGCCAAGAGTTGAGGTGAATTAAAAGGGGGCCCGAGGACAGGGAGACCTCAAAGTTAAGCTTTCTCCCATTCATCTGTCACCACATGGAGCTGTTAAAGCTCAGACTGACGCCTCTGCAGGGATGGAACCCAAGGGCAGGATGAGCCTGTGCTAATCCAGGCAGCCCAATGCCGGCCCATGGATCCAGCACAGGATGGTGCAGCCGCATGGGGATGGGGAGTTAGGACACACGGGGGCTCAGCATTGCTCAGGTTTGCTTTTCCTTGTAGGAGGAGGCATTGCAGAGCTGGGGGGGCTTCCTCAGCCCCCACTTGTCCTCCTCTCCCCTCTCCAAGCCACCACCGCGGAGCAGGGGACAGCCAAGCTGTTCCCACAGAAAGGCACCGAGTTTGACAGTGACACTTTTGTGTCTTTTCACTGTAAATACCAAACAAAAGCAAGCAAACAAAAGCCCGAAGCGGAGAGCCCGCGATGACATTCTGGATGGCAAATAAATCAAGGCTGCCGGTGGCTATGATTAGGCTGCGAGAGCCCGAGGCTGGGAGGAGGTTTCCAGGCAACAGGCAGCATCGCTGCTCCGCAGTTTAAAATAGGCTCCAGCTCGGCAGGGCTGCATTGAGAACTCAGTCATGCCTCGGCCGGAGGAAACCCAAATGTGCTCACACAGGGCTTGCTTTTCTCCTCTCTTCTGGCGTTCGGCCGCTGTTGGGTCAGGACAAGAATACCCTGAACTCCGAACGGCTCCGCTGCTCTTAGAGCTGCTGAGGCAACCGGGCAGCTCCAGGGACAGTCTTTGACAGTGACCTTGAAATGCAGTTGCCTTTTATTTCTATGAGCAGCAATAATGACCTGGTTCAAGTTCAAGATGCTGCCGATACTGAAGCACAGAAGCAGTTGCTGTGCTTGCAGGGCCTTCAGCTGCCACTCAGCTCCGAAGGGTTTTGCTGTTGTTGCTGTGTTAGGACAAACAACTGCTGGGAAAGAGCGAGGCCAACAAAAGAAGCCTTAAACCCCAGGTTTTGCTGGTTTATTCCTTCTCTCCAATCCATCGAGCTCACAGAATGGGCAGCCCTCTGAATACAACCAATGCTTCTGCTCCCTTGTGCTGTTTGGTGCTTTCCTGGAGCAGAACCTCCCCACCATCCTGGTGCCACTTATCCCTACACTGAACTGCAGCCAATCTGAGTCTCCCCCCCAATGACCAACCCTTTAGGGTAGCTCCAGGACAGCCTGACATGGTTCATGTGCTAGTGAAGACGTCAAGGTCACACTCAAAACTGAATTCCTTCCAGCAGCAGCAGCCAGGCTGCAGCGCTCAGCATGAACAATCAACCCAGAACACGGATGCTGCAATACACGAGGGCAGCAATAATGCAGCAGTGTAGGGCTTGGTTTAGACAAAGAATTTCAGCAGGACTCTTCCCTGTCTGGTGTCCTGCAGGACAGGAGCAGGCAGGTACGTGGCAGAGCTGGATGGGATCAGCCATGGCGAGAGCACAAACACAGCCCTGCCCTTTCCAGTTGCACTGGTCTCTGCCACGCTCCCACAATGCCCAACGAGATTCAGGTCTCTCACAGCCTGGAGAGAGGAATCTCCTGCTTCTCCCCAGGCAAGACCCCATCCTGGGGCTGCAAACAGCCACGAGGCAGCCGAGCTTCCATGAAGCCCATTTGATCATCTCACAGCATGGTAATTACGAGCTTGTGACGGCTCCGAGTGCCAGCTCCCACCATAAACAGCCACTGCAGCCCTGAACATCACTTCTTGGGTCCCTAATGATCACAATGTGATGGGCAGCTACCAGGGTATCACTTCACAGGGAGGCTTTGTACATGCTCTTTGAAGATCTTCTGTGCCTTGAGCTGGGTTTGAGGCAGAGAGACAAGGGGACAATTTGTATTTTAAACCTGGAATTTCGTGGGGAAACCAAAGAGCAGGATTTGTTAAGCTCCAAATGCAGTCCTTTTAACCATTTCACTGATGCTCTGGCTCGAGAAGCAGAGGCTGTGAAGGCAACAGGCACACAAATGGCACGGCCAAGGGAACAGCCGCTATCCCAGAGGGAAATCGATCTCTGGCTCTGTCTGACAGCCACGTCACAGGCCCCTTCTCCTGGCACGCAGCGGAGCCGCAGCCGTGCCCTTGCAGGCACAGATGGCCATGCTCAGCTGAGCGCCACGGAACCAAGAAGAAACCTCCAAACACAGTGCTGCAAACCTGCTCCGAGGCACCAGCCACCCCAGCTCCGGGACGCGCTCCGCCGGAGGCTGGGATGCTCTTGCGATGCACAACGTCATCTGGCCCACTCCTGTGGCCACACCAGCATGAAGACACCCAGGGAACCAAAAACAGCACTTCCAGCCCACACCAGCTTCCTAAGCTCATCCACAGCAGGGTCCCACAGACCGTGCTGTGTAGTGGGACTGTGCGGTGGGAGGAAGCAGAGGCAGCATCACTGCGGGCAGCTGGCCACAAACCAGATCCATAAAAGATTATGTGTTATTTGGCCCTTTATTGCAAGCGAGACAAGAAAAGGCATCAGAGAAACACAAGAGACACCAAATCCAGACCCCTGTAAGAGGGGCAACTCGGTATTCACACATTCATTAGGCTCTTCCTAGTAGACAGAAGGATTGAAGAACCCTGTGAGGCTGCAGCATCGAGCATTGTGCCTACGATCCTTTAAAAGCCAGCAGTCTGATCACAGCTTCTCTTCATGCCTCACCTCCAAATTAGCATCGGTTTCACTTTGCGTCATTACATTTTCAGCAACCTCCCAGCAGAAGTGGCTCTGTCACTTGTGCAAGCCATGGGGGATGGCAGCAGCGAGGACACCAGCTCCATACCCAGCTCCAGATCTGGCCTGGCTGGGGCTCCTGGTGCAGAGCGGAGCGGCTCGCTCTGCTTTTAGATGAGCTGCCCCTGTTGTCCTCCCTCGCCCACCAGGAGCAGCATGAACAGACCGTGACATCAGTTGTTAAAATAAAGACATTGGGAAGTGCCATCTTCCAGCTGAGCCCCACAAGGAATGCTCCTGCTGACGTGTGCTTGTGCTCTGCGCTCCAGACAACCCCAGCTTCATCTTCCTGCCCTTTTTCCATAATGTTTTACACACACGCTTGTAAGAGAGCAAGAGGCAACAACACAACCTGTGCACAGCACTCTCCCACGGTGCCTCAATTCCCACTAGTGAGGCACACTCCTGCATAGAAATTCCTCAGTCCTGGCTGACATCTTGACCTTTAACACCAGACCCTCCAGGGCTTTGCAGTGTGAATCCCATTCCAACCTGGGAACAGCCCGTTACCCCCCCACCAATGCCTGGACACAGCACGGGCGCATCACTTCGCACTGGCAGCGGGGAGTCAGGGCGCGCTGCGCCGGGCTCCCTGTGAAGCGCAGAGCAGAGATCCCCTCCCTCCAGCTCACGATCAAACCAAACACAGGCAGAAGCCAGCGCCCCCGGCCGGGCTGCAGCTCCCTGCCGGCCTGACTCAGGGAGCAGCACGAGGAAGGGCAGGGAAGGCTCCCATGGGCCCCCCGTGCCGTTAGCAGCGCTCCCGTGCTGGGATGGAGCAGCCCGGGCTCTGCAGGGGCCAGCTCGGCTCCCGGCACCGCTGGGGACCGCTGCTGCTCACAAACAATGACTTCACCTTCCTGACTGCCCTCCGCAATCACAGCAGCGCGAGCAACGCAGAGATTAACACATACACCAGCGGCGTTTGTGGGATGCTCTTCCCTTGGCTCCTGAATGGGAACGCGTGGAATCGGGGAACTGTTCAGCCTGGATGCAAGGAGTTCATTTGTAACTGAGCAGAGAAAGGACTGCATGAGATCCGGCTGTTAAACCCAAGCGGAGCAAGCTGCTCCCATGTCAGGGCTCACGCATGCTGGCATGCAAGGCATTGGCTGACCCCTCAGAGCGGGCAGTTCAGGCAACAGGGCAAGACAAACTGCCCACAGACCATGGACAGAGGGAGCTGCTCTGGGGTACAGCACACACAGGGTACCAACCCCAACCCCACAACCATGGGTGCTGAGGGCACCCAAACACCCATCACTGCAGGATTCCTTACAGAGGCGCTGGTGGTTTCACTGTCATTCACAAGTAAACTGAGTCATGGAGCAGTTGAGTACTTGCCTAGAGACCTTTGGGCAAATAATGTTGGAAGCCAAATCCAGCTTCTTTGTCCAAGGCGGCACTCCCTGGGGCTTGGCCCAGTTTCTGGATCAATGCAGAATGCTCCGGCTCTCTCAGGAGATCCCACCCCAGCTCCAAACGCCGGCTCAACAAATGGCACTTGACATCTGCAAGGGACCAGCAGCAAGAACGGACTCAAGTTTCCATGAAGGAAACCTTCCCCTTGCCAAGCTCTGCAGCGGAGGGACTGTAACAGCAACACCTCCTCTGGCGTCTGCAAAGCACCTTCGTGGTGCTGGCAACGTTCAAAGCAGCCACTAGCACACAGCAAAACGCTCTCTTGTACACACAGAAAGAGGGTTATTAGGTGTATGACAGCATCAGCGGCTGAGCTTGCACTTTGCTGTCTACACAGCAGAAAGAGGTGGCCCAAGACAGGTAACGAGACCAGATTTGAGGTTGTCTGACAACAGCCAGGGGATGCAGAGCATAAGAAGTCTTAGCAGAGAGCTTAGGTGTTGTAAGCCTGTCCTCATGGGTGCCTCTGGCACTGGAGATGAAGGGGAGCACCCTGAGCTGGGGCTGGCCAGTGGAGGTCTCAGCACCTCTCAGGCTAAAGTTGTCACATCTAAGCACCACCTAATCCTAAACAGATTCCCCAGTGCAGGCACGGACTCAGCTGAAGGTTTCAGATAATCTTAAGTGTGTACTTAAAATTCCCCATCCCCATTGTGGAGCACTTCATAACAGGCTGGGGGAAGGAGAGAGGGAGTGAAAATAAGGCCACGGAGGAAACCTTAGCAGTGGGGTTTATGCTGGTTTACCACTTGTCCTACAACAGCAACCTGCTGTGGTGGTACGCAGCCAGTCCCACACGTCTGAGATGGGGTGAGCCCCTCTGCCATTGCTACGCAGGGAGAGCAATGGTGTTTTCCCTGCTGTGACAGCCCTAAAGAACTGTAAATGGTGACACTGCGATGCCTAACACTGCTCTTCCCCCGCCCCACAACAGCACGGCAGAGCCCCAGGGGCCTTCATTCACCTCCTTCCCTTCTCCAGCACAGCCCACCGGAGCCATCCCTCCACATCACCCCCTCATCCCCAGTTGCTGCATGCTCCCAGCAAGCTCCCAGCCCACACTGACGTCCCCCAACAAAAACCTCACACTGAACCAACACAATTCCCAGCCCCCCTTTAAACCGCTCTCCTAAGAATGCCAGGAATTTTCCCAGACACTCGAGCTTTTATTCACATCCCTCCGGCTCCCAGCTGCACCCCAGGCAGGCAGAAACATCGCTGAAGAAACCAGATATGGAGTCTCTTTACGCTGCAGAGGTGAGAGGACTCAAAGCTGAGGTTCTCTCCTTTGGGGCTAACTAAAGGTTATGCTGCCTGAAGTGATGCTTTCTTGAGAGCTTTTGGACCTGTCTTTCAGAGCAATTCATAAAGCCCGAGAGCAGAGAGGGCATTGAGAAGAGCAGCGCTCACCATCCTGGGAAAAGAAGCCAGCATCCCACATGCCCAATGCAATCGCTCTGGGGCGCACCTGCAAACATCCTAAACATTCACCGCAGTCACCTGCCCATAGGAAGGTGTTCAGGGATTCAAGTGAGAAACTCCTTTGAAGGGAGAAACTCCTTAACTGCTTCCCTGAACCGGAGCTGCTGGTGCCAAAGTGGGGCTTGATTCCTGCGGCACACCTTGGACTGATATCCCAGCAATGCACCGGACAGAGGATGCTCCCCAGACACACTGGACATATTCCCCCTGTGCACCAGCTTGCCCACTGCAGCCTCCGTGAGTGAAGGGCTGAACCTCAGGGGCTGCCTTCAGCTTTGCTTCAGCCTTCCCTCCTTTAAAACCAAAACAACAACCCGTGGAACAGCATCCTACACACGTCTCCAGCACCCAGTGAACTGGCACAGGCTTGAAACAGGAGGTTCTGGGGATGTTCAGAGCCGAGTCTGATGGGAGAGTAAAGCCTCTCATCACTTCCTATACAACATGCATCCAAGATGATACATTCACAACCTGTGAATGCAACATCAGCTTTAGTGTTCTGCAAGCAAACTGTTTCTGGCTTAAATCCCTCTCTTTCTACACTGAAAGCAGAATTCCCACAGGCTTCCTTCCCTGAAGCTGTTATTTAGTGATTTCCCTATAACATTTATGGAGCCTAATTAATTAATAGTGAGGTCTTTCTCCGTTAAGAAAGGATGCATTTTGTCCCGCTCACGAGTCCTGGAGGAGAGCTCACAAAGGAGCAAAGCAGGATTTGCCGGGCATTATGCACAGAGTGTTTTGCAAACATGAATGTTGCCTTTGAGAATAAGGGAAGTTGGTTAAAACAGAAAACTCTGGAACCAAAAATGAGAGACATTTCCTCCAAGCTGACCTCAAAGGATGAGAAAGTTCAGCTTTTCGTCAGCCCAAGAATTCCAGCCCCCAGAAGCTCTTCAAAACCAAGAAAGCAAAGCCCAAAACACAAACACAACTTTTCCTGCAGTCTGTTCCAAAAGAACCCAAAGTGCAGACAAACCCCATTGCACCAGAGTGCCCAAGCCCCGTTCTTTGCCAAGTTACTTCTTCAGAAGGTGCTGAGGCTTTTGATTTAATGGAACTTCCCAAGAACCCTGACAGGATTAATCTTATCACCTTAAGATAAGCAAGAGACTTTCCCAAGTTCACCCAAGGCAGCAGATGCTTCCCAGCTTGCACTCCACTGACCTCATCAGTGGATCCCTTCCCATCCCCATGCTACCACGAGGAAGAGGAGGAGACACTTGGCAAGGGCAACTTCTGTGGGACAAAGCCGAGAGGGAAGCTCGGTGCCTGCCCCTCAGGACTGGCATGGAAAAGGGTTGGGGCAGTTGGAAAGAAGCGCTGAAGAAGGGCCTGGATCCCCACCGTGCCGAAGGAGCCGTGCTGGATACCAGCCACCGAGATTGCTTGTTTTAGTTACCACTTAAAATAAACATGGCTAATTCCCACAAACGTGTCCAGAATTTATTGCCTGATTACAATACATGCTATTAGTCAGGGTATTTTTAGACGAGGGAACAGGGATATAGTGGGAACCCAAGAGTTCTGGTCACCACTGATGCTCTCCCCAGTCTGCCTTACACCATAAGCGTGCCCACAAAGAGCTCTTCCAGCTCCTGGACAAGTCTCCCTGTGCTACTCCCTGGGAGACACCAGAAAGAGAAGTTTTATGCATTACAGCCACCCAGCTCCATGAGCTTTAGCAGAGCCATCGTGCTAATAAGCCGATTGCTATGTACCCACCTGCCTCCAGAAAGCCTCACAGCGTATTAGCACAGAACAGCTTTAATGTGAAGACTTGAGGCAATAGAAAGCAAGAAGAAAAACTCTATCTGAGAAACACACACAGCAAAGAGATAAACTGAAAGGGCTCTTCATTCTGTATGTAAATACAGAATTAAGTCCATGTTCACAAACAGGAGCTGGAAACACCTTTGCTGCAGAAGATGGGGGAAGGAGAGCGTTACGGGGAGGCTGGCGCTAGCCGCTCGTCCACTGTGGCAGAGCTGAAAGCTGCGATCAATTGGATTAGGAACCAAAGCCTGCAGCAGCCTCTTGGAAGCAGGGTCTGGACCAGAGGCCCAGCAATGCCCCCCTGCCCCGGTATCACAGCCTCACACAGCCTGAGCACCAGGAGGGCCACACACGATACCTAACGCAGCATCGTGGGTCTCCTCTCCCACCGACTGGCCGGAGCAGCCCTGGGTGCTGCTGCGGGAACGTTCGACTTCCCAGTGAGCCCCAGGATCGCTGGGCACACGCTTCCGCCCGGCGGCAGCTGCAGACGTGCCTGTGCGCTGCTCCCCGGGGGCTGAGGGATGCGTCCTGCCCCGCTGTCACAGCCAGAACCAGCTGGAACGCGCGGTGCCCGTGGAGGGCTCCGGGTGCATTCCCCACATGTTTCCCTGCACACGTCAGGCAGCGGTGACGGGCTCATGGCAGCACCTCATGCACAGCACGGGAGCAGCCCCAGGTCCCTCCAGGAAACCCATCCAGGCTCTCTCGCTTCCACAACAATCTGGGTTGGAGGCTGCGGGAGCCGGAGAGGGCAAGAGCCCCGAGGCAGCGCGCTCCATGGGAACCTTCTCCGGCTCTGACATCTCTGGAATTCCATGTGTGTGGGAGACAGACGCTTCCTGGCTTCACAAAGGAATCTGAACATCCAAACAGAGCGGTGCCTCCACAGGGCTGACCCCGCGGGCCCTGCTCAGCCCACAAGCAGAGCCGTGACTGGGGATGTACCCGAGGAGCCCGCAGCTCTCATTGATACTGTTCTGCCCCAGCCCTCTAAAAATCCCCACTGGCACCCCATTGGGGATGGGGCCAATTCCAACTGGCTCCACCTTTTGTACCCAAATGTCACAAGTTGGAGGCGAGCACAAGTGCTTACATCAGGGAAGATGTTCTGGAAAGAAAGGACACGGCTGGGACTGAGGAGAAGCGACACCTTCAGGATTCTTTCCTCGCTTGAGCTGCTCTGGGAGCAGAGATGGGATCTCTTGCCACCCATCTGGTGCTTTTACATGACATGAATACAAATGCGAAGCTTCAGATATAACTCCAGCCATGTGGATGTGGAGAAGGGGAGAAACAAGCAGTGCATGAGCACACAGGCCCCACCTCGTTAAAGCACAGCACGGGACAGGACAACATTTCTAAGGCTTGCAGCAAATCTGAACCAAGCAGAGCAGCTTCTCCCATCCACAGCCTCAATGTGCCCGAGACATGTAGTGAGTAATCACAGTTAATCACATAACCGTGCCCCTGCCCCACGCGGGCGGGTGGAAGCAGCGTTGCCCACACCCTGCACGTCTCCCTCTGCCCTGCCGCCTCCCAGATTCCTCCCAATTGCACAACGCAGGAAGGGCTCATCCAGCATCGCGCTGCCGCCCCTCCCGAGCTGCGAGCCAAGGGAGCGCAGGGAGCACCAACAGCGCAGAGCGCTGGGCATGGGCGCTGCCACGGCTGGCTCCTGGAAGGGAGGCGCCGGTTCCGCTTTGCCGCTGCCGAGGGCACGCAGCGCCCGGCAGCTCCCATCCCACGCACCGCACCGCGCCGCATCCCTGCTGCCGGCACCGAGGGGCGCAGCCCCAGGACGGACCCGGCTGCTCCTGGGCAGCGCCTGCTCCCGGCGCGTACAGCAGCGAGAGGAGCCGGAGCCGCGATGGGCTGCGGCTCTGCTAATTGCCGCTGTGGTCCGAGCAGGCAGAGCCGGCTTCCTGCGCCAGCCTCCCGGGGAGGGACTGCAGGGCTCGGAGAGGCAACCGCCAATTGGTCTCCTCCCGTGGAAGAGCGTTTTCCCCATTGCTCCTTCCCCAAAAAGCAGGCGCTACAGGCAGGAGGCGGCCGCGGCAGAGGGAAAGGGCTGCTCCCGCTGGGCTCGCTTCCTGAGCCTCCGACCAGCTTGGGGAAAAATCTGTCACTTCTGTTCCACGCTGCATGGGGCATGGCCGGGTTTTCCAGGCTAAGGGAGAATAACTGAATGGCGAAAACAGGCAAGGAAATTTAACCCTGGAGCTTCCGAACGGTGCCACTGGCTGGGAAAGAGAGAACAGGGCAGGGGGATGGCTGGATCCAAACAAACCCCGGCTTCCACTGGAACTGAGCCATGGAAATGTTTTCCTTGAGAGTTTGATTAAAAGAAAATGTAAGCCTATGCTAAGTGTGAGACTTCTGCAACGGCTCTGGTTCACAGAGCTCTTCTCAGCTCGCTCCTCGTGCCCGTCTTTCATGGACTAAGGTGTAACACGGCCCCTTCACGCAGAGGATCAGATTCAGGCTGCACACGACCTCACAGCAAACAGCAGCAGAAACGCATGGAGTTTATCAGAGCCCTGCAGCTATGGCAGGAACAGGGTTCAAAGGTCCCTCTGCTCTCACAGGGCTGGGAGCAGGCCGTAAGAAGGCAGTGGTGTGAGAACAGGTAACGCTCACCCCAAGCTGCAAAGTGGCCAGGCCCCCCCAGCTCAGCAGCTCACAAAGAACCACAGCACCGCCTGTTCCCAGTGAGGAAGATGGGGTTTAGTTTTCTCTGTGCAAAGTGGTGCTTTTCTGGCAAGATCTTCCAAGGAGCACTAATTCTTAAAGCTCCTCCAGCTCCAACCCCTGCCACGGGCAGGGACCCCTTCCACTGGAGCAGCTTGCTCCAAGCCCCTGTGTCCAACCTGGCCTTGAGCACTGCCAGGGATGGGGCAGCCACAGCTTCTCTGGGCACCCTGTGCCAGCGCCTCAGCACCCTCACAGGGAAGAGCTTCTGCCTAAGAGCTCATCTCAGTCTCCCCTCAGGCAGGTTCAAGCCATTCCCCTTGGCCTGTCCCTACAGGCCCTTATGCAAAGCCCCTCAGTGTGTTAATGCAGATAGTTAAGCAGGAAGCCAACGGGGTTTACCTAAGAAGAGAAAGGAATCGATCTTGGGGGGGTTGAAAAACCTTCTCAAAAGCAAAACAGTTGGAGAGCCTCAGTCTCACATCTCATCCCGTTTATTCACCTGCACATCTCTGGTTGCTTCTCCTTCAGGCTTCCCAGCTCCCCCCAGAACTTCTGCATTTCCCCAATGGATTTCATGCGCTTTCTGCCTTCTTCTTGCACGCATTGGTTGGGCTGGTTCCCACTCAACGTACCAACACCCAGCTACTGCTGCCAGCGTCTGCTCCAGCACAGAGCCACATGTGCCAGCTCAGCACCAGCCAGACCAGGCCACGGAGAAGCTCTAAGTTTGATGACAGACTGAAGTACTTCATAACGTAACTTCATAACTGAAGAAGGCCGATGCCTTCCTTCCACTCTGGTTGTTAACTGTGATGACAACAACTGGCCTGGGGGTCTAGAAGCAATACTTGCAGACCAAGCCCTGAACAGGGTCTCTCACAAGCACTGCATTCACAAAAACAAAGGTTTGGGTGTGATTGTGCTGCCTTACAGGCAGCTTTCTATGGGTGAGCTTCCTTTCATTTGCTTTTGTTGGTCATTTCCAACAGCAGTACTTCAAGGGAACTGCTTTGTGCTGGAGACAGAGGCATTCTGGAGGACTGCACAAGGGGAGCATGCATCTGGGGAGTTCTGAAAACACATTATCCAAACCCAAAGGTCATCAAAATCCAGGATGTCAGTGTCAGCTGGACACTTAAAAATAGCTTCACCCATCTGAGCAGCGTGACCTATTGTGTACCAGAGCCCTCCTTCAGAGGCTGTTTCATCGCTGCTTCCTACTGTAGATACAATCAGCTGGTAAAAATAAATCAGTTTCTTATCACCTCTTGTTGGCAGCATTGAGCTGTTCCCACACAGGAAACTGAGGCACGGTGACATGAAGTGGCACCAAGAGAGCTGTGAACCCTGCAGAGAGCAACCCGGAACACCTGAATCATGAGGCTCCACGCTAGAGGAACAGCATCAGAGCAGAGACATACACCAAGGATAAAGGAGGCAGCAGCTGGGACCATCCTGACTCCAGATCAAATGGAATCGAGATGCTGCTCTCCCACCCACCTCTGCCAGATGCCAAGTTCCATGACCCGATCACCACATCCCCTGGCCCTGCAGGTCCCTATGAACTCACCCAGCACCTGCACAAAGCAAGCAGGTTTTATCCTTACGGAGTTGGGCACTAAAGTCATGTTGGAGCCCGGCCACTTCACTCTGGTGCCCAAATGAGAGCCAAGCACCTTCAGGAGCTGCCCTCCTCCCTTCTGTTGTAACTAAAGTGATAGAGCATTGACGCAAGCACAGCAAGCGCTCAAGTACGCACCGAAGAAGGTTTAAGTTTCTCCTAGGGCATGGCAGTATTTTAGGTTCCTCAACACCTCTGAAAGCCCGCACAGGCACTGCACACACCCCAAATTAACACTAAAACTATTTATTATACATGATGCAAATGCAGAGAATTGCAGTGAGGCGGCTCCTATTCCCTGCCACGGAGGCTTCCCCTCGATCCCCTCTCCCAGAGCCGGGAAGCGTTTGCTTTCCTAAATAGAGAGCCTCCAATCAATTTTCCTTTCTGCAAGCTCTATGCCAGTCACAGTCTTGCAAATTCATTCTCGAGCTGGAAACTTTTGGGCCAGGATTCAAAGAAATGAAGCAGAGTTTGAGATTCTTGGCAAAAAGCAGTTTAGAGAGAAAACAGCAGCAGGGGCTTGTTTGTGCTCCAGTGGCACATCCATAACCCAGACAACCAGCGCTGCTGTGCCCAGTTTGTTCAGCAATATCACACCAGACATTGCTGACTTTTGAGAGCTACGCTGTTCAATGTGAGGAAACGCTTTTAGCTCCGCAAGGCTGCAGGATGCGTCTCCGAGCTGTTTAATTACAACAGCCCCTCCAACAACAACACCACAACCAAGCTGTAGACAAAGAATAGTTTTGAGCCGACACAGATTTTGGGCAGATTGACTTCCGACAGCAGTTATACAACATGTGAGCTGCAGAGGCGGCGGTGCAGGGGTCATGCTCCATGTTTGCTGTACAGCCTCCTTCATACACCGGCTCAGAGAGCAGCTCGCCTCAAGAGTTTGCTTTGCCCGTGTCTGAACCGCCGTGTCCCTTGCAGTATTACATACACACACACCCCGTTAAGTTAACTGGCTGCTCCAGAGTGTTTGCATACCGGCGGGATGTAAATAATTCTTATTGAGGAAGCTCTGACCCCATTTCTTCCCTCCCCGCTTTGCGGGGTGCTCCATGCTTGCAGACACACGGGTATCGGATAGCCCTCCCGAGCATCCTGGCCATCCAGGGCGGACTCGCCACAGGCTTTCGGTACCGGCTGCAGCATCAGAGCGCGCACCGAGGCCTCGGAGCTTCCCTGCCCATGTACCCTCCAGCCTTCCTTCCCGCAGGACCCTCCCCGCACCCTGCCGAGGGCACCGGCTGCGCCCCGCTCCCGAGAGCCTCCTGCAGCCGGGTCCTGGTCCCGACATCCCGCAGCCGGGTCCGGGTCCCCCCCAGCCCCACAGCCGGGTCTGGGTTCCCCCATCCGCAGCCGGGTCCGTGATTGCGGGTGCTGGCGGGCAGCGGCCGCGCACACGGGTCCAGCTCCCGGCGCATCCACCCGGCTGCCCCGGCCCCGCCATCGGCCGGGTTATTCCCCACCACCGCCAAAGGAGGAACCCCCCCGAGTCCGTGCGAGCGGGGCCGGGCCCCGCCGCTGCTCACCGAGAAGCGCTCCAGGTCGGTGGCGGCCATGGCCGGGGCTGGCGCGGCTCCGGCGGCGGGAGCGCGGCTGTCCCCGCCGCGGGTGGATGCGGCTGAATGGATCCAATATGGCCACTTCCTGGAAACTCCCCTCCGCCCGCCACAGGCGCCGCCCGACGGGACCGGGGGGAACCGGGGGCCGGGCACCGGCACCGGCCGGGGGCGGGAAGGGGCGGGGGCAGCCCGAGCCCGGCCCCGGAGCCGGGCGGGGGAAGGCCCCGGAGGTCCGCTCCGTGCCCGCCGCAGGGTCCGCTGCGGGCGGCGGGTGCGGGGACGGGGACATCGCGCTGAGCGCGGCCCGCGGCCGGGAGAACGCGAGTTTGGAGCATCCTCGGCGGGGCGCGGGGGATGCGCGCAGGGATGCGGGGACCCCTCTCCCCCTGTTCCCAAGCGTTCGGCGGGCTGGGAGGCCGAGAGACACCCGCGGCGCCTGTCACCCACGGGGGTTACACCGAAGTTGCAGCCACGGTGTGGGTTTGAGCCTGGATGCCAACAGCTTGCAGCCATCACGCTGCCTGTGTAAGCTAACACACGCAGCAGAGGACCGTCGAGTCTTTCTTCATCATCGCTTCCCACGTAAAGCGCAAAGCCAATCCCGGCACCAGCACCCACAAAGACGCTGGTATTTTACCAGCTGCTAGCGCAAAGTTTCCCTTGCTTTCTGGTGCCCTCTGCTGCAGTGCACCTATGAATGAACAGCTCTCCAGAGCCGCTCTCCTCTCGGGCACACAGCTGAGTCACTAGAGCAAACCTACAGCCCACATCCATCCCCTGCCCTGCAAATGCAAGTGCTTTGGTGGATCAGAGGTTAGGAAGAAGGTTGTATCCTCCCTTTAAGCAGTTCCAAGGCATTTTCTGAGGTGTTACCCAAGTGATGTGCTTCTTGCAGTGACAGATCCACGGCAGGTCACAAGAGGAGCTTTTCTGCCCTCATTGAGTGGACAGCCTGTAACCAGGTTAATTCTGCTAATGCATGCATTAGTTCAGCCCAGAGATAGGTTGCAAAAATACCGCATTTCTACGAACAGGCCATTGCTGAACACCATCTCTTCATCTATTTCCTTAGGCCACCAGAAATGACCAAATCCCCCCAACCTTCTTCCTGTCACAGCCCCTGCTCTTTGTACTATTTTTTCCCTCCTTTCTTTACAGGCAAGCTTGGGAGTCCTGATTGAAGACAATGTAAAAGTCTTGTTTAACACACATTTAAATGCCATTATGGCAGGTGCTTTGGGAGAAGTGATTGACTTCTACTCATTAAAAGCTCTTTTCCTGCCAATGAAGTGCAGAATGTAACGACAGGAGGCTCACAGAGCTGATTCCCAGGCAGCTACTGGCTTCTGGGAGCAGATGCAAAGATCCGTGGCATAACGGGAATTCTGAGCCATTGCAAAGGCTCAAAGGCCAGCATTGATGCCCCTGGCTGGGCTGAGCTGTGCAGCTGAGAGCTTCTCTTCCCTGTGTCCCCCAGCACGGGGCAGGACCGCAGTGTGTAGAAGCTCGCAGGTATCTTCGAACAGCTCCTTATTTCAGAAAGCACAATGCTAATGCAAATTCAAGAGGAACCTGCCACTTTCAAAAGCTTCACATGCATTGAAACAACTGCTTCCAGCAGAGGGAATTTGATTTGGTGGCTCCTTTAACTGCTAAGGCATCAGTTGTTATGTAAATTATTCCTAGTGGCTCAATGTAATAGACATGTATTACAGTGATGGATGCTCCTGCAAGGATTTTAACACTGTGGAATATTTTACCTGCTAAATGCACAGTGAATGTAGGATAAACTGTGAATTTTCTACAGGTAAAGTGCTGGGGCAGAGAGTACAAAGGACTGGAGAGACACAAATGTGTCCCTGGAACCTCTTTGTCCTGAGGAGAAGAAGGAAAATGCCCCTTGCTGTGTAGCATTGCAGTAGTTGTGATGATGGGGAGATCAGCTTTACCCCTTCATGTTGTGACCCCGGGTACAGGCAATGAAGGTAGAGAGAAATAAACGTTCTCACAGCCCCTCTTACTTCACACACAGCCACGGGGATTGAGTGATCATCATACCTGCCACATGAATGCAGCATCAAGCTCAGGGCCTTGTGAAGCCGCTGCATCCTTCAGGGCTGAGCAGAATCCTTGATCTTCAAACCAGGCAGTGCAGATCAACAGAGTCCTTCATGTTTTCAGTGCAGGCTGGAGGAAGCAGGTTGTTGGTAACTATTCATTTCTTGCAGTGTGTCCTCCTGGGGATTATCCACAATCAAATGGTGATCAGATGGTTTCATAGCTGCTCTTTCAGCAGCCCCCCCACCAAACACCTTATTAAACTTTCATCGGTTATACTGACAATATATGGCACTTAAAAGGTGTTTCTACGTAAGAGTTGGAAGTCAGTAGGAGCTGTGGGTCCATTTTCCCTGTGCACACTGAGCGTCCCAGTGAGTGTAAGTGGGATGGCTGGAAACAGGCTCTGAACTTCCCTGCTTCCTAATGCTAAGGGGCAGCATCACCGCACTGTACCTCATGACAGGTTTGCATTGTCCTGCTAGAACCCCATCAAGCTTGCAGGCACCACTGAAAACCGGGGGATGCTTGGGATGGGTCCTTGCCTCATCCGTGTGGAATGAGCAGGATTTAATAAATACAGAGTCTGAGACACGTGGAAAACTGCAGCTGAGTGGTTGCTGTTGAGGAACGTCGTCTGAGCCACTTACTGAGGTCCTTGAGTCAGAGCTGAACCTTGCTCATGTATGAGAAATGCCTCTTATCTGCAAATAACCTCCCCCCCGCCCCTGCCCCTGCCCCTTCTCAGACTTGCTCGATTGTTTCTCTATGGAAGGTTACTGCATTCCTCCATGGAACAAAGGAAGAGCTATTTTCCTTCACAATGCGCGCCCTTTGTTTCACATGAAAATATCAACAAGGAAAGTGGAAAATCCTGGGCTTTGTCATCCTATTTATTCTGGGAACCCTGATTTCAGTTGGAAGGAAAATAAGTTTTCCTTGCGGAACAAATGCTCTGTAGTCAATAGCACCTCAGCTTCACCCTTCTGCAAAGCAGAGACACCCCGTCTGACCGAGACTATCCCCCAGATTCCCTTCTCTTCCTCTGTTGCTTCCATCCTGGCACCTCACTTTCCCCAGGGAATGTCACACGGGAAGCAGCAGGACCTTGGCTACCATCTCCTTCAGTCCTGAAGTGTCACTAGAAACTTCTTTGCTCTGACTGAATGCTTTCCTTGAGCTCCCACTTTATTTCCTGGTTGGGTGTGCTGTGCATAATTACTCAGTTAACCTTTACCTCCCTCCCTGAGGGGGTGGGAGAAGGCTGCAGGCTCCGCGCCATTTACTACACTGGGATGTTGATAGTCTGCAAGCTTGTGGAACTTCTTCACCACAAAAGCAACTCTCCCCAGTGCCACGGTTATAAATAGGGGCCCTGCAGCTCCCCGCAGCCTGTGACGCAGAGCCAGCACCCTGCCATATTTGTGTTCAAAACCGTAGTAGTAAATGAATTCAATCACGGGCTTCTGTGCATTGTTTGTGCCCCAGCCAGGAGCTTAAAAATACCGAGGCAGTTGGCTTGAAATCTCCCCCGAAGCAGCCCACAGTGTTCTGCAAATAGCCTGACAAGAAATACTTTGTAGGTTTTGGTGACACAGAAAAACTTCTGCTTTCTCAGGCTGGAAATCTCAGGGGACGGATGAGCACCGCACCCAGGATGCCCCAGGCTTTTGTTGTCTATGTTAGTAAAATTCATTCAAACAGCTTCATTTCTGCTGCACAACCTGATCAGAATGAGATTGATGTTCAGTAAACTGAAAGGAGCTCACTGGGGTCTGGTTCCTCGGTGCTTGGCACTTGGCTGAAAGGTAGGCAACCAAAAGGCACCAATTATACCATTCATTCATCGTCTAGTGTATGGTGTCCCTACCCATGGCAGGGGGGTTGGAACTGGATGATCTTAAGGTCCTTTCCAACCCGAACCATTCTATGACCCTACGATTAACAAAGGCAAAGGCTGGCAAACAGGACATGCTGGAGGATTAGCCACAATGGTGCTTTCTAACTAATTACAGAAAGTACAGGCCTAACCTAGCACCCACTGACAGCAAGACTGCGCAGAGGAACGCAACCACACGGCACGGGCTGCACACAAAGGATGGAGTGAGTGCACGTGGGACAGGCGGGTGGGAAAAGAGCACCTTGGTCAGGCAGTAAAACGAGAGCAACCAGTTTGTGGTTGGCACGGCACGAGGAGCACGTGCAGACATCCTGTCTCCTCTCCTATGGCCTTCCAGGCCTGTGTCCTTCTGCTCTGGGGCCACGAGGAACACCAGGACCTGCAGTGGGGAACAGTGTTGGTAACACCCCTCCTTTGGGTTCTTGACCCAGCACAAACCCTTGGAGGGGTGACGGGATGCCCGTGCAGGCAGGGAGGGAGCACAGCACCTCTCCACAAGCACCCACAGAAACACCCTCAGCGTAGGGGTGAGCCCAAGGACATACCCTGCTGTGCTTGAACCAACTCAAGCAATAGGAACAACTTGTCCCTTAATATTTGTAACATAAGAAACCGTTTCCTATAAGAGCCTATTCTTCTGTTTCCCTCCTCCTCTCCCTCATTTGCAGACACAAACTATAATCCAAGGGTACACTCAAAAGTTTGCAGTGCAGCAATCACAGACTGCTGAGATTCTCTTACGCCTGCAACGGATTCCAGTAAGGAAAAGAAATCAACAGTGAAACCAAAGTATAGCAATTAATGTCTGGATGCTCTGCATTAGCTCTCTACAGCAGGCCAGGCAGAACCATGGTGATGCCACGAGCAAAGAAGGCGTTGCTAGCACAGAACACTCGCCACCAGCCGGTGCCTGAGCAGAGGGTGAGGCTGCTGCATATGTGTGTCAAAAGGCAGTAATAAGAGGTGTAGAAATCCACAGAAATACTGAATTGCTACACGCAGCATGAAGATTACACACTATTATGCGACAGAACGTTACAGCAGCAAAGCGGTTTTGAGGAACTGGCTCAGCACCAGGTTGTTAGCAAGAGATAAAATGGCTTTTCAGAGCTTTGCACAAAGATGGAGAGAGAAGGGGAAGGGCCTCCAAAGGAATGCTCTGAGCAGTGCGTGGGAAGAGGCTCTTCCACCACCAGTATGAGGTGTGAGGAGGCAGAAGGGAGGTCAGCATCAGCGAGGAGGGAGATGCACTGCGCGGGGATCGACGTGCCTCCAATTGCCTTCAAAACAGAGACTGAGCACAGGCTGATAGTCCATTTTATTGAGTTCTAAGGCAGTGAAACTGAAAACGCATCTATTTTCTGGATTCTTACCCACCCTTGTACAGACAGCCACTTTTATCTGCCTTCATTCCATGCTGATGCTCATTCGGCACTCGGTCTCTCTCGCTGTTTTCCTAGACAAGCTGTTCAGCCACTCAGGAATCAATGCAGTGATCTCAGCTGCAACACTCTGTGTAGGAGAGCACAAGTTTGCAGGCTGAACATCATCACTCGGAGAGGTCCTCAGCCCCACTCCTCCGCCTGGGGAAAGGCATTTGCCTGGGATTTCTTTTTATTCCCTGTAGAAGAGAGAACAATAATCATGTTGAGTGCTTAAGCAGAAGTAATTGATACGGCAGCAGACACAGCTTCTCTCTTTTTAACAGTGAAGCTCTCTTCTCCAGATGTACATGAATAGATGCGGGGATGTTGTTAATCATCTATGTAGATAGACGTATGTACATTGTAGATAAAAAATAGGTAATAAATATAGAGGTAAATATAGGTAATAGAATCACACCTCCTGCAGAACACAGTAATAAGGGACAGGACAAGAGGAAACGGCCTCAAGCTGCACCAGGGGAGGCTTAGATGGAGCTGAGGAACAATTCCTTCCCCAGAGGGTGCTCCAGCACTGGAACAGGCTGCCCAGGGCAGGGCTGGAGTCACTGTCCATGGGGGTATTTAAACGACGTGTAGGCGAGGCCCTCAGTGCCACGGGTTAGTGGTGGCCTCGGCAGTGCTGGACTGGATGAGCTTAAAGGTCTTGCCCAACCAGGCTGATTCTATGATTGTGAAGAGGCTTCTCAGGGAACGGACACCTGCCTTTGCAGAATGATTTCTACCCAAACCTCATTCGCTACCACTTACTCGCTGTTGAAACGAACACACAATCGCTTTAGGAAGCCGCCAGAGGAGTGAATCAATGCAGCGTCTGCCGCTGCCCGCGGAGGCTCCGAGCGCGGACTTACGGGTGCCCTGACCGACGCTCGGCTCCCTGAGGGAGGAGGCATCAGCGCGGCGGGGCCGGGTCAGGCGGGTGCGCTCCCTGCTCCCCGGAGCCGCGGGGCAGGTGCCTGCTCCGGCCGCGTCCCTCCCCGCAGCACCGCCCCGCGGGTGGAGACCGGCGCCGGTGCCGCTCCGCTCCCTCGGGGAGGCGGCGGCGCGGGGCGGAGCGGTCCGGTCCGATCCCATCCCATCCCATCATCACCTCACCTCCGCGGGGGACGCGCTCGCTGCCGCCGCAGGTGCCTCCTGCTGTGGATCGCGGCCAGCCCCGAGGCCTCAGGGCTCAGCTCCGGGGCTGGACGGCGGCGACTCCATCACCACCACCTGTAGCGGCGGGATGGAGGAGCCGGACCTCAGCGCCGCGGCCGTGCTGGGCTTCCTGCGGGAGCGCGGCGGGCGGGTGCGCAACACCGAGCTGGTGAGCGCCTTCCGGCCGCTGCTGGAGGCCGGCGGGGACGCGGCGGCGCGGCGGGAGCGGTTCAAGGCGGCGGTGAACGCCGTGGCCGTGGTGAAGGAGCGCGACGGCGCCAAGTTCGTGGTCCTGCGGCGGGAGCTGCGCCGGGACCCTCCAGCGGGAGCCGCGCTGGCGCCGGGGGGCGATGGCGGCGGCCCCGAGCCCGTCCCCGGGGGGCGGCTCTCGCCGGCGCCCCCCGAGGAGCTGCCGGGGCCGCGGGCAGTGTCCGAGCTGCGGGGTCTGTTCCAGGGCGGCGGGGGCGCGGTGCCGCTGCCCGGCGGCGCGGCGGGGGCCCGGCGGGAGCCGCTGCCCAAGCCCTGCATGCTGCCGGTGCGCTGCGTGCCGGCCCCCGCCGCCGCGCCGGGGCTGCCGGAGGCGCTGGGGTCCCCTCTGTCACCCCCGGAGGTGGAGGCCGGGTCCCGCTCGCCCTACCTGCGGCGGGCGCCCAAGAGCCACCGGGCCAGCGAGGAGACGTCGGCGGTGCCCCTGGAGCAGGCCGAGCACCAGTGGCTGGTGATGGCTGCGGACGGGCAGTGGACGCAGCAGCTCCACGGGCTGCTGCTGGGCGACGCCAGCTTGGCGGACAGGAGGGACTTCATCTCGGGCTTCACCGCCCTGCACTGGGCCGCCAAGAGCGGCAACTGCGACATGGTGACAAACATCATCAGAGCGGCCGAGAAGGGGGGGACCCGCGTCAACGTGGATGCGAGGTCGCACGGTGGCTACACAGCCCTTCACCTGGCTGCCATCCACGGCCAGGAGAAGATCATCACCATGCTGGTGTACAGCTACCACGCCAAGACCGACCTGCGGGACTACAGCGGGAAGAAGCCGCATCAGTACTTAAAGGAAGGGGCGTCCTCTGTGGTCAGGCGCTTGCTGGGGGATCCCAGCCTTCCCCACAGCACGGAGCCCTCCGCGCCCATCAAGAAGAGCACAAAGCTTGCAGCTTCCATCTTGAGCTCCACGAGCACTTTCCTGGGGGTGATATCCGACGACATGGCTTTCTACGATCTCACCAAAGGTTTAAGGAAGCCTTCGTCTTTAAACAAGCTCCTGGCTGCCACTACGGGCCCAAGGAGGAAGCCAAAGACCAGAGGGGGCTTCCCTTCATATTCCTCCCTCTCCGAGGTAATGGAGGAGGAGGAAGAGGAGGTCGTTGTGAAGCGCAGACCTGTTTCTGAGCTGTTCTTTGGCCACTAGCCGCTGCCTTCTTGGGATCCAAATTGTTTAATAATGCGACCGGGGCCTCGATTTCTTCTCTCCTGTCTTTTTGGATGTTGGACTATGGCAGTGACAGGGGCCCAGAGGCCACTGGCTGAAACCTAACTCACAGCCACCCATGGAGAGGGAGCTACCCCGGGAGCACTGCAGATGCTGTGTGTGCCGTCCTGCTGATGTGTTGGTGGAGACTGCCAACTTTATACTTAATGGTTGAAAACCTAAACCTCTGTGTGTGTAGACAGGTTAAAATGCTTAAGGTACAGCCTTCCTGATCTGTGCTCCTTGGCTGGAGAGCAAAAGTAAGGTAAAGGATTGCTTATTTTACACTGTGAACAGCAAGCTGGTAGCTGGCTACTTGAATGTGGCTTGTTACACAGGCTTCAATTCTTAGAGGAAAGATGCATAGTTTTCTATGATGTTTCTGACTATTTTGGTAACAGAAGAGGAATATTTCTATTTAGAAACAAATTGTGTACTTTTTCAAAGCAAAGTTTCTCACTATCACAAATGCTAACATAACAATCGCAGTTATTGCCTAAGGTGGTTTAGTACGTGAACTACTTTACAAAACTTAAAACCCCACCATCAGCACCATGACCTGTCTACCTCAGCCTGGAAGCAAGGTTAGCATTGTAATTGTGGCTTTTCCTCTTCCTGAAAGCCCTTCTGACCGGGTGGTACCAACCACATGTCTTTGATGATACTGTGAATGCTTAAACTTGACTGGAATTCAGTCACTTACTCTGAATAAAACCCTTGTTGATACTTGATAGTGAAAAACTGAACTGAAAAACTGGGAATTGGATCCTGCAGTTTCCGAGTAGCCAAGTGGAAACAAAGGCTCCTATGTCTGATTCTTATTTAAAGCTTGGCCTTTGATTTTGACCTACTTACAATAAATGTTTATAAAGTTTGGGCTTTATGCTACGTTAGGTGTTTCATGATGCAATGTCTGCATGACCTCTTAAAGCAGAATTTGGCTCAGCAGCATGAATCATGGACCTAAAACTAACTCATATTAGAAACAGAATTGTTCCATCTATAGAGTTCCATGTAGGTCCCCAAAGCATGCTAACTGCAGGTTAATGCACTGCAGTGAGATGGTTATTCTTTTAATTGCTGTTTGCTTAAAGGTAATACAAAGGGGCAGAGCTAAGAACAGAATCTGCCCAGCTCCTGGGGCCAGCCTGCCAAACCATCACCTAACCATGTAACTGAAACCCCTGTGTGTTTCAGAGGTGATGAAGGGGATGGTGGTACTGCGCTTGCTTTGCTTTTCAGCCCCATCAGGTGCTCCAGTCCCCACACTGAAACACTTGGTTGCATGCTTTGCCTTTCTTTCCAAGCCAGTGACTTCAGGAATGTTTGTTTTTTCAGCCTTGAATTAAGCCTCCTACTTCTAATTGGCTGTAATTGGCTTCTCCTGAATGCTCCTACAGCAGGGAATGCTGTAGGACAGTGCTGAGGGGAGCACTGCCCTCTTTTACTTTACTGTGATCTCCCTGAAGTTGGTGACATTGGAGTGGCTGGGAGCCTACCCGTGACTGCAGAGGGGCTGCTCCACCTGCTCCCGTAGGAGCCTGGGTTCCACTGCACTGCTCTGCTTCCGTGGTGAACTGCTTAAGCTGCCAAGGGAATGCCGGTGCTCCAGCCCCTCCTGACTTCTATACCTGGAGTAGGGTTTAAAGAGAAATAAAATCCTATTTGCTGCATAGCTGTCGCTGTGACCAGTGCCCAGTGTGCTCATTTGGAACCTGGATTTGTGCTGCATGGGGTCAGCTCACAGGCTTCCAGAGGAAAAAAAGGCTGGCATTAAACCCCTTTTCCCCCTGTGTTTTCTGGAACCACAGCAGTGTGTGTGTGTGTTCACATTGTGTTTCTGCATGACTGGAAACACTCCCCGCTTTGACTCAGCCTCATGGGGAAGTCTGCCCATTGGTTGTGGCTCTGAGCTTGGTACCTCTTCAAATAGCTGAGATTTCAGTGCTAATTCAGAGCGAAGCCTACTTGCGTCAGAGGTGAGGTTCAAGGATGGAGGCTTTCCTGGTTAAAAAGCAACCAACCAACCTGTAAAGCGTGGCTGTGACTTCACCATAAGGAAATGAGGAGGAAGGCTGTGGTGCTCCTGTATTGTTGTGTCAAAGGAAAAGCAAGAAATCACAGCCAAGATAACACTTCATTGCAACAGGTAGCATCAGGGAAAACTGCTACTCCTTCCTGGGAGGCACGGAAGAGATAAGGTGCTGTGATAGAGAGATCCAGCAACACCAGCCCTGTCCTGCAGCATTCCCAGGCAGTGCTCAGGGGCCTGGCAGGAAGGTTGCAACACCGAGGTGTGGAGCTGGCAAGGTCGGTGCTGCAATGGGGTGCACCCAGCTCTGCCAACACGCTTGTGCGGTGACTCAGCTCCTGCCTCCTCCTTGTTGAGCAGACCGAGGATAAGGGAGTGCTTAGGCAGGCGGTGATGAGTGTACCCCGTGCTGTACAACCTCAGGGGCAAACACGTACTGAGAGGTACGGAGAACAGGGCTGCAGTGTCAGGAAGTACACATTACCTTTGGTTAGAGGTTGAACCGGTCCCTCAGCTTGCGGGGTTTGGGTTCCTTTGTTGCATTTGGGCTCCAGAGGGGCACCAAAGGATGATTATGGGAGCCTTTTGCTGGCAGAGACCAAGGCGGCCACTGGTTTAATGGTGGGTCCTCATTAAGTTCACTGCTTCAAGCCCAGATCTGGCTGGACACGGGATGACTTTCATGTACAGAATGAGCTGTGCTTTCAACAGCACCAGAGCTGACAACCGCAGCTCCCAGCCACGCTGGCCCGGGGCAGGGGCTGTGCCACAGTGAGTGCCATGGCTGGGCAAGCAGCCTTCTGAACCTCTGGCACAGGCCAGAGCTGGAACCTGCCTCCTGTGTCATCACAGCTGCTTGCAGGAAAGGGAAAAGCCCAAATCCTCCATGCCTGCCCTGTGGACATGGCTTGTGTGGTGGGGGAAGGCTGGGAGCTGCAGATGGAAGCTACAGATAAGGCACAGGCCAGGACTCAGGAGTTTGGAGTTGTATTTTCAGGCCAAAGGAGAATGGCTTTAACCTGCCAGAGGGGAGACTGAGCTGAGCTCTTAGGCAGAAGCTCTTCCCTGTGAGGGTGCTGAGGCGCTGGCACAGGGTGCCCAGAGAAGCTGTGGCTGCCCCATCCCTGGCAGTGTTCAAGGCCAGGTTGGACACAGGGGCTTGGAGCAAGCTGCTCTATGGAAGGGGTCCCTGCTCGTTGCAGGGGTTGGAGCTAGAGGAGCTTTAAGGTCCCTTCCAACCCAAACCATTCCATGATCCTACGGTATTACTTGGTTACTGCCTGCTTGCCACATCTCGGTTTTCCTGCTATAAAATCCAATCACTTTGGTCACTTCTTTAAAGCACACAGTATGGATATTCCGCATCAAAATCAAGATAGTGTTTTCAGACCTGGAGGCAGCACCAGCAGCACCTGCAAGCTGTGAATGCTGCACACTCAGGGGAGTGCCTACACAAACAAAACTGGCTGGGGCTGTAGCTCAGCAGCATCGGAGATGAGCAAAGCTGATGTTTGTCTGACCCTGGCTCAGGCCTTGCTAAAGATAACTCAGCTCATCCATTCTTCGGCACCCTTTGTTCTGAGGGATATCAGCTCGTAAACCTGCACAGAGGAGGGCTGCAAGCAAGCTTCAAGCCATGGTTCTACACAAAGGGATGGACTTTGTCCTGTCTGCTGTGCCTGCTTGGAGCAGCACAAGGTCGTGCAGTGATGGACAGGCTCAAACAGATGTCTTGGGTACCTCCATTCCCTTGTGAGTGCCACACAGAAACCCCTGGTCTGTGAAAGCCCCACTCCTGCCCTGCCATGGAGCCCTTTACAAGGTTCTGGCTTCATCACAAAACCAAGGTACAGCAGAAGAGTCACTGAACGACTCCAGCAGAGCCATGGGAGTTCCAGCCACCAGCTGAAGGTAGAGGAGGCGTTTCGAGAGTCTCCTAACTCCCCATTGCTTGTCCCTTCTGTTCCACACATTTCCACTGTGACCTACATTCCTTGGATGCATTTGCCTCCTGATTTGCATATTAATCTGAATAAAATGGCAACGTGGCAGCTTTTGAGTCATTTGGACTAATGTGGGACCCCCCAGATTCAGAGGTTGTTAACAGGGACTTGGCCGGCACACAGCACAGGCATCAACAGCGCGGTGGGTGGTGGTTGGAGGGGGAGAACAGGGGCACAGCAGGTCAACGCAGATCAAAAGCTCTGCACTGTAATGAGGAACATTCATTTCCTAACCCAGTTCCAAGGTTTAGTTCACTGATTTCTAGCAGAAAGCAAATAACTGCTCCCATCTCACCCCTACACCGTGTGTGCAACCCTGAACGAAGCATCGCCAGTGGCTGGGTACCTACCGGTCCTTTGGTGTGCGTTGCCAGGGAAGTCCCATCAGGAGACACTTCCTCACGGTGATGTGGCTGCCTGCAGCAAGAGTGTCTGTGCCAGATAACCTAGAGCAGGTCAAAAAAGGCATTTAGAGAGAGATAGCGTTCTGCCCCACTCATTCCACTGATCAACACCATTAGACCTGCAGGGATTTCTAGAACAGAGCTGCTGCACAAGCACACGGTGCAGCCCCATCGGAAGCAGCCAGGTCCTACTGGCTGCCCTGAAAAAGTGATAGATCCAAATGCACCACGAAGCATTTTGGGGTAAATCTGTCTCAACAAACCCTTCTGGTAGCAATGCAGGTCATACAGATGAGGGGAGAACTGTTTGTGCAGAACTCGCACTGTTCCTCAAGGGGCATGAAGTATAGCAGCAAAACAGATCCAGCCAATCCATCTACCCAGGCCAGGATGCACTGCAGCAGCTCTGCCACTTAACACCCCCTGAGCCAGCCCCAGCCTTGGTGACTGCTCTGAAACCACACAGGACACACGGAGCTGTACCCAACCAACCACTGCTTTTCAGCTCAATGATGAAAAAAAGCTCTGACCTTACATTGCAACAATGATGTAGCCTCTGAGCCCAGGCAAAACAGACCCCTACTGTTAATACTGGTGCAGCTTCAGTATCTCTTCTTCCTTTTCTGTGAAGGAAAAATGCTGGATATGCACAACAAAAGCAATGCTGACAGCTCTCAGCTTCCTTTTCCTAGGTAGGAGTTCTGCTGTGTTGCCTCAGGTACAGAGTTACACTGGTAAGGTGATAGAATGGTTTGGGTTGGAAGGGACCTTAAAGCTCCTCCAGCTCCAACCCCTGCCACGGGCAGGGACCCCTTCCACTACAGCAGGTTGCTCCAAGCCCCTGTGTCCAACCTGGCCTTGAGCACTGCCAGGGATGGGGCAGCCACAGCTTCTCTGGGCACGATGCACCGATAGGGTCACAATGACAAACCACCCGGGGACACAGACTTTCTCACCATGCTTTTGGGTTACATTTCCTCCCACCACTCCCCTGCAGTGCTTTCCCCCTTTGCAGCAAAGCACAACAGCTCTCCTCCAGGCTCAGGGCTGGACCAGCTTGCTCCTCCCTAAGTGGCCATCTGCCTACGTGCTCCACACTCACCTACAGACTTCTGCCCATCAGCAAGAATTGCTCAGGCTTCTCTTTGGGGAAGCTCTTGTCCATGTGCCATGGGCTGAAGGCCATTAGGAAGATCTCTGGCTGCCCCTGTGCATCCTATTCTCTAAATCAAGACTATCAGTTCAGCCCATATTTTCTCTCCATGGATTTATCTATGAGATGACTCAGCTCCAAGGCTCATGCGGTATTTTAGTCACTCTGATAACCTTTAATTCCTCTTCATTCAGCAGTGAAATTCATGTGCTGCTTCTTGAGCGCGTTTTGTGAAACCCAGAGGTTGCATGATTCCTAGAGCCTGATGCTTCTCCAGTGCCCACGTGGGCTCCCCAGGCACAGATCTGCTCTGCAGTGCTGCTCATAGTTTATTTTTAAGGCTTGATTCAGATGGTTGCCATGAATCCCCAGAGCAGAGAACATCCTCGCACTCATTACATGCAGCTCTCTCAGCCACCAGATAGAGCTTTGGCAAAGTACACTTACATTAACTCCTCCATGCCTTACTTAGCTCCACAAGAGAAGTCCCACAGGATAACGCCCCAGCGAACAAAACGAGACTGAGGTTTAACAAAAAGGGATTAAAACCCTTCAGTTTAGTGCCTGAGGCTGGAAGAGCAGCTCCGGATCCAGCAGCGACTCCCACACATTGCAGTGGGCGGTAAATGGTAAATGAGCTGCCATGTCCAAAATCCCCGCAATCCCTGCCAGGGCACTGCCAGACGTGATGCGCTGCCTGCTTCCCCTGACCCACACCGGTAACGCTCGCTCATCACCCTGGCTCAAGGCAATAAAAGGGGTCTTTGAATCCTGCAGTCAGGCCCACCAGCTTTTTCTTAGCAGAACAGAAGCTCCTGCAGCATCTTCCCCCACACTGCTGGTGCGTGGATGGCCACAGGAGTTAGAGACTGTTCCTGGAGTCCCAACAGCCTCCCACGGGTACCCCGCAGGGGAGATCCGGGCTCTTGCATTGTGCCTCTTTCACCTCCTCCTCCTCGCACTCCTCTGCGTTCTCCCGGGTGCAGCTGTAATTAATGCACACAGACAGCTCCTGCAGGTCCCTGATAGCAGTCCTCTCGTGGTGGTGGGGTCACATTACCTTCTACCTAGGGTGATAAGAAGGCATTAGGCTTGCAGGCTGCAACAGGAGGAAGCATTCCATTGCCTGAGGCTGGGCAGTGCCAGGGGGGTTTCCTGCCTGCTCTCCCAGAGGTCAGGTACCAGGAGCTCCCTCATTCCTTACATTCCCCCAGCCCACACACCTGACTTCCCTTAAGCAGTGCTCAGCAGGTCTCAGCACTGGTGAAATGCCAAAGCCTTGGAAGCCAACAGCTTTTCAGGGCCCGGGGCAGCAGTTGGGAAGCTGTGGCTGCCCCATCCCTGGCAGTGCTCAAGGCCAGGTTGGACACAGGGGCTTGGAGCAAGCTGCTCCAGTGGAAGGTGTCCCTGCCCGTGGCAGGGGTTGGAGCTGGAGGAGCTTTAAGGCCCCTTCAACACAAACCATGCCATGATTCTCCCCCGATCAGAAAGCAGACTCAAGCCCACCTCTAAGAGCAGCATCTCTTCCTCATTCTCCTGTACATAACAGCTGCAACCCAAGAGCCTTTCACCAGTCCCAGAGGTACCCAGGGCTGCTCCTCACCTCTGGCATCAGATTATGGTTTAATCTGATTTAATTAAGATTTAATCTGAGTAATCAGATTTAATTATGATTTAATCCAAGTAATGATTTCACTTGCATCTACACATCAGACTGTGATTTTAAAAGCCCACATCTCGGCATGTCTGTGTGCCAGGATGTGCTGCACAGGTCCAGTGGGAGATACCATCATTACCTTGGGCTTGGCCCTGGTAACACATTGATAGCAAATGATCAGGATCAAAATCAAGACCCACCTGACAATGCAGACCTGCTGGTGCTTTGGGAAGGGAGCTGCTGCTGTCAGCAAAGAGGTTTACTGACCCTTGGTGCACATCGTAATAGCACGGTTGATAGCAAGTCCTCGCAGCTTCACTCAGGGTACTCTCTTGTTTCTCTTGAAATGAGAGCAGGGCTCTAGACACAAGTCCTTCTGCATAAACATACAGACCTAGAACCATGCTTCCTTGTTTGATTGTGGGCAGCACCTGATGAGCCTCTCCTTTGTTCCTCCAGTATGAAGACAAATAGAGAGTCACTGACAACCTGGGAGCCTGGCAAGCAGTTTGTGCTTTATTGCACTGGCATGGAACCCCCAGGCCATGTCTGGATGTGCTCATGGACAGATGCAGCACACTGCGCTCTCTCTGGTGCCCTCCTCCAGCAGGTAGAGCATTGGCAAGTTATCCTTCAACACCGCTTGTGCAGAACACATACAGGGCTCTCTTTTTTGTACGTTGTCATTTCTTACCCAGTCCATTCCTGTTGCCCAATGGGTAAGCTCAGATAAAGAACATGATCTGAGGTAAAATGAACACAAGCCATCCGTTTAAACTTACATCAATTCCCTATTCCGGGTGTTTATTGAAAGCTCTCCCAAAGGAGAAGGTGCCTCAGGAACAGGACAGCTTCTCTCAGTGGTCATCCCATGCCACTGGCAAAACATGTCTTGGTAAAGCCTAGCATCATGGAACAATGAACATCTCTTCTGTCTGTGGAAGAAACCTGAGTTCCATTAGTAGCTGCTGCCTTATTCATGGTCTCGGTATGTAGCTCAGACACAATAACCCCCTCACTGAATACTTAGAAACAAACAAGAAACCACACTCCGATTTTAAATGCAGCAACATCACTGGTTTGACTCAACACACAACATGGGTTTAAAAGACTTTTGCCAAGGGATTTATATAAAGCCTCACTGAAACAGAATAATCTCCTCCACCCGTCCCACCTACCTCACAGCAGCAGCTTTCCCACGTTCAGCACTTCTTGTTCATGCTGACGATGGAAAACTACCTAAACCCAAACCCTGAAGGTGCTGCTTGAAAGACAAACACTTTGAAAGCGTAACCAGGACTTGGCAAATGGCTGTGCAGGACCAAGGTCAGAGTTTATCACTCCCCAAAGTCCTCATTTAAGCTGGCTTCAACACCGAGCAGCTCTTTTTGATGCCCATGAGGACCATTCCGAAGACTGAACAGCCTACCAGGGTTACACAGAGCCGGGAAAGACTCACGGATGGCAGCTGCCAAGAAAGGAAATCATTATTTTCTTCCATTACAGTGTATTTTCACTATGTCATAGATATAAACAGTACAAATGAGTGCAGGAGTTTCGCTGAAATGGTCCATAACATTCCCTATGGCTTCGTGCCTTCCCCAGTCCAAATCTTTACACCCACAGCATTTTTCATTTTAAACACTCAACCCACCCACAGCAGGAAAATATTTGTACCGTTCTTTTATTGAGATTATGTCAATCTGGAAGCAGATGGACAGACAACAAGAAGGGGAAATACACGCCAAGTGAATAGGAGCAAACATCCTATCAGTCATTTCCAATGTGATGTGCTGTACGCTGCTGGCAGTTGGCCTGGCCAAGGGGAAGGCACATCCAGTGCGCGCCCAGAGCATCCCTGCCGCATCTAAGCACTTGTCAACACCACGGCACTACCAGGATTGCAAGAATCCACCAAACCCAGCCTGTGCAATTCCAGGGATAGGTCCCAAATCTGGGTGCTGCAGCGGGATGGGCTGCTGGTGGGTGCTACAGTCGGATGCTTCTCTCAAGACTTTCTAATTGCTCTTCAAAAAACTTAATCTGCTCTTCAAGGTCCTTCTGCTCAATGAGCAAAGAGGTCTTGTCCTGAACAAAGCACCGGTAGTCCTGGAGCTGCTGGGCACTCAGGTACTTGGCAAGGATGCCAGAGACCACCCTCTCCCTGCGATCCAGGTTCTCCTTCAGGTCTTTTGCATCTTCCCGCTGTCTAGACAAGAGCTTGTGCCGTTCGTGGAGCGATTGCTGATGGAATGAAAGAACAAAGCAGCACACTATGAAAACTCATCATTCCTGGCAGACTCTACATCTTCATTTGGAAGCCACAGTCAATTTAGTTTAATTACTTCCTCTTGTGGGCTTTTGTGTTCCACATGAGCTTTTGCTCGATAGAATTACTCATTCTTGTGGCTTGTAAGGTAAAGACACCCAGTGAAGCCCATCAGGGCTCACTTCCTCCATGCTGCCCTCAGGAGTAAAAAATCAATACATTTAACATGCTGGGGATTTTAAAGTGTCCCGGATCCATCTTCATTCAATTAGAAGCTCTTTAAGACACATACCTTTGTATTTCGTGTGTGGCCACAGTACTCATGTCACATCAAAAAGACACCTTCTATTAAAACTTCTATTAAAAGGTACCCGTTGCAGATGGTAACTGTTCAAAGGCTTCTTTTTAACAAACCCACCAGAATCAAGCCTTGCCTGTTCTACAGGATTTAAACATGTTCACATGTCAGCTAACTCTCTTCCAGCTGTGATGATGCTCACAGGGAGAGCACCGCTGGGTGATGTCCAGTCCCAGGACAGTGTCCAGCACAGAGCAGTGCTCACCAGCAGCACCCTCAAGACAGAGTCAAAGGTCCAGACTGCTGGTTGTGCTGCCACTGGGGCAACGGCAGCGACTGGGAGGTGGTCGTGAAGACACTGGCACATAACCAAGTCTTTATGATGTTACTCAAATGCTTGGATATTTTAACACATTTACGATGAAGAGCATAAACGTAACACTAGAGAAGCGCCCACCACAAAGCCAAAGTCAGGGTGGAATACAGCTCAAAGTTATTCCTGTTAATGTGAGTGCCATTCTGGAGTGGGCAGATCCTGATCTCCATGCCACACTGCATGGCAGGACCCTTTTAGTGCTGTTCTGCATGACAACTACGATAAACCTCTTGGCAGCCCAGCTCCAGGAAATCCCAGTTTTTCCAACTCTGTGCTTTTTGAGTTTCCATATGAGAGAGAACAGCAGGAACTGTACGGATAACATGTCTAAAAGCAATGAGAGCAGCAGGACAGCATCATTCCTGGGATAAACTTGGCTCATCTTCTCTAGTAAAAAGGAGACTTTTCAGACTTGAAAGGATTTCCTGGTGACATGAGGCAATTCCTAATTTTCCAGCTAAACTGGCTAGTTGAGTTAAACTGCAGGGAATTTTATCTCAGGTTACCACCACATCTTCCTGCTCCCTACAAGCCCATTAAGTGAAGCAGAAATTCAAAGGCAGCAATTACCACATTGAAACAACAACCCCCTGCAGCCCCGGCTTGGAGCTACCCCCAGGGTTCAAAGGCCACCCCCAGCACAGACCATCTCCTTGTGTGGCACTAACGCTGTCAGGACAGCGGCTGGTGTCATGTATAATTCACTTTCATGTATAATTTAATCCCATAACAGCAGCTGGGATTCACGTGTAACTTACAACTCCTGTTTAGAGCTATAAGACAATGAGGCAGGATCAGCCCCACCTGGGAAGGAGCGACCCAAACAAATACCCCCCCTCGCTCACTCGTCACTCACCTTCTCCTCAGCATCCGTGTTGCCATCGATCCTCCTCATGGCATTCTGGACTCGGGCCAGGCGGCTGGACAGGCAGAGCAGGAGGCTCACCACCTTCTCCAGGTCGCCGATGAACATCAGGTAGCGCTCAAACTCATTGTGCCTGCAGACATCCTGCACCAGCGCCTCCAGCTCTGCGCCTCGCACGGCGCACGCCCGCGCTTCGGAGAGGACGAGCTCCCTTTCCCCGTACAGGGTCTGCAGCTTGGACTGGAGCCTGGCCACGAGTTCCAGCTGCAAAGGGAGAGAGGTAATCCTAGAAAGCTGTTATTGCCAAAGAGGATCCCGAGCATTTCGAGAGGGTGGATTTTCCTCCATCGTCTTCAGCAGATTTTTGACTTTTAAAATGATTCTAAGCTCGAGGAAAGGAGGAAAAAAAAAAGTATTTTTCTAAGCTGTACTTAATTGTCAAACTCTGAAAAGCAAATCACTGGTAATCATCTTAACTGGTGATATAATCCCTAGCTCAGAGAGCGTCCCATCAGTCACAAGTCAACTGCAATAAGGATTACAACATGGTTACACAGGGTTATGCTCCAAGACATGAGCATCAAGTCACAGCTCCATTACCCAAGCTTTACAAGGACTGGATTTCATTTATAATACACACACAAAGTCAGTTCCTGGGGTGATTCAAGCAAGCTGCAGTGCCTGGGTAGTGAAGCAAGAGGCTGTTGGATAGGGAAATATCAATATGGAAAAAGGCCCCGAGACCACAGCAAAGAACCCTATCAGCTACTTTGGAAGTCATCTGAAGCCACCGTGAGCAGGAGCAGCAATTAGACAGTGGGTGATGAGGAGTATCACCACGTGCACAGCAGGAGGTGTTTCAGGAAGGCAGATTGTCACTACCTGAGATGGAGCATGGCCAGGTTTCCACAACGGATAAAACCCAGCTCATTCTTTGAAGGTACAGATTGCCCTTCCAAGCTGCCATAGTGCTATCTCAGTCCATACATGCTTTATGAAGTAAGAACCGCCAGTTCTCTCAGAGAGAAAAATATTTCTTATTCAGGCTGCCAGTTGCAATGAATTTTGAAGGTTCTGAGGCCAGATTTGAGTGTTAAATTGAGATTCAGCTGCTGCTCAGGAGCTGGCCTTGCGAGGAAAGGTATAACCCACCCTACGTGCTTGTGCCAGGTACAACCCATCCCTGGTGACCTGCTCAGAAGTATGTGGGGGAGAGATCTGAATCTTGGATACCACCATTTATGATCAATATGCCAATTTGCCAGGACTCCATTTACTGGCAAAAATGGATTCAAAGGTATCTGTGAAACATTATTGTTGGGATAAAAGCCATGAATACAAATGCCTCCAGTGAAACACATGACATTAATAACAACTTATTTGTCATGGTGAATAAACAGGGTTCCTCTGATGGTCATGTACATACTTTCTTAGCCGTGATGTCATCCAGGTCATTTGTGCTGCCTCTGCTCCTGTTCAGGACTTGGCTTCCCTCAGAGGTAGGATCTTCACACTTCTGCTTGGCGCCGTGTTCAGGTTCAGGACATTCTGCTGGTGCATCCCTGCCATTGGAACAGAAAATGAACACCCATGGCAAGCACTTAGGAGTTTAACTCTCAAACGCTGTTTCATGGTTTAATCCATCCTGACTTCAGAATCAATCTTTCTAAGTTCTGAAAACATCTAAAGCAAAAGATTTGCTGTCTGGCTTTGTCACAGTCCCATGTAATAAGGTATCATTGAACCACATTTCTTGTCATACACCCATAGCCTCAGATGTTTCTTGATCCCTAAATCATTTGCTAATGAAGCCAAAATAAAGCAATATGCTCAGGTCACCTTACTAGCAGTACATGTGATATTCATACAGTAAATTAGCTTAAAATACTAGATCATTTGTCTACTCACTCATTCTCCTGCACGTGCTGTAAATCTCCCTTTTTCCTGTGTGATTTATCCAGCACGGAAATGTTAACAGGAAACAGACCCTCCATCAGGTCTAAAGCAGTTCTTCTATCAGGGTGAGGCATGAGAATATCCACCAGAGAGCTGTCTTTGGCAATGATCTCCATAGCAAGTTCTTCATATCGCTGGTCTTCAGGAGACTGCAGCCTCCTTTTTGCCTCTCCCTTGAGGTGAGCATCACTCTGGCTGTTGTACGTGGATGTCTCCTTTGCAATTAAACCTTTAGCTGTATTCCTGTCCCCATGGTGGGGCTGAGCTAACACTGTGTGGCAGCAAGTTACTTGCTCTGGAGAAGCTGCAGGCTGCTGCTCTGGACACTTTGCTAAAGCATTGCTGCTTAGAGACTCAGTTCTGCATTCCTCCTCTGCTTGAGCATCTCCCTTGCTTCTGCTCCTTGGTATGGGAATAGGGGCCTCAGGAGTCAGGGCCTTGGTGCCCTGACAACACGCACTTCCACTTATGTCATTGTCTTTACGTTCACAATTCTCACGTCCATCTTTCTCAGGATCATGGAATCTAGAAGAAGGAAGACACTTCCTTTTGAGACACTTCCTCTACCACAGATATTTTGCAGCCCGTTTAAGCAGCTACAGGGTAACTGCCATTATCCTTCCAGCTTCCTCTTGAATTCAGATTCCAGATCACCTATTCATTTTTCTTGCCAAAAATGCAAGCACCAGCCTACATTGTTTGAATCCCATTTTCTAATCATGGCCAACATATATGTTTTCTGAAATAAACCCACGGTAAAAAGCGCCAGCTCTGTCCCAAAGAGGAGAATCTAAATTACTGACTAATGAAACCAATTCTGGATTTCTTTTTTAATCTACTTAGTACGTACTACAGAGCTATGATCAGATGGGTTTTGATGTTACTGTTCTGTCCAGAACTTCAGTTACATCCATGCTGACCCGCTCGGCCTCTTGGCTAAACTGGGAAATTGATGATAAACCTCAAAATCTCACTGGAAATCCAACTGTTTTCCCAAGATAATCAAGCCTCCAGAAACCATCGGCATCTTGCTGAATGACTGAAACAGTGGAAATCCTATCACTACCCAAGCGTCAGCATCACTGCCTCGTTGAGACAGAGCTCGGATGTTTTTGTTTCCTGATGCTCGAAGCAGCAAGACAAACATGAAGAGTTAACACACACACACACACACACACACGTCAGCTGTGTGCAAACAGCACAGTATTTTTTCCCTTTGAACCCCCCCTCCAAGCCCCTGTCACACACGGCTGTGACCCACACGCTTCCCACTGTCACACATGGCTCTGACCCCACATTTCCCACTGTCACACACAGCTCTGATCCCACCTTTCCCACTGTCACACACGGCTCTGATCACACCTTTCCCACTGTCACACACGGCTCTGATCACACCTTTCCCACTGTCACACACAGCTCTGATCCACGTTTCCCACTGTCACACACGGCTCCGATCACACCTTTCCCACTGTCACACACGGCTCCGATCACACCTTTCCCACTGTCACACACGGCTCTGACCCCACGTTTCCCACTGTCACACACGGCTCTGATCCCACCTTTCCCACTGTCACACACAGCTCTGATCCCACCTTTCCCACTTCCCACGGCTCTGTTTCCCACTGTCACACACGGCTCTGATCCCACCTTTCCCACTGTCACACACGGCTGTGACCCCACGTTTCCCACTGTCACACCCGGCTCTGACCCCACGTTTCCCAGCCTGGCACACCGTGCTGTTGCAGATGCTGTGCCTGCCAGAGCTCGGATGAGGGAGCTGCGATCTCAGGCATGTGCAGGCGAGCGGCTGCCGCACGGAGCCGCAGCTCAGGTACTCGCTGCCTGCTCCACCTCGCTCCGCACAGCGGAAATGATTCCAAAGACTGTCCCCCAGTGAAACAAGCAGCGCAGCAGACGAGTATTCCCCTTTGGACCACGCAGGGTCCCAAGACGGCCGCAGACAACCACAGCTGCTGCTGCAGTTCCTGTGTCTTGGACATGGGCGCTACCCAGGCAGAGTCTTCACAGCCTTACCTGGGGGTGCCAAGAGAGCTCTGGCAGCGCCGAGAAGCTGTCACTTGTCCATGAGTGTCCTGGAAGCAAAAACAGCACACTGGGACCACGAGCATCTTCACACTGGGCAGCTGTTCCAGTTCACCCCCATGTCTGTCATCCCCAGGACAAAAGCCGACACTGGATCTCTGAGTAGGTTCACCAAGGTTTCGTGCTTGTTGGTATGGGGCTTTTGGGGGTTTTGTTGTGTCTATCTGGTTTTATTAATGAAATTCCTATTATGCTCTCCCCATGTAGCATCCTCCTTTTCTACCTAGAAAACCGAAGAACATCTGACAACTAAATACATGCTCTACTCCCATAACAATTCAGAAAGCAGGTAAGCACTGGGGTTAGTCAGCCTCTTCAGCTGGCTAATTTGAGTAGTACATTAGATCATTTCCTGACCCTTTATCTTCTTTACTCTCCTTGACAACAACACCGACAGCTACTGTCCTTCAAATTCAGGAGCTAAAACGGTTGGTCATTAATAAAAATCTCTATAAAAGCCATTCCTGGCACACTGTTCTAATGAAGTTGCTGTGGTCACAACAGTGACAGCCGAAACACAGCCAGCATCACCCTGCACACAGCACGTATGTGCGTCGAGTGCCAGACCCCATGCACACCTTGTCCCCTTCAAGGGACACGCGGTGCATGTCCCCTGCCCTCACCTCTGCACTTGTTCACGATGCTTTTCATGCGAGTAGTCCCACAGTTCCCTAAACCAGGTGGACGGTCCTAAGTTATGCCCAAACAATAATGCCCCTGTTAACATCTGTCTCACCTGTGTGGAAGGAGGAGTGGATTTTGGCCTCTCCTGAGCTCTCCCAGCTGGATCACCCTCCTGCAGGAGGCTCTCGGTCAATGCACATTTGCTGGGGTAATCCCTGCCTGCTTCACTGGGCGATGGGCTGAGCTTTGAGGTCTCTGTACCAGCAGAGCTGGGGCTGTACCTGCTGCTCGTACTCAGCGGGGGGACAGAAGCCAAATGAGGAACGACATGCGGTGATTTCTCTTCAGAGAGAACTTGGCAGAAAACCTCATCATCTTGCATTTTCCTGCTCCCGCTGGCATTGGAAGCCTTGCTAGGAGGCCATTTGGGATGCGACAGCCTCTTCTGCAGGGGTGGCTTATGCAGTGGGAGGTGCTGTGCACTACCTGGTGTCTGGTTAATCTTCCGTTCCATGTACTGGATAAGTGCAGTGTGCTGGATCTGCTTCAGCTCTGTCCTGGAGATACTTGAACTGGAAAGTGCCCTCCCTCTGCTCTCCAGAGTCTTCCTCCCTGCTGCTCCTGTACCTTGCTCAGCGATTTCATCCCTGACTTGACTCCACAACACTTCCTTATCTGCTAGCTGATCGAGTTTCTCAGGTTCAGAATAACACAGGTTCTTCTGCTCTTTGGTGACCCTTTTCCTTCCCCCCATTCGACCTGTTTGTGGCTTCTTAATTTCTTCATCTCTACTGAAACATTCCAAGGATTCTACATGAGAAGGGGAACAAGGAACAGCTTTGGCATCCTCACTTGAACCGGATAACGGGAAGGACCTGAGGTGTTCAATCGATGGCCTTTTAGAGGGTTTATGCCTCAGTCTAACTGGCAAGCTCATCTGCAAGTCTTTCCTTTTAAAGGAGGTTTCTCTCAGAACTTTCTTCTGAGCCACTTTAAGTTTCTCTCTGTAGTCATTCTTGAAACTCTCATCCATGAGAATGAGATCTTCAGTCTCAAGCAGGTCATCCCGGCACTGACGGTGGTGGTTGGTCCTTTGACTGCTTTCCCTCTGTAGCTCTAGACACCGTGCTGAGGAGCTGCTTGCTGGGGATTCCTTCAGTGAGGTCCTCAAGTCCTCTTTACACTGGGTGAGCTTGTTGTGGCTCAGGATATCGGTGGGTTTCCCCCCAGACAGATAGTAAAGCATGGGAGTTGTGTGCCTGGTTATTTGTTCCCCAGCAAGAGCATCCCGAGGCTGTCTCAGGAGCTGCTTTTGAAATCCAGGCTGGCATTTCTGAACAGGAGGCTCCTCTCGGTCCAGGTCAGGACTGCTGCTATTGACCCCTTTTTCTTTCTTGGCATCATGTGAAAGATGAGATGTGGGCTCTTCCTTTGGTCTGATCAAAGACATTTGGCCATTATTACCATGGCAGTGCCCATCTCCCTGATCCCACTCCTCACAGCGCAGAGGCTGCGCTTCAGCAGGACCATAACCACAGGACAGTGCTGACCTCTGCATTTTGGCTGGCTCATTCAGTAGCTCTCTGATATCACTTCCAAGTGTTCCTTCAGAGGCACAGCACTGATTTTTGCCTGTACAGCCATTCAGCTTCCTGGAAGCATCCTCCACATATTTTAAGTCACAACTGTCCTCAAACCCACCTTGATCCACATCTGAACGCAGCTTGGCATGGAGCGGGCACTGAGGGCAGGGTAAGCATCCTCTTCCTTGGCTGGGCTCTGTCACAGCTCTGAGAGCCGGCTGACGTACACTGCAGGGACACTGTTTGTCTTCTTGTGTATCATTAACAGTGTTAGGGTGGGTATGCGCTGGGTGACAGGACTTGGAACTCTTCTCTTCAGGATCGTCATAAGCATGAACTGAATTGTAAGCAGAAAGTATTTTGGGGATATTGGCCACAGAGTCAGTCTTTAAATATTCCTGAAAAATGACTGAAGAAGGTCTGCTGAAGATGTGTGGATTGCTTCTCCTCACAGGCTGTTGGGGTGGGCTCCACTCTCCATTTTCCTCCATCTTTAACCCCTGAATTTTTGATATATATAGCTCATTTGCAGAATCAGAGGAAAGGCCCTTGTTTTCCAGAGTCCTTTCCCTAACAGCCACTATATCTTGCTCTGTAACTTCATCCCTGTGCTGACCCCATGGTACGTCCCTATCCACCAGCTGACTGTCCTGCACGCAAGGAGCTGGCTGCACACTCCAGTCACCATGACTTCCAGAGCTGTGCCTTCCCCTTGAGTTTTCCAGGTGTCTGGTGACTTTATAGCTGTCGAGTCGCATGGGAGGAGAAGGTGGAGGTGCTGCTGGAGGAGGAGGTCCCTGATGTGAAGTCCCTCGGGTAGGAGCGCTTCCGGAGCGCTCGGTGAGACCGGTGCTGTGAGAGTTACGGCTGCTCGGGTCTGGTGCTCTGCAGAGATGCAGGCACCCGTGCTCAGAGTTTGCTGCACTGAGATTATAAATACCTCTTACATATTCTGAGTCCATGTAAGGTGCCTGCTCTGGAGGCCAACAGCAGTTTTGACCATAGCACGATGGGGTGGGATACTCTGGAGCATTTGATCCCCCTGAGAAAGAGCTGTAAGCAGAGTCCACTCTTCCAGGGAGCTGCAGGAGATGCTCTGCACTGCTGACCGACTTCACTGGTGAAAGGCCATGGCTGCTTTCATGAGAGGACAGAGGCTCTACCAGCTCTCCAATTCTGCCACGCTGCCTCTGAGTCCATCTTTCGATCCCATTCCCAGATGAAGTCATGTTGTAGCATTTCCAGAAGTCAAAGCCTGGTTAAATATCCACAACAGTTGTCAGAAAAGCACATTTTCCTCTGTATTCACACTCCAACAATACCTAGAGGATCCTAAAAAGAAAGAGAAACACGTGAAAACCTGAGTGGGAGGATTCTCATTGCACCTGGGGACATCAGAGAGCAGCACACACACGTGCTCCAGATGAGAGCCTGGAAATAGCATTTGGAGTAGCAGTTAAATTTCTGCCTTCAGTAATTATTAGGATCTTGGAATGATCATTTCTTCTATCACTAATGGAGCAACCAAGCCTTTAATGACAAGAGTTCTCCAGACCTTTATTAAGTCTAAAAGACTATACATACAATTGGAAGATGCCCTCTCATTACGATTGCCAAACATCAAGGGAGAGAATCAAAACACAGCTGGAACTGGATGAGCTTTAAGGTCCCTCCCAACCCAAACAAGGCTGTGATTCTGTGATCAAAAGAAAGCAAAGCCTTGAAACCCTTCAGTGACAAACCTGGTAACACGCTCCTGAGGAGACGGAACTGCATTCAAATCCAACAGGATAGCACGTGCCTGATTCCCCCAAAAAGGTTGATCTCACCAGACCTGAACCCATCATTCCCAACCCGAACCTCTGCAGCGGGGCCTCGAAGCTGGCAGAAAGAGAGGTTTGAGGGGTGATGGTGCTGTTTAATCAGAAAGCTCACATTCCTGCCTTGTTTCAAAGACAGTCCTGGTATGATTCCTGTTGAGCCAAAGGAAGAGATGGACAGGAGCCAAAGCGCACAAGTTAATCTATAAAGGGAAGTTGGCCTGGTGGGACCCAGCAAATAAATTAACTGATTTCTGGGAAAGGAAAACAGAAGGCATTTCTGCTGGGCTTTTTTGGACATTTCAGTGAGAATCTGACTCAAGGACACCTGCAGAAGCTCTTTAGAGATGATCTAAAAGGCAGCTGTGAAATTTCGCTGTCTATCCCTGAATAACAGGGTGGCAGAGGGACCGTGAAGCATCACCGGCCAATGACGACATCCCACATCCTCCTCATCAGGGTCTTTAGTGAAGAGTTTAAAGCAATAAAAACCTTGGTGAAGGTGAAAGGGAAACCTTGGGTTTTCTGAAGCTACAGAGACAGAAAAGCAGCAGAGAGAATGACTGCAGTGACACTAAATGCAGAATCAGGCTGTACCACAGTGGCTATCACACCGCTGTTACGTTACCTCAGTGAACAGCCTGGACCACCACAGCGAGTGGGAGCATCGTGTACTTGAGGGTGCTGGGAGCGCACAGGATCAAACCCCATGGGAGCCACGCTCCCCAGGAGGCAGATCCCTCCATCATTCTTATCTCCACTTTCTAAATCTGAATTTTCTCGCAGTGGAACCACTCCAGGCAGCCCTATTGCTCTGTTGCTATTAATAGACTGAGCCAAGTCTTCGTCTGGGATACGCTGGCACAGTTCCACTGAGTTACTGGAGATTTACAATGAGAATTTGGCTCTAACTTTTCACAGCTACGTATAGAACCTACATAACAGTTGTGGTTTGGTTTATGTGTGCCAATGAAAGCACTCTCTTGGTTTCCTACACCCCTGCTTCCCAACATCTCTTCCTTCTTTATGCCAAGCTATCTCCTTGTGATGCACAGGGAGGTCAGCAACTGCGCAGCTGTCCTCCAGAAGCAAATAAATGGTACTGAAGCACATCTTAGGGGAAACCTGATAGATTTCTTTGGGAGAAGATGCTTCCTAACCTCTGGCAGCAGGACTGTTGATCTCCATGTGTTTAAAGAGCTACGTGAGAACTTGGTCCTGTAAGAGGAAAACATTAATGTTCTGACCTGCTGAAGCCTCCAGCCCCTCACAGAGTGCTGTTACAAGAGCCGGCACCACCGCAGCCTCCCCGCTCCAGGGAAAGGTGGTTTGTATTGCACAACCCTGAATTCCTCGCAACCAACGCAGTGGGTCAAAGCCTCGAGTCTCTGGCAGATTAACTCTGCACAGAGAGAACTCGGTGCCTCCACGCTGCAGTTACAAGTTCCCTGTTTCTAAGGCCAAGCTTCCCTTACCAACACTGCCTATTTCTAGTCTATTTCTGTACAACTGCCACTTTTAAACAAGTGGGTCCATGGAACTAAAGGGGAAGCCCACAGCTATCCATGCGCATCACACTACAGCGTGCAACCGTTCCCCAAGCCATGAGCGTGGCCGGCATGGGAAGCGCAAAGCAAGCACCGTGACCAGCCTCCCCATTAGGTCCTGTACATGCTTGCGAGTGACCCGTCTGTTATCAGCGAGCAAACACCTGATGTAAATATTAGCCAGAATTCCTCGGATTCCAATCAGTTGCACAGCCCACAGTGCCCGACCCGCCTGCTTCACAGCCCCGCAGATGTAACTGCTACCAAAGCATCACCTCCGAGAGCCAGGCGAGCCTCGGGAAGCCTCGAGAGCCTGAAATCCTGGGAAAGCAAGTGCAGAGCCTATGGAATGGCATCACCTGCAGCGGGTCATCTGCTGACCATCAAGCTGTGCACACGCACAATGTAGAATTGTAGAATGGTTTGGGATGGAAAGGACCTTAAGATCATCCAGTTCCAACCCCTGCCATGGGCAGGGACACCTCACACTAAACCATCTCACCCAAGGCTCTGTCCAACCTGGCCTTGAACACTGCCAGGGATGGAGCATTCACAACCTCCCTGGGCAACCCATTCCAGTGCCTCAGCACCCTCACAGGAAAGAATTTCCTCCTTATATCCAATCTAAACTTCCCCTGTTTCAGTTTGAACCCGTTACCCCTTGTCCTGTCACTGCAGTCCCTAATGAAGAGTCCCTCCCCAGCATCCTTCTAGCCCCCTTCAGACACTGGAAGCTGCTATGAGGCCTCCACGCAGCCTTCTCTTCTCCAGGCTGAACAGCCCCAACTTTCTCAGCCTGTCTTCATACAGGAGGTGCTCCAGCCCCTGATCGTCCATATGGATGCATTCTCAGTGACTCCGAGACGTGAGATGTCTGGAAATAAGAGCTGCTCTTTTGACCAGACTATGAAATATCCAGAAATTCCAGACAAATGTCTGAAGTCTTTAAATTCCATCACTTTCACATGACTGAAATGCGAGGATACCACATGCAGGAAAGCGTGGCTGCTGGTCATCCTTATGCCCAGGGACTGAAAGCCTGTTTCTCTCTTTTTCCCTTTATTATTATTTTTTCTAGCCTATAATCAACCATTTTACCTCCTAGGGCTTCCAGCTTCAGGTTTCAAAGAGGCAGGCAAACATATCGGATGACATCCCCTTTAGATGACTGGAAAACACATTCTGCTGCTCTGCATTTTCCTCGCAAAGACTTCAGAGGACTCCAACCCCCAGATTTCCCATCTACTTCCAGCACTATCATGCAGTAGCCAACATCTAAACGCAAGGACAAGCTTTCAAGTTCGGCTTATACAGGCCCAGTAGGAAGCTTACCCTGCTACTGGGAGCCAGGGAAAGTTGCAGTATCAGACATCCTCAAAACAGAGCCTAAATGGGATTTAGATGAGGGTTAAGCCGTGCGTGCACCAAAGTAAATCTCAGCACAGTTTGAGGAATGTAAACTGTTCCAGTAAAAGCCACAGATACAGACGTGAGGGTCTCTGGAGCAATGCAAGTGTCTTGAGTAATTTAAAGGAGGATGAAAATAACCATAATGCATCTCAATATCCCCTTTTCCTAGTGGGGAAGGTGGCATGGGGACACGAATCTTCCCCAACTTCCTTACCCAGCTATGCCTTGTTGTCCACAGAAGGAGGAGATTCCTAGTGAGTGCAGGAGCTTTGCTTGAGCCACAGTGCCAGTACGGGTCCACCTCCACCTTCCCCAGAGTCACTTCCCACCCAGTGATGACGTCTCACTGCTGGACTTGACCACTGGCATTTCAGTAACACGCAAGCTTGGCCAATGTAAAGCTCTGGCCCAAATAAAATGGTTTTGGACCAGAGATCCATGGTCCCATCTCTGGCCAAGGGTTTAATGAGGAAGATGAGGCTTGGCAATTCGTCACAGCCCTGCGAGAGGCCTTTTCTGAGCACCAGCAGAGTCTGACCTTTTAATGAGAGCAGTCACCCTCCACATACTTCCCATTGTCCTTGAATTCCCTGACTTCCCTTATTCAGCCTCAGAAATTGCTCTTGGCTTCTGTCGTCATCACTGCCTCATCTGCTGAGCACCAAGCACTTGGTGTGGTTTCTATCTCTGAAGGCACGTCTCAAACACACACTCTGCCCCAAATCACAGCTTCCGCCCAAGCGCACACGTTCCTCTCCAATCATTTCCATTTCATCCCCTCTTACTTCAGCACAATTTCTCTCCCTTTTTAGAGCCTAATCAAGTTCCTTTAATGCTGTAAATTTACCATTCACATTGCTGCAAGAACAGACCCAGAAATAGTCAAGACTATTAAAGAATTACAGGCTTCAAAAGGCAAAACTCCAGAAAGAGAAAGCCTGATGACACTGCTGCTTTTAGAATCAGTACACATTATCCTGTATCCTAGAGAGCTCCCATGCCTAAAAGCTGCTTTCGACCCCAGGTTAAACATTTCAAATGTGGTTTTAATATTTTCCAGGCTATATCCTGCTCCTTCATCTGTTTTCCTGCTGACTTTACAGACGGGATGGGAGCAGATGGACTTTGGCAGCAGATGCTCTGAATGAAACCCAAGAGCCCTTGCTGGGGAGAAAGGATCAACAGAAGACACGACACTTCCACACTTTGTTTTCCAACATTACGCTTTCCCTCCTGTCACCTCCACTAGCTCATGTCTGGGTCAGCATGAGCTCTAGCACCGTCTCTAATGGTCCCATCTCCTCTGTGGCCCTGGGAGGACTGGTGTGATCCTCCAGCTGCTCTGGGACATGGCCACTGTCCACATGAATGGAACACTTACACAGAGATGAAGGAGCAGTTACTTCGGCTATGGACCAGCAGAATCACCTTCCCACCAGATACACAGCAAGTGTGATACAAGCAACACTGAGTAATCAGAATGTGCACTCTTTTCTTGCATAAAGCAAATATCCAGATAGGCATCATAGCAACCACTGAATTACAGAGACAATATAGACCAGATACAGCCATCTAAAATACACACATACACACTCTGAAATGATGCTTGGATTAGTTACCTCTAAACACCTGAAGGCATATCCATGGTAAGAAGAGCTGGAGCAAGTTTTCTACCTCCAGTTTTCTTTTTAGAAGACAAAAGCTGATGCTTTGGTTCCACATTCCAGCCACGTCTGCAGAACAGATCTTCCAAACACCAGAACCTGAAGTGTTTTCAGTGCAACCCACATAGATTCAGAGGTGGCTTTTCCGGTCTCTCACCTGCTCCATCACATCACAGGGATGTGTCCAAGCAGCTCCACGCACAGCGCCAGCATCAAGCTGCACCAGTGACTTCCACATACACCCCTCTGCCTCGCTGCTGGGAACTGCCTCGTGCCGTGCCCAGCGCCGCAGCGCACAGGGAGGGAAGCAAACCCCGGGCTCAGCCGTTTCGCTGGTGCACCAGTCAATTATTAACAACGGTGCTTTTTGTGCCCAGGCTGTTGGCAGCGGGCAGGACTCCCATTTGGCACAACAGGGAAACTCCACAAAGATGCTGCTGAGGTGCCCAACGCGCTCCCTGCTGTGCATCCCACCAGGACAGCACGGCCACAACAGCATCCTTCCCTCTGCCGCACCTCGGCCTTCGCTGTCCCCAGCTCTGGCTCTGACGCAGCCAAGAAGCACTGCTGCTAATTAAATCCAACTAAAAGTGGATTAACTCCAACAAAGTAGCTGGGCTTGGGTCTCTTACAAAACGAAGTTCTACTTTCAGACAGGGAGAGCAAAAGCAGCGTACCATAAAAGTCAGCACAGTCCAAGGAGACACTGGAGCTGGGCTTTATGTGCTGCAGGCTGCACGGTGGGCTTTATCAAGTGTTCTGCTCGTAAGACAGCACAGAAGGCACAGAGATTGAGGCTTTCACCTCTCCTGTGCCGCTCTAAATCAGCTCAAACACCCACAATAAATTCTGTCCTGCCTCCAACTCTATGCAACAGAGCCTGATAGCAAGGCCCTCGTGTGGGGGGATGAATTCCCACAGGCTTCCAGCTGGGATTAAAAAAGTAAGCCGATTTTATGCCACTATATTCCCCCCCTCAATCTAAGCTCCCAACTGGATAACGCCATGCAGGCAACAGCTCCTGCTCTGTTCTCATGCATCATCTCTCAAGGGGACTCTGCCCACATTTCCTGCAGAAGTAACCTGCTCACTCGTGGCACGTGCAGTTTGTACATGGTGGGATGCTGGGGCATGGATTCAGCTTCTGCTTCTTGCCTGGCTTCACCACAGTCCCCAGCCAGGCACTACTGAAGCCATCAGAGTTCCAAATCCATCCCTGGTTTACTGCACTGAAGGAGGAGAGGATAGGGATAATTCTGTTGGAAAAGCTCAACTCCACACACCCTGTGTGTGGGGGGAACACGGGAGGCTCTGGAATACAGTTCACTGACTCATTCAGCCCATGTTTGAGGTTCTGCAAGCAAACACCCAGGCTCCTCCTCACTATCCTGTCCCAAACAGGCCATCCCTAAGCCTAACTTACTTTCCAGTACATGATGTGACCAGTAACCCCCGGAGGATGGAGAAGGGCTCCTGGGAAGTTACTCAGTAACTAGCTCGGTGTTTAGTCACCCCATTAAATACTGCTTTCACCAAGCAGCAGCTTGGTATCTGATGGAGCCCTGCTCTGCAGCAGGAGGCAGAGGGACCGTTCCCAGAGGCCCAAGAAACGAGAAGTAAAACACCTCACAGTGCGTGATGGATACCAGCTTGGGAGGAAGAACACAGGGCTGAGCAGCTCCTCCTGCCAGGCCATGAGCAAGGCTCCCACATGGGGACGGAGCCGGTGACACAACGCTGGTTGTGCCCTCTCTGTGCCAGAGCTCCGTGCATTCATTCCCTGGGAGGGTGCTGAGGCGCTGGCACAGGGTGCCCAGAGAAGCTGTGGCTGCCCCATCCCTGGCAGTGCTCAAGGCCAGGTTGGACACAGGGGCTTGGAGCAAGCTGCTCTAGTGGAAGGGGTCCCTGCCCGTGGCAGGGGTTGGGGCTGGAGGAGCTTTGAGGTCCCTTCCAACCCAAACCAGGCTGGGGTTCTATGGTTGTATACATTCTATGAATGCTACTCCTAAACTACAAACCAGTTGCCTTGTAAAGAAGTTACCACATAGTACACGTGCTCTGCAGCTCTAATGATCTGTACCTCACCATGGTGAATCGGTCCAAGGCTGCATCCAGCAGCACTGCCATGGGGGAGGACCACAGCCACATTCACCGGGGAGACCACAAGCCTGCGAGACACTGGCAGAGCCAACAGGGAGCCAGGGTAGAGCTCCCTGGGGGTCCTGACCACCACAGGAGATGCACGTTATACAGACATCAACAACTAAACCTTCCCTTTGCATGAAGCGCTGTGGATTTGGGCTGAGTAACTGCCCTTTGCTCCATCCCCAGAGTCAAGCTCACAACCGTCACCCCTGGGAGATGGGGTAACCACAGCCCTGTCCCAGCTGAACCACAGTAATATGCTTGAGGACTAGTAAGGACTGAATGAGATGTGATGGAGAGATCCCAAAGGAGAGAACTTACAGCTGCCCGTGGCAATTCAAACCACCACAATACACTGGAGTCAGAGAACGTGACTGCACCAAGGCAGAACCTTACTCTCGTATCAGGTACGAGTGCAGCACCGCTAGGAAATAACCAGGGTATCCTCAGGAGATGGCCAAGTCCTGGCAAAGCTGCTTAGGTTTGGTAGCTATAAACTCACGTGGTAACAACAATAAACAGGGCCAAGAGGGAAAACAGTCAAAGGGCTTTGTTAAAACAACAGAGCCGAGGCTCATTTCATTTGTCCCTGGGTTCCTAAATGGTTGAGTGCATTTACATCATGTTGGCAAGCTCTTCACAACCAGAAATATTGCTATACACGGTAGACCCCCTAACTGAGAGCTAAGGCTTCCAGGGAAGCCTTGAACCTCTACAGCCAGTGCTTTCAGAGATGTATAAAATCTCATGATAAAGATGCCAGGAGTTACCATCAATACCCCTGTTGTTTCTGAATGCTGCAAGGGGTTAGGGAATGAAATCCCAAAGGGGAAGCAACACAAACAGCAAATGTTGGCCATAAAACCCTCCAATCGCCCAGTGGGCTGTCACCTTTTGATGTTACTGCCGTGCCTTGGCATCGGCTGGGATACAGATGGCTGCTGGGGGTTACTGGCTTTCAAAACTAGGTCAATGGTAGCACAGATATGAAGCAAACACCCTGGGTTTTACCCACCCAAACCAAGTAACAGCAGCCTAACAGACAAAATAACATCTCTGAGACCTCTCATCAACCCCAGGCTTACAGGTGTGGCCGACCTACCCAGTAACCAAACCAGCTAGCAGGGCAGAGCACTGACACAGACACACGTTCACTGCTTTTTCACTAGGATCCAGTGATTCCTACAGCAGGAAATCCTTCTGCACGATATTACAGCAAACTTGATGGGTTTTATCAGTTCATACTAGTTGTTTGGTAGTAATTCCTAGAAGAAAGGCAACACAAAGCCACTGCTATTGTTCCAAGTCATACCTAGGTACCAGGTGTCAAAGACAGGTTCCCGTGTTCCTTCAGTCCCTGCTTGGTACAAAACGTTCTGCACCCAAAGGCACTTAACACCCGTTTCCCCTGCTCATGCTCCTCTGGAGGAGGATTTCCCATTCACAGCCATGTCAGAAGCTGCAAGGAGCAGGGTTGTCTCCGCAGCGTGGAGCAGTGGCAAGTGCTGTGTGCTGGGGAGAGCTCAGCTGCCAAGAACTCCCTTAGACTGGTGCCACTGCCAGGCAGCACGGCCGTGCTGTCAGTCCTGAGAGGCTTCACTGCCAGCTTTGATTGAGTGAGGTTACAGGATTTGTCCCTGGCAAGATATATAATGGTCTTTATATATAGGTGAGAACAATCAAATACTGCCTGAAAGCCTCTTTTAGACAAGTAAAACAGCATTTAGTCAAACAAGGTTCTGGCTGCAGCCATGCTGTAAGCACATTTCAACCTAGATCACCACAGTCTGAGCTCTTCAAACCCAGAGAAGCGTCTTTAGGGGATACCATATCTCACAATACTGAGACATTTTAGCTTTGGGATCAAGGGGTTGTACCAGCCTGGATAAGTGGGGTTAGTTTTACTGTTTAACACTTTCTTGAACCAGCTGAACTTCATTTCGTGTCTCTCATGGATTATCAGTGATCCCTGGGCCTCGGGATGGAATCTGCTCAAAGCATTTAAATGGAAATGCAGCTGAGTCAGTGTTGCTGCTGATGGGAGTGATTGCCATCTCCCCCCTTCTCACTTCCTTCTTTCCCATCCCCAACCCTTGCCTTGCTGCGACTCTCGTACCTGTTGGACTCCGCTGACTTGATTCGGTTTGCCAACGTGGCAGAAGCTGGTCAGGGGTTATTGAGCTGGAAGAGCTCACAGAGGAACAGGGTGAACCTCAAGTCGATGCCAAGGGAGCGGAGCGTGCTGCTGGGCAGGACACGACGTCTCAGCAGCACCACAGCTCGAGCTGTGCCACAGGAACTCATCCCAAACCAGGTCAGTGGCAGGGCTGTGCCAAGCTCCCTGCGATGTAAAACTGAGTCTGGGTGTGGAACACAAGCAGCTTTAGGGCCCAAGGTATGAAGGTGCACCTATCACTCAGCCTGCAAACACATCAAGTTGGAGTCTGGCACTGATTCCATGGGTACCTATGGCAAAACTCTACATTGGCTAAATGAAAGGCATTCAAAAACAAAACAGGTTGCTCTGTGTCAGGAATGGGCACTCCTGCGCTTTCTTCCACAAATAATTACAAAAATAGAATTTAAATGCCACTTGTCACTGCACTTCAATTGAGGAATCACGCTCGTAGCTAAGAAAGAGCAGCACAGGATGGCAACAAACAACTCCCAAAGAAACTGTGATCTGTTTGTTTAAGCACTGTAAAATGTGAGTAAAGTAAGAAGAGAGGGATGCGATGGTTCCCCCGGGACCAGGCTGAGGAGCAAAGTGCCAGCTGCTGCCTGCCTCTGCCATCAGTGTGAGCTCCCCTCTCTGCGCTTACATACACAGCGAGCGCTTCTGCTGGTGCATCGATCCAGTTACACGGCAAAGGCTCCCTGCTCCCCCTCACAACACTTGAGTACGGCCGGTTCTTTGTTCTGGGGGGGGCTAAATAAATGATGCAGCCATTAGGTGTCCTAAGGAGCATTACACGATTAAATTCCAGGCCCACAGCAGGATTATTATGCTCCCAAATAAACCAACGCACAGCAAGGAAAGCCATGGACCCTGCCAGCAGCCTGGTCCTGCAGTGTGTGGGGCAAGGGAAAAATTACACAGGGTCAACAGATACAGACCACGAAGGTCTGGGCATTAAGTACAGTTCAGGTCAGAATAATGACTGGCAACAGGTACGTCTTTCTTATATGCCTTTGTTTGCTCTCATGGAGCTTATAAATGCATAAACCCAGCAGGACTGAACTAATGTCTAAAACCCCATTAAACACATTTAGACATTTAAAAAATGTCTAAAACCCCCACTTTCACAAGTAAAAGCAGTGTTATTCTGATAATCAATCAGTAAAAAGAGTTTCAGAGGCCTCCAAGCAAACCTGGCTCGGTCATCACATTTGGTAAGCACTCATTTGACCTATAGCCTGGAAATGCCAGTTCATCATTTCAGTCTTGGAGCCTCCCTGGACTTCAGAAGGCATTGGGATGTCAGAATAACATATAAATCCATTTATGTTTAAGATTAGTGTGTTAAGCAGTACGCATTTTCCTTTCCATGAGCCATTCCTGCTTGTAAGGACCGTACCCTGCAAGCTGTGCACAATGGATGTGTCGCAAGAGTTTCCACTATGGAAAAAGCTCAGGAGCAGGCATCAAGGTGTTTGAATGTGCTAAAGCTGTAAGGCGTTATTAACAGAGAACAGGCAGCACAGAAGGTGTCTGTTGTGGAAATTGCTGTAAGTGGTTGGACAAGATGCTGCAATTTATCTTGCCCTTTTAAATTAGATTTTAACTAGTAAAAGAAGCCATTTCCTCAGACACACAACCTGAAAACCTGTTCTAACGCCTGACAGCTCACTAACAAATGCCACAAACCTGGAAAGGGATTCTTTAATATGGGCAAATCTTTCTTGTTTTACCAGTCCATTTTATGTAATCTGGGCAAAACTGCACTACATATCTATATAGATATAGAGAGAGGGGCTCTGAACTCAACACTTCTCAGACAGAGCTGACTGAAGCTATTCAATGGAGAGAATTTAGCCACATTCATGCAGTAAGTTCATGGCTGAAGTGGAAAGAGAACAAATCTGTTTTCCAGTGCCTTGCTCCACTGACCAGCCCAGGTTTCCCATGCTGGATAACCACACATCAGCCAAGCCTTGTGGGTGCATTTCCAGAGGGGAGCTCAGGTGATGGCCTCAGCTCCTTAATCCCAAGGCACCCAAGAGTACACGTGCAAGCTCATAAATACACCAGAACTGGTTCTATTGACCCTCCTGAACCACCACCCAGCCACCTCTGGAACACCACAGAAGCAGTTCTACAAACTGCATCACTTACCATGGGCCCTAACAGGGATTCGTGCATCTCCTCTCTATTAGCCCATGAGAGCTGCCACAGGGAAAAGGAGAGCAGCTGGTATGAAGGGAAGGGAAGGTCAGGGAGGGACTGACACATCCCAGAGTCGCTCTCACCCATGGAATTCTAAGCTCGGATATGGTTTGGCACCTGCCAGACACGCGGGACTCTGCAGCCCTTGCTGGAGAACGCCACATGGCAGGAGCAGGAGCTCAGCTTGCCCAGGAACAGATGCTGCTTACAGAGGGAATCCTGTCCTTCCCTTATGCCAGCCAAGGGTTTGCAGGGAATTCTCATGAGGTTGGGGCTGGAAACTCAGCTTCACATGGGTAGAAGCATCAGAGACAGGATGCTTGCCACGGAGATGTGCCAGGAGCAGCCTCCTGCCATTGCCCCATCGCAGATACCTTCAGTCTGACAACTGAATTGCTTCAGTTCGTGTCAAAATCACGCCTTCAGCTTGTCTACAAAAACCTTAAAAGCTGTTGTTTTGTGCCAGATACACTGCTCCAGTTTCACCCTGAATTAAACAATGTATTTCAAGGCACTCGGGCCACGCAAAGCCACTGAAGAACCCCAAAGTGTGGCCATGGTCAGCAGGCACTGAACAGAGTGTAACCTGTGAAGCGTCTCAAAAGAAAGAGCAGTAAAAACCTAGATTAGCTTTACAGTGACCAGTCACAGTACAACAGACCCTTGGGTCAAACCTTGATGTTTTAAAGGCTCTAAGGTTACCATAAAACTCAGCTCAAAGAGCACACTTACCACCTAAACCATTTGGTTTATGACTTGTGGGAAGTTTAAATAAATTAAATGAATACTTATTTGTAATTTTAGTAACTTCCCTCAGAAAAAGCAGACAAAACTCTTGCTGATTTATGTTTATTACCATAAAAAGAAAAGGAAGCTCCCTTGTGGCTGCCCCATCCCTGGCAGTGCTCAAGGCCAGGTTGGACACAGGGGCTTGGAGCTAGCTGCTCTAGTGGAAGGAGTCCCTGCCCGTGGCAGGGGTTGGAGCTGGAGGAGCTTTAAGGTCCCTTCCAGCTCTAAAAGCTTCCAAACCAGGCCTGAGGTTTCACTAAACGCAGGCTCAGGACAGCCCAAGGCACAGTCACTCCTGCACAGATTAATAGCAAAAAGACATTCTTCTCAGATTCCAGTCATATTCCTTCCCCATTCCTGAAGCCAGAAGCCTCTGCAGTAACAGAGACAGGTGCAAGGAAGCCCATGATCCAAGAAACAATCTCATATAGCTCCATGCATGGAATGCTGCACCAAGAATAAGCTCCCACAGAAGAGAGATGTCATTCCATACTCAGGATGAGCACCAGGCAGGTTTTGTGCCCCACACGTATCAGCAGTGCTCACATCTCCTGCTCTAGGTACTTCTTGCAACAAATGCTCATCCGTTCCAGCTGCAGCTCTGCTCATGGGATCTGGGGGCTCTCTTTTCAGTGTTCCAGCTGTTTAAGGGCAAGTCTCAGAGCAACACATCCTATTGTCGAGTTCAAAAAGGTTCTGACAACCCTTTATGAACCAGTAGCGCTTGTCCTTTGGAGTTCACACTGAGAACCTGGCAGGGAACAGCCACTGCACCAAGCACTTGGCTTTGATTCACTGGGAAATCAAAGCAATCTGAATTTGGGGCTGAATTTAAATCCCAGAGCAATCACCCTGCATAAGTTCAGTAGAGGTGGGGGGTATTAAAGTTTCCATGCAGTCAGTCCATAGCTTACAAGGCTGTTCCTGGAATTCCTTTTGGAAGCTCAGCATCACCCACAGCTGGGGAAACCTCCAAGCTCTGCTCTCATTGCTGTGCTGCTCAGATCAGTCAGGTGGAGCAAAGGAAGCACCAAATTCAGTGAAGAGTTAGAATTGGGTGCCTATAGCAGAGTAAAAGTGTGTTGAGGCTGGGCTGATAGGCCAGAGGGGAAATGAGGGGCAAGGTTGTCCTAGCAAGGAGGCTTGAAATAGGAGCCAGGAAAGGAAACTGGGAGGTACCAGAAAAAGCACCCAAACCCCACTGCATTTATAGGATGATGCAGCTCTGCAAGTTCAGGCCCTCCTGTAATTTGCACACAAGAAAAGCCTCAAAATCCATTCTGAGCCGTAGAGCGCGCAGCCATGCACACACACAGGGCCCAAACTGGAAACTGCATCACTTGTGATGATGGGCAGGACTAGTTGGGCCTGGCTCCCATTCTGGCTTGATGTGCATTGTACAACCAGAGGACAGGAAACCTGCTGAGTCAGCAGGAGCATCACTCTCATTTGCCCAGAATTTGGGGGAAAATGCAAAGTGAATGCTGTATTCCTAAGCAGCAACTGATGCCTTGCCTCATTTCAATACTTGTGACCTGGCACTGAAAGACTTTGGTTCCCACGCCTCGGAGAAGGGAACTCCATTCTGGTTTGCATGAATTTGCATCAGGATGTGCTCTTTGTTGTTCCCTCTGAAATTCTTCCCAAGTCTGGGAAATTAATGAGCCTGGAGAATGCTTTGATTTTTTTTCTTTTAAGTAACTTAGATTTTGAAGATTCTGTCTTCAACTGGAATCTTCAGGAGTTCCCAATTGTCCCTGGACTGACTCTGTGCCAGTCCCAGAGCATAAGTCATAGAATCATGAAACGGTTTGGGTTGGAAGGAACCTTAAAGCTCCTCCAGCTCCAACCCCTGCTCCCACGGGCAGGGACCCCTTCCACTGGAGCAGCTTGCTCCAAGCCCCTGTGTCCAACCTGGCCTTGAGCACTGCCAGGGATGGGGCAGCCCACTCTTTCTCGGGATGCCTGGATGCAGTTTGCCATGTCCATACCCAGCCCCACTCACACGAATCGGGCCCTTTACATGTCGCGACCTGCACCTCAGCGCTGCATAAAGCCGCAAGAGAGACAGCAGCAGAGGTGCAAAACTACAACCCCGCCCTGGCAAACTCCTAACCAAACCCATTTGCATGTTCTCGCCCCATTTGTAAACAGCTGGAAAGGCTTTTGTGGCTCCCTCCCACACACACTTGAAAACACTTGGCTTTCTGTCACCTCCCCTCTTTATTCAACCCGGATTTCTATGTTCTAAACACACACTCGGAGTGCTTGCAGTTGTAACCTTACTATTTTCTCATTAACCTCCCCACTTACGTGCACACCATTGGAGATGTTTCTGGGTTTTAAGCACATCACAAATATTGTGCACACCTCTGAGCACTCGGGTTTGGAATTCGTTAGAGTACATTTCTCCATCGAAATACACTCGGTTCCTACCTGGCGCTGCCTCAGTTCTTGACGTTAAACGCTGCTAAGGAGACCTTTCGTTGTGAGAGAAGAGTCCTGTTAACAGGTCTCTGCATAGCAGGGAAAGGGGTCTGGGCAGTTACTGCCCCGGGATGTTTAGCAGGAAATAATTACGCAGCTGAGCAGATTAAAGCCCCTCCTGCTGAAGGCAGCCGAAATAAGGGGCATTGTTCCGCAGCACAGAGCTTGGCTGTGGAGCCCCACAGGCTGTAAACTACGAAAGAACCCCTGAAACACGCATCGGGGCTGGTAAAACCACTTTAAACTCCCCTGCTCCCGGCAGGCAGCGGTCGCTCCCGCGCCGTGCAGGCGGTTGGAAGCCCGGGACCTCAGAGCAAACCCCCCCACAGGCTCCCGCTTCCCGTCATTAGCACCAGGCACGAACCGATCCCACCGCTCCAGGCTGCGGCTCCCTCAGCCCGGCCCCGAGCATCCCCCTCATCCCCGTTCTTACCGAGCGCATCCCCCGGGGCTCGGCTGCCGCCGCCGCCGCGTCCCCGAGCGTGGCCACGACGGAGCCCGCCGGTGGCCGGGGCCGGGCAGGGCCCTGCCCAGGGGGAGGCACGGAGGAGGGGTCAGGATAATGAAGCTGAACCCAGCGCTGGGGAGAGGGGGGCAAAGCCCCGCAAGGGTCCCGGAACCCTCCGTTAACGGGAAGGGACCTCAGGGACCATCTGGTCCGACTTTCCCACTGGGAGCATGACCTAGAGGAGATGCCCCAGCACCCTGTCCAGCCAGATCGTAAGTGTCCAGCTGGGGAGTCCACCAGTTCCCCAGGGAGATTGTCCCAGGGGCTGATTGTTCTCATTAGGAAGAAATTTCCTCTTATGTCCAACCGGAATCTCCCCAGGAATAACTTGTGCCCGTGACCCCCATCTCTGCCATATGACTCCAGCCCATGCACATCTTTTTCATGCAGTAAGGACCAACTGCACACATATTTCAGTTGTGGCCTGACAATGACATCTTTATCTCTGCTGGCAATGCCCTTGTAGACATAAGCCACCATTCCACTGGCTTTGTTGGACCAGGGAAAAGGAATCCCAGCTCAGCTCCCCACACCTCACAGACTGGATGGGATTTCACTGCTGGCCACGGCCTTCAGGGCACAGGATCTATTCCCAGGACAGAACCACTTCAGTTGGAAAAGACCCTTAAGAGCATCACCTTTAACCCAACACAGCCACATACCAGGAGTGCATCCACATAGGAAGCATAAGAGCAGAGAGACTGGAAAAGAATATAACCCTGGGATTTATTTTCCTGCCATTTTAAGCAGCTCAATTGTACTTGTGTTTCTCTCACTCAGGGTCACACAAGGACTCACGTTTTAACCCTGGCTGACAGTCATGGAATAAACAAGACCCCCAAGCCAAAAGCCACCATTTCCCAGCCCTAATGGAACCCCACAGCAGAGGCACTGTGACAACAGCCAGAACTGGTAGTTCATTTAGGAGCAATAAGAATATCTCTGTAAAATGAGGACTCGCAGGCAGGAGACAGCGCCTTACCTGAGCTGAGGGCACAGCAGCAGGCGCTCTGTTGCTCACCGCTATGATTCTTCAGGGCTTTCTTTGCTCTCCAGCTTGCACACAAGAGCTCGCCAGGCAGGAGAATGCACCAGGGAAGCTGGAAAGGATAACAAGCAGCTAAGCAAACTCCACTCCCCAGCAGCACGCCACAGCAAGAGGCACGACATCCAGTACCAGATCCCAGTTTCCGGGTTTTAATATAGCTTGCTCCAAATACTTTCTTTCTGCCTTTCTGGGTAAAAGAGGAGGGAGAGAACTGCAATCCTGCCTGCATGGTCATGAAGTGAAGGGAATAAACCAACCAACACAAAAAGCCCACCTAACTTCCACCAACTCCCATTTTCTCACTGAGACTTTCTAGATACCTGCAGCATCCAATACATACCTGACTGTAGGACTGCGTAACTTCACCTTGCACCTAAATGAAACACACCATAAGATGCTCTCAAAGCAGCACATCACCACCTCCAGCCTTTCCCCTTAGCAAAGAACATGTACCAGGCTGCCCCACACTTTATATAGAGCACGCAGCTGGGGAATGGATCATCACATCACAGAGCAGGTGAAAACTATTCACCCACACGTGGAGGAAGGCCGAAAGGCAAGGAGGGAATGACAAAGCCCAGCCCTGACAGCAGCACCCATCAGCCTGGATTAAACGCAGTCACAAATTTGACTTGAAAGCCATGGTTCATAGATGTACACGCACAGCACCTCCCTGTAACAGCAACAGCAAAGAAACGACAGCTCTCTTCACTAACCTCAGTGGGTTTATTTCTATAAAATATTAACTATATTAAGACTGCTTCATCAAGCTTCCACGTGGGCAATTGTATTTGGAAGTCTGCACAAAACCTGCCCTGTTAATGGCTTTTAAAAGACCTACATGAAGTAAGTCAGTGGCACAGATTTGCAGACAGTGCCTACCGAAACCTTAACCCAGAGAGTTTCCCATACACCTACTAGATGCTGGACCACCTAAACCAACATAAATGGAGGGGTGCTCTGTGGAAGGGGCTTGCTCTGCCACCCACAGTGGAGGTTATTTTTTGTTATCTTTATTTGTTCTTCAGGAATATCTGATTACAAGGAGAACCCTTCTGGTTTTCCATGTGATATCTGCTTAGGAGGTGAAACTGAGTGCCAGACTTCAGCCCTGAATATCTGCCTTCCTCCCCAGTCTTCACATGGATGATGAGAAGTGACACATGCATGAGTTGTCAATTAAACTCTTGATACAGGAGAGCTCTAAAAAGCACTCCAGAAGCAAGCACCATCCTGATAGGAACACTGAAGAGGTCTGATGAAGATACCACAGCAATACCCAATGGCCACCAGCAGCCTGGCAGCAAGGAAAACCAGGCTTGTTTTCCATGGCCAAGTGGGCCTGTCAGTTAATCAGTTGTTCTCACAACAGGAGAAGCACCAATGCACTCCCCTCTCCCATGGGCACAGCTTCCACTGCTAACCTGTTACATTTTCAACCATCATCTCCGTGCTGCCCCTAATGCTACAGCAGCAATGATCTCCTGTAATCTTCTTTAAATCCCTAAAACTCTACTCTTCTACCACGCTGTCAAAGATAACTGTTTGTGTGCCAAGTCCCTTCTCTTGTCCTCTACTGCGATTACAAACGCTCTGGGCAGTTTAGCCTGCGTTTATGCAGCACACAGGAAAATGGGCTCATGGTCCATTGGGGGATTTATAGGTTCTATAAATAATGGTAATAGAGTGATGGTAAATTACAGCATAAGGAAAATAAGTGATACATGCAAAACTGCCTAGGTAGCAGGAGAAGCAGTCTGCAGGAAAAGGGGAATTCACAAACCATCCCTTGGTGCCCCAGCTTACGTCTGTGCCTAGGCCATTTCAGTTCCTTCCCAAGCTCTTGACATTTAAGCCTGGAAAGCGAGTCTTCCCTGGGACAACTACAAGGGTGATAAATGGGAATGAATCTCATCTACTGGGTCTGTGGAAAACAGCTGGAATTGCCAGTGGGACAGCACAGACCATGGAGGCTGCTGTAAGCACAGGTAGAAGGCAGTGGTTAGGAACAGAGGTGCAAATGGAGCCTGATCTTCTGTCTCCTGTCAGTTTAAGGTATTGATGATGTTATCACCAAGGAGATAAATACGGGCTGACTTGAGCACAGGCTGCTATCGTCAGTGATAAAAAATATCTCTGTTTTACACTGCAGTCATAAAACCCAATGGTAGGCAGGTTTTTAGCTCTGATCCTGTCCTGTCAAACAGCGACATATGTATATATGCGTGTGATCTTTCTGGTTCCTGGCAGGAAGAAGCTATTAGAAGTATTTCTTCTTCTTAAGCTGTTAGGGACCGCTCCAGCTCACGTGTGTGGAGCAGACACGCAGCTCAGCTGTGCTCTGCAGGGGCAGCTAGTGAGGTTTCTGCCCCATTATTAATGGGCCCTGCAGAGAGCACCTGATGCTTCTGGCATTTCAAAGTCCACTGAATCAGCTCAGCGGCCAAAATGAAACCACTGTGTTTATCGGGGCATAACAGCTATAGCTGTGATTAATGCTCCCGCTGCCTTGTGGAAACAAACAGATGTCATTAGCTCGCTAAGGGCAAAGCTACACATTCTTCACCTCTGCTTTAGAGCAATGTAAAAATCAGTGTTTGTTTGAAACTCAGTGTTTCCCCAGGGAAAGAAACAGTTTCTGCTGCAACAGCCTGATGATTAATAGTGAATATTTAAGAGAACTAAAACATGAGACTATCAAACAATCCCCTAATGGTCTGGGTTCTGAAGAGGTTGATGAAAGGAATCTACTAATCTCCTTGGACATTGTGTTTTACTAAACAGGTCTTTAACATCTGAAATGCTTGTGCACATGCCTCTGGCACGGGTGGGTATACCAGAACCCCACTCAAACATAGCTGCTATTTATAACTCTTCAGCAAATGTGTCCAAGCACCTGAAGTCCACTCAGAAGTCACAGTTAGGGTGACAAACTGGCTTTGGCAGTGAGTGTGGCTTAAAGGGCTCTCCCTTTCCTCCTTCATTCCCTCCCCAGCTCCCCTGCAAGTCACAAGGCTTCAATTCTGCGCACAGGGATTGCTGTGGCTGTGTTGGATCAGGAAATCTGTCCAGGAGAACTGGGCTTCAGAAGAGGACAGTCAATGGCAGCATAAACTCCAGCCTTCTCCCTCTTTGTTACAGGCTACTGCAGAGCAAAGGAAGTCTGATTTATTAGAAGCTGCTCAGGAATATAAATACATCCATGGGAAGATTTTAAGCCTCTACTAACATTGAGATTTACTAACTCTGCATTTCTACAGCCATTCTCAGAGCATTTCAGTTCCTCTTTATGCCCTGAAAATGATCCCATTTTCTAAAGGGTCGAGCAGCCCACACACCAGAGTCAAATCAACCAGATCCGCTTCCACAGGTCTAGACCAACCAACTAAACCTCACCCATAACATCCTTTGAAAGCCTCCCCAGCATCTAACCCAGCCAGACACCAGGATGAAGGAAAATAAACTAAGCAGCACTATGCCTGACAATGAGATGAGGAGCAGTGGTGCTGGTGGTCCCCTGCCATCACCACAGCAGCTCCCAGCCCTGGCCAACAGAGCATGAAGCAGTTTGTTTTTGGTTTCTCCCTGTCATTACAGTTGGGAAAGGTGCCCTAAAGACTGGTTCAAGCTGGATGTGTTTGGACTTTGACTTCTCTGCTTAGGTTTCCAACAAGACGGCTAATGAATGCGGATGAGTTTTATGACCAGGCCACTAGGCTGTGCAGGGATATCTTGGTCAGGGCTGGGTTTAAGCCTACAGTTAAATTGTGTCCTCTCATGAACTTATCAGTCTACTCAGTTTTCAAAAGCTACATGTTTAGCAATAGCCTCTTCAATCCAGTGTGTATACAGAAATATCTAAGGCTGTTCTGGCACTCAATGTGAATGCTAGTTCAGGATTTGCTATGCCTTTAGCACCCACAAGTACCACTCCTGTCCTGTTGAGCCCTGAATTGTTCAAGATAGGCCTAATTGTTCTCAGCTTGTCCAGTGGTTTCAGCAAGGTAAAGCAAATACTTGCTTTTTGTTGGATTATTTTCCTACCATTTCAGCTCCCTGGCTGGACCCACCACGGGATCTAACGACATCAAGAATCAGTGCGAAGGAGAGAGCAGGAATGCACGTGTGGAAAAGGGCAGGGTTAGAGGGCAGCTTAAACTGTGGTGGAACAGCAGAACTACACTTGTTTGAAACTAACACAAAGTGGGACTAATCCACAACACTCTCAGACCAGCAATCTGTACTCAGAAGCCTCGGAATGTGAAAGCTGGATGGTGAGTGCCACTTCACCAGATCACTGAAAGCAGAGCTCTAATCAAAACCAACTGCCATGAAAACACATCCCTAACGGAATAAAACTGAAGCCATCCTTTTAGTTCTGCTCAGCTACAGGAGTTTGTGAGGATTTCTGATGCAACCAGCATTGCTCCATTTGGAGCACACCCCACAGATACTGACACTGAAAAAGCACTCTGCTTTCTGGATGCCTCGCCTCAGACTGGAGGCAAAGATGTGCTGAGTGCTGGGGCGATGGTACTGGCCTCATAGTTACTTCTCTCTCAAGTGGGTATCACGATCTATAGAGAAGGAAATGTGAGAAATACATTAACAGAAAATGAAACCCAGCTCCTATTAGCTTATTACTGCTAAACCCAGTAAGATTAACGTTATATACCTTATCCCCAAACAAGCACGGATTTAGTTAGACCAGCTGATGCTAACTTGTCTGCCCAGCTCCCTCTGGAGGCTGCCATTCACTGTAGCTTTTTAATTCACCCTGTAAAAAAGGTTAACTCTCCCAGTAAGCGTTTTGATTGTAATGATGCTTTCATGGGCAAAGGCTTCAGCCTAAACGCAGCCAATACGGGGTTTAAGTAGCCAGCTGCGGATCTTTGTCTTTGGTTTCTAATCAGAAAGAAGCCTCCCTCCCATTCTACAGCTGCAACAGATATAAGGGATCAGGCTCAGGAGCTCTCTTTTAACTTGAACGTTTTAGGGGAGGCACTGTTTTGGCTGTGACCCTAAAGAGCATGGCAGGTACCTGGAGAATTTGTGTTTGCTTCTACTGCTGCCTTCACTGGCTTTCTTTTAGCATCCAGGGCTCCCCTCACTCCCGGGCACGCGGAGCCTCTGAGGACACCAGCAGCGAGCTCAGCCCATTGCTGTGGCTGCCCAGAGGTGCGAGACGGGGCTATGCCCTCCTGCCTCCCCTCCTCAAGGTGCTGTCGGAGCGGGACCACCAGGGCTGGGAAAGCGAGGTCCCCAGGCTGCAGCCGGACTCCAGAGCCCTTCGCTACATGAAGAGGCTGTATAAGATGTCTGCTACCAAGGAGGGAATCCCAAAGGCTAACAAAAGCCACCTCTATAACACTGTCCGGCTTTTCACTCCATGTTCTGAATGCAAGCAGCACCCCAGGGACCTGACGAAGGGTAGGTGTGCAGGGACAGGAGCTGATGAGGTTTAAATGGGGGGTTCTATGTGTTCTGTGCTTGCAGCATAACATAAAATGTCTCATTTTTAGAGCTGTTGGTATTTTAGTCTGGGGGCTCTGCTCTTAAACTGCAGGAGTTTTTCATAACCTGCTTCTTGCTGAATGGCATTAGACAGTTTGGGAAATGCCACACCACTGGTGCTCTGTTCTAGATGATACCGATGTTTCAGGCTGACTCCTCTTGCTTTGAGTCAGAAAACTACAATCGGTTCTAATTAAAGTGAGAAAAGTAGGAAATATGGTTAGGCATAATGGGCACCATGTCTCCTTCTGCTGCCCATCTCAGTTTTGGGTTACTCAAGGCCATAAAACCAGAGCACTGTAACCAAGTGCCAGCATCTCCTTGCAAGATGACTTTTCTCCTTGCCTTACATGTTTGCTGGGGAAGAATCTGCTGCTGAATCATTTCTGTTTCTCCATTCTATGATAGTATGTGTCTAGGTGGATATTAAGACTCACTAACTCCCCAGGATTGCCATTTCCCTTCTCAGGAGACATTCACCTGGTGGATTTACTCTTCAACCTGGATCGCGTCACTGGTCTCGAACACTTGCTCAAGTCTGTCCTGCTCTACTCCTTCGACACCTCAGTTCCTATCTCCTCTTCAGTTACGTGCATGTGCCATTTATTTGTCAAGGAGCATGATTTTGCTGGCCAAGTCTGTCCCAGCGTCTCACATGCAGTAGCTTTTAGCCTGCACTTTGAAGTCAGAAAGCGCAAGTGGGTTGAGATTGATGTGACTCCTTTTCTGCAGCCCCTAATCGCTACTAACAGGAGGAATATTCACATGGCTGTGAACTTCACTTGTCTGATGGGTGATCCACAACAGAGCACTAACCTGGAAAACCCTGTGAACATGGCACTGGTTCCCCCTTCTCTTCTTCTTTACCTGAATGATACCAGTGAGCAAGCTTACCACAGGTGGAACTCACTGAGGCACACAAGGAAAATCCCAGTGCGGCCCAGGCGAAGGAACGGTCTGCTTGTCGATCCTTCGGGTGACAGAGGAAAAGAGACCCCACAGGGCAAAAGGGCCTCTCGCCGGCGGAGAGATGGGAATGGGAAAGACGCACCAGCAACTTCGCCCTCTGATCTGAGCGAGTACTTCAAACGGTTCCTGTTCCCTCAGAACGAGTGCGAGCTTCACAACTTCCGCCTGAGCTTTAGCCAGCTCAAATGGGACAAATGGATCATAGCACCGCACAGGTACAGCCCCCAGTACTGCAAAGGTGACTGCCCAAGGGTGGTCGGGCACCGCTACGGCTCTCCTGTGCACACCATGGTACAGAACATCATCTATGAGAAACTGGACCCGTCCGTCCCGAAGCCCTCCTGCGTTCCTGCCGAGTACAGCCCGCTGAGCGTCCTAACCATAGAGCCCGACGGCTCCATCGTCTACAAAGAGTATGAAGACATGATAGCTACCAAGTGCACTTGTCGGTAGTGGGTGAACCCCGGTTGGTTTTACTCGGGTTTTGGGTGTTTTGGCATTCTCAAAGTAGTTGCAGCTGTAATGAAGCGAATAGCGTTTGTGTAGTTCTCGTAGCTCTACAGAATCCCTTAGGATTTAGTATGGAGTCAGTAGAAGGTGTTTACACCAGAGCACTTATTTTTGTAGCCACTCGGCCTTTCTGGAATGTGCAATGAAATGTAAATAATACCTTTTTATTGGAATAATTTTGCATTTAAAATGGGGAAGAGACTTCAACTACCAGATGTCTATTTTAAGCTGTTTTCTTATAGATTCAAAAAGAGAAATAAACGCCGATCTTGCATACCACTTACATTCAATGCCTTTGAACTCTCATTTGAACCCTCCCCGCTGAGGGGAGTCATAGAATTCATAGAATCCCAGGCTGGAAGCAACCCTAAGGACCATCAGGCCCAACCTTTCTAGGCAAACATGACTTAGACTAGATGTCCTGGCACCCTGTCCAGCTGGATCTTAACAATGTTCAGTGTTAGGGAATCCACCACTTCCCTGGGGAGATCATTCCAACGGCAAGTTGTTCTCATTGTGATGTTTTCTCTTGTGTCCAGTTAGAATCTCTGCAAGAGTAACTTGTGCCCATCCTTTCCCTGATTCCTTGTAAAAAGGGAGTCCCCCTCTGCTTTGGGGTTCTATGTTCCAGTATTTAAAGGATGATTACAGCCTGGTTTGTGCTGAAGGGACCTCAAAGCTCCTCCAGCTCCAACCCCTGCCACGGGCAGGGACCCCTTCCACTGGAGCAGCTTGCTCCAAGCCCCTGTGTCCAACCTGGCCTTGAGCACTGCCAGGGATGGGGCAGCCACAGCTTCTCTGGGCACCCTGTGCCAGCGCCTCAGCACCCTCACAGGGAAGAGCTTCTGCCTAAGAGCTCATCTCAGTCTCTCCTCGGGCAGGTTAAAGCCATTCCCCTTGACCTGACCCTGCATCCCTTGTCCCAAGCCCCTCCCCAGGTTTCCTGCCGCCCCTTCAGGCACTGGAGCTGCTCTCAGGTCTCCCCTTCAGGAGCCTTCTCTTCTCCAGGCTGCACAGTCCCAGCCTTTGGATCATCCTTGTGGCCCTTCTCTGACCCTCTGCAGCCCGTCCCCACCCTTCCCGTGCAGCAGGGACCACAGCTGCCATGTCGTTCCACGCTCTGAGCACGCTGGGATGACGGCTCCTTTACCCGCGCGGGGGATGCCCTCCCTGCGGTACCCCAGCACGCCGCACGCACCACGCTGCGACGGAGCGACCGCAGAAGCATCCCCCGCCCCGGAAAGGGAAGCAGCATCTCCGCTTCCTCTTCCTCTGCGGCCCCGGAGCGGTGCCTCGGCCGGCGGGGGAAGGTGACCCGGCAGCAACATGGGGCTTCACTTCGGGAACCTGGCGCGGGTCCGGCACATCATCACCTACAGCCTGTCCCCGTTCGAGCAGCGCGCCTTCCCCAACGTCTTCTCGCACGGGGTGCCCAACGTGTGGCGCCGGTTCAGCTCCCAGGTCTTCAAGGTGGTGCCCCGTGAGTACAGCGGCCCCGGGGCCCTCCTTCCGTTATCCTTTTCCCCCTCAGCATCGGCGCTCTGGGGACGGGGCAGGCTCTGTGTGGCAGCAGCCTTGTGTAGCGCTGGGTGTAGTCACAGAGGGGCTGTGCTTATGGCAGTGCGGCTTGTGAGTGTGCCCCTTTGCTTTCCTTTCCAGCCTTCGCGGCAGCCTATCTCCTGTATTCCTGGGGAACCCAAGAGTTTGAGAGGCTGAAGAGGAAGAACCCTGCTGACTATGAAAACGACCAGTGATTCAGTGAACACGGATGTCCTTCTCTCGCTGTGTTATCACTTTGGGGTTGTTAAGCGTCTCCACATGACCAGAAGGGTATTAAGGAGGAGATAAGTCTTGTCTAATAAACTTTGCCCTGTGACTTTGCGTGAAATCTTGTGAGTCTTGGGATGCTTAAGGTGAGCAGCATCTGATCTGTGTCTGGTTTGCTCTGTCCAGGGAGATAATCAGTCGGGCTAAAGTTCTGTATGCTCAGATGCTTTTATCTCAGAGCATTTCCAGCCTGTTTCTTCACGGCGTTTCTCAGTATAACTAACACAGCAAGGGCTGCCTTCAGCTGGAGATGACTTGAAATAACACCTCCTACCTCCCTGCTGTTTGTCTTTCCATCCCTGGCTGCTGCTTCGTCCTCCAGCCTTGAGATCTGTGAAAGGCAAACAGCCCATGACTCGGTACTGCCCAGCACTGTGTGAGCTGGCTGTGGTCAGGCTGAGCATGGACCTCGACCCCAGTGCAGAGGCTTGTTCTTCACCAGGAGCCCCATGCAGGGACAGCGGGTACACGCTGCACCCCCAGCGGGTACGCAGTGCTCCGAGAGGGGTTTCATCACGATGCAGGGAAGGGATGTTTCCTGCATGAGAACAGGCAGGCACAGGAGCAGCCTCCCCAGGGGTGTCCTCAGCTGGGGGGCTTTATGGATGGGACAGGACATGGTGCCAGATGCCTTCAGCCCTGCCCCTTCCCATGGGAGACTGCACCAGACAATATTTCAAGGTCCTTTCCAACCTGTGGCTTAAATTACCTGGTTATATTCATTGATTAACTGTAGCTCTGCTATTGATGAGTATTAACAGAATCATAGAAACTAAGGCTGTGTAATACCTGAGGATGACTTAAAAACAACTGCTTGTAGTAAAGTGACTGAAGTATGGGACAAAGAAACTCACCCTGTGGCTTTAAGTGAACAAGCTCCACTGTTCGCAGTCCAAACACCTGACTGGTTCCCTTATCCTACTCTTCCCTTGCAGCTGACTGTCTCAGGCTCCTGCAGCACACAAAGCAATACGTTTATCTCCCTGTTGTGCTGTTCCTGCAGCTGGTACCAAGAATTTTATCTTATCCAGTGTGGGAGTGACGTTTCCCTGAGTCCATTTCTTGGTGTGCTCAGTCCTGGGCTATCTGGAGGACAAGGATGCTCGGGCTCTTCCTGCAGGAAGATGGGGATTACGCAGTTTTTATAGCTGAATGCTTTATTCTTTTGGGGCTCTTAGCACATGGGACTAAGCTTAGTGTTAGGGCTGTTCCTACTGCTCCTGTGCTTACTCCAAGCACAGTGTGATGCTGGCATAAACAGGAGTAATACAAGTCCTAGAATGGTTGGGGTTGGACAGGACCTTAAACACCATCTAGTTCCAATGCCCCTGCATCCTGCTTATCCGCCACCCCCAGCAGTTGACGGGTGGCTGGAAGGGTGCCCTGGTGCGAGCTTTTCTGTTGGTAGCTGCCGTAAACCCTCATTTTTCACCACATTGCACCTCAGCAGCTGCTGAAGGGCAGCAGCTCCGCTCGGCCTCTGTCCCTGTACACAGAGAGCTGAACCGTGTCCAAACCAGCCGCTAGACAAGCGCAAACACTGCAGCACGTTCCCAGCACCATCCCCTCAGCTGCAGTGTCAGCAGCGAGCAGGCTGCAGGCTGAGCCTCCTCACCCTTTGCTCCTGTCGCAACCCTGCCCAAACGCTGTCCTCTGGTCCCGCAGGGCCGTGCCCCGGTGCCGGTGTCCCCGTGCTCGCCGCAGGGCCTGGCCTGCCTGGCACGGAGCCGGAGACGTGGCATTCGGGACAGCAGCCAGGGGGACGTCAGGGCTGAACAAGGTGTCTGGACATTCTGCTGTCATCTCGTTTATTTCTGACCTCCCTTTGGTAAATATTGGAAGTGGCAGCGGAGCCAGCGCGTGGGTTTTCCTCTTAGAACCTGTGGCTTTTTGCTGACAACCTGCGCTTGTCCGTGTGGAAACACTTGGCTCCGTTTTCACCTTTCTTGCCCAGTTTCTTGCCCAGCTTGCTGCCTGAAAGGGACATGCTGATGCTGTCGGTAAGCCGGAAGGACACACAAGGATTTTGATCTACTGGCACTACGTACTGGTCTTACCCAGCCAAAAATGCTCAGAAATGATGACAGACAGAGGGGCTCTCTGTCAGAGCTGAAGGAGCCGTCACCTCAAATCCTGTGCTCCATGGATGAAGGCTCTTGCTGCTGCCGCTTGTCCTTCCTGTTCTGTGCTAGTGCCTGGTGGAAACAGCAGGGATTAGAACGAATTCTCCGGTATCAGTTGTAGACAATAAGCTGGGAAGGGTTTTTATTTAATCCCAGTGAAGTTTGGGCTAAGGGGCAATCATGTGTAGACAGGAACCTGACAACATGGCATTATCTTAATCTGACTTGCCTTCCACGCTGGCACTACTGCCCCCATGTTAAGCAATCACTGAAAATGGCAGCCTCTTAGGCACAGATGTGTATTTGCCATTCAGCAAAAGCACACTTCACTATTTTATACAGTATCGTGACTTAGCTTAAAACACAGGGTGCTCCAACCCCCCCACACCTGACACAGATAAACTGCTGGCATTCCCTTTATGCTACCCTGCAACCTCCAACATCTTGTCCCTGGCAGGTTGGGTGTACAGGGGGAGCTGCGGGAGCCAGAGGCACAGCATCCGAGATGAGGAGCAGGAACCAGTGAGGTCCAGGTACAGGCTGATCTTACTCATACTCTTCTCCCACCTGTCCCAGTGCTCGTGAGCTGAGGGGGCTGTTGAAGGCAGGAGGTAACACACAGCTGTTCTTCAGTGTTCTTTTCTCCGGGCTGTTGCAATCTCATTTCACAATGGGAAAAAACTAACATTCCTCTTAATGACAAGCTGCTCACCCACATCAATGGGAGCTGAGGCACCCTTTAGGAGACTGATTGTGAGTTACAGTGTAAGGTGCAGACTGTGGCAGTGACAGCCCATTGAAAGAAGCCACAGTCTTGCCACATGGAGCAACTCTGCTCCAGAAACCCTTGCAGCAATCTCTCCTTTTGGGATTCACCATTTAGAGGTTATCATCTTCACCTGCACATCAGGCTCCCAGGGAGAAGAGGTCTGTTTTATCATGTACGACATACATTTTACATTCCAAAACCTATCTGACAAGTGTTCCTTCTGCTTTTTGAGTGCTGGGGGGGGCAAGGCAGGTTAAGTAACTTCCTCATCATTCTTTCACATACCAAGACTGAGAAGCAGAATGAAAACCGTGATTCTCTGCTCCAAATAAGCTCACTAAGACAAAACTTCCCCCAGCTGACAACCTCAAAGCTGCACACAGAAGTTAAATAAGGTCATGGCTTTTGATCTTTACCCTAACACTTTGGGCCAGCCACCCTTTTGCATTCAAATCCACCCCAGGGGTTCTGGTAATGCGCTGGGTAGGTTTTAAAGGAAGGAACAGCTGGCACAAGTGGTAAGCTGAGCAGACAAAGTACAAGTGGAAGGAGGGTAAATCATTAGCCAGAGAGACGGCCTTGAACCAGATCACTGCAGCAGATGCTAATTTAGTCATTCCCTCTTGCTCCGAATCGAACTTTGTTCCTGCAATGACTGACAGCTGATGCAACGATAAGAGAATGAAGTCTATAAAAATCTAGCTGAGGCTCGGGAAGTTCTATTTGGGGCTCTTCTACCTCCTCCGCGCGAGGCCGGTCCCGCGGTCCAAGGGACAGCCCACACTGGGAAGATGCACTGTTGGAAAACGCTGGCGCTCGCCTTGCTCTGCTCCCTGCTGCTCTGTCAGGTAAATAGAGACAAGGATTTACAGCGCTGATTCAAGTGCTCAGAGACTTACCAAAACCTGTTAGGGTTTGCATGAATAAGAATACCCGGCGGAGGTTAGAGGTGACAGCAGAGCTCCTTCGGAGCATTCCCGGTCACAAAAACCTGCCTAGTGAATACTGCCTTCCTCTGAGATGTAACCTGCAGTAGTTCCGCCTTTCCTCCCAAGGAGTTAAAAACCAGTGTTGATTTTTATGCTTACTTCTGTGGGGGTAGGATACAAGCAATTATACTTCAACAGAGCACGTTATGAGCTCAAAATGAGAAAGATTTCAAGTTCTTCACTTAAGACTTGAGCTCAGCAGCAGCATGACCAGCTGCTGCCTGCTCTGACAGCCACCCTGACTCTCTTCCAGACACACTGCGCTTCCTTGAGCCAACCAGAGCCTCAGCTGGTGAGAGAGAGGAGGATGACACCCTTCTGGAGAGGCGTCTCACTGAGACCCGTTGGAGCCTCGTGCAGGGACAACAGTGAATGCATTACAATGCTCTGCAGGTAACAGCCTCATTCATGATCAGGCTCAGTGTGACTTAGTATCGTATTAGGTAGAGAAAGTTCCCACTTATTCTCCCCTAATGAGGTATGGAGTTAATTCTGTGCATTAAAAACAGATACCAGGAATAGGGATGGGGCAATAGATTCAGACCTCCTTTGTAAGCAATGCCAACAGAGCAGAGTCCAAGTGCCTCTGGTCCTTTCACTGCCACCCCAGATAAGCCATCTTCTGAAAGAAGAGCACAGCATTTGAGACAGCTTTGGGGTAATCAGAGACCTTAAAATTAATCCTTCTTAAAGGCAGTTCTGTTCACTGTAAAGCATATTAACCAAAAGCAGTATCTTACCCTAAAATGAATCACTTTGATGACTTATGCTCACAGTTTAAGACAACTAAATATAAAAAGCCACTGGACATGAGTGAATTGTCCAACTATGTCTACTTAAATTGATTAGTTACAATTACTACTTGGTGACTGAAAGGTGATTTTGCATGGCACCTACTCTGCACATACCAGAAAGCAATTAGAGACGGGTAGAACAGAGCCAGTTTCTGCTCTGTGTACAAGAGAGGACAGCCAAGTGCAACTCATACTTGGTTCTACTGATTAACTGTAACAGCAGCTACTGGAAGATCTCAGTAGAACAGGGCTTCAGCTGTGGGTGATTTCTACACCACAGCCTGACCATACAGCTCTGTGAAACGCACATGTTGGAGCTGTAATGTAAGGCAGAGACCATAAAATGAATGGAGCTGAACTGGATAAAGAGGGAAATGCAACGTGTGCAGCCCGTGAGCCGAGCAGGAGCCCTGCAAAGGCCGTGACGAGGTTTTCTTTTCCAGGAAGAACCGCTGCTTCCTGACAACGGCCGCCGAGTGACCCGTCCCCCCGAAGCCCACCCGTCGCTGTTATCGCTAACAGTGAAGTATTTATTGACCCTTCAGAACGAGGACAGGGGATCCAGCAGTCAGTGCAGTTAACGTTTCTGCCCCAGGAACTGACAAAGGACTTCAAAGAGCTTGAGAGCGTTCCCTACCCGGGGCCGTAGCTCTGCAGCACACCGGCCAAGCTCAATAAAAGGACCGTGCATCCCCTGTTTGTTTGGGTTTTTTGTAATGGTTCGTTGCTGTTTTTTAAGGTGCGAATTAAAAACGTCTGTTCAGCAAACTACGTTGGTTCTCCTTGTCTCCTGCGAGCAACGTGTACAGGGAGTGCACAGCTGGCGTTTTGAGCGGGAGCGCTTCGCTCAAACTGGACTTTAGACACCTCTCCTTCAAGCTGGCAAGTGCACAAAGCAGAGCACGCTTCTATCTCCTTTCCGTCTCAACAGCTGAACTCTTATCAGCGCCTCAGATAAAGGCCTGTTAGAAAGGGAGAGCAAACAAACTGATAATACTGATAGCATTTTAATATCCCAACTATATCCAGCGATAACTGGAAGGAAAAGTATTTACCTTTAATAACTTCTAATCAAATTTACTTTAATACACGTCCTAGACTGACTTTTGCCACTGGAGTAGCTCCTGTTTTAAAATAAATGGATCAAAATCCAGTTTTGATCTGTCCCACGTTAACTCGCAGGGCTGAAAGGAACAAAACCACCTTTGATTAAGACCAGTATCAACCAGTGCAGGATGCAAACACCGACTGCTGTTTCCCTTTGGAGCAGAAACCTTTGCTTAAGCACAGTACCAGGCAGGAGGAGAGCCACACACCAGACACGAGCACACCGGTTTTGAAGTTTAATACAGAAAATCTATTTGATATTTATTAAACTTAGTTTCTCCAGTTACAGTTTTGCATTGTACAAAGCATTTTAATGACACAGTAGTTAAAAAGATCTTTACAAATTGAAATGTGATACCCTTTTCTCCAAATATTTTAATTGCCATAAATTTGTTTAAAAATACACATTAAACGCATGTTTCAGACACTAAACTTTCTATAATCTCAATACCACAAAATACATAGAATATACTATACAGATGTGGAAAAAAATCTAGTTAGTATATAATACTTTGCTCACCATTAACAGCTTTATTACGTGAAATGCACATACTGACTTAGAAATCCTAATTTTGAGCCCCGAAGTACCCTTTGAAATTTCAAATGTATTGCAACAAATAAAATCACAGTCTGTGTTTTCTTCTTTTAGGTTTTGGTTGAAGACAGATGCCTAAATACTCTGATAGAAAACAAAATGTAACACATGGACTCGTCATGTACAAAGCATAAAACAGAGACATCCCATTAGTTACTAACAGTACCTTTTCCGAGTGGTTAATAAGGGCTTCACTTATAAGTGACAGGTTCAAAGTGACCTTCCCCCACCCGCGAGCCCTCCCCCAAAAGAAAAACCCTTCTTCACCAAATAATAATTTCAAATAAGATAAAGGATTTGTTTTAATAAATATATAAGCACTTTATCCTCCATATACAAAATTTCTTAAAACAATTTTAAAAGGGGGGGGGGGGGGAATGGGGACACGACAACCAGATACAAATGTCAGGAACTGTGCTTGCAAAAGTCATGCCTGGTCCTTAGAGTTGAGTCCTGGGGTGTGGGATGCCAGCGCAGCCCAGGGGGAACGCGGCACCAGCCACTGGGCTTGCATATAAAAACTGGAGACAGGAATGTCCCAATCGGCCTGTATTGGCTCCATCAGCATGTGTGGAGTTCCACCAGGAATGGAAATGCTTTCCTCAAGCTTCCAGACGGAATTAAACCGACTGAAGCATTCACGTTAGACATCCTGTGGGAAACTCCACACTGTGCCACCGCATCCACAACCCCTCCGAGCACCGGCCAGGAGCAGAGCTGCTGCTCCACCGAGACCACAACATCCTGATGGCACAACCAGCCCTCACCTCCCACCCAGCACCGCTCGCTTCCAAAAGCCATCCCTGGAGACATTCCAGGCCAGGCCAGATGTGGTTCTGGGCAACCTGATCTAGTGGAAGATGTCCCTGCTCATTGCAGGGGGGGCCTGGACTAGAAGACCCTTGAAGGTCCCTTCCAGCCCCAACTATCCTATGATTCTTAAGAAACAGCACCCCGGCAGCAGAGCCCAGCTCCTTGCAAAGCAAGGGAACTGGACATAGATCATGATTCCCCGATTGACTGAGTTTAACTTTCCTATTTAGGGGATTTGTCTCCCGGAACAGCTCTGGATTTGTCTGAGTTGGCTAGCAAAAGCTTTGGCTACTCTCACAGATGTCTAGCGTTCGCTTTGTTGCTTGGAAACACAGGGTTTTCCATAACACTGATTCATCAGACAGAGAAACCGAAACCCTGACCACAGTATTTGTCAGAAATGTAAGAATTTGGAAGCTGCTGACTCCCCAATGGGTAATTCAAACTGGACTTGCTCAGGCCCTTTCAATCCCTTAACATAAACACTGCAGTGACAGCAAATACCTGTTAGGTAAACTATTAAATACAGCAAAGGTAGTCTCTCTTCCTCCAGCAGCTTGCCACTTTGGCAAACCACCTCCTGATGTGCCTATGGCGTTAGTTTTACTTGCCCCAGGCAAGTGCTACATAATTCCTATGAAGTACTGACTCAGTGTGTTGGGGCCGTTCATAAATACAGTTGAGGGCATCTTTTTGTGATCACAGCAATCAAGCCTCAGCAATCTAAAGGAATATACATTGCACTCCTGTATAATATGCAATATTTATCACCACTAAGATGGTGATTCAGCACTCAATAAATAATATATCAATATAGTCAGTTGCACCATAATCTAAAAACAAGTATAACATATACTTTGGACAGACTGAGTTCATATATATATACATATATATTAAAAGACACATACAATACAAATTGCATACTGCCATCGAAAGCCAAGAAGAGCCATCCAGATGCTCTGCTTTATGGCTAATAGTTTTAAATCAAAAGAAAAGTCTAGGGCTGTTTCTCTCTGGTGTCCTGAATATTTGTTTAGACTTACTGATGGTTGCACCTTATCACCCAGGACCCTGAAGTCTGAGAGCGGGTTCAGACAGCACTGATAGCTGAGCAAGCCTAGTCTGAGTAAGCCATTATTAAGATTCACCAACTAGGACCACAGTCAGCGAGGGAATTAAAATCACAGCATTGATATGTATTTAACAGACAAGTGTCTGGGGGATCCATCTGGGAAGGCAGGAGTTCAGGATTCCCTCGTTTGTCACTAGTGCAGCGCGTACCGGTACCCCAGTGACGTGTGTCACTGCTATGGAAGAACAGGGTGAGACGCATCGCCTGCACTAGGACAGAGGGATGGAAGCCTATTGAGCACTTAGCTACAGAATCTGACAGAGTACATCACTTTCCTCCCGGAAACAACAGTACATCCCAAAATTAGGTGTGCTTTTGGAATGGGGAAGTTTATCCGTTTGAACTAGCCACAGATGCATAAGGCATTTCTTTTCAATTCATGAGGCCACCAATATCTCCTGTATGGCAAGCGGCCTGGGACAGTGCTCCAGGGATATTGCACCCTGAAAACCCACTGTCCAGGTGGGACACTTTCAACCAGTCAGGTCCACATTTTGACATGATGTACAGGGGCTGGTCTCTTCTCCCAAGTAACGAGTGATAGAACACGAGGAGACAGCCTCAAGCTGCACCAGGGGAGGTTTAGACCGGATATTAGGAACAATTCCTTCCCCAAAGGGTGGTCAGGCATTGGAAGAGGCTGCCCCGGGCAGTGGTGGACTCGCCATCCCTGGAAGTGTTCCCAAACCGTATAGATGAGGCCCTTAGTGACACGGTTTAGTGGTGGCCTTGGCAGTGCTGGGGTGACAGTTGGACTTGATGGTCTTAAAGGTCTTTTCCAACCTGGTTGATTCCTACAATAACGTCTTGTGGTTGTTCAAAGACCATAAAGATCCACTGATCTAGGGATAAGCGATATGTTTTTCAGAGACCAATTGAACGTGACACCAAAAGGTATTTGTGGGACTCTAGTTAAGGAAAAGAAAAATAATTCCCAGAGATGAGCCCATTCCCACTACCAGGAATGGTACCTGTGCACAACGGAGCAAGCCAGAACGCAGCCATGCCGGCTAGTGCAGCACTACACAAAAAAGAAACGATGACTGCAACTTCTATGAAGGTATCTTTTATATAGCGTCAAAAGTGTGCTAGGCACTTTAGAGTATTAAAGGAAAAAGAGTTGACAGTGTCCCATTAGCCAAGATGTGGAGTCTGAGGGTACAGATTCTGTCTCAAACAGCAAACGCTAACAGAAACGTGACCTTGCACAGTGATTCAAGGAAAAGGATGTTCCAACAGACCTGAAGAGGAAATTCAGCTGTCATGGGAAGAGTCACAGGTCTGTTGCTCATGTATCCATCCATTCGTACGTAGCAAAGCTTTTCTGGAAGTACAAAACACGCTGGAACGCAAAGGAAGCTCTACGAATATGCAGCTACCTTTAGTAGGTTACTAATTGCAAAACTTCTAAACTCTTAAAGCCCATAGGACATACTGCAGTACTGAGAGCGTAGAATTCTATTCCTTCTCGCGAGGTTGCCGTGAGTTTGGCACTTAACTACAACTACACACAAAATTTAGTGCAATCATTTTCCTGAACATGCACGTTCATATCTGGTATGGAAGAAAAGGTGAAGTGGGAGAGAAAACAAAGCAGCATTCCACAATCTCACTCCAAAGGATTCAGAGTTGGACTCTTCAGAAGGAGACCACCGCAATGAGAAGTCAGTTTGTGTGACGGACACTAGGACTTTTAGAAAGGAAATGGAATTTTACCAGAGTACTGCAGAAGACCACTGCATACAGTATATACCTGGTCCTGCTGTAAAACATCTTGTAAACAGTTCATAAAATCTTCATCTAAAAGTAAGGCATAAGGCACACCAGACATGGTAGGGGCACTAAGCGATACTGAAAGCAGTAGCAGTTTAAACCATTAACTCAGACAAGCACCTCACGCGGAAAGGTACTTTGGTTTTCACTTTTTGAGAGCAGGCAACTGCAACTCCATCAACCACTTCTGTTGCACCAAGTCGCTCCCTCGCAAGTGAGTATTATGCTCCATCAAACATTAACGGGACCTTCATCAACACGGGGTAAATACAAGTTTTAAATCCATTCTGCATCACAAGAGTCACTCTCCCTGTAATAGCAGGTGTGCTCCCACCCCACGACGGCTCTTGCACTGTCATCCTGTAGTGTCCATCACCTATCAGACCCTAAAAGGAAAAAATGGACCTCGGTTTCTAAAGTTTCCTGGTTTCTCAGTCAATGGAAAAGATGCAAATGACAGTTCTGGTAGGAACTTAACTGCTGTTGGGTTTGTCCACCACAAAGTTCACCGACTCCGGAGGTGTCAGGAAACGACAAGCACGGAAACAAAAGGTATTTCAAATGAAGAGATGCAAAAAAGCACAAGATTGTCCTTTTCAGAAACCTTTCCTGTCTGCATCGCACCTGCCGGGCTGAAGCTCATTCCTACACCATTTCTTCGATCTCACATTGAACGCAAATCACTGTAATGTTTTGTGATTGTTATAGTGTTAATCCATGTTTGGAAACTGCCTGGAAAACCATCCAAGTCAGATCCAGCTAAATACTTTTCCATATAAATTTCTTTATAATTCATTTAAATGAAGTATCTTAATACATAGAAGAATATCTGGAACTTTTCTATTTAGTACAAATTCTGCAATAATAAATCTGTAGTTGTCATTTATTAGTTGACTCGTAGGCATTAGGCATGGAAAGTATGGTGTCCCTACACGTTAGAACCTATCAACCCTACTTCCTTTACAGGCTCTACCACCACAAGACATTACAGAGTAACAAAGCTCACAAAGTACTTAAATAAAGTGTCTATGTTTAATTTCCGCTAAGTACTCGAAAGGATAAATTTAGGGAATAACTAAGAACTGCCCCAAAACCGGGCTGTTCAAACTTAAAATTAAAAAAATTCAAATAAATAGGATTTAAATGGACTCTTCCTGTATTGTGACTGGAATTCCAGTGATCTGCCCATGACAGATCAGCAAAACTACTCCTTTCTATGTAGCAAATTATAAAATACTTAAATAACTTAAACCGGGAATACTGAGGCAGTCCAATAACCAAATGATTTGGGGTTAAAACACAAAACACAAATGAGGATGGGAGACATGTGAAAGCATTCTTTGCTCTTAGTGTCAACTAAGCAATGTATTATGGCAGTCTTCCTTATTGACATGACACAGTGTTGTGGAGATAAATCAGAGGCAGCGAGAAAAATGTGTTTGAGTTTCCATTCCTTTAGTTCCAAATATCACTTGGCATCCAGGCGCAACCAGTGTAGTCCCTGACGGGTGTAACGCACTAGGTCTGTCATGATGCTCGAATTAAAAACCAGAGGGCCCATAACTTTATCCAGTTCAGCAAAGAACTCTAAAAGAACAGAAACACAAGTTAAAGCTATGCATGCACCTTTATATGAAATATTACATCCAACCCCATCTTTAATGGCTTTACAACTGACACTCAGCCAGCCTGGGGTTTCGCTGTAGACCAATGCACAACCTTCCACCTCACTTCTGCAGAGGACCTGGGTAAGCATCCTGCACACCACTAACTGCAATGCCCCAGTTCAAAGCCTGTGAGCACACTCTGGTACATCTGGCGTCCTAACCCCCCCTGCCAGCTCTTACCTTTCTGTTCTTTAGACAGCTGTTCGGCTTGGTCCCATATTTCAGTGGCATAGAGGAAGTTGGATGTAACCTGGACGTAGCTGGCAGCCATCTGATGGATCCTCTGGGGGATCGTCACCGAGGACCCGCTTCCTGAAGGGTTGGCTGCCCCGGAAGAGTAATTTCCTGAATTCCCTGGAGACAGCTTTGGGGAGACTGGAGATGGCATACCCACGGGCTTGCTGCTTGGCCAAAGGAAACATTCAGTTGTAAACCACATATACACACACATGTACTTTGGGCACAGCACACTGTAAGACGCCCTCCGAGAGCCCTCTTCCCACATCTAAAGCACTCCCCCACCTTGCACATCAAGAGGGCAGGATTTGCCCTCCAACGCATGAAGTGCATGAAGCTGGGAACAATTGCTGAGGATCCTCCAACTCCTGTGTGTTAACTTCATGGCCAAAACCTAATTGCCAAACCTCATCATCTCCTCATCCAATCAAATCTTAAATTCATTGTTTAAACAAATTGAACCCTAAAGAATAATAATGAAAACATTACAACTACACAGTAACTATTCAGCCATAGAATAGTGACCTTCAGATAACACAATGCAAATCTGAAATGCCCTCCCACAGCTCACAGAGTAATGATCAATGATCCAGCATTAGGCTTAAAAGAACAGAAGTAAATTGCTATACTATGGAACAGATGACTGAGAGCTCTTGTAACATTCTGGGCTTGCAGCATTAACAAAACCATTGTTTGGAGGGGAAAAAGCATTAAATAAACCAACAAAACTCACTGAGAGAAGTGACTTGTGTGTTAGTGACACACCGACCCTTAAGTCTTCCAAGCCTTTCTGCACACAAACAACTGAATCAAAACCTACACCCTCAGAACCATCACCCAACACTTTAAAGAGTGAAAAGCCACTTCCTGAGCACCTCAGGCACAGAGTGAACGTAGAAAACTAGCTCTAGGTTGAGAAGCACAGGGAACAGCTTTGCCTACTCACCTTCCCATACCAGGTGACGGCGCTTGAGAATTATTATAGGAATTCTGTTTGGGGGGAAAAAAAGAGATTTGTCACCTGATTCATGCCCGTACTTTCACCACTCACACTTTATCTGCTTATTTAAGTGGCTATTTTTGGCCAAATTAATTTTTGTTGTATTAAGCAATAACCACACTCTAACTAAGGTCCCAGTGAATTAACCTTTGGGTAAATATCCTCTTTTACTGATGACTAAGGCATAAATTAAGGGATTATTTTAGTAACACAAAGGCCACTAAATATACATAGGACTGGAGCAGTCCCCTGCTCAACCCGTTAGAGAACATCTTGCTTTTTTCAGCCCATTAATGGGAAGAAATCTGTTATTTCTGGCACTGAACAATTAAAGATGTCTCAAAAATCTGAGAAGTCAGGCATGAGACAATCCCATTTCCTCTCAGCTGGGAGCTTCAGAGAAACCCAGTGACATGAGTCACCTATCCCCAAGTGCTCCTTTGGGAAAGCTCCTTACATTAAGGACTGAGTAAAGCTACAGAAGCATCATAACTGGTTTTCCTCATCTGCAACATCTTGATTTAAATGAGCACTTGGAGGATGTGCCTCTTCATCTCCTTTCCCTGAGTTCAGGTAAATTCATGGCAGGGGGGATAACAAAAATACCAAACATCCCACTGCAAACACCACAGTCCTGAAAGACCCATTTGGGTTTGGTTGTCACAGTCTGAAAACTGGATTCAGGAATTCTAAGTGATGCAGAGCTTCAATGGGATTAGGGTTTAAGAACACACAATTACCTTCAGATGTTCAGTCAGAGTTTTAGAATATTTCAATGCACTTTCCTTCTTCAGCTTGAAAAGCCTTAGGTATAGCAGAGATTGGCACCGCAGACTGCCCAAAGACAGAAGAACACAACACTCACAGTTCAAGTCTACTTTATCACAACCCAGTGAGTATCAAATAAACCTATATCAATGAACATCAAAAATCTAAGAGCTGTGTTTCTGACATTTTTCTCAACCAACTGACTGGCAGCTCTCTAAGTTGCAACTCAACCATGAATCCATGACCCCCTTCTAATTCCCAAGGACATAAACCCAGCTCTGTGCCTTAAGCTGAAAACAGTAAAATTCAGTGATTTTACTGATATAATCAGTTTCCAGTGCTGAGCTTAGAAAACAACAGTCAGTTACTTCCCAACAAAGGTTTCATTTATTTCTTGCTCCTTTCAGGCCATACAGAGTCCAATGCATCCCACCATGGTCTCCCTTTTCTGCTTGACTCCAACTGGTCCTGCTGAGGCCAACTCTTTACAGCCACTCCCAAGTTTGACTTATCACTGGGTGAGCACACAGGAAGGACCCTCATCCTTTCTGCAGTTACTCCTTAACAGTTCAAAGACTTGGCCTTCGCTGTCAACATCCCCTCAGCCCCAGCCTATACAGCAGTAACCTTTGTGTACAGCCAAGTGGAAAACTCATATGTGGTTCAAAACCACCTGAGAACTCAGTGTCGTACAGCATTTCATGTAGGGAAAACACTTGATATTAATCAGGGCATTAAGGTCAGACGGTGCATTGTACTAAGTTCAGAAGACACGTACCAAAGCACTGCTAGCCTTTTATCTGCAGCCGTGGCATCAGGTGCCAAGTAATTCTTCAGCTTCATAGTGTATCTGCAAACAAAGACAGCAAGTAAGCAACATAAAACCGACAGTTATCATTTATCAATCACCAAACATTGGTGTTTTCATGAATTCCTAGTTTTACTTTGTCTTCCCCAGTTCAGAAACTTCTATCAGTCCCTAAACAAAATGCCAACTAGGCAGCAACTGCAACAGTTTTGCTTCTTGTGTCATGCCTTGTAGAGTGATGTCAAGAACCTTAGCAGAAAACATCTCAACCACCATGAGAACACTTTAAGCCTCAGTAACTGGAACGAACTGGGAAGTGATGCACTTATACTGGAGAAAGAGATCTCAAAAGCTGGCACAACTTCAGTGCATCTAGCAGCTCTGGTTTCCAGACATCTTTCCCACCCACTTCACTTTCGTATTTGCTTTGCAATGCTTACTTGATTAATTCCACAGTTTCTGAATACATAGGGAACGGGGACTTGGATTCCTGAGCATTTTTCTCCAATGCATTCCCACACTCAATGAACGACACTACAGCATCTAGGTAGTAGACAGCCTTCTCAAACCTGTCAGACTGAGCACATGGGAAAAGCTTTTAAGGACAAAAGCCAGAGAGGAAGTACAAGAGAGCTGCAGTACAGGAGGGCAGCAAAATGGCAAGAGCAGGAAACAAACCCCAGTGTAACGTGCAAACCCTGGATGAGTATCAGAGATTTACTTACCAATGCATCAGCATTATGTTTTAGCTTCTTTGCTTCTTGCAAATAATGATCAGCTGAGTAAGTCCTGCAATAGAGGACACAAGGAATCAGCCCCAGCCATATCGTGTTCCATTTTATGACTGAAGTTTCCTAATGTTGTCAAGTTTCCTATTTTCTGTGTTTAACTCAGGTTAGAGGAGCTACACTCTGATAAGCCAGGTAACCAGCACAGTTAGCTATAGTATTGTAAAATATAGCTTAAAGTCAGTTCTCTAGCTTCAGGTAATTCAAAACAGCATTTCAAACAAGTTAACAAATGTGACACAGTTAAATTTACTGCATTTGACATTCAAGCAAACCAAACCCCTGACCAACAACAGGGGCAGGGAAGGAAAAAACACAACACTTGAGGACAAATGCATCCAGTGCCTCCAGGACTGGCATTACTGAGGCTGTGAAATTATGACAGTAGTACAGAATAGCTGCACTCAGGTGTGAAATGCTTCCGCTTAGCCTCCCAAAGCAATCAAAGCTAAATGACTTCCACACCAAGATGAGCAGAAGACAATCATAAAAGTGTAATTATACATTTCAATATATTAGCATATTACCTAGGAGATGATTTAAGTTTGAAATCAATTCTCCCATCCACACTATCTTACTTGTCAAAGAATTAAAGATATTTGAAATCAATGTTTTTAACAGTCCACTTACAGGAAACTCAGGGAATTAAAAAGCAACAGTTACTACAGTTACTACTAAACCTATTCTATACCTACAAAATTAGCCAATAGTTCTAGGCCCAAGAAATCCTAAAATGCCTCAGTCAAAACCATAAGGTTCTACCATGTCACCATTCCAAAGCACAATGACCATTCCTCGGAGGATGCTCTCGTTAGCTCTTCCTACACTTCAATTCACATTTGGAATTCATTTTTAAAGAAGTTTGATGTTTTCTCAATTTCTCATCCCTGTTTTGTCTTGGAATAATTGAAAAAAAACCCATAAACTCTTTTGCCCTAAATGACTGACAGTGCAGCTCAAATCACCAAAGTCACTTAACTCCTTTCTTTTACTTTCTGTAAGGAACAGCTATGAGGAAAAAACCACTGAGCAGCAGAGAGGTAGCAGCAGTGTCCTGATAAGGTGAAAAGGACACATCAGCATTTAAACCAAGAAGAGCCCTGAGCTATTTAAGTCTATTGCATGGTCCTCTAATGCTCGGCAGGAATGTGCAGGGCAGGCTACAGTTCCTCCTCAAGGACTGTGCTGTCTGCCAAGGCACTGGCCCGGGGAGCAGGCAGACAAGCACAGCACTGCAGGAACAACACAGAGCTCCCCAGGGTAGGAGTGTGTACCTAAGGTCTTTTGTGAAGCAAGACGACAGCTCTTCTCCACAGGGAGCTGGCCACACTCCACAGAGGGAGAGGCACCTTCTGCTGTTCTTACCTATCATCAAAAACAAGTTTTGCTCTTCTTGACTTGGAGCTCTCTGCAGACTGAGCAGACACAGGAGGGCAGCTGGATGAATTGTTCAGAATCTTTTCCTGAAAGGAAAATTGGTGCCAAGGAATAAATGTAAAGATCAGTTACATCTTCTTTGCCTTCAAGAACAGCATCTGTTGCATACATGCCTCCCATGATTTCATACATTATATGCAATAAGGTCAGTCTTGCAGCTGGTTCAGCTGCCATTCACCACACACAGCAACACAGCTTCCACGGGGCTTTCACCTACGGCTGGCACAGAGGCTATAACCAAGCTCCTCAGTCTAACACACCAGGGGATGTCCATTAGAAGAAAGAATCCAGCCAAGGCTTTCTAGATACACCCAGGCCAGGAAATCCTTGCCTGAATCTCCCATGTCTCTGTTTCCAAGTCCTGGATTTCCACTCTAGCAAAGAGCTGATGATTATTATTTATGATTTCTCCTAACAACAGTACGCTCAGCTGAATGTCTTTGCCTTGGAAAAAGAGTACTTTGAAAGAATAAGCATCATCATCAGGGAGAAAAGTAGCTGTCTTCACAACACACTGCCCTTGCTCCTCTAAATTATGGCTCAATATGACATTTCAGGCCAAAGACTGGACACTAGAAGCATGTTATGAATCAGAAGTGAACCCATTTTTATTTGCTAAACGATACAAAACAGCTCCCCAGCTTCATAAGTGTTTTCTGCTCTCTTGATTTACCATGACCAAAGGCCATCTATATAGACGTATTTCATAACTTACACTTATCAGATTATTGCTTATCAAGAGGATCCTGGAGTTACAAGGCACCAGACAGACACAGCGATGTGCTATCTGCCATTGCAATGTAGAAACAGCAATGAAACATGCAGTGCAATGCAGGAGGAATACTTACTACTTGACTAAGTAGGCATGACTAAGCATACGTGAAGAGTAAAATGATAAACATCTCGCACATTAACTGCTGGCTTCAGGACATTTTCTATGCTGACAAATAAAGGGCAAAGCCTCAGCCTGTAAGGTAAAGGCACTATCTGCAGCTCCTGGAAGTGTCTTATGCAGCCACTGATGTGCACAGCCCTGCCAGGCTCCTCCGATCCCACCGCACTGCCACTGGCACTAACACAGCATCTCCCAGTTGAGATATTCAAGAGCTCCACCCTGATGACTAAGTTGCTTTCTGCCATCACTAATGTCTATTTGCTGCTTCACCCCTCCCCAAATCAATTCTCTTTCCTGAGCATTGTTAGATTTTGCTTCTGAGCTACTGAGGTTTAGCAGCTCCTTCAGCTGCTGGAGTTTCTGCAGCCCGTCAGAGGCCCTGGGGCTTTGCTGCAGAGAGCTTGGAGGCAGCCACACCAGCACCTGCAGCACACACTGGAATCACACAGAAAGGTGAAATCCTCCCAGTTAAACACTGTGCTCAAAACTGGTTATACAACGGGAACTGTGCATCACAGGTATTCAACAATACGCTCTCAGATGCCTTCACAGGCTAAATTCTATCCAGTTCTACATATTTCTATACTGACCAACAAGCACATTAAATTTAGTGACTTAAAAGTATAATTTCCCTATAATATTTTTTAATTCCATCACGCTGAAATATCTCCCTAACCTAAATCTCTTAAAACCACTTTCTGCACCATCTTTATTCATAACCACGTTTTCTCCACTCCAACCACAGCCAGCGCTGCATATTCCTGACCTGGAGTTAAAATGATCTTTCTGTGGTCCCACAGTGCCATGAAATGAGAGCTACAGCTTCACACCCTAGCACTGAGAGTGGACCGAGCTCCTGCTCTCCTTAAAAATCAGGACAAGCTCTATATCGGCTCCAATGAAACAAGAGTTCTTCCATTTACCATTGTGTAAACAGCTTCCTGGTGATATTTCTTACGAACAGATTCAACAATCCAGAAGCAGCACCAGTAATCAGAAGATGATTAAACACATTTGGTAGGAATACACATTACTATTCCACAATCTCTCCCAAATTGTCTTCTAATTTATAGACTTCCAAAGTGCTCAAGCACGAGGACACGACACAATACAGACCCAAAACCAACTGCGTTTAACTTGACTGCAAATTGTTGTTTAGGTCACACCGAGCATCTCAAACTGCAATGCAAAGCAAGAGGCATGTACAGGAAAGCCCTTTACCTTGGTTTCTTTAGCACTGCTAGAACCCTTGCCCTCTGTTTTCTTCTGTTTGGAAGAGGAGCTGCCCTTACTGCCACCACTGCCCTCCTTGCCAAGGTTGCTGCTGGACTTCAGGGACGAGGACTGACTGATCGTCCTTTTCCGGGAGCCATGCTCTTGCTTGGCATCTTTCTGCAGGACTGGGGCAGCAGGAGACGGCAGCAAATCCTTCTCTTTAATAGCACTTGGCTTTGAGGACCTGGACCAAAGGAATAAATTCAGCTTTGGGGTTTCTTTCCTTAAAAAAAACCCAAAATGAAACCAACCAACCCCTGAAAACACCCCCCCCACCACCCCAAAACCTTTTCTTTATTATTTTGAATACATCTATTACTTAAAACTGATACATTTTTTTAAACAAAGCAGATTTGTATTGTTTAACCTGGCAAAGCAGATATGGAGGGAAAGAAAGAGACTAATCATCCCGGTGAGTAGGTTCCTATGAAGCCAAAGCTAACCCGCTTTCCCCATCTCATTTGTTCTGACCTGAACACACAGCAGACAAGTTCTAACCATAAAACCACACCCCTCCAAGAGTTCTCCATAAAACATCCACCCTGAACACTTGAGATGTAAGGAATGGATGCCAGCATTAGCGCCAGGCTGTCTGTTCCCAACTCATCATCTAACAGCTCAGATAAAAGATGGTCCAGATAAATGTTCTCTGGAACCCAGGCACCTGGAAAGCTTTCTCATTGCAGCCTTTCAGTACACTCTTACTTGGGTGCTGAGGGCTAATGTTGGCTATTCCAGGCTTCCCATAATAACTGTTTCTACCGATTACCTTTGTAAGATCATAGAGTTTCATTTTGTTCTATGTCCTTCAAGATAACTGCACTGGCAGTCAAACAAGTATCAGAAATAACAGGTAAAAAAGCATAATCAAGCTAGAAATGCATCCACTTATTCTACATCTGTTTCCTAACAAATAGTAAGACACTGTTTAATTCAGAATGGGCAAACAAGCTTCCTAGCATCTGATGTGCTGCAGCTTCTCACATTATTTGTAATTTGGCCATTACTCACTATACAGAAACATTTTCCATGACACAATTATACCAGTTTTCAGCCACTTGATCTGAAACAGCAGCTTGAAAAGGCAGTGGAAAAAACCCTTGCTTTTTCCTGTGGAGTAACACTGACCAAGAAATACCCAGCCTAACAGCTAGTCCAAAAAGCATGGGAATTTACAGACATAGCAAACAACTGAAGGAGGATTAATCAACGTTATTGAGTCGATAATTCTGCGTTACTTTGCTTTTGTGTAACTCACACTTTCTTCAGCTAATCTCTCAAGCAAACGTGAGGCTAAATCCACAGATCCAAATCTCAAAGCCATCAGCTTCCCATACAATGCAGTGTGCTGGTTTTAGCTTGGAAAGTTACTTTTCTTCCTAGCTGCTTTGGATTTAGTATGGGAATAACACTGATAACACACGGGTATTTCAGCAGCTGCTAAGTAGTGTTTACACCAAGCCAAGGACTTTGCAGCTTCTCACGCCCCAGCAGCGAGGAGGCTGCGGGCACAAGAGGCCAGGAGGGGATCCAGCCAGGACAGGAGGCCAAAGGAACATCCCAGACCATATCACACCATGCCCAGTCTAGAAACCGGGGGGAATTGTTCGGAGAGACCTCAATCACTGCTTGGGGATGAGCTGGGTATCAGTCAGTGGGTGGCGAGCTCCTTCTTGTGCATCCCTTGGCTGGTTGTTTTTCCTTGAGTTTTATGTCTCCTTCCCTTTTGGTTATCTCCCTTTTCATTACAATTATTAGTATTTTACTTTATTTCAATTAATAAACTTCTCAATTCTCCTCCCCATCCCACTGGGAGATTGCAATGAGCCAGCAGCTGCCTGGTACTTAGCTGCCAGCTGGGGTTAAACCACATTTAAGCCAGTTAAGTAATTTATTTGCAGTTTACACTTGCCAAATGGGGAATTATCAGAGTGAGGTAATTTAAAAGCACAGATTTTGCATGATCAAAAAGCTGTTTTTTGGTGGAAATCTGCAGAAACAGCTGATTTCTAAAACAAAACAACCTCCAGCTGTAAATTAGAGTAAAACCAGGAAGCACTGATTCCATAAGACACCAACCCTTCACGTGAGCAGTTACCTTGCTTCTGGTAAGTCAAACAACTGTCTATGGTCAATGTTTTTGGTTATGGAAATTTATTTCCAACAACTTCTAGGAGAAACTCTGAATTCTGTCTGAAGGGTAAGAAACAATGAAATGTTACCAACTGCTTCAGAATGTGGAAACACATGGTGGGAAGAGGCAAGGAGGAGAGGGGACAAAACAGGCACCCGTCTCCTTGATCACCCCGAGCCCTCAGTGGTGAAAACACAGCCGAGATACTCACTCCCTGCTGCTGGAAGTCTTGTGTCCTGATGGAGCTTTTTCTTCCAGTTTTGTTTTCTTGCTTTCACTGCCTCTGTTCTCATCCTCGTTCTGAGTAAAGCAAACAAGAAATAGATCCAGGCAAAGGTCCACAGTTACAGCCTCATTGACAGTGGCAATGTTGCATAAAGAGACTTAATTTAGCAGGTGTTTTGCAGTGTACAAGATAGGTACAGATGACAAGGATATGCCCTACAGCATCTACTCCATATCAAATATTAGACCAGACCCCAATACTGGAACATAACTGAAAACAAAGCCTGGATTCTGAATTCCCAACCTGCATAAAAGAATCAGCAGCCAAGCTGTTCATTTTAATACAGGCATGTTATCACCATGAACTACTGGAAGTACCAACACAGTGAATAAAGGTCTCCTTGAAAACACACATCCCAGTAAGTGGCCAAGTTTTCTTAGGTTGCTCAGTAGGAAAACTGGTTTAACTGAAATTATCCATCTCCTCTGGAGACTCAAACAACTCTCTGAATGGTATCACAGAAACATGGAACCATGAAATGTTTGGGCTTGAAAGGGACCTTAAAGCTCCTCCAGCTCCAGCCCCTGCCACGGGCAGGGACCCCTTCCACTAGAGCAGCTTGCTCCAAGCCCCTGCATCCAGCCTGGCCTTGAGCACTGCCAGGGATGGGGCAGCCACAGCTTCTCTGGGCACCCTGTGCCAGCGCCTCAGCACCCTCACAGGGAAGAACACAACCACGTAATCCTCTGATTCCAGACGTCAACAGTCTCACAACCACTGACAAATCCCTGCCAAAATGAAATACTCAGGATGAAATCCCATTTCTGACCCCCCGAGCCAGGCCTGCACAGTGCTGACTGCATGGAAACCAGGAACCTATAAACATTTATTGGATCACTGAGTCCCTCTGACAGGTCTGCTCTTTATACAGACTGTCTGAGGTTTCTAAAAGCAGTTTAAGATGACACTGCCAACTTCTTCTCACCATTCCCCCCTCTCAAGAGTATCACTTCTATTCAGCTCCCCATCGATTCCCGTGCATTCACTGCCCCCAGGCATCCCTGCTATTTATTTAGAGGTGAAAAGATGAAATGTTTTTTTTGCAAAATATTAACTATCATTATGGAGAGATCCCTCTGCTCCCAGTAGAGCAGCACCCCTGAGATCACAGTTTCTGCTGCAGCCATGCCCCAGGCCCATTTCTGCACCATCTCTTGTCCTGGCACTATGCAGCTGCATGATTCACTGGCTCACGGAGCTGATCCAGCTTTCACCTTTTTCTTGGCCAGGTGAATTTTCCATTGGATCAGCTGCCTGAGGTGGCCTGCAGTGCACCAGGGGCTGTGCCAGATCAAGTGGAGGCATGAGAGGGCAGGATGCAGCAGCGTTCACAGGTACAGAAGCTGTGCTACCTCCATGAGCTCCAGCTGCAAGTGCAACCTTCTCCCTTCCCCTTTTCACTCCAAAGGAAAATCCCAACAGTCTCTACCACCACAGGGATGATCCATGTGTTCTACACAACACAAGACCATCTCCTAAACTGCTCAGTCACCACACTGAGGTACAAACTGCATTACTAGGCTATGTGTGTGTGACACCAGCAGCGATGCCCTAAGGGGCTGAGGCACAGGCAAATCTCTCCCCACAAAATCATCACCTGCTTGTGTTTCCTTTTGCCTTTTGTAGAACTCTTGTCAGACGGCTGCTTCTGGGATTCTCTCGTGTGCTTCTCTGGCACGGGTTTCTTTTCCACTTTGGGTGCGTCAGCATCCTTGTAAGGCTTCCCTGGTATTCTTGATAAGAGGCTCAGGTCAATCTTCACAATGAGTGGGTACCTTTCATCAGGATCACTGAGTGGTGAAAGAAGCTCTTTCTCTTCCATAGGAGAGAACATTCTTTGCCGAAAAAAGCTGTCATCCTCCTCCATGGAAGATTTAACAGGAGTCCTATTGCTCTCAGAATATTTGGGTGTTTGTGAGGAAGGAGGCAGGCTCTCGTTTTCATCTGAATCAGAGGATGAGGTATCTGTTTCTATGAATTCCCTGGATTTCTGGGCAGATTTGCTTGAAGCCTTGTATTTCTTTTTCTCTGTTGTAGGCCGAGGGGAAGATTTGGGCTCTTTCTTTATATTGGGTTTTCTGGAGCCTTTTGTGGCTGCCTTATGCCTGTTGGAAGGGATATTTGTTGCCATGTCTACTGGGGTTTCACTTTCTATTTTAAGACCTCCTCTAGGCTCTTCAACAGATGTCTTTTCTGCTTTCTTGGGCTGCTTTTTACCTACAGTCCTCCTCTGTGTTGAGCTGTCACTCTGGGCAGGTGATTTCTGCCTGCCACGACTGCCCTCCGAGCCCTTTTGGGTGGGTTTGGAATCTCGCCCCGGGGTAGAGGAAATAGAATCCTTGGATCCACTTTGATCAGTGTATCCGCTCCCTGTGCCCTGATCCCGTCCCTCCTTTTTATAGCCTTGGGAAGATGGAATATTGCTGTCCACGGAAGAAGCTGGTGATACTTTGTGTGAATTGACTTTGTTCAACCAGTTATCCAGTTGCCACTTGTTCGTTGGTGGTGGCTCTGGCTAAAAAACAAACAAAAACCCCAGTGTTAAATAAAGTATTTCACATTTCTCCCATCTTTCCCATGGCACAGCTGTAAGATGCTGCAGGCCAAGCAAGAGGTACACCAGAATAACAGAGATAAACAAGGAATGAGACAGAGGTTGATGAATATAGGTATAAATAACAGCTCTTCTTTTCCCCTCCTCTGGAGCAGCTGCTAGCAACAGGCAGTATTTGCTGCCATGGCTTTCCACACTAAGGGCCTGCAGCTTCTTAGGGTGCTGTTACCATATCTGACTTCTGCTCCCCAACAGCTAATTGGTGGCAAAAAGCACCTCGAATTCAAACCTCAAATGTGTGCTTGTGTAGAGAACTGTTACCATATCCAACCACCGGTACTTCAGCAAAAGAACAGTTCACCTTGGAAATGATCCCATGATTTTAGTACTCTTTTCTGCTTTTAAAACTCAGGATTAATGCCCAGCCAATGAAGAGAGCCCAAATCCATGTCAAACCCTACCTCGGGGGATGCGCTCTGGGATGGTTCATTAGCTTCACTGTCACTGGAACTGCTTTCACTTTCAGAGTCAGATCCTGAACTGCTTTCAGATCCACTATGGCTGCTCGAGTCATCCCGTGAATTATCTGCTCCTTCACTATTATGCTGTGAAGGTTCAGAGTTACTGAAACCAAAAATGAGGGAAAATTAACAAACACCACCCAAGGCACAAACAGATCCCACAATTCTTGCATTAGAAACAATAAAATGCAGTATTTTAATCAACATTTACGAGAAAATTCAACATAACTGAGCACAGCTCACGCTGGAACAAACACCAGTCTTTGTTTCTCCCCTTCCCAAAGCGGTTAGCATAGTTAGCAGCATCTATGCTATTTAATCACCAATCCAATTCTCATTGCCTTTTGCTTTACACAAGATGAAACCCAGACATGAATCTCAGAAGTCGGGAGTGCTGACAGTGCTGAACATCACCACTCTGCTCTCCCTGCGCAATGCAGCAGGAATGCCTACCTTCCAGGTGTGCTCCTTGGCACTGTCTTATCACAGTCCTGCAATCAAGAAAAGGAGCATGAAACTTCCAGAAGTTATTTAGGATTGTACATACACTTCAGTTGCAAAGCATCAACTTAGAGCCTTCACAGCATCTTAATTCAGCGCTTACTGCAGGGTAAATTTGTCTGCATTTTCCTTATACAGAAAACCAGAGTTATTTTCTCCAAGTTTTCACCACAAATCTATCATCTCGGAGTCCCATATATTCTGACTGCAGTTCTAAGAGCTCCTATTTCCACCACTCACTACGTTTTCATCTTTTTGAATGAGCTGGTTCAATGTATTACAACATATCCCCAAATGCCAGAGTAGCAAGAATTAACCAACTGAATGTACTATGTCAGGGTCTTCCGCATGAAGAAAATCAAGTACTAGAGCTGGGAACAGGCAGCAAAAGAGCAGGAGAGGAGTGTGGCTCACTGCAGGGTAGCACAGACCCTCCAGGGACTTTTCATTTAGCTAAATGCCATTTCTGGCAGAAGCTGCACCAAGTTAATATTGAGAAAGAGGAGAAAAGGGACTTTTCAACAAAATAAAGGTGCTGCCATATACTCCTGGTGACAGATAAAGCATCCCTTATTATCCCAAGCTACTAATGTGCAGAGAAGTTTATACCATGTACTCTTTAGCTGCAGTGGCAGAGCATGAAAGGTTCTACCTTTAAATGGTGGGCCACCCCATATGTTTAAAGCACACTATTGTCATTTTATGTTCAGAGAAAGCCCACCTGAAGTCAGTAAAACAAGATTTTCTAAATCCAAGCATACTGTTTCCACAAACCAGGTAATTTTCCCCAAGTTTACATTTAGGAGGTTTGTCTAAAAACATTCCATTTGGTTTTTAATCACAAACCTCCTCTTAAGCCGCCCAGTTTGCTGGTGGAATATTGAATACTGCTCTACTTCGGAAGCTCTGACTGAAGGAACATACCTGCTCTCCATCGCTGTCTTCGCTACTGCTAAGTTTTAAGTCATCTTTCAACATACTAAGTAAAAGGAAGAAAGTGAGACAAGTTTTTCCATGTACTTTAATTACTTTCAAAGCATTCTTCTATATTTCAACATGCTATTGTTTATACTACAGAGCAGGCTGCGTGGGTGAAATCCACAAGACACCATTCTAGCATTTAACGTTCAAGAACGGTGAGTTTAGTCATTCTTTGGAGAAGAATAAGGATTCTGGGACTGAGACTCCTCAGTCCATTCTGGTCAATTCAGAAAGGAAATTTGACACAATTTACTGATGCAGGAGGAGTTAACTTACAGACAATGGCCAGGAATATTGTTTTAAATAGAATGAAGAAAGCTAACACTAGGGGCTGTTTCCTGTCTCATGGCAACACTGCGACTGTTGTAAGCCATAATTACTATTATTCAAAGCCATCATTATCGATGGTAGTCATACATGCACACACTGTTTCACAACACAAAATAGGTGAACACGCTGAAAACGCCAAGCAAGACTACAGGGCTTTTGTGCTTATTGAAACCCCCCCGGATTACAGAAATGAAACATCTTACTCTGTCTGGTTCGATTCGCATCTGGAAAAAGAAAAGGAGAAAGGATCAGAAGTGTAACACATCCGAGTTTCCCAGCCCAGCTGCTCTACTGGTGATCTGAAAAGGAACACCAGCCTCTAGCATCTAGTTCTGAAACGTTTCATTGCTATCCCTCTACAAAAGATGCATTTCTCCCCCTTTTAAAGTTCTTGTGACCAGATCACAACCACTGAGGAGGGTTTATTGATTTAAAACTGGATTGTCACAGGAAACATCTCAGCTTTCTTCCTGCACATCCCAGTCCAAGACCAATTCTTGTTCTCATAGCCCCCAGCTCGGGAATAGCACAACTCCTTCTTGGTCTATACTGCTGTGACAGAAGCAAAGCCAAATGGTGAACTTGTATTTCCACCACTCATTGAACTGGTTGCAGGTGAGCATCTTAAACAAACTGACTGTATGTCTACAGTAACTCAGGGGGGTTCTTTTTTTCTATTCCCTTCTCATAGGCTTTTTAGTCTTGCTAACACCATAACATGCATACAGACAAGCAGAACTAGACTTCATCTGTGGCTGCATCACAACAAGTACTAGTTTAGTTTTCAGAATCTACAAACACTCCTTAAACATACAATCAGCTGCTAATCATTGACTTTCTTTGCCGTATTTGTTTGGAAACAATCTTTTAACAGCTTGTATTGATTTCCAGGTGTGAGAAAGGTGCACTACAGCCATCTAGAATATTCCACCTGCCTTTTTAATTCCAGTTCATGCTTGACAAAGTAAAACATTGGGTCTGTGTGTAACTAATGGAAATGTCTGCCAGTTCAGACATTGAGCAGGACAAACTCAACCAGATCCCAAACGCACTTTACTGTCTCCTCCAGTACAAACCAGTTCCCACCCTATCTGTGCTGTCACCACAAGCTGCTTCCAGCTGACAGCTCTGAATGCACACGTTTGGGAAGTCCTGTCCCATCCTGCCCGTTCCTATGTGCTGACACCACTGCGGTTCCCAAGCTGACTCCAAGGTCCATGCTCTCGCACATTTACCCTGACAACTGACAAGAAGGCAGGGGAATGGAGAGGCAGCACAGGATGTGTGTTACTCACTCCAGTGAGCAATACTTGGTCTAATGTCCCAGAAAATGGCTGCTTAACCATGATCCCCTTTTTGTGCCAGTCAAGCAGAAGTATGTGAAAGTGTCTGTGCAAGAGCTGACACATCCTAGTGAAAGAAACTGCTATCGTCCAAGCCCCTTAAGATCCAACTATTGTTTGTGAAAGGTTTTCTCAGCAGCCACTTACGCTTTGGACTGGTGACCATTGGATGTTTTCGATGAAGGATTGTAACGTTCTAGAAGAAGAAAAAGAAGAAAGGCAACGTGAAAACTCAGCCAGCAAAACAAGGCACTCCAAAGCTGCCAAGAGGATACAGACAGAGAGAAACCAGGAAGAGCTGAGTAGACAGGAGAAAGTAGTAACTCACTGACACAAGGTACAATCTCCAACAGACCAAAAGGAACAGAGAAATGAGTGGATACAGAGACAGAATACTAAATACAGCAAATATGAATCAAGAAACTCTAGAAAATGATGTAAATCATTGTTGCCTGAGCCAACACACAATTTGTTACTGATGGTGTGAAAGCTGTTTTGTTTCTATCAAGATTAATTTCTTGCCTTTGACATGCAGGATACAGGATGTAAATCAGCCTGTCCCTACGCAGCTTGTCAGTAAATGACCAGCCTTCACATCCAGAAATCAAAGTCAGAAGGCAGTTCTTAAAGCAGCAATACACCCGAATGCGATCTGCTTTTTGGGCTGGGGCTTTTTTCCTTCCCTTTTCTTTAGTTCTGGCAAATAGCTAAGGGTAGAACAGAAACCAGAACTGAGGCTGTCAAAAGCTTCCCAGAGAATTCAAACGGGAGTTGAAAACTGGCGCTGGGTTTTGATTAACCATGCCTCGTCACTCACAGCCCTAAAGATCAGTTGCTCCTCTAACAAAGCCTGTGGTTTAGGTTTCTGGATTTGAGTTATTTCCTTCATTTCCCACGGTAATAGGTGTTCAGATTAAGCTGCACGGGAATATCTAAGAATAAACCATTCCTCTTTTACTATTTAATCTGTTTAATCACTTCCAGAGGAAGTGGGAAGACCTTTGGAAGGGAACAGTGAAAATCTAATTCAATTTTAGCTGGTAGTTACCTGTGCTGTTATTAACTCCAGTAATATCTGAAACAATGATAAAGAGAACTTAAAGCTGCTTTTGTCTGAAATCTGAAAGTGCATTTTGGGGCATGAAATTCAATGTTATTACTGAGCCTATCACTGTGTGAGTTCCTCTCCAGTCCTTGCTTTTGCTTTTAAAACAACAGAGTGAAAACAAACAGCGAGGCTGCAATGTAAGCACGAGCCCTATCTCGGTTTCCAGCGTATCTCCAAGCAGGCAGCTGGTTTTTTTACAGGGTGTTTTGGTTCAGGACCCTGCTATTTTCAGACCGATGAAGCACAGAGGGACGCATTTTCTCCAGAATTAGAACAAATGACAAATTAAAACCACTATTTTTTTCCCTAGAAGACGATAACAACCTTGCAACTCAGTTACAGCTTTCTGCATCACAACAGAACCGTGACACAGAAGCAAGCAATTGTTCAAGAGGTTAAAACCTGAGAAAGTAAAGAAACTCTTAACTTCGACTCCATCCTGACACCAGTCTGGGAAGTCTCATTCCCTAAAGAGCAGAAGGTGCTGAGAAAAGTGAATCACAACCAAAACACTGAACATATTACAGGAAGTTTCGTATACTTACTCTGCTCCCCCGCTCCAAAACTGGGCTGCTGAGACTCCTAAGGGAATAAAAGATCACAAGTGGGTTTTCATTGGGAATTTTAACACATCAGAAGCCATGCTGGAAGCAAGCTGCTCTTTCAACTGAAAGGATGGCACCCAACCCCTGCAGAAAACACCCAGCGATACAGGAGGGATTTGCTATCTGGGCCCCAGCACCTCTCACCAGCCCTCATGGGAAGGAACACTTCCAACCCCTCTTCCTCAGCACAGCTTTCCCGCTTGCTTAGCTTTAAGAAGGGCCACATGCAGTTGTATTAGATGATAGCCGAAAGCCAGAACCCCTACATAACATCCATAAACCCCATCTTCATGTTTGCAAGGAGAGGAGCAATTCAGTGGCTTTTTCTTTATCTTTCTTATACACAGACAAGCTTTGCTGCTGGTTTTACGTGTTTTCACCTGAACTCCAAGCCAGTCCTGGCAAACGCAGCCCAGCAGAGCTGGCTGCCATGTCATTCCTCCCTGCAAAGGCCACGTCTTCATGTGACTGGACAAGTCACTTGTACAGAAGCCAGTAAACAAGGACATGCAGCTTCCTTTGGTATATAATGAATCTATTACCTGTAAATCAAGCCATGGAAGATAAAGCCTTGCGAACGTTAGCACTTGTGTAACTGCTTTCTGAAACCCTACAATACTGTTTCAACAAACAAATACGCAGAGGCTACTGAGTTACTGAAAACCTACTTCTAGGCTCGAGTGCCCTTTTAAAATAGGACCTTCCTGACCTCATTTTAAAATGAGGACAAATGCTGGCCCCATAAATCTAACTCGAAAATCTTTGGCTCAATTCATGATGTTATACACACACTTCTTGCTTAAATGCCCTGGCAGTGGCAAATCAGAACTGCAACTCAACAATGAATCCCAGGATTTGTGGTAAAGCTGTGACCCAGTTTTCCCAACCAGCCGAGGCAGTGACATGCAGCAGTTACAGGCACGCTTTACAAAATCTGGCTTTTTAAACACACAAAAGCTTTCTCTGCACAGCAAAGCTCACTTGGGTATTTCTTGTTTCCCCCAGCTTTTTCTTTCAAGCGTGACAGCAGTTGCAATAATGCACTCAAGTAGTTTGTTGATAGGGAACTTGATTGGGAACTTTCCTTGTAATAAGGGGTTGCAAACGCCTCTAATCTTTACTAACTGAAAGGAAGGGGCAATGAAAGTAAAATCAACCTGCAAAGTGAAGCTGCTTGGAGGGAAGCCTTGGGACTTCAATGGAAAGCAACAGCTACGCTTCCTTCAGAACAAAACCTGATTGTCACCCGTTACATAGATACAAAGAGTGCAAGCACGACTCCCTGACTGCCTTTTTCCACTGTCACCTTCGAGAAGTTGACACGCTCCAAGTCAAAAAAGAGGTTAAGAGCACACGGTGGTCAAACCCCCCATCTATGGAGCAGCTGCACTGGGTGAGCACAGGAGGAGGAACGGGCCCTGCTCCTACCAGTACATGTATCACAAACCCTGCAGCAAACACCTGCCTAATTGCTCGCTGGAGTCAACTTCCCATTTCTAAGGCACAGAGCAGCCTTTCAGTGAAGTGAGCTTTAACGAGGTGTTATGTTGAGATGTGCAACTTTTTCCAACTCTCTCGCCATCCATTTTGCCTTTGAATAAATATTTCTTTAAGAAACGCAGAGATTTAAGAAAACAAAAGCTCTCCTTTCAACTCCAGTTATTTATAGCTGCACATTCTAAAGGCCTGCTTCACAAAGAAGACATTAAAAACAACTTAAAGGAAGGAAACCCTTTTAACCAAAGTATAATAGACTGCTGAGGTTTGACTTCGACAGGGAAGACGCTTAAGCAGGAAACAAAAACTGACACAAGAACTGTGGAGAGAAAAGCATTGGCCAATGGGACAGGATGGCCGTGGGGTACCGAGCTCTCATTCGCAGGTTACCAGCTTGGCCAGAGCCCCAGTTTCCATTTAATGCTCGAAATCTGAGGTCAGGTCTCATTTCTGTTTCTCAGATGTTCCTGTATTGCAGAAGTTTGAGGCCTCTGCAGTAACTCCAACAAGGAGCAGGCGCTGAATAAACCTGGAGACAGGGTCCCCATCTCCAGAGATGCCTCCAAGTCACTGCTTGGGTCTGCAGGGACAAAACCTTGCCAATCCTCTCACATTGCTTTGAAACAGACAACTTCCACCCTTTAACAAGCAGCTGGGTTTAACCTATCTTACAAACATGCCCATGTCTCTGGAGGTTTTCACTGTGAGCCCATGGCTTAATAAAGTTGCACAGGACAAAATGATAGGCTTGGGTCACCGGTAACACTTTTTATCAAGACTCAGGAATCTCCATTTTCTGCATAAACCCTCCCCTGACCTATTTTCATGAAGTTTTATCTCCTGATTCAAAGACTTCCTGACAACTGTTAGATATATTTATAGTAACCAGAGAGGCCCCAGTCAGTTCCTTCAAGCTACTCACTATCTACACATAGGGAAAACGATCCTATTCCAACAGTCTTAGCAGAAAATCGACTGCTTCACCAAAGGGAGCTGAATTCTGTGTGCAGGCAAAACACACCAAAGTTCTGCCCACAAGAGGAATGCTGTGAAATACTTGAGCACATTACTTGCCAATGAAGTGAGCGCAGTATCACAGAGAATGAGCTTGCCCCGAACAGTACTGCTTGATTAAAGCAAACCACTGTCCTGTTTTGCTTTCTGAATCCTGCTCTGGGTCCAGACTGCACAAGCCTATGGCTCGCTAACTCACTGGAATCCTGCAAAGATGCTGCTGCCAAGAATGACAGAGGGGAAAGGCAGAGGAAATTATAGGCTTTGGATGCTGAGAGAGAATCTGACAGAGCTGCACGGCTAAGATGTGCAGCCACAAAATGAAAAAGCTGGCGCAAAGTCAGAAGACTCCAAGCAGCCATAAATGGAATGCCTTGCACACGGGGTGAAGCAGCACAACCCGGGCTGATCGCTTCAAAACCCCACAACCTACCTTTTTTGTTCAAACATTAATGACACCGTGCAATCTTACGTGGCTTCTCTCTGCATCGCAGAGACACGTTTACTGCTGCACACCTCCTGTCTTCCCAAACTGAGGCAAATACCAGAGAAACGCAGACAAAAGCAGTTCTAGCAAATGGACTAAAGAGAGTGAAGGGGAGCATTTCCCTGAAGGTTCAGGAATAAATATCCAAAGCAGTGAAGTACCGCTGTCGATGAGGAAAGACGTGGCATTTCTTTCTTTTACAATAAAGGTTAAGAACTATTTCAGGTGCAGTTTTATGTCACGCAGCAACTAAACCCTGACTGAAGGTAATATATGCAAGATTAATATTGATCTACTGTTAAGAAAACAGACAAGGAGATTTATTTCTAGATATGCCTTCAAAAGGAAGGCTGAGAACTCTATGGCTTGTTCTCCATTTTCAGTTCATTGGAGAGAAGCAAGGAAGACAGAACATGCAATGCAAATGGTGATGACTCCAGGACTGCCCATAGCTCTGGAGTATTACCCAGCACAGGAACCTGAACTGTTTAACTGAGCACCAGCCTGTGGGAGTTTTGTGGATGTGCACTTACAATGGGAGACCTGGAACCTTTGGCTGAAAGAAGCTGGTGTCGAAGCAGTCACATAAAACAATCAGTTCAGACAGATTACATCAAAGGCCTCAATGAGAGAATCTTCCTAAAGTACCTTAGTGAACTGTTCTGTTTTGGGGAGTAATTTGCTTCCAAGAGGAAGCTGAGAGCAGCAAGCGATGCTCTAGAGCAGCAGTCTGCCCAGGAAAAGGGTAGTCTTAATTATTCTGAAGACAAACAGTGTAATTTCTTCACTCTGAAGTTATGCCAAGTTAGGGGTGGAGTACCCCAATCCATCTCAGATATGTTGAGTCTGGAATAAAACTATTATTGAGTTCAATCCTGCTCTGGTAATCAGCAAATACAGGAAACAAACCATGAAGTCTTGGATGAGTCAGCCAGTGCAAGCTGAGCTGTTCTTGCAGAAGTCGCTACCCCCAGCTATCTGCCCTGCCTACCCAGCAGCTTCCAGGCGCTGCAGACAGCAGAGCTGGATCTGAAGGCAAATCATTACCAGAGCTTGTCTGCTGGGAAACCCTGGAGCTGGGGCTGCTGACCCGGCCCCAGGGGAGGCAGCAAGCAGCCAGCAAGAGAACTCCTTCCTCAGAGGTGTCAGCTCCAGCAGGTCTCCTGGAAACGTGCCCTGTGCTGTCAACAGCAGCAAAGAACAACTGATTTCTCGTTAGAATTAATAGCTTAAACACATCGGTAGTTACTCAGTACATGGGAGGTTGGGGAGGGATCTTCTGGAAGCATCTGAAAATTTCTTTAGCAAAACATCTGATTTTTAAACTGTTCTAGTCATATTCTTGGTAACTGAAAATGTAAGACCTAACAGCACTATTAAAGGGCTTCAAAATGATGAGGAAAATTCAGTTTATGTGGAAAAGTACATTGAAATTTCTTAGCATTTACTCTACCAGATGGAGACAAACATGCTTGCTTGGTTCGACACAAAATGGTGCAAAGATTCCCTACAGGGAAAAAGGCTCAATGGCATTTTCAAGCTTCACAAGCATCCTGAAGAAGGTTTGAATTTATGAAACTAAAAGTAAAATGAAAGTTCTATTACTGACATCCCTGCTCACTGCTCTGGGTGTGTGAAGCAGAGGAAAACCAATGGCATTCTTCATAAGGCTACTGCTGACCGATGTTGTGAAGCAAGATAAAAGAGATACAAAGCACTGAAACAAAGCCAGAACTATAAAGAATTGAACTTAAGAGAGTTCCAAAACCCTGCTCTTTAACAAGAGTTACTCTTTCAACAGCATTCAGCGTTTGGCTACAGCACTGACCTTTGTTGGAAAAGGAAATTTTGACGGTTCAGTTTTGCATGGTGTATGAATAGCAGTCAGTGGAGGAGGCCAAGAATGGGTCATCTCCTACAACCAGAACAAAAAAGGAAAGCTATTAACAAAAATTAAAGCAAAGATTTCAAGTTACAGTCTTGACTCAATTGGTAACCCTGCCTCTCCATTCCAGCTCACTGTCCACACTTCACTAAGCTTTATTTGCCGAACAGGTAACAAAGATTCTGCACGTAAAGCTAAATTTTAAATTGCTATCTATGAGAACAGCGAGTCAAGACATAATAACAAGCAGAAAGCATAATCAATAAAATGGATTGGCCTGAACATAAACTGCAGCAGAAGGCAGAGTCTGATCAATTCAGACTGTGAAGAGAACATGGAGGATGCAGGGGTAGAAAGAAGAATCCTAGGAAAGGGAAACCTATGAAGTTTGAGGAGAAAAGGGGAAAATCAAATGCCTGAAGCAGGAAAGTGTTCTCTCAGGGTGTCTCCAAGGACCATGGAGTAAACACATAACATGAAGACTCGAGAAAATAACCCGGGTAGAAGAGAAGGTAAAGCTCTGCCATGGGTACCAGAAGAATTACTATAATCTGAAAGATATGAGGGACTCTATTTTGGGGGAAGAAATGGGCAATTCTGGTTAACAGGGAGGTGGCCTGCAAGAACAGGAATGCAGTGAGGATATCCAGGAGATGATGTGCACACCCAGCATTGCCCAGAGCCCAGCTTCGCTTTCAGTCTCCCCCAGCCAACCTATGTTAGAGGAGTAATTGAAGAGCCCTCCTGTAATGACTTGAAGCCAGGTCGATTTAAAAGGCACTATTCAACTGCTGAGTACTTTCCACCTCCTTAGGAACATTTGTATTCTGAGCAAGTAAGTTAGGAACAAAAGCACAGAGGACTTACTTTTAGAATCTCATCCACGCAGCTCACCTCACCAGATGCTGATGCCTACAAATCAAAAGTCAGGGTTAACATCTCCTAAAACAAATCTTCCTTAAAAGATCCCAGGGGCTAGAAACAGTTAAAAATAAACTTCAATGCTTGGCATGATTCATATGGACCCTAGATACAAACAGACCGTGCTAATTCTTTTCATCAACATTAATTTTAGTCTCAGATAGATCCGTATTTTCACGGTATGAGTCACAGCCAGTTATGAAAATCAAATACGTGAGATCTTGAAAGCTGTGACAATATTCTCTTACTTTTCACTTGACAGTTAAAGAGATCACAGCCTGTCAGTGCTATTAAAAACTTGTGGAGAGAGAGGAAGGGGAACCATACAAAGCTTTCCATCATTTCCTGGAAGAAGCCAGGGGTAATATCTGAACTCAAATGCATGACCACGAACACACAGTCATGACGAACTGCATTACGAAGTCAAACTGAATCACAGCCTGAATCTAGAAACAGCAATAATTATGACACTACAAGCCTCCTGCCCCCTGACTGCTACAAGCAGAAGGAAGCAAAGCAACGACACCATTCACTGCACCGGCATTAGCATGTCAAGTCTTCACAAATAACAAATTCATTTCTTTTCCCATTCTCTTCCCCATGTCCTGGGTCTTACTTGGCTATTTGCTGAAGTCCCAAGGAAGGCTCTCCTCTAGCTCAATTCTCTACCATAATTCAAGCAGTTAAACAGGAGAGGCAATGACACTTCTATTAAGAAAGGCACTTTCCTTGTCAGTGAGCTGCACTCAGTCTGCGCCTTAACCACTCAAGAATTCCCAAGCTGCTAAAAGCTGCCAATCCAATAGTATTTTGTATCCAGCATAACTGATAAACGTTCTGAACCCTGGTCAATTCAGTGTGCTTTAGGGTTTGCTTATTTTCCCTAGGTGAAGGTTAAGGATCGCATCTAGTAATTGTTACGCACTTCAAAAGGAAACCTGAGAGACACAGACAGCATCACCAGTCTAAAGCAACGGGGCTCCCAGAAACAACAACATATGTATCTAACCTGGCAAAATAGTTATAAATATCCCACTATTTCCCTACCTTCTGACTATAGAAATACTCCATGAAGATTAGCTTCTCTGCTAAGTCAGCCTTTCTCAGTGTCTCAGAGCCTTTACTGAATAAAAATCACAGTATCCACATGGAAGCAGCACAAAGAAAATGCAATTATTTTTGTGCATTCCCCTGTTAAAATCCAGTTCTTCACTGCCTAAGTTTAAGATGCTTCATGTAGCAACAAACCCAGAGTTTACTAAAAACTAAATCTTTGTTATGCAGATGGGGATTTTAAAGATGCTGCAAAATCCCAGCCCAAAGGGACTCACATTCGAGAAGCCATGAAGCCAACAGCAACTTACCTCTAGAGGCTGAGAAGGGATTTTCAGCTTGGTTAGATGTGCTTTGCTGTTAGGCTTCAGCTCATTCACCCCGCTGCTGTGAGTCTGGCTACTGTAGTGTTCGGAAGATAACTTTGGTTCCATGGATTCCTGCCCATCCATTGGCCTTACGTACGCTGTGGGTTTCTGCAACATTGAACTGGACTTGGACATTAGTGAAGGTGGAAAAGACTGATTAGAGTGTTGTCCACTTGAAAATGAGGGTACACGAGAGGGAGAGTCCCAGTTGGCATCAGGATCCCGGGGAGACTTGGAACGTTGGTGTTCTTTACTGTGGTGATCACTTCCATGAGATCTCGAATGGCTGGAGCTCAACGAGGGAACAGCAGATGGTTTTCCAGGGCTGGAAGAACGTGGTTTGGAGTGTTCAGACCCATGCTGGCTTTTTTTGCGGCTGCTGCTGCTACTGTAGGAGTCACGGTCGTGCCTCTGGCCGCTGCTGCCGCTGTTATTGCCACTGCCACGCTGAGCACTGTGCCCACTCTGTAAACCTGAGGACCGCTTCTGGGATTGTGAGGAAGTGCTAGGTGCTGGTCCTACAGGAGTCCATTTACTGCTCTGATGGGAGCTGGGATTATGTCTCTGATCACCAAAGTAGCTTTGGTTTGCTTTGTCATCTGGTGCCGATGGTACGGTCGGTTTGGGGATTCCAACAAGCTTTTGTACTGAGCGGTCTCCTATAAGATCATCCATTTCATCATAATTACCAAGCATGCTCTGAATCCGACTGGACAACTTGTCTTCCTTGCTGGTCTGCGGAAAGAATTGGAACAAACAATGCTTTAAAAAAGTCACAACTTCACGTTCAGTTCATTGATTTGACAGCTACTGCAGTTAAACTGAATGTCAGGGCTAAGAACATGGCTAATATCAGCCTTTTTCTGCCATTCTTTCTAAATCCCCATTTTAGTTCTTAAAGCAGTAATTTAACTCCCTAAAACATAACGAAAATATGTACTTCAGCAGCAGGAGCAGCTGAAACAGCACTGGTCACTGCTTCAAATACTGCACTGGTGAGCTGGATGCAGGTTTAGAAGCTGTACGTGCCTCCTGTCGCCTTAAAGACTATTTCTCTATCAGAGAACGCAGCAGTCCTAAAAGCTTTTAATTAACAGTAAAATAAAATCGGCTTAACCTCAGCTCTGTATTGCATTTTTAATTGCTATTTATCCTGGCATAATTCTTGTTGCCAACAGTTGGAAGGGTTCTTTCTTACATAAGCAGTTTGGTTTCCAAATGAGGTACACTGCACTGCTACCCATGCATCCCAACCAGCTCCAGTTAACTTCATACGTGTGGGATTTGGTTATCAAGCACAGAATACCTAAATATAATCTGAAATGGTTCTTTTTTAGCTAGCCCAGATTTAGGTTATTTTTTCCAGCTCTGTTCAGCAAAGCAGGCCTGGGAGGAAACCCAGCACAGGCTTAAAGCTGTACAAGCTCAGGGTCAACTCCCTCAAAACAAACTGGAAAATCAGATCCAAACTCCTGGCCTATAGTTACAGCTGATAACTCTGTCACACCAGGCATTTCAGCATCTAAAATTAACCTCCTATTTAAACATTCTCTTTCTGAACTTACCCAGGTCTGGGTTACATTGCCTGAAGGTTAGAAAGTTTAGCAACAGGTTAACGCACCCCAAAAGCGGCAATTTGGTAGAACACAATGGACAGTTTAATTGCTCTGAATCACTGTGGCAAAAGCTGAAGAAAGGGGAAGAAATCTATGGGTTTATCATTCCTTTTCTCACTCCCTACAAAGCAGCCACCCCTTCGCAGATTAGATACTAAATCTGCCAGCAGGGCTGGTTAGTAACCGTCCATCCTCGTTTTCAAGCCCTGCTTAAACAGTTGGTGTATGTAAGAGCTGTGGATCTAAGGAGACAACAGGTAAAAACAAATTCAGAATACGAGGTTGCTCTAGGAGCTGTGCACACACTCACAACTTTGTAGGGTTCAGCAAAGAGAGGAGAGTTGGGTGGGAAGGCTTCTTCACCCTGCTGAATCTCTTGATTTCGCCTTTCCCTTTCTTTCATTCGCAGCACATTCCGGTCTTCACGGTTCATGTTGCTGCAGACAAACAGAGAATCACTGATCACTGAAGGGAAGGGGAGGGATGGGAGAGCACTTGTGAGCCCCGGGACCTGCTCTGCCCAGAGACTGACTGCAGTGAGGAACCCCGCACTGACCTCACTCCTGTCCAGGTTAAGGCACTTCACGCTTAGGGGAGCTGTAGCCCACAACCTGCAGCTCACAACGGACAGGGAAAGTTCATGCAGGAATACAAAGAGTGAAAAAACCTCACAAAGTCCTCAGGCAAGAAGCCATTTCACCTGCTTGAATCAGTTAGCTATTCCAGCCCACGCTGTACATCTCCCATTCATCTCCAAAGCACTTCTGCTCCTCCACATCCCCCAGATGTTCTGAATTTTACTCCCTTCTCTCCCCACCCATCCAGTGCCTGATCTCTGCTGTAGATTTAGTTTATTTTTGCTGCTGACATACATTTATTGGCACCCATTCACCCACAGCTCCTAACCTCAAGCTTTGATGTTGTTTCCAGGTCTCCCTTCCTCCCTAAAGACCTTTCCACCCAAAGCAATAATTTCAGGGCAGCTCTGGCAATACTGCACATTCTGCCTTAGACCATACAGTGCTCTCCTACTGCAAAAATGCACATTAAAAGCCTCCTTATCTCCCCTCTTATAAATCTTGCTCTGCAGTTTGGTCTTGCTGCTTAACAGAAACACGTCAAAGGGATGCACCACATTAAAAATAGAAAGCTGGAAAGGATTCCCTCTGAGCTTGATAAAGCACTGGGACTTAGAGGAGTAAACACGATGCTACATCAGGTGGTACTGACTCCTTTAGCATGTGCTACACTTTGTATTGAGAGGTTTACAAGTGTGCCTTTTACCGATCTGCAAGCACTATGGTAGGTGCTTCCAGGAAAGAGACAGATGTTCTTCCATAGAATTTGCAGTCTACAAGGAAAATATCATCTCTTTAGAAAAGCACCGCTCTGTGGTTTTAGGCAGCTGCCTGATTACTTAAAGATCCATCTCTTTGCTCCAGCACGCCTTGGAGAGCTGCACAAACCCAGTTATTCCATCCTGAACAACACTTCAGCCTATCAACCGGTTTCAAAACCATTAGTCTTGTCACCTTAATAACATTTTAGCCCCTTACTGTAATTCCTTACTCATTTGGCTTCATTTTGTCTATTACTCTGAATAAAGTGGCATCTAAGAGGATGCCAAAAAAGGATAAACTCACAATAACCCATGTAACTGCAAGTGAACATCAAGGCTGAGAGAGACCCTATGCTGGAATGGGGTGAGCAAACTGCCCAGATCACTCTGATGTTAAAGGCCAGCTTGTTCTAGAACTTGGAGGCTTTACAAGCTTATTCTTCACACTGCAGCCCAGTTTCTCATACGTGTAGGATTTAAAGAGAAAAGATCTGATTTAATTCCGGATACTGACCAGTTAAAGCCAAGTGGAACAGCCTGAATCAATCCATTTTACTACGAAAGGCAAAATGCGAGGCAAGGAATAGGAGTAGCCTGTCTTTGAGCAGCTATACACTGTGAACTGCACGCAGCTATACACTAAGACTACAACACGAACCAAGAACTTTACACCTACATTTTACAAAGAGAGGGTTAAATATCAACAAAGACCTTCACTGTTTCTTACACCAAGCATCATCCTCCAAAATTCTATCAACATTTACTGTAACGCTTGGGACTGAGGCAGAAACTGCTTGTGCCAAAACTGTCACATGAAAGGAGCAAAGATCCCCTTGAGATTGGAGCTGGAGCGAAACCAGAGCTGATCTGGCTATACCTGCCAGGTCAATGTAAAATTAGTCATCAGCTCTACCAGTTAATCACTTTTTACCACTCCTCCCCACTCTTTTGTAACAGAGTAAATGATAAATACCTTTAAGGGCAGTCATTTTGACTGTATGGGGATTGGGTTTAGATTTTTCCTATAATTCTTTCAGGCTTTTTATCAGTTTGAACGTGTTCAAGTTAGGCTTGTTTGTATGTAATCTTCTAAACCCCTCCTCAGAGGGGTTTGTATGTAATCTTCTAAACCCCTCCTCAGAGATCACTACTTTAAGTCACTTTTAAATTACTACTTTAAGTGCCTACAACATGTACTAAGTTACTAAAATCACACTAGCACTAAAGGCGCACATAAATGAAGCTACTGGGGCTTCCTTTACTCCATGCTTCAGACAAGCTCGCGGTCAAACCTGTATCTTCCACATCCTTGAAACCCAACAGAGGACAAATGTGCCTGGGTTCAGAAGCAAGCAGCAGAGGCACTCTGAAAAGCACTCGACTGAGCTGCTGAACCAACACTGCTGGCGATTACCTTCAGCATAAAGGAAATTGCAAAACCAAGTCTTCAGACCACTGGTAACAAACCTGTCACATCCACTGTCTGACTCTGACTGCGGGGTCACTGGGGCTATTTGCCACTCCTCAGGTTTTATGACCAAATCAGAGCAGACCCCAGCCCTGCATCACACTGGCATGAAAAGGAAGCTCCCCTGTGACTGCCCCATCCCTGGCAGTGCTCAAGGCCAGGTTGGACACAGGGGCTTGGAGCAAGCTGCTCCAGGGGAAGGTGTCCCTGGCTGTGGCAGGGGTTGGAGCTGGAGCAGCTTTAAGGACCCTTCAACCCAAACCAGGCTGGGGTTCTATGACTCTCACCCGGTTTCAATGCTGACTGATGGGAAGCTCTGCCCTGTTGCTGCTCCCAGCCCCGCTGCAGACCCAGCCGGAGCTGCACGCAGGCAGAACTGCTGCTCCCTCTCCCACATCCACACCCACTCCCCGGATTTGAAGCTTTTCCCACCAGATAAACCAGCCGGGAGCAGCTCGGTGCAGGCGAGCTCCTGCCGCCCCTACCCCACCCTCTTGGCTGGAGAACAGCATCTCTGCTCCTCAGTCCCTGCACACCAGGCCTCAGAGGGGAAGATGAATTTGTCGCCTTGTACCGGCTCCTATCAAGAGGATCCTGTTATTTCCCTTTCCCTCTTCCCAGGAAGCCTTAGTGAAAGTGTGACTGCCTCTGCAGAGCAAAGCCAGGCTAAGGGAGACAGGACCAACATCCCTGCAGCAAGGGCCAAAGCCACCTGAACTTCCACGTGTGGGGAACAACAAGTTCAAAAATTAGCAGAAATCAGGAAAGAAACCCAAAGCCCAGTGCAGCGTTTCCCCTTTTAGAGCCCGAGTCTGTACTTCTGCAGGGTTTGAGTCATGATCTGTGCAGAGCTGGCCCCACTGTGCTCTGCACAGCCCTGGTACTACGTGACTTCACTACACAACTGACCCTGCTCCAGCCTCATGCCTCTTCTCCAGCTCAATACAAAAGAGTCGAAAGAAAGCAGGAATTTCACCAGGAAGTTCACAGAAACTTCCGGCACTAAATTCACTTGTGCATATTCCTTAACCACTGTTAACTGTGGCTCTAGATGTGCTGAGCACATGAACGAGTCGAGCGGCATTCGAGTCATCCATACCAGAAATGCAACTTTCCTTTCTCGTTGAACATCTCACTAAATCCCATTTGGTATTTCTGTTCATCCCTAAGCCAAAAAGGGGCATGGCTTTGGCTGCCGTTCCCTACAGCAATCAGCATCGTGTGTTATGAAATGGCAGCACTGCCGCTGCCCTGCCTGCTGCTGCCTTCTGCTTCCCACCTCCCGCTCCCTCGGCTCTGGGGCACATTCCAGGTACGGGTCTGTTGGACCACGCTTCCAGTTAAAACACCGAACCAACCAATGCTCCCGCATTGCCAAAGCTTTACTGGCAACACAAAGGGGAACGTGGCCAACCCCTGGGTACAGGCACAAGACTCACAGCTCCTTCTCATGCCTCTTGAACCACAACTTCCTTGCAAAGTTCACCAGCATCTCCCCCTCATCTTCCCAGACACCGTAAGGCAAAACCATCACAGGTGAAGGTCTGCCCAAGGAACCCTCCTCTTGCAACCCACCAAAAAGGGACCTAAACCCACCACTTTGCAAACAGCCATTAGTGGGTCTTCAAAGCGTGCTTGCAACACCTTCACTTCCTTCAAGCCATCCTCATTTAACTCAAGGGATTTTTTCCTATCTGAATTGGTTTCATAAGTAAGAGAAACCAAACAGATCATCTACACAGGGCTGGTTCATTGGCTGTGATGAAACACAAATGCTGTTTGACAGCATTTGGCCATGAACGATAAAGCCTTCACAGAGAGAACACACCAGTATCTAGAGCTCCGTGCAGGGCACACCCCGCTGCAAGGGGCATGGGCAACACACACCATTTATTTACTTATTTATAAGGAGGGAATAAAACCGCTGGAAACCCTCTTGCATCAAGGAATGGTGCTTTCAGAAGGCATTTCAATGTACCAGAAACTGCTCAATGCTGCATCCAGCTCCTTCCCAGAGATACCTGCCATCTATTCATAGTATTTTTCTTACTTTTTAGCATGAACATCATGGAGCATCTAAACACAGAATCATAACCACAGAACCCCAGACAGGTTTGGGTTGGAAGACCTTAAAACTCATCCAGCTCCAACCCCTGCCACAGCCAGGGACACCTTCCACTAGAGCAGCTTGCTCCAAGCCTCTGTGTCCAACCTGGCCTTGAGCACTGCCAGGGATGGGGCAGCCACAGCTTCTCTGGGCACCCTGTGCCAGCGCCTCAGCACCCTCACAGGGAAGAGCTTCTGCCTTATAGCTAAGGAGCATGGCTTGCCTCTCTCAACTTGTGCATCAACCATGGCATCATTACCAATCCTGCCACTAAAAATCACATACACAAGCCTAGAATGCTCTTCTGTCAGCTTCTATTGCAAATGCACTCACACAGGAGCAGTTAAAAAAGCAGAAATTAAAAGACAACTGCCCCCCAACAACAAAATTAAAAGCCACCAGCACACAACCCAGGACCACGCTGTGGTGTCACCAAGAGCTAGTTAAGACTCCCCACATAACAGTGAATGTGTAGTGGAAACTTCTTACTTTCTGTTATGGGAGACAAAATGCAGAGAGAAATAAAACATTTCCTCCTAAAGTGATAGAGCTTTGCACAAAGGAGTACAAACAGGATGCTGCGGAAGGACAGCCCCAGCGCTGCAGGAACAGAAGCACTGCGATCATTAAAGTAGTTTTTGTGGAGTTTTAGAACACTGAAATAAGGAACAAAACCAAGAACAAGAGTTTACAGAGAATTCAAATAATACTCCTATGTGTCAAGAAACAGGAAAAAACAACTCCTCAAGAGGATGAGCTCTTCTGTTCTATTTCTCCCCCTCGTACCTTTTGACACAGAGGCTGCAGTTCGCTCTCAGCTCTGGTTAATACCGCAGAGGTTTTGTGTGCCAAGGGAGGGGTGTTTAGTTTGGGGTGGCTCCAGCTGCAAACGGCATCTGCTCCACCAAGGAAAAGGTTGGGAATACCAGTGCTGCTCTGAAATTATACCTCAGCCTCAATCAACTCACTGCTGGGCACACTCGTGCAGCAGGATTATGTACGTGAACATAAAGCAGCTTGAGCCATAATCTCGTTTCGATACTTTGATGAGGATGAAGCCTTGCAGAGCTCCATCTCCAGGAGAGAGCTATCCCTCTTTCCGAGGTTTCATTAGAAGGTCTGAGCTATTGGGAATAACAACACAAACAAGATTGTATTGGGAATACGACACAAACACAAGCCTGTGAGTCACATTAATATAAACGTTTCTCATTTCTGGAATATAAACATCAATGTTCCTATCCCACCCTTCCTGCCAGGGATTCCTTCTGCACGCTCCCAAGGTCCTGCAGGAGCTGGATGTGAGCACCTTTGTATGGACTGCGAGCGTGGGAGAGCTTTAAACCAAATAAACCAAAAGCAGTGAGTTGGCCTAGGTCAGGTTAACGTGTGCTGAGCTCTCCCAGGGAGGGCAGAGCTCCCAGCTCGCTGCAGGCACTTCTCCTTCCTACCCAGCTCCCAACCACCGCAGAAATCCCCAGGATAGCGCGATGTGCCTGGACTTGCCGCTGCTGCTCGGAGATGAGCACAAATCCTTCCCCACCGTTAGCTGGGAAAGAACCCCCAGAACTGCCTATGAGAGCAGGTTGGTAATTCCAGCATCTCCATCGAGTGACGACGCAACTGATTACATCCTGCCCTTCAGTTTAACTGCCACACTCCCCCTTCATCCCGCAGAACTGTATCGGGTCATCACATACCAGCCAGCATCTTCTATGTGAGAAGCCACTGCACCACAATGATGGATAAAAGAACTATGGCCATCACCGGTAACTCAACACTGACTGCTGAAAAAGGACTTGGGGAGCCTTTAGAACTCAAGAGGCTCTGCGAGTATAAAGTTTCATTACACAGGTTCAGATGAGAAATGGGTGGATTATTCACCATACAGGAGACTGGGCACACAGAAGCAAGGGCTGCATTGTGGCCAAGGTAAATGTTAACAGCCAGCAACAGGATCTTGGAAGCCAAATTAAGGAGGCAGTGTCTAACTTCAGCAGTTGCAATCCAGCTCATTTAAAACCATGTCTGAAGTCCATTTCTAAACCATACTATTAAAATAGCTTAAACTGTTTACATCCAGGAGGAATTTGCTTTGATGTCATTTACTAAAGAGATCTTAAAAGGCCCCAAACCACCCGCTCTTTAAAATGTCATAACTCTGTACAAAAGTATTACATGGTAATGAAGCATCTGCTCCCCCCTGCCCCCGATAACCTCACACTGAAATGTTCCCAGCTCTTTTTCTTTGTAGAGCACAGCTGTGAACATCAGCTTCAGTCCTTCCTTTTTGTCCTGTCTCTCCAGCAACAGTAGCGCAATGGGGAACTCCAGGAAGCCACAACTCCCTGCTCTTTCCTCCTCTCGGTCGACACAAGGTTCATTCCTCCATCAGTTGCCACTGATGCAACTGCAGAGGCAGGTGGCACAGATCCCCCAGAGCAACGACCCAGCAGTGGCACTACTGGTGCTCAAAGGACAAAAGCATCCCTAAGACTGAAAGCTGTGACACAGCAAAACCACAGTCTACTAAAAGTGTCCTCTTCTGCACCAATCACAACCCCAAGTCAGGACCACGAGTCAGGTAAGACAGAGGAGGCTCCACATACTCTTGCTACCGATGACCAAGCCCACAGAGGGAAGCTCATCTGTGCTGTTAGGAGAAGCAGATTTCAACATTGCCTTCCCAGTTTTTACATTTCTATTTGCTTCATCGCCAAAACTGCTGTCAGGATACGAGGCTGTCTTAAAACCAAGGCCATGATACTCCTTTTGACATCATCTGAAGCTCAAGTCCTGACATCCTACAGCTCAGAAGACAAGACCAAAAGCCCTACAGGCTCAACAGAGCCCTGCCCTCCACTGGGGATGCAATTGTGTTTCTCACTCAAATCTCAACTCAACAAACCTCAGCCCAATTCTATATCACACTCAAGATTCTCCTCATCCTTCCCATTCTCCATCACTGGTAGATTCTATAGCTTCTATAGTGCAACGATGGACCATCAAACACAAAACCTTTACATGCAATCTCTTCATGTCCACACAGGCTAACAAAAGCAGGTTCCAATACTGTTGCCCAACCATATTCTGCAGTTTAATTGGGCAGAAAGTTAATAAAGGAATTCCTGTGCCTACTTGTTCTTCTGTTTAAACTTTGAAGCCAAGACAATTGGTGTTTAAGTTTTATTAAGCAATAGTTATTCAGACACCCAACATTAATCGGGCTATTATAGTTCTGACTTCCTCACGTTAATTTACTGTCATGAAATACATCATGACATTTGAGTGCTATGAACTCTGTGGCATTAGGACCAAGAAAGGATTCACTTCACAGAAGTTCTCGGATAAATATGCTCTGTGTAAGACTGAAAGCAGCAGACTGTCCTAATGAGGTGCCATATAAACTCAAAGTGAAAAGGCAAAAGGGAAAAATCCCATTCATTTCAAGGTTCACCTCCTTCTTCTATCTTAACAGAGCTACATTAAGAGCAAGAAGAGAAAGGTTATCAAATGCATTACCCAGGTTTAATTGCCCTTTCCTGCCTTACTGAACCATCACCTGCCTGCACTGCCCCACCAGACATTTACCTTGGACATCCCACCATAGCTGCAGGCATTCTGCTGCATAATGTACTCAAATGAACATAAGGGGCTGAGATACATTCTGCCACTGCATAAACCACTTGGGTCTTTTGCAAGTGCTCGCAGCAGGAAGGTCTCTTCCACATGACAGAGCTGTGTAAGCACCGATAGCATCTCTGCCTCTTCCCCTTGCTCTTTCAAGCACAGCTTGTTTGCTAAATACAGCTTTTATTTGATGCATCTGCACCACGCGATCATCAGTAATGAAGTATTTTGGGGCTCTGAAACATCCTGTGCCCAGCTCTACCTGGCACTTAAAGCAAAGGCAGGTTTTAAAACTGGACTGTGTATTTCAGCTGTGGTTCCAAGTCCCTGGTCCAAAGCAGCTCCTGCCCCTCACCACTCTCCTGGTTGTGCTGACACAGCATTTCCTGGAGCTGGGTCAGCTGAATGGGGGAAATCTGTGCAGGTTCAAAATAGGTATTTTGGGGGCAGGGTTATTTTTAAGCACAGCTGAGCCTGAATGCCCCGTGGTCCCCAAACCAGTCATATCAGCATCAGAGAGCAGAAATAAGTGACCTGCTTAAAGCAAAATAACACTAAAAAAATCCAAACAAATACACAGAAAACACCCAAAATCCACAAAAGTCTCACGAAATTACAGCCTGTGTGTTCTGCACCGCTGTATCACAGGCAGACTTTGTCTGCAGCAAGCAATGTGGTTACAACTGATGAAACAAGAGGAGGAGGATGCTGGAGAGCAGGTCAGCAGTTAAGGAACTACATCTGATGATTTAACCCTGTTCAGAAACAGAGGGAAACACCTGATCCACGATTCTGAGTACCAGAAAAGAGAATAAGGAATTTAACTCCAATTCCCAGTTTTCAGCCCTTCCTGTATACAGGAATTTTACCAAATGCATCACTATTGATCTGAAAAGACACGAGAGCTCCAAGACCTGGATAACTTCCTGATAACGTAAGACTCTCTTTTTAAATGCAAGTACAGTGAAGATAGGAGACACCCATGAGTTAAACTCTGGGAAAACCCACAGGGCAGAGGAGGATTTAAAATGTGCAGACAAAGCAAAACGAATTTGGAAGCGAGAGGAAGGGACCAGAACTATCCAGAGAGGCAGGCTGAAATGCAGCAGGAAAGCCACGGCTTTGATGTGCACTGCTTCCAAACAAACACTAGTTAAAACAGCTGGGAAGTTTGAACCTTTCATCCCACCTATCAAACACCACCTGCGTTTTACAATCCCTGGAAGCAGATTGAGGAAAACGTTACGACTCCAGCAACCACCGACTATCAAGACATTTAGTGAAATACCAGGAAAACGGGATAAATGTTAATTGAACTATATAAACCCTTTCATTAGAATGTTACCTTTCTTTCCCTAAAGACATTAAGATCTTCCTTGTTTCCCCCCAAAGTTCTTACAGCTTTTCCTCTTTTCTGGATACGGCCTTAAAACTAAAGTCGTGCTCTTCACCGGTCTGTCAGGCTGAAGCACAAGAAGACCAAGCCCCCAGAGACAGCCCAGACAGAACACGCGTCACAGTGCTCCCTGTTACCAGGGATCCCGTATCCCAGGCAGGGAAGCTGGGAATCAAATGGTGCCTACCCAGACCAAAACCTTAACTTCTGCATTTAATAACCAGGAAAGGTGATGTGCCAGCTGGTTTTGAACTGCTGTCCTCACACCTTTTTAGCTATAAGCTAAAAGACTTGACAGACATGAAACTACAAAACATGGAACCGTAACAACGTCTGTACTTTAAAGGCAGCGAGACCCAATGAATCCTGCCACCAGAGAAAGACGTTGAGCTTTGTGCTGGATGAACTTAACGAAAACCACAAGCAAGCTTGCAAAAGCCTTGTCAAGATTCAGTTGTATTTCAAAACCCTCAATGGCTCCTAGGGAGGCTGTCAGCGTGTCAGTTTGTTGCAAAGTTAAACCCGATAATGGCTCTGTTAACAGATAAAGCTGCTTTCAGCTGCTAGAGAACACGAAATGCTTCTCATTGCTGAAGCTTCCAGGGGTATGGCGGACAAGCTAGCTTCAGCGAAAGGGCTCTGTTGCCTTAGGCACCTGGCACGGATGGCAGCTCCATGCTGTTGGCTGAATTAACTGAATTCTGCTAAGTACGAGCAGGGATTAATTTTTTTAGCATATAATTCACTATTTACTTATACATAATAATGTAAAAAAGTATATTAAGTTGTATAATGGATTAAAATAAATTGCATGCATACAGAGGACGTTCCTGCTAGCAAGAAACCCCATTATACCAACCAGCGAGATCCCAGTTCTGCCTACTCTGAAATAGAAACCACACCAGGTTTTGGCCAACTTGACTTTTAAATCATGGCTGAATGGATTTTAACATCCCTGGAATAAACACATGTGGGCATGTGCCATGAAGAGAGAGCAGGAGGAGCAAATATACGAGTCCCTGTCATCACCAGTGCTTCCCTCAGCATTGGCAGAGCAAATGGGAATTGCATTTAGCAATAAAAACCCCAAATGTACTAAAACAAACAAAAAATCAGCTCAGCACGGATGCAGCAGGAGGATCTTGCTTCATGTGGCCATAAAAGAACACAACTTTTTCCTTAAACAAAGAGAAAAATCAGTGAAAATCATGACAAGGAAAAAAAAAAAGAGCACTTGTTAAAGCACTTGCCTGGTAAAAACACAGCTAACATCATCACTGGCCAAGGATGTGTCACAGCACTGACTTCTTACCAGAATGTTTCCCCTTATTAAACATAATTGGTGCAGATATCTCAGAGGAAGTCATCACTGCTCCAGGAGAACCCTTCCACCCTTTATCTACAGCAGAGTTTTCACCGTGTCAGATCAATGTTTTAACACGATGCTCTTTATCCTATCAGCATCATTAGGACAAACTTACATACAGGGGTTCCCAAACTTCACCAGTCGATTTAGAGCACTGTATAAAGCAGGTCCAGTGGCCACAGCCAGCCTGGCTTGCAGGTGCTACACACCAGAGCCACTGACACAAACCACATGAGAACTGGAAGGTTTTAATGGTAAATCCCAAACAGAAGCCACCAGCTCCCACCCACCCAAATCTACAGAAACCTACTCAAAACACACAAACAAAGCCATCAGTAAGCTCTTTCTCATACAGGACCACCCAGCACATCAAAAAGAGACATGAGAGAGGAAGAACGTGAGTCCATTTCATCTTTTTTTGGCCAATCTTTCTGCTTTAAGGGCCTTGAAATCACACAAACAAAATAACACCAGGACAACTTTATCCAATCAAGTGTTTTTTCAACCACAGCTCCTCCCATCACGTTACTGTTCTTATGTATGCCCAAATACAGCACAACTCACTAAGTTACATTTATAACATGCTGCTCCATGAAGTCCTTTAACCCATTTCTCCATGTTCTGTTTTCCTGAAGTTCCATTTTCAGAGCTGGACTTTGACCAAGCCAGTTTTTAATTACCCTTCACTAAGGAAGTGCTTGTGCTAATGGCAATGGAAATTTACACCGGCAGATTGGGGATTTCTTTTTCTCTCCAGAAACTCTGGTTACTGCTCTGCCCACAGAATACAGTGCAATCACCCCCAAACTACAGCACATCACCCCCAAGATACAGCACATCACAAACGACAGCTCATGACACCCAAACTACAGCTCATCACAAACTACAGTACATCACCCCCAAGATACAGCACATCACAAACTACAGCACATCACCCCCTAACTACAGCTCACCACAAACTACAGTGCATCACCCCCAAGATACAGCTCACCACAAACTACAGTGCATCACCCCCAAACTACATGCCCATTTTGATGTGGTTTTTTTGGTTTGCTTTTACTCTCTCTTATAGGGGAAAAAAAAAAATAAAATCACAGAATCCTTCAGGTTGGAAAAGACCTTTATGATCATTGAATCCAACCTTTACCCCAGCACTGCCAAGGCCACCACTAACCCATGGCACTGAGGGCCTCATCTACACATCTTTTAAATACCCCTGGGGACACTGACTGCAGCCCTGCCCTGGGCAGCCTGAGCACCCTCTGGGGAAGGAATTGTTCCTCAGCTCCATCTAAACCTGCCCTGGTGCAACTTGAGGCCATTTCCTCTTGTCCCATCCCTTGTTCCTTGGGAGCAGAGCCCAGCCCCTCCTGGCTCCATCCTCCTGTCAGGCAGTTGTAGGGAGTGATCAAGTCCCCCCTGAGCCTTCTCCAGACTGAACCCCCCAAGTCCTCAGCCGTTCCCCATCACACTTGGGCTCCAGGCCCTGCACCAGCTCCATTGCCCTTCTCTGGCCCCGCTCCAGCACCTCTAGTGAGGGGCCAGAGCTGAACACAGGATTTGATGTGCGCCCTCACCAGTGCCCAGGGCAGGCGACGGTCACTGTCCTGGCCCTGCTGCCACACTGGTGCCCATACAAGCCAGGATGCTCTTGGACTTCTTGGCCACGCTGCCAGCTTATCCACCGAGCAGGTCACCTTGTATAGAAGGAGATCAGGTTAGTCAAGCAGGACCTGCCTTGCACAAGCCCGTGCTGACTGGACCTGATCACCTGGTTGTCCTGTACGTGCCACACACAGCACTCGGGATGATCTGCTCCATGAGCTTCCCAGCACCGACGTCAGGCTGACAGATCCTCCTTCGGGATCCTCCTCCTCACCCTTCCTGCACACAGGCACATTTGCTGACCTCCAGGCAACCGGGACCTCCCCTGTGAGCCAGGAGTGGTGATGAGGATGGAAGAAGGCTCAGTGAGAGCTTCCATCAGCTTCCTCAACACCACAGAGTGGATCCCATCCAGCCCCAGACACCTGTGTGTATCTCAGTGGTGCAGCAGGTCACTGACCATTCCCCCTTGGATTACTGACCTTGCTACCCACCTTCTTCCAAAGGTCACAAACTCTCCTTTGGTCCCTGAATCCCAGCCAAAGTTCTCTGTTTGCCAGGCCAGTCTCCCAGCACATGGGCACAGCCTGCTCCTGCACCTGGAAAAATTCCTTCTTAAGATTTCCTTCCCACTGCCATTAGCTCCCCTGCAGCCAAATCATAGGACGATAACCGCGGACTCCTACCTCCTCATCCCACTCACGTTCACAACTTGTGCACATCAAAGCCTGATAAAAGTCATTTAAGCACTTCCACCACTGAAGCCTCTTTAATGTCTTTTGGAAATGAAACGAAATGCAGAAACCAAAGAATGCAGGTGAAGTCACAAAGGTGTACAAGCCAGCTCAGCCACTGAGCCTTCACAGTAATGCCAGCACGGATGGTGACATACACAGGAGTAAACGGTTAGTATTTTGAAGCTTAATTTATACCCAAACATTGCAGAGAACCAATATAAGTATGAAATATTAACTGAAAAGCAGACACTCGCAGCAGGAGCACAGTGAGGGAAGTGCAGTCCAGGTGCCTGCTGCACACAGCCCTAAGGCACAAGAGGGGAAGAGCACTGAACACAAGTGCCTGTGGGGTCAGTCCCACAACTTGTGTGCAGGTTCCGCGATGCTGGAGGCCCAGTTACACTAACATTGCCTTTTATGGCTGCGGGGTGGTTGCACGTTTATCTGTGAGCCCGTGTCTATCCATGGGGAGGTGCCTGCAGCCTCGCTATCTCCACACCGTGCGCAGCCAGAACAGCCACAAAACATCTGCTCTGCTCTCATATTTACTTGGTTTCTGCGTCTGAAGCACGTTCCCATTTCTCACCTTGCTGCCTGATGACAGACTCAAGGCAAAGGTTCACATGGACCTGCTGCACTTGAGTGAGAAAGGAGAAGAGAGGCCCTTTGGTGGTGTGAAACATCAGCAGGAACCAAAACTGTTGAGGGGTTATCTAATACGGGGCAATTTACCTTGGAGAAACCTCAGAATGGGAGCTAAGGACAGGTTTAAACAATTCCTCCTCTCTGAAGTGTGCTTTCCAGCAAACCGCTGCTTAGAAACACCACGTTCCCAATGTTCGCTTCTAAAACTTAAACATTCTGTTACGGCTTTTGTAAAGCTGGGAAGTGTTTGTAAATAAATCCATGTGTGATTCCACCACAGTGAGATAGCAAGGACCCAGCTTGGTTTCCTGGAGATAACAAAGTTACAGCAAACCAACCCTTGGTGCCTTCACTTCACCACCACACGCAGTGGGAGTTAGGGTTCTCAGAGCAGTGAGCTCAGCGATCCGCATTGGTTTGACACATTCTCCACCGCTCTTCCCAACCCCAGCAGTCACCCCTGAGAGCTCCAGAAGGGCACACACGTTCCCAGGGTTTGCTTCTGCCCCTCCATGAGCAAGCCACTAAAACCTGAGGGAAGTTTTGAGTCCAGTCCAAAAGCCAAACAGCTTGAAGCTGCTCTTGGGAACTGCCAAGAGCAGGGGACGCACCAGCCCTCTGCAGGCAAATAAACACAGGGCTCACGCTGACAAGAACCTCACCATTGTTCTGGCCTGTTGTCTCTCTGTCTAGTCCTCTGGCCCCGGTGGAGTACTGGAAATGAACAGCCAGAAAGCCCGGTGAGGCTGCAGGGGACTACACCTATCCACAGGGAGAGAATGGGATGATGGAACAGTCTCTCCTGAAAACAGGGCCGTGACAGGATTACACTGAAAGTACACTCTCTATTTGTGTCATTCCAAAAGATGGCAAACAACAAGTAAATAATCAGTAAATGCTATGACACAAACGCTAAGATGAGCTGTAAAAGAAGTAAAAGGGGGCTATGAGAGGTGCAGGGAGGTATTGCTGGGACCGGGCAGCTCAACTGAGAAGTGCAGGAAAGCTTTTGCTAATGAGCTGTTAACAGAAGAAAATTAGTTCAGGACTTGAGGGCAGAACTTCTCTTGTTCAGTGTTTGCACAGGACAGAGCACAAGGAGACACTTTTCTGCCTGCTGGTACCTGGTGCTGCTGCCTGTTAATAAACCAGGTTTTACATTCACCTGCAAGAACTAAGGACTCAAGGAAGGCCAAGAGACACGACAACTTGAAGATAATGCACCTGGGGAGAAAATACAGATCATTCCATTAGGGAAAAGGGAGGTTTGAAACACAAAGCTGGAGAAAGAAACCTGGGAAGTAGTCAGGATGTGGGAGCGCAGGGAGATGGCAGGCACCAGATCAGACACACAAGTGCATGAAGCAACATCACAGCTCCAGGGAAATGGAATTCTGGACAGCACGTCCGAAGCTGGCACAGCCCCAGAGGAGGAGGCGAGCGCTGTGCTGCAGCACTGTGCTGGGCACCTCTGCAGGACTCGGGGACAGCTTCAGCCTTTCATTTCAGGGAGCTCTGGAATAAACCTGCATTCCCAGAGGAGAAAACACGCAGTAAGAGAGCAGAGCTACCTTAAACACTCAGGCTGACTAACCTGAGGAGAGCAGCTTCATGACAGGAAGGAGCACGAGCCTGTGCAGTTATACTTCCTAAGCAGGGACAGAGACCCTATAATTTCCCAAGCTGGAGAGCATCTCATTAGTCATTAGTAGCTGCAGAGAAGAATAATGGCCAGGTAAGTTCTTCCATCTTCCGTTTTGCAACCCTATGAACCTGATTCCTTATTTTAACACATTTTAGCGAGATAATGTTACATACACCCAACCCTGCTCTGCAACAGTTACATCTAAATGTAACCTGTTAAGTTTCCTGACTCATCTCCAAAGAGACCCTCTTCATCCTCCAGCCTCTCCATCTTCCCCAATTTGAGGTGCTCATTCCTCACTGCTTAGCAAAGATGACACCAACATTGCTTCTTTCTTGATACAAACTCCAAGACAGACATTAACATTGCATGACAAAGGGAGGTGGGCTTAAGTTCAGTTATTTCTTAGCCTCTGCTGAAGGTAACTGTGAGATTCTAGTAACATGGCAGAAAGGAAACATGCCTGTAGAACAAACCACACACGAGTAACAATCTGAAATGATGTGGCCATGAACAGCTCCTGCAGCAGAAAAGAAACCTCAGTCAGTAGTCTCCAGACTGTTCTTACACCCTCACCCAGGTAGACCCCAAGCAGGACTAACCTTCCTCCCAGCTCTACACACACCTTGCTGCTGATCTGGAGCAAAGGGTAAGGGCAGCAATGGTTACAAAACCCACAGAATGAGAGGATGAGGAGGAAGGAAAGCGTCAGAAGTGGTTATGAGCAGTTAGAGCAACTTCCAGAAGCACTGAAAATACAAGGGGGGTCATGGACAGACCCTCACTTGTTCACAGAGTCCCGTCTGCTTCAGAAGACACTGTGAACCATGCTCTCAGACAGTAACGCACAAGTCATGTCTGCCTTTAGTCATATCCGACATCCAGGAGCAACCACGGTGGAAAATAAAGTGCAGCAGCACATCCTTGCCAGCAGCCATGAGCTAGAAAAGGAAGAAGGAACTAGTGCCAACTTATTATCTACCAACTGTGAAGTCAGGACAGATTTCTGCTGCAACTATTTATCTACAAAACCCAAGCTACACAAAGTGGATGGCTTCTGCAGATAAAAACACGTGGCATCTTCCCATTAGATAGCTGGGTCATAAGCACACAAAAGCATCTGTATCTTCCAGCTCACTAAAAAGACAACCTAAGCATCCAAGTAATATTCCACTGAGGTTTTATCATGCTTTATCAAGTTCAGATCATTGTAACTGGGAAGTAAAACACTCAAATATGAGCTCCTTTTTTTTTCTGGCTGTTCTGTGCCTTCCTGCACAAAACCTACCCCAGGGGCTCAGTCTATGTTTGAGACACAGGAGAGAAGTCAGCAAACAAGAACTGCAGAGATGTTGAAAGGAAATAGCAGGGACCTGAACCTGCTTTTGAGATTAGAGTGGAAATGTACAGTTTTCTTTCATCACTGTCAAAAGTGTTCAACAGGGGAGAGCTTGCTTGTGCCCAAAGCTGCAAATCCATTGCAGAGCAGTTAGGAAGTCTTTACAATTAACAGCAACACATTAATAAAGCCAAGATACTAATAATGCCAAAGGGTAACATTTTCTTTCTTTCCTTCTTTTCAACAAGAGCTGCACTATTACCATTACAAACCATTCTCTAACTCCAGTATAACACCCCTATAGGGCTGCACACATCCCGCTGCGCCGAGGCAGAGGACACAACAGTAGCACTATGGATTTAATAATGTTTCTCTCATTTGGAGGTGATAACAAAATGTCAAACCCAGGGTACAACCAGTGCTCTGAATGTCGCAATCCTGCCCCCGGGGCCCAGAGCTCCGTGTTCCAGCCTCTTCACAGAAATTCCCACGAGTTTCAAAGAAACACCAGGAACCAGAAGCTCACCCCTGGGAAGCTCAGCAGCCGGAAGGGAGCTGGCAATAAGGTGACAACAGCACAGACTTGAGCAGAACAAGTTGATTTCAGACTATGGATGCTGAGGAAGCGCCCGCTCAGCTCGCACGGAGGCAAAAGACTGACAGCAGTGGGAACACAGGAACGGTTAAAACCCTCTGTCTTCATGAGCAAACAATCAAACAAGACCATAATAAACCTTGTGAAACAGAGGGACCCACACCTTTTCAGGTTGTATTTGAGATACAGGTACAAGCATTCAGTTCCCCCCCCCTCCCCCCCCGAAACAAAGTTAACCACTTTCTCATTTCAAGAGGTGAATGAAAGACACAGCAAGTGAAATCACCAACACCTGCATCACCCCTCTCGACGCTCTCCTGCTTTGTTCTGTTCATTGGAAAGCTGGAAACCCCAAAGCACACGTCAGCCCCGGCTCCAGAAACGTTACGTGACGGCTTCTCTGACTACACAGCACCACACGGTCCTCACCAGGGCCGGTGCTTTACGTAACTACATCTCGTCACTCACAAGGAGGATGCGATGACGGTGTGTCAGGAACCCCGGGAGTCTCCCTTCACCTACCCAGGGCCATTTCCTATGGCCACCGCAGCACCCATCCTGCCCCGCTCCATCTCCCCAGAGTAGCTCAAGGCCTAAAACGCAGGGAGCAAAGGGGAAGGAACAAAGCCCTGACGTCAATTACTGGAAAAGGACCGAACCCAAAGGCCGGGAGAAGGGAACGCACCGGCTCCACGAACCGCCCCGCACGTCCCTTTCCTCGGGTTTTGCTCCCCAGCGGGAGGGACGCGGCGGGACCGGCACGGCCCCCCCCGTGCCCGCCGGGTCTGTAACTCCTCCAGCGTCTCACTCGCAGCGTGCGGAGAAGCCACGATGTGAAGCGGGGGAGATGCGCCGCGGAACGGGCGCTCCCGCCCGCCCGGAGCCGCAGCCCGGCGGGGCGGGGGGGGGGGGGCGGTGCTTTGGGAGCCGGGCTGCGGCTGGGAGAGCTCCGAGCCCGGGGGTGGGGGGGAAGCGCGGGGTCGGACGGCGGCCGCTCCGCTCCGGGATCCCGCCCTCCATCCCCCCCGCCGGCGGGGTGCCGGTCTTGGCGGGCGGGCCTGTCCCCGCGCGTCCCCACCCCCGGCCGCGTCTCACCTCCGTTCGCCGCTCCGCTAGGCCCGGACCATTTCCTGGCTGCCGCCACCGGCCCGCCGGGCGGGGAGAAGGGGGGGGGGGGGGGGGGGGGGGGGGCTTATGGAAGCGCAGAGGCCCGAGGGAACGGGGGCGCCGCCGCCGAGTCACCGACAGCCCGGGGAGCGCAGGGGCAGGCCCGGCCCCGGCGGGGAATGAGGCTCGGGGGAGGGGGAGCGGCTCACAGGCGGGAGGCGACGGCGGCTCCAACGCTGACCCCCGCGGTGAGGGGCGGGGCGTGCCGAAGCCACGCCTCCGCGGCGGGCGTCACTTGGCGGCGGGGGCGGGCGGGGCGGGAACGCTGTGAGGGGAGCGGACCCGCGGTGCTCGGGGCCGAAAGTCACAGCCCGTGTTGTTACCCGGTATCCCCGCTGCGGCTGCAGCGAGCGTCCGACACCCGAGCCCAGGGAGAGGAACCGATGGGTGCCTGAATGCGAGCGGACCCGGGTCACTGGGGATCCCGCACCCGCAGTACACCTGCAGCGGTACCGAGCTTCAGGAACGGGCTTTAAAGTCATGTCCAGGAGAGGCTCCTTTAAAAATAAACATACGGCTACACTCTATAAACATTTCGATTCGATTAAAATCCAAACAAAACCTACTTCTTCCACATAAACTGGTTTGAAATGCACGGGAACATTGGGATTGTGCTTTCAAAAGAGGTCATTACTCGGTGGAAATAGTTCATTTGTTGGAAATAGTTCATCATTTGTTTGGAATACATAAGGCAAGTGCAACAGAATGGTGGGAAACAACCCAAAAGGCACTTTTCCTTTGGCACAACAAACTCCAGAACCAAAATACAGCCTCTGATGCTATGGCTGCGGAGACCCTTCATGCAAAAAGCGCTGTAAAATGACACAGTACCAGTGGAAACCCAGAGCCAGTCTGACACGGCTCGTAACTGGTTTACTGGCGGTGAAATCACGTTTGTTGTGATCCTGAAATACAACCGGCACCACAACAAAGAGTGATCAACCCGGCCTACCTGGGAACCAAACACAGCTCTGGCTCCCCTGCTTCACAGGGGCAGGGGGGGCAGAGGCAGCTCCTCTGAGGGAGTAACACAGCTGCGCGGAACAGAACAGAAAGCAACGACGCATCCTTCCCATCGGCTTCAGCGGTGTCGGTAAGGTCATGTTCTGGCAGCGACGTTTCTGGCACACCGCGTCTCAGCAGCCAAGCGTACTCTGCTGTTATTTAACCTGCTCCACTGGAAGGTGTCCCTTGCCCATGACAGGTTTGGAACCAGATGGCCTTGAAGGTCCCTTCCAACCCAAACCCGTCTGTGAATCTGTGGTCGTGGTTTGTATCACAGACACACACATCTCAGTTAATGAAGATCTGCCTCTGACAGCTGATGTCTCAGGCTCTGGTTAAAGACAGAGCTCGAGCAAATACAATTTCATACAGCAAATTAAGCCCATGGGGTTAAAATAGGTGGAATCATTTCTTTATAAATCAAATCCACTCGATAGCAAAAGTCCAATTTGTTAGAGTCCTCCCTAAGAAAATAATCAATCCACAAGAGACGGTGTAACACTGAGGGTCCTAAAACCTGTTTCGGACTGACGGATGTTTGATGTTACACAGACCTGGACTAGATCATCAGGTTGCCTCCCTCCCTTGCTCCAGTTCACAGCGTTTCTCCTTGAAATGTGATGCCTTTTCCCGAGGCTGTTTTTCTGCCAGACTCCCATCAATTGCTTCCCTTCAATTAGCAAGGGCAGCTTTGCTTGTAATTGGAGGGATTAAACGGAGGCTCTTCAGAGCTATCCAGGTCTCATGTAACTGCTTAGTAAATATAACAATTTCTAGTAAGTGGGTTTTAAATCAAAACTAATGATCTTTTGTACTTGGCCTAGAGCTCTGGAAGACAGTAATTAAAGAAATACCTTTCCCACTGAAAGATAAAAACTGAATCAAAGCATCCAGCAAGCTATCAGGGTGCGATCATGGGGAAGATGATGGGGTAAGGCTCTTGATAGGCTGGGGGGGTTACTCTGTTAAAGTAAGAGTATGTAGAGGCAAAGCAACCAGAAAAGGCAATTTTAAAGGAATGTTTGAAAGATCCGAGTACAGCGGGACTGATGGCCTTGGACTCAATCCACAGTTGGTGGTGTGGGAGAGCCAGTGAAAGCAGTAAGCCATGTCTTTGAATCTCCATTTGTGACCCAACAGCAGACCAGAGGTTAAATTAAGCTCTCCATAGCCTCAGCTGTAATTAGGTGACCTTAGCCTGGCTCCCGCTGACAGGACCTAACACACACAAGCACTTCCTTTTGTCTTTGTGAATGGACCCAATTTGTCCAAGGGAGACACAAACAAACAGATGCATGAAGAGCCCAACCCTCCAAATTTAGTGACTGGCTTTAGGACCTGGGAGCTTCTAACTTCCCTTGGCAGAGGACTCAACACGGAGAAATGCTACACTGTGTGAAGTGATGCATTTCCAACAAAACCATCTACATGAGAACAGCAGCAGCACTAAAGAAATGAAATACAGCATGGACTTAACACGGCGGTCAAGGGAGCCTTGACCTCATCCTCTCCTTCCCCAACCCACTGCCTGTTCCTCACTGCAGTCCTCCTGCATACCCACGCTGCTGCCATCCAGCACAGCGTCAACCCAACTACAGCCCATGCTCTTGATACCATGTCCCTATACAACGAAGAGGTCACCACCAGTGAGCTTGCCACCATGCCAGTGTCAGTCACCACGCATGGCTTACTGGGAGATGGCCCTAAACCTGCACTATACACAGTCCAGCGCTCCAGAGGGCTTACACACACACACTTTACTATGGTATCACTCACTTTTGGCTCTGCAGTAAGCATGAACTTAGCAACTGCTGTTTAATAATTTATTAACTTTTCCCATTAAATGGTACATTCACTCAAGACAACAAACAATTTTCTGCTAATTTTATTTACAGTCTGCAGAGTGCTCTGTGAAACAGAAACGATTACAGACGAACACAACATACATATCAAACATTTAAATAAGCACGCTTTATTCCAAAGGAACTCTACACACTACTTAGTCCATAAAAATATAAAAAATACTTTAGTTACTATATTTTACCGAAACAAGAGATTTAAGAATTCTTCCACATGTGACGCCCCCTCCCCAAAAAAGGGCACTGCAACAATAAGAAATTCAGGAGACTGCATCACAAACGCTGAACGCCAACTGCTTCAAACCACCACAAGAACAAATAGCTCCCACTGTGCAACCAGCACTACTTGTTCCGCAGTACAGGATGTTTGGGGCTTGCTTTTGTTTGGTTTTGCACTAACTTGCTTCTCCCACGCCAGATTTTCACAGACACGTGCACACTATCACATGAAGATAATGGACTGATGACACCGCAGACTAACACCAGTCACCACGTGCCCAACAACACGACCGGTCATCTTGCATCACACAACAGGTTTTTGTAAAACTATCAAAAGGGAAACACATTCCTTTGGGAAACTCTGTTTAAAGGCGACTGCTTCTTACTGAGCATCCAGTGAAAACAGCCTTTTTCTTACCTCCTTGAAAATAGTGCCTGTTTTTGTTTGCCACTACTGTTTCTCTGGTTTTACTGACCCTATTTCCATATAGAAAGCCAGTGGAGTTGTGAAAAACACCCACTGAAGCCCTTCTCTCACTGGGATACATTTAGTTTACAAAAAAAGGCACAAAGATGAAACTCCTAAGCAGCATCAGTCCTAACTCTCCCACTATGCACTGCTCCTTTCCTCACACACCCCCTGCTGCAATAGACACTTTGGGTCTCACAAATTACTACAAACACATGAGCTAAGGAAAGAGGAGAGTTGAAAAGACTAAAAGCTCTGTACAGTGAGTAGCATACTGATCATTAACACATGAACACTAGTTTTATGTTGCAGTTAAGACTCGACCTGGAAGCCTCAGGAAAAGCTCAGTGGTGTCTAACACGTTTGTTACCAGCGAGATGAAAGCCCTCTGTGTGCAACACTCAGATTTCCACAACAACAGTGCTCTACAGCCAGCAGCATGAAACTCCTGCTCTGAATAGTCTGGAGGGTTTTCTACCTGTCAGTGAAGCTGTCATGAACAGAGTAGTAGTGGATTATGCACAGCATGATGTGCAGTTAAAAGCTTTTGCTTTCCAGCATGTAAACATCCAGGTGACTGGACCTTAGCTCATATAAACAAATCTGATGATAGATTTTTCAACTAAAAAAGTAAAATCTTCCATAAAAGGATAAACCACAAAAATACTCTTTCAGGAAGTCTCACGTGCCATCTAACACCTCCCATAGCCTATGAACAGCTACGCAAAACACTTAAAAAGGTTCAGCAGTAGAAATGTTGACAGGTTAAACTGTTTGGCAGCTGTGTGCTGAAGACGTCTTGGCAGAGTGTTCCCACTCACTAACCATCAGGTCCACCCTGCACCACGCTATTTCTTCTTCCTTTTCTTTGGTGGCTCGTCTTCAGAGCTACTGTCTGTGCTGCTGCTGCTACTGCTGGAGGAACTAGAATCCGATTCGAACTCTGATGAGGAGGAGGAACTACTCGAGGATGGAGAAGATGAGGAAGTAGAGGAGCTCTCGTCACTGTCACTATCATCATCAGAAGAGGAGGTAGAAGAATCTTCACTGTCTGATGAGGAATCGCTAGCTGAGCTGGCGCTGCTGCTGCTGCTGGAGCTGGTCACGCTTTTAGATCTGAAAGCAAGCAAACACAGATGAGAACAGGCCTGCTGGAGACAGCATCGTTACACAGGGTTCTTTAGACTTGGTTGTAACCCAAAGACCAATTACGTGGTCTGAAAATTTCCAGGCCTGACAATCTATGACAAATTCCCGTGCCTCCCCCTCCGCTTTCTCCATGACACCACATGCATGAATTAAGCCACAACAGGACTGCACAAAAAGGCAAGGTTTGAAAGCTGGCAAGGATCTTGTTGATAGTACTCAGGAGTGTCTTTACAGGCTTGACTAGAGAAGGCAGAGGCTGCAGGGGAAGTATGGAAGTCCTCAGCTACTGAAGCCTCAGGGAAAAGCTAACAAATCCATTCCGAGCACCCCACAGCAGAAGGAGACTTTGCCAGTGTGAAAGTCAGTGGAAGTTTTGTCAGCGATTTCTCAAACGTCAGAACTGTACTCAACAGAAACCATTCTTAGATTACTCCTGGCAAAAGAACCCAAAGTACCTGCCACTACAGGATGCTTGTGTTTAAGGTGGAGGAGAAGGGGTGGAAACAATCCAAGATACACAGAATTATGAACACTGCAACAGGATTTCTGTATCCTCTGTATTTCTTTTCCAAGCTTAGCCCTTACTGAGGCTGCTGTTCTCAAGATCAACATCTCCATTAGAAAATTAATGGGGTAGTTTTTATCAGAGGGTTTAGATAAATATTACAACTCAGGAAATGCCTCTGCTAAGGCTGTTAGAGAAAGAGTAATGTTGTTTTCATCGCATCAGCTGACAAATCCAGACACATGCGTTACGCTGTGAACCACTGGAGTCTTTACAATACATCCGCACTGTTATCTCTGTGTGTGCAGACACCATGGCTGTTTATGAAAGATAAAGCCATAATTTGGTTAAATACAGGCTTACGGTTTGTGAAAACAGTCTGAAGATGAGGAAACAAAGAAAAAAAGTGGGACCAGTAGCTTCAATCCAAAGAGTTCCATTAGATGTGGAGACCAGCCTATATGGGCAAGAATCATTCAGGGAATCCTCTTTCTTTTCCTGAGCACCTTCCACAGAATCCATAGCAGCAGCCCATACACCCCCAACATTTAGGTTGGAATCTGAAACATTAGGATTTAACACTTAATACTGCCTCTCATGGAGGAAAGCAGGAGCTGGAGCTATGAGGGAAGAAACAAGCAGATACTTGTTTTCAGGTGATGCATATGTGGCTTGTTGGTAGAAAGAGGATGGAGATGGGAGCAAGTAAAATTCACCTACTTGCCCTTGTCCCAGACAGGTAATGTAACATTCCAGATGCTGTAGATTGGTACATCTGAGATTTGGGCATCTATTACACCACTTTAGAAGTCCAGCAGACAGGGACTCATCCTCTTCAAAACAAGTTTCTGAATGTTAACATCTCCTATGATCCCGTGCACCAACTGCGGAACTGCTGCCTCTTGTAACAGACACTATCAGCCTTCTGAGACTGTGATTTTAAACATAAATCACATCCACCATTTTGGGGACAATCACAGCGGGGTGCCTGAAGAAAGGAATGAATTAAGGCATGACAGGCACATTTCTCTGCGGTCCAAGCATAAAGTGGGCTTCCAGTTAGTAACCAAAAAGTATGGAAAGCTTGGATTCAACAGGCATGCAGGAGACAGCTCCACGTCACCTGAGGTCACAAGATTGTACAAGAGCTCTTTTGCAGATCCTGTTTTTCTGGTTAAGCCTGTAGCTTACTTATTACTGTTTATATCAAAACAGACACTATGGAAAAGGTTAGTGCTCACCAGTGCTGCCAGAGCCCCAGCTTCTGCTTCTTCATTTTAAATCTGAAACTTCCACACTCAGTGGTGACCCTTTGCTGAGTTTTCCATATTTAATTCTTCGTGTATCATCATAAATATATAAAGAGCAAACTCTCTGGAAAGGAGTTTATATTGATGGGTTTGGTGCTTGCATAAGATCAGGGGAACAATGCAAACAGAAGAGTGTTAAAATTTAAAGGAAACAGTGACTAAACCACCCCCTCACCCATAAATCCTTTTGCTTTTTTCATTCCTGCATTGGTTTAGAGCTTCAATACTCTGAAAATCCTTATGCCAATGCAGCCTGTGAGAAGGCTGAGGTAGGAAGAGGTCCAAGCTACACTGGTTAGAAATCAGTTAATTTCTGACCTCCCCAGTCCTGAGTAACTCCAACAATAAATGGACACTACTGAGAAAGGAGCCTTTGGTGAAACGGCCTCTGACAGCTGCACCACAGCACTCACCAAGAAGCATTCCAATGAAGCCACATTCCACCTGAGAGCCTAAAATAAAGGCGTGTTTAAAATAGCTGCTGCAGCTTCTTTAATGGCTGCCCCACAAAGCAAGAGGCCTGGTCTTTAAATATCTGCCAAAAACTGGGTTTAAATCACATTTACAGACACAGAACAATCAGCTCAATGCAAAGAGGCATCCCCCACAAGTAACCCCCTAACACAATCAGCACGTGTATTACAGCCAGGTTTCAGCTGGCCCCAAACAGCTCTCCTATCAAGGGCAGCAGCAACTTCCCAAGGAAGCATTAAAGCAAAGGGAAGTAGAAATAATGTCAGTAAGTTCTCAGCTCAAATGAATACCTGGGGCTGGGGGGAGGTTTATTTCCTGGCTTTTGGGTTGCTCTGGGATTGAGGGCGTTGTTTGGGGTTAGGGATGGAGTATTTGATGGTTTATTTCATCCTCTGGGCAAAGCTTCAGAGCAGGACAGCTGCTATGAGGAGGGAAGCAACACCAAAGGAAGAGCAAGCTGGGCAGGTGGAGTGATTACAGGCTAGCAGACAGTGTGCCACTCTCACACAGGCATTTAGCACACACGTGATGAACTCTGAGGCAGCAATGGGAAGATCTTTACTATTAAAGCAGGATCACGTAGAGACAGGACAATCAGTAGGAAGAGAAGCAGAGGACAAAGTTTTTGGGCAGGGAGGAGCAAATGTCTGTGCAAACCTCTGCCACAGGCCCGAAGCAAGGGAATCTAAACTGGATTTGCAATGTGGACTTTCCCCACACAGCCCTTGTTGGCTCCTGCTGCAACACCAGAGCAAGGTCACACACAGACACTGCACCCTCTGCCCCCGGCCCCCACATACCTTTTCTTCTTGGCCTTCTTTTCCGCAGTACTTTCTCCAGTGCTAGGTAAGGGGGGAAAACAATGGTTTTTGTTAATACAGCAGGAAAATTGAATCCATAGCAGCACAGTGGAGTTGAATTTAAACTCTTGGAAACTCGCATCTCACTGGCAGAGCCCCACTGCCTGAAATTCATCTGGCAGCTGGTTCAGTCACTGCTCAAACCAGAAAACAACAGCAGCTACAGCTCAGGAAGGAAAAAACACAACAAAAAGCAGCAATTCACCTCTCATTTTCCATGTTAAGTTTGTGCTTTTCTTTACTCTTCATATTATATGGACACCATTTGGGGACGGGATGCAAAAAAAGTTCTGTATGCCCATATTTAACAGTAACTGAATGGACTGAAACAAAGGGTAAAACCCTGCCTTAGCCTGTAGCTTTCCCCGTTCATTACTTTCAAGTACAAAAAGACACAGAACTATCTATCTGCATTGATGCTTCTCAGCATCTCTCAGACTCCCAAGTATCCATACACTCACAGCAAGCGTTGGTGCTAAATGGCCCAGAAGAAAGTTTCTTTTAACAAAACACCTGGGATTTGGGTTTAAAACCAGTCGTCACTTCTGCATTTTTAAGGTTTTTTTTATAACATTCCTTCAGTCAAACCCACCAGGCCCATGCTCCTCTCAATCCGCTGCAGATACACAGCACATCAATCAACCTGGAACATGTGGGATTCAAGTAGCCCTTCACCATACCCTTACAACAAACTTTATATGCCCCTGACATACGAGGAGGAAGTTGTATGTTCTCTTGTGAACCAGGATACTTTTTCCTCAACTGAAACCTATTATTAGAAGCCCCCTTAAATATACAAGAACAGAAGTAAAACATGCAAATAGGTTTCATTTAGAGATCAGACAGCAGAGTGTGTTGATAAAGACTCCAGAAAAGGGAAGAAAGAAGAAACAGTGTAAACTCTGCTGTAGTTCAGTAAAAGTACCCAATGCCTTTTGTATGCCAGAAAATACTAGATTTTTTCCCCAATTTTTTATTTTCACACATACGGTATGAAAACACTATAAGACTTGTATGATCAAGGCCCTTACTATAGGTAACCAGGTGTTTCACAGGTCAGAGGAGCCACTGCATTAGATGGCAAAGCACCTTTGATGAGACGACCTCATTCAGGATGAGTAACCCGGGCTGGCGTGGCTCAGGGCAATGCCTCCCTCTAGCGTTTAACGCTTGTGTAAGTACGGGAGTTCACTACTCTGGGGTTACACAAGGGTGTGGTCAGTCGCCCCCTGCACATCAGACCTGAGTCACAGCACTCGGTTGCTTTCCCTGTGGCTGTCTCCAGAACCGTACTCAAGAGTCGGGTGCCCTGCCTTGGGCTGGGTGCAGTAACATCGCTGAAGAACAAGCATTTTCTCACCTCTCCTCCCTTCCCAACTCCCACTTTATGGTGGGTGTGCAATGTGCTTTACTGGAAATGAGACCTCCATAATATCCATCACAATCCTGGGATCAACACTGGGCAAACAGGAGGATCCTGGAACAACTGCTGAAATGAGTTAATGCTGAAAAGTCACGTATGTGCTTGTCAAAAAGTAAATATTAACCTTATTAGGCTCTGTTTGCTTTCTGGTTAATGATTCACTATTAGATCTTTAAAGATGATGACATGAGTACTCTGAAGCAGACCCAAGTTCTCTGCAGACAAGAAATAACCCTCCAAAGCAAGCTATGCAAAGAGTGAAAGTGTGCCCTAAGAAATTGTTCTTTCTGTGAAGAACAAGCCTCATCCTTGAAAGTGGCTCCCTCATGGCGCAGTTAAGGAGTTCAAGAGAGTTTAGGATTATATGACCACTGTGAACCCAGCCCAACTTAACCAGGATTAAAAACTGCTCCAACCTAAGCATCCCTTAGTCTTCCTTTCAGGAGAGGACTTACCTTTGCTGCAGCAATAGTTGCTTTTCTTTTTCTTTAAGGATTTTTGCCAACTGAGCTGTCCTCGAAGGTCTGTGCAGGTATTTTCTCTTCCCTGTACATTCATATGTCCAATGTCCAAACTCTAAACATTTCTGACATCTTACATGCTGCTTGTTTGCCTCCCTAGAAAAGGCAGAATTGCTTAAGTGACTGATTCCAAGTTTGTTCTGCCTACTGAGAAAACATCATGCAGATTCTTACCAGCATATGTAGTTACGATTAAAGCAGACATTCATGGTACTTCAGCTTTTTGGTTAAATCTGGACAAGAACAGTAACACCAGATATATATAGAATTTGGGCAAACACATTCCCATTTATTAAAGCATTTTCATACAACAGTTTATGAAAGCAAACAAAGAGATACTTTTCCTCTATTCCAAACTTTCAGCTCAAGTCTTCTGCTAAAGTAGTGAATGCTGAGCTACAGACATCAGCTGCCAACACACTCCTCTACTGCACCGGAACTTCACTTTTAGCTTTACATTAGCTGCTGCTCAGCTAACTGGCAGCCTCTATTTGATCAACTCAATTGGCAGTTTTTAGCATTACGGGATATAATTGTACACCAGCTATTGGGAAGGATTACTGGATAACAGCAAACTGTCTGCAGTGTACTTGCATGTGGTTCAGATACATAACCAAAGCTCTGTTTTAGAACCCTGCTAGCAAAAAGCAAGTTCTAGGATTTGGCAATGAAACTGCTTCACAGCCAAGTACCAAACTGCCAAATCCTCACAGAGAGCCCAGGACTCGGAGCTGCTCCTAGCTGTAACTTATTTGAACTTACTGGGATTGATCCAAGCCCGGCAGAAGGTTTATCATAAACCCAATCGGATTCATGCTGACTTTGTGCAATGTAAAGCAAGCAAGACTTCACATACTGCTCTGTACCACCCCAACACCTGAAGGATTAGTGAGCATTTTACATCCAAATTTCAGCTCTCACACTGCAGTAAACTCCTTTGACCATTTTTCAAAGCCAGCTAAGGCAGAAAACTCGTATTTCCATGTTCCAGCTCTTACACCACTACTCTGAAGCTTTGTGGAAGCTGCTTTGCCATCTTCTCACAGCCAGCCCCCTCCTTCACAGACAAGGAAACTCGCACATGGGTCAAGCGACCCGGCCCAAGGTCAGAACCACAAAGCAGCTCCAGAGGCAGCACTGACATCAGGACCCTGCAGCCCTCACAAGCATCCACTGCAACTGCTGGAGCTTATTTCCACCTGTATCATTTCTTCCAGAAAGAGAACACCAGCTTTCCAAGGCCAGCCCACCTCAACTCTCTGCAGGTCACAGCCCTGGCTTAGCTGGGAGGAGGCTCCTGGACTCACATTTAGTATTTAGAGAGAACCGAGTTACAGAGCAGTAGTATTCTCCTCTCAACAGGAATGCTGCTTTTCAAGGCAAGGTGTGAACTGCTCATTCAGCTCTACCATCAGCTTTCATGACAGTTCTACTGCATCTGTAAGGGAATCTTGTTCTGAGCACACATCACTTTCAATGCAAGGAATATCTGGCTTCATAGTCTTGCCTTAGGAATACTGACCTAAATCAGCACTACAAAACTAATTAAACTCACAACCCGCACTGCACAATGAGCTCAGACTTGAACAGGAAGCAGATGTCTGGCAATGAACAAAAACCCAAGTCTTTAAATGGTTTGCTTTGTTTTACCTTGGACTTCTGGCCCTGCCACAAGAGTTACACATCGGTAGAATGACAAAGCCCTCTTCAACAACACACAAACCCCCAAAAGCGCTGATTTTTCCATCTCAGACCAGCCCAGACGGGTCTCCACAGGGACAGAATGGAATTTTAAGGCAGCAATAACATAGCTCACTATTGCCAGGGTTTTAGCACCACTCACAGGGCCAGGGCAGACAACTCTGGGCAAGCTACAAAGATAAGGATCAAGCCTCAAAATAGTTACCAGGAAAACACCCAACAGACTCAACACTGACATCCGCACTGACAAGTTCTAACAGTAAGGGAAACCAGAGACTGAAGTAAACTTTCAACAGGATCCACGACCATGACCTAGAGGCAAAGGCTGGCACGTTAAGAACTCAGCACATACCCAACAAGAAGAGACATAACCAGAGAAGAAATAATTCCTTGACTCATAAAATAGCAAGTTAAAAGAGCAAGCATTCCACAAGGCCATTGAATCCTGTCACTTTCCATAGCAAAAAGTAGGAAAGAGATTACACTGAACCCTGAAAAAGGCAAGAGAATGCAGGAGCTCTCCATGCTCCAGCCAGCGCCTGTGATCAGACCAAACCACCCAAACACACTCTGAAAACTGAGACACGACCGAAGAAGAAAACAGAAACCCAAACCCAAACCAAACAGCAAAGGAACAAAGGAAAGACCAGCGCCAGCACTACATGGCAGCGGAACGCAGGCGTTTGCTGTACTCAACATAAGCAAGCAAAAACGTTGGCTTTTCCTCATGCAGTGTTCTGCAATCAGATCCCTTTAGTACTGAGCGAATTACTCGCGTGCAATACGCGTATCTGAGTACAGGACACTTGCTCCCTTGTCTATGCCTTCACTATCTTCTGAAGTCCTATAAACACACCGTAACACGAGCTGACAGCTCCTGTTTCCACCTGACTCCCGAACGCCGGAGCAAGACCAGCGCCCGCACGCCCCAGAACCCGTTACCCACTACTGACAGCGCGGCGCGGCCCTGCTGCCCGCAGCCCCTTCCCGCACCGCTGCCGAGGGCCGTTAGCACCGAGAGCGCAAAGCCTCTTCCCAACCGCGCTCCTATGCCCTCCTTTCACCGCCGCCCTCTCACCTCCGGCTCCCCGCGGACCAGCCGCACTCGCCCGCGGGTGCGGAGCGTCCCCGAAAGCGCTCGGATCCCTCACCGGGGCGTCCCCCGGGCCCGCTCCTCCGGGGCTCTCACTCGCCGCCCCCTCCCCGCAAGCCAAGCACTGCCCGGTACCCCCGCCCCGGCTCCCCGCGGACCCCCGCCCGCCGCACTCACGCCTGTCTCCGCGCGATGAGGCGGTGCATGGGAGTCGCCATCTTAGCGGCCACACCGGAAAGAGAGGCGCGACCGCGGTGCATGCCAGGATATGGCGTTACCGTCTCCTCCCCGTGGGGGGACGGAGCGGCTGCCACAGAGCGGAGCTGCTTGCGGCCAGGGAGGACGCGCCGCTGGGACCGCGCTTTCCAGCGCGTCTCGCCTCGCCTCCTCCCGCGTTGCCATGGCAGCGGCGGGCCGCGCTGGGCGGTCCCTCATGGCCCCGGCCCCGGCCCCGGTACCTGCTGCCGCCTCCCTGCGGTCTCCTCCCCAGCAGCCGGCTCCCCGCTGTCCCCTCCGTCAGCCCCGCAGCTCCCGGCCGCTATGGCTCAGTGACCAGTGTCTCCTCAGGGCGCTCGGCCCTCGCTGGGCCCCGTCCCGCCTCAGCCTCTTGTCGCCCAGCCACGGGCTCTGGCTGCTGCTCTGCTTCTCCCTCCCGTCAGTCACGGGCTGGCAGCAACCGGCCCCTCGCTTTATAAACGTTAAGTTTTGTTAGCCTGGATTTGTCTTAAACAGCCGAAACCAGCAGCAGAACGGGCTGTGACTGAGACAACCCGTGTCTAGATTCGGATGGAGAGCAGCCCTTTGAATGGCTTTAACCTGCCCGAGGGGAGACTGAGATGAGCTCTCAGGCAGAAGCTCTTCCCTGTGAGGGTGCTGAGGCGCTGGCACAGGGTGCCCAGAGAAGCTGTGGCTGCCCCATCCCTGGCAGTGCTCAAGGCCAGGTTGGACACAGGGGCTTGGAGCAAGCTGCTCTATGGAAGGGGTCCCTGCCCGTGGCAGGGGTTGGGGCTGGAGGAGCTTTAAGGTCCCTTCAACCCAAACCAGGATGGGATCTCCACCTGCCTATGGCAGGGGATAGCAGAGCGCTCAGGGCAGCCGGCAGAAGGGTAGCGTGCAGGGAGGGTGGGGAAGGAGGATCCAGGTCTCTCCCGCCACAGGGCACCACCTCCAAGCTGCTTCAGCCACGGAGCAGCCCGGGCTGCAGGGACACTGGGGTCCTGTCACCTTCATGAGTCCACACGAATAATTCAAGAGCGCTGCGGGCAGCCTGAGAGCGCTCTGGTCTAACATGAGGGCTCCAAAACAGTGATAGAAGGAGGTAGATTTCGGAAAGGATAATGCAACTCATGAGCACTCCACTCCTAAAAGGCTGCAGGCATTTACTGAGGTTACTTTTTAGCAGGTCAGATTTTTGTGTACCTCACACTGACAGAAAAAGACATCTCAATTTAATTGAGAAGATGAATTCTCTACTGGTACCATGTAACCGTGGCTCAATCATCCATTTAACAGTCTCAGGACCTGAGGACACCAATACGCTGTGCTCATGCTGGCCCGATGTGTTCTGTGCTTGATTGTAAGGAAATACAGCTCAGCTCCATCTAGGAATCGTAAGGCAGATTCTTTCTGCTGCTCCATTCAGCCCAAGAGGCTGTAGTCCCCCAGCTCTGCCAACAGCAGCGAGTATTTCTGGCTCCTACATCATCTCCTTGTAGTCTCTGACGTGGGAGGAGAGGTCTGGGCACAGGAGAGCAGCAGCGGCTGGAGCTTTCTGCTGGCACATACCTGGCAGGCAGCCCCTTGGGAAGCTTTGCCAGCTGGCACAAGCAGAGTAGCCAGTATCCTGGATCCAGGGAAGCGAGGAATGTGGCTTTATCAGCGCTCATTGTTATCTCATGGGATCAGGCTTAAAATGGGGTCTTACATTTCATGTCAAAAATCCTCAGCAAAACATTTCTTAGCACTGAATTGCAATTACTCCTGCTGCTAGTATGCTGGGAATACTTTATAAGCAACCATTTCCAGCATTAATTCAGAACTGTCCTCTCACAGAGACAGTTTATTGGCAATAAATGGGCATTCCACCGAACATTTACATTTAGTGAAATAGAGGAACTGCTACCAACTTGTAGTATCACCAAGGTAGCTCTTTAGAATGCGCTTCTTGGCTTGGTATTATTCAATTACACAATTACAAGTTCAATAGACCCCAACTGTACCAGTTGGATCATTGCTGTGTGAGGAACTGTAGGAATAGGGTAAAAGACAGCCCGTGCTGAGAGACACTCGCGCTTGAGACAAGACACAAGGTGGGAGCACGGTCTGACAGAATTTGTGGGGAGAAAGAAGAGGAATGTAACAGGAGTGAGAACAGGTTTTATCTTTTAAGCAGTTCATAGGTGTATAAACTTCTACAATCCCAGACTGGTTGGGGCTGAAGGGACCTTAAAGCTCATCCAGTTCCAACCCCTTCCATAGAGCAGCTTGCCCCAAGCCCCTGTGTCCAACCTGGCCTTGAACACTGCCAGGGATGGGGCAGCCACAGCTTCTCCGGGCACCCTGTGCCAGCGCCTCAGCACCCTCACAGGGAACAAAACTGTATTTATATATCACCTAAAAATCTGATGCTTTCAGGCAGCGAGTATCCAGGTCATGAATTAGCCGGTGTGTGGCAGAGGTGGTTCACCCCTGGTGGTGCTCTACTGGATCACAGCCAGGAGGTACCAGAGCCAGCACTTGCTGCTGCGAGTCACCCAGTATTTGTAACAACAGGGGTGGTAACAGCATCTGCCAGGTACAACGGCACCAATTAGGTGCCACGCTGGGAAGATAAGAGAAAGAGAGATTCTCTTAGACGTAAACACGCCAACTCACCAGGATTAATTACTAGGTGACTAATTGTTGAATATGGTGGTGGCTTCTGTCTCCAGAGTCTGTAATTGTAACATCTAAGGCTAGTGGCTGTTCCCATACACATGGTTTCCTTTATATCTGTCTCTTTCTGCAGTACCTGATCATTGTCATGCTTTGGATGATGCTCCACAATAACCTGTGATTAATGATCTCTGGCACCTCAGCTGAATTCTGCTGTGTGGTGTCTGGTGTTACAGACACAGCAGAGTTTGGCCTCAATGCTTGGATTTTGATGCCTGGCATCTCACTTTTAATGGAGAAGATCAAACAGAAGAATTCCCTATTTTAGGATGGACTGAGAAATTTTCCTTATAACACAAAATAGCCAAGCACAGCTGTTTATAATAATCTGTGCTTTGTATGAAATTCCTGCCTGCTGATCCATTTATCACTTAAAATCTTGGAGTAAATTACTTCCTGATGGTAATATCTGCACTTCACTTAACATCTGGTGCCTCCAACCCCTGTGCAACTCTGCTAAGGCTAATGCAGCAGAACTCCAGTTGCCTAAATTGGCCAGTATAGCAAGACTGCTGGTGTACACCATGCAGTGGAGGGGCTTTTCCTTACACAGAGGCTTTAAAGATGCATCTTTTAGTAGAACAACCCACTTAAAATCCTTCTCCGTGCGGAGTTTGAAGGTGGTGGTGTGAGTTCAGACTCCATGGGCTCCTACAGCCTGAAATCTCTGTTCTTTCACTCCGAGGCCATTCTGCACAGCACTGGTGATCACGCAGCAGGATGCGACCTCCAGACTCTGTGGGCTGAATGTGCAGAGTCATTGCACGGCACTGGCTTGGCTGGCGGGGGGACGCGTCCAGGGAGCTGCTCAATGAACTGCCTGTGCCCATAAATCTGCCTCTGCCCGCTGGGTGCTATTTAAAGGTGCAGCGTCATTGACCTGTTTCTAAATATGCTGGGCAGGGAGATTGCTGCCCAAAGTGTGCCCGTCTCTAGGCAGGGCAGGGAGGAAGTCTGGGGACACACAGGAGATGAAAACGGGGCAAATACTGAAGGTTCAGTGGCCCAAGGCTGAGGTGCCTGGCTCAGCTCCTCAGAGACCGTTCTCTGCTCCCAACCCCAGCACTTCTCTATGCAAACATTGCTCATGAAATGAAGGCATCACACTATTTGTTAAGGGTCTGTATGTGAGGCTGGAAAACGTTGTCAGAGCTTTGCCTCCATGACTTAGGAAGAACCGAGTCCATGGAAAAATGGTTAAAACCCCACTGCCGGGGTAACTCCAGTTACTGATCACATTGTGCGCTCTGTGCTGAGAAAACGATGAATTAAAACCCAATTCAAATTGAACATAGAAATAACAGTAATCAGTTAAAACCCAAACCGAAACACAACCCCCACCCAAATAACCAACCACACTGGATACCGACGTCCTGTGTGTAAAGCTGCTGTCATTTTCAGCATCAAACTAAAAGGGAGAGACAGAAACACAGAAGACCCTTGTTCCAGTGAAACTGTAGGCTGGGAAAAAAGTCTCAGTGATAAGGAATGCAGTAAAAAGATTTAAATCATTCCCTGTCTGGGATTTCTTGCTTCCACGCAGTTGTACCTTCTGTAACTCCAAGTTTACACACAGTGGTACATTAAGGTAACACATTAAAGTTGGCCAGGTTGATTTGCTTCTCTGTGGAGGAAACAAGCTCACATGAAATTCCTTGTCACTACTTTTGGGCACAGAAATTTGGCTTTTAAATTTGGCTCAGGTATCTCTGAGCAGTACAGACACAGTGTCAGGTCCCGGGGAGTGTGCTGTTCTGTTTTCAGTGTTTCCTGATTCAGAACAAAAAGGAAAAGCTTTGACACACCCTGTGAAATAAAATGTCTGTAAGAAATGCAGCGATCTCCCCAAAGCAGGTTTTATTTCTCTAATTAAAGCCTTTCCTGATGTGATTTCTTTGCCAGGGCACCTGGAGTTTGAATTTCCAGATAACAGCCTAACTCTTCCCAAGAAACAATGCCACACCTGTAGTGCAGCTCCAGACTGAAATCCAAGAGGAGGGCAGCTGAGCTTTATGTCAGGACACAACAGAAAGTGGTTTATCGGGAAGTCTGGGTCGGTGCTGGGATGCTGCGTGCCTCGGCTGGCTCTGAATCCACCTGCACTTACTGAAGCCAATATTTAGGAGGGTTTTTTCTACCATTTCCGAACACTGGCTGGCCTAATGGAAGATGCTGCCTCTACCTACAGAGCTTTCCTTAAAACACAGCCAACCTACAATGAAAAAGTTCCCAGTGTTTCTCTTCATCACAACAGCAAAACCAGAAAAGCCAAGTGAGACGAGCACCCGCTGCAGTGAACCCCAAGCAAGCAGCTGGTACCCTGCTGCTGGTCCCTTTTAAGTGCTGTAAAGAGCAAAGCTCCTATTTCCCACCAGAGCATTGTCCATGCACTGATGTGATGGTTTCCTCACACTGTGCTATCGGGAGCATTTCAGTGAGCAGCCTCATCAGAGCATATTTTAGCACATCAAGGTAGGGAGCTCCAGGTGAGATCCCATCTGTTGTGGTGTTTCAGATGAGTTGCTTGTGAGAAGCAGAAATATGGCACAAAATAAAGCAGCAGAAACTCAGAATAGTTCAGTTCTGTTCACAACTTCCCAAACAAAGATGGGTTCCCTCATTCCCTCTTCTGTACACTTTCCCTGCAGTATAAATTGCTGAACATACGATATTTCCGTGGTGAAAAGGGTCTTCTGGCAGAGTCACAAAAAGTATTTGTTTCAACTATGTGAAGGCAATAGAAGATCTGGCAAAAATAAGTGTCTAAATATATATAATTTAATGCGAATACAGATGTAGGTCTGTTCTTGTGAAATCGATGCAGATACTCAATATTTATGTAACTAAGAGCAGACTCTGGCTCTATGTAGTAGATTTCCAGGCTTGCATAGTACCCGTCTCCTTTGGTATCCTCCATTTAAACAGACCATTAGAGGATAGTGCAGCCAGTTTGAACTGTTACTTGACATTGATGTGAAGGGACCCCAAACCTGAGCCTCAAATCAGATCAGTCTTCAGTAGGGCAGCTGTTGTAAAAATACATCGAAAGGGATAGGGCATCCCTAAAGTCTGTAACAGTTCCCATTGAAATAGAAAGTGAAAAACAAGCGTTGTTATTAAAATACATTTAAATGAACTTAATTTATTATCTGTGAAGATGAGATGAGCACCCTTTCCCTAGAGGGGGTAGCCTTGGTGCAGCGTTGCTATGGGGCCGGGGTGTTGTTAGTCTACCTACACCTCAGTGAGTGCCTGCTGGGTGACTGTTCCTGCTCCAGCCTAGAAAACTCTGCCCTATTTTTAGCTCCGCAGCTCACATGTCAGGGAATGCTGAGGATCTGTGTGTCAACAGAGCCCCAATGGAGCGTGAAGCACGTCAACGTAGCGGGGACGTCAGCCGCGTGTGCGGTTTGCGGCACCTTACATCATTCAACACGGCACTGGAATGCATTAACCTGATTTATTGCTAATTCAGGCCTTTTCCCCTCCTCGGGCACGCAGCCAGCAGACCCTCGGGTACAAAGGAGCCGCAGCAGCAGGCAGAGGGGCCAGGGCTGATGGCTGGTTGGGGGGGGGACAGTCCCAACCCAAACCTGCTCTAGTGGAAGGTGTCCCTGCCCGTGGCAGGGGGCTTGAACTGGATGAGCCTTAAGGTCCCTTCCAGCCCAAACCAGGCTGGGATCCTATGAGAGGGAAAGGCTGTCACCTGCACCAAATGTGTGTGCACATCACACTGTGACTTCTGGGAGGTTTGTGAATAGTCTGGATGGAGAAAGCAGGGGCTTGTATGTTTAAAACCCATTCATGAGGGCAGGCTGCCCTGGGGCCCTGACTTCCAGTGCTACTCAGTAAGCACATGCCAAAGTATGGTTTAAACATAAACATATAGCCTTGATTATACAACTGTGATGTCTGTGTAATACCCAACACCCAGAAGCACATACTTGTTTCAGGAAGCATTTATATATTCCTTAGATTACACATTTGGTGCTTTAGTGCCCATCACTTGCCAATGATGTTTTCTGGTTTTTCTCCTTTTTCCTTTGCTTTTATCATTTGCTTTTGTTGTGTTTCTGTGGGATATTTTCAGTTGGTTGGGTTGGGTTTTATTTGCTGGGCAATTCTCCAGCTCTGGTACTTCAGTAGCTGTGATGGCTTAATTCACAAACACATGAAGTCTAATTGTAGTTCAACTTTGAGGGAAAGCTATGGAACCAGAATAGAGGGAAATTCATGTTTTCACTATTTACTTCACTACAAATTCATGAGATAACTGCTGAAAATGGCTCCTGGGTAACCTTCCTCATACAAAGAGGTGGGATTTTCTGGGAACTGGGGTATTATATGTGGTATGATTCATATCAGAGCTCGGGGCAACATGATACTCCAGGTACCCTCAGCTGAGGAGATCGCAAAGCCCATTCCTATTTGAATATCCCAGAATAGCACTATGAACCATGCGTTAGGTGACATGCAATGGCTATTTACAGCAACCCAAAGAATAGCCTGTGACAGATATCAGCTAGGACTTATTTTAAGCTCATATTAATGTTCATGTTTGGCTGGTGTTAATGAATTGTGAGACATGCCACTGTAAACAGTCTGAAGATGGAGGGTGCACACTGAGATGCTCCATGGATTTGTGGTAAGTGCTTCCTCTGAAATCAAGCCTCTGTTTCACATACAGATAACAGGAAGAGGAGATGCTTCATCTTCCAGGCAAGGAAGCATCTGTGAAGCTCCCCAGAGGAACAAGTTTTGGGGAAGTCTGGAGGCTGCACACTGAGATCAGGGCTGAGCAAGGCACAGATCAAGCAGACTTCCATTGAATGATGAAAGCACGATGAAGATACTTTGAAGAACAGACAAATGAACAGCAACACATCAGTCTTTTCCCATTTTAATTTATACCCATTTTATTTTATATATATTTTATATATTTATATTTATTTTATATATTTATATAAAATATAATACATTTTATATATTTGAGGATTAACTATTTATGATACCTGCCATGCTACAGAAGGCCCGTTTGCAGGTCAGAGCAGTGAAGCTGTATCAAGTCCACGAACAATAAATCATTCCTTCCTTAGAAACAGGCATGAGGTTTAGGCCATGTTACCACTACATTTGTATACATCCTCTGACTCTTGTTTTCTTCTATATAGCAGTAGTTGATCAAATATATAACTGAATTCTGAAAGTCTTGAGCATAGGGTGTGATTATGAAATAGCAAAAAAGCAGATATAGAATAAACCCCAGCATACACAGTATCAGCTACTTATCATGCATCAAGTCAGGAACTGTCAAACTCATAGGCAGACTCCAGCGACTTGAGTTACTTTGCTATTTCATTTCAGAGTTGCTCTCTACTGCAAACCAGACTTCACCAGGGAAGAAGTGATAAAGCCCTATCAAATAATATATATAACAAGAGATCAGGATAAGCTGCATGTCCTCCAGCTGTCATCAAATCCCAATTATTTCTTAGAAAGATCTATGCCACTCTTTTCATGTTTTGTACACCAGAAAATAGAGGAGAACAGGGAGAATCATGGACTCTGTTCCCCTTCAGATGAATACATCACAACACCTCGAGTTCTGATTTCATTTCTTTCTGTTTCCCGTGGCCAGGGGGTTGTATGTGATGACCAGAACTCTCTTCTTGGGCTGGTGGGGCCCTTCTCTCCCACCTCCCTCCTGTCCCCAGCACTCGGGCCCAGATCATAATGTCCTTTCCAACCCTAACCACTCTATGTCTCTATGATTAACTGCCTCATCTGACACCAGGCTTGCTGCTCCTGTCCCCTCACGCTGGCAGGGTCTTTCCTTTCAATAATGAAAGTGAAAAACAGAAAGAAAAGGGGAAATGAATCATAGAATAGTTCGGGTTGGAAAGGACCCTAAGATCATCCAGTTCCAACCCCCCTGCCATGGGCAGGGACACCTCACACTAAACCATCTCACCCAAGGCTCTGTCCAACCTGGCTTTGAACACTGCCAGGGATGGAGCATTCACAACCTCCCTGGGCAACCCATTCCAGTGCCTCACCACCCTCACAGGAAAGAATTTCCTCCTTAGATCCAATCTAAACTTCCCCTGTTTAAGTTTGAACCCGTTACCCCTTGTCCTGTCACTACAGTAAACGGGTGATGCTCTCCTCGCTGCGCTGCCCAATACCCTCCCTGCGGAGCGGCGCTGGGCTCATTCCCTGGCACCTCGCTCTACGCTCAAGGACGCCCGAGGCTGAGCCGTTCATTACTACCCTGGCGCTGGCACCGTGATGCAATTCCCGGCCCAGCGGCAGCTGCCAGCGCAGCGTCACCCAGCTCCCTGCCAGGAACGGCACCGGGGCTGCTGCTGGGCACGAGCCCTTCCTGCTGCCGGGGTTGAGTTCCTCGGCCGCGGGTCTGCTGGATCACTGGGACAAGGAGCAGTGCTGGAAATACAGAGCTGGGACCTGGGGAGCGTCCTGTTTGTAACACAGCGCATTGCTGCCTTACGTTTTGGCTCAGAATTAAAAGCATTCCCAAACAGGAAGTGTCATAAAATCACAGAATCCCAAACTGTTCCAAACGGGTTGAAGGGACCTCAAAGCTCCTCCAGCCCCAACCCCTGGCACGGGCAGGGACCCCTTCCACTGGAGCAGCTTGCTCCAAGCCCCTGTGTCCAACCTGGCCTTGAACACTGCCAGGGATGGGGCAGGCACAGCTTCTCTGGGCACCCTGTGCCATTGTCCCACCACTCTCATAGTGAAGAACTTCTTAATGTCTAATCTCAGCCTCCCCTCTGGCAGGTTAAAGCCATTCCCCTCGGCCTGTCCCTGCAGGCCCTTGTCCAAAGCCCCTCTCCAGGTTTCCTGTAACCCTTTAGGTGTTGGATAGAAGTTTCTCGAGGTTGCTAAAACAGAAGCTAGGTTTCACTGCCATTTGGGGGGGGGGGGGGGGGGAAGGCAGAACCACCACCGTGGTGCACTTGAATGGCTCTGGCCCAGAACAATAAAAGGTGATTTCTCAGTATTTTGGGTCCTTTTCTGCGGAACCCGAGTTCCCGGGAGTTGTGACCCATTTCCATCGCTCTCACAAGCACGCCCTTTGCCTCCAGCCCCCTCCCTTGTCATCCGGTGATTACATCGTGTGGAAAACGGCAAGTTTAACTTAAACGTTCTTCCTCTCGGCACTGCACGGCACGAACGGGGCTGTGACACCCCAGACCTAAAGGCAGGCAGGGCACAGAACCCCAACTTTCTCGGCACAAAACACTCACTTCTGGCCAAGGAAAAGCGCGCGCACCGGGCTGGGGGCGTGGCCAGCGCTAGCCCCGCCCCCTGGGCGCGATCCCCGCGCCCCTCGTTAGTCTCGCGAGATCCGCCTCCTTCCTGCGCTCTCTTCTGTGCCGCGGCCCGACGGGATCCTTCGAGAAGTGCCCCCGCCCGGGCAGGCCCCGCCGCCGCGCATTGACCCGCGCCGCTCCTCCGTGCCGCAGCCATGTCCGTGGTGGGCATCGATCTGGGTTTCCAGAGCTGCTATGTGGCCGTGGCCCGCGCCGGCGGCATCGAGACCATCGCCAACGAGTACAGCGACCGCAGCACGCCGTGAGTGGGGCGCGGGCCGCGCTCAGGCGGCGGCCTCCCGCCGGAGGGACCGCGGCCGCCGGGGCCGGGTGTGCCGGGGCGGGAGGCAGCCGGGGCTGGGGGCGCTGGGTTTGCCATACAAACGCGATAGGAAGCGAGCGGTACCGCGCGGCCGGCGCGGAGAGAGGCTGCGGGTGCCCCGCGCTGCTGCTTTCCTTCCTGTGCAGTGTGAGCAGCGTGTGCGCCCTGAGGCAGGGCTGACTTCTGAACAGGGTCTGTGAATACAGGGAAAGGCAGCCACATCTTTGCTGGAAGTAGTAAAGCTTAGCTCCTAATAAATCTCTTCACCGTGTTCCGATATCCTCCTGCCTGTACCCCTGCAGTTCAGGCTCTTCTCCCCCCATTTCAGCTGGGCTGAACGCTGAGCTCGTGTTGAGGCTTTTAAACTCTCACTTGAAGCCAGCCACCAGACTGACTGGGGATGTGAGCAGCGCAGCCAGCTCTCCCCCCCCTTACCTGGAAAAGGCCCTGGCTAATAGTGCAGTTTGCCGGTGAACTCGGTCTTGAAGCAGGTCGCACTTTACAACGTGTGTAGTGTGCTCTAACTCTGCTGCTCTAAATCGGACTCCCAACACTTGTCTCAGGAACACTCTGTGATGCCTGGTTTTAATAAACTTTCTGAGAGGGAGAACTGGGATAAAACTCTTCTAAGAATAAATTGCAAAATAAAGATGGAAAAGAAACCTTCCAGTGCATCAAACCTGGAGGGAACTGTTTGCAAAGCTCTCTGAAAAGTTTCTCTCTGTTGTAGCATAGTTTTATTTTAAGCAGGTGTTGGAGTAAATAGCTGTCTTAATGAGATAGTTACATTGTCTTAGGTGGGGTTTTTTTAGGTCCTTCACGTCTATTTATAAAGATGAGAAGAATAAAATGATCTTGCTTCTCATTAGACAATACCTCGGCTCTGTTTGCCTGTTGCTATCTCTAAGCAATGAATCAATGAAGGAAGTTTTTAATCTGGTACCATGTGCTGGAGTAAGGAATAGTCTCTGAAGTGTTGTCAGTAACATGGCAGCTTAAGGGTTAGATGTACTAGGAAAATAGTTAATGTGAAGAACTTCAAGGCGCTCTTCTAGAAGCTCTGGGTACCTCAGGGAGCTGAAGTTCTGCTTATATATATTTGAGGTAAGAAGACACGTATGGCTCACTGAAGCTGTGTAAAGTACCTGGCGCAAAGCATCTTCCAGGAAATAATTCAGTTATGAAGGGCTGAAGTGAAATTGGAAAAAAAAGAAGCATAATTCAAATGATAGAAAAAGTTTTTAATGGGACTTAATCTCCAAGCACTGTTCTGGGGGAATGCAGATACCATTGTGTGAGCAAACCCATCTGTAAAGGGAATGCTTAATGACTTTGGCTTGGAAACAGCCTCTTTCAAAAAGCCACTGCTCAGTATTTCTGTACCATGACCTCTGGAGAAGTCATGCAGGGTGTTGTGGCAGGTTTCCTCAGGAGTGTGCTCATGGTCAGGGTTAAACGCTATTTACTATGATGACATCCGTGTTTTGGGAAGGATTTTTAGGTATTTGTTATTGTCATTGTTTGTTTTAGTGAAGTAAACCCTGCTGAATGCACTGTATTTAGTGCAGTAGCACAATGGTGTTCTCTCTGAATCTGCTTTCAGCTCTGCACTTGGATTCTTCCAGAATCCTGTGAAATTGGAACTTCTCTATCCAAAAGCAGCACAAAACATGTTTGTCTTTGAATACAATATTCTTAAAATGGAGAAGTGGTAGAGAGCAGGCTGGTAAAAATGAGAGGTGGGGGGAAGAGGGAGGTCGTCCATTATCTCCATAGGATGAAAGTGAAGTTGTAACTGAGCTTATGGAGTTGAGTGCTGGTTTTTTTTTTTTACTGTAGAGGAAATGTGCTTTGAGGGGCAGGAGATACCATCTGGGGAAGTGGAAGCAGGTGGGAGTGTGAAGTTGTGCCTGCAGGAGCATTAATGAAGTTCAAAGCCCTGCTTAAGTTGCTTCATTAGACCTGTGATGACCTTCAGTATGATTATGACTCTGCTCTAGGTGCTGTGGTTAGTTATGCAGCTCCCAGTAAATTGTGTAATAGTCTAATTCGTGTTTAATGAGTTAACCCTGGATCCTGTAGTAAACTGATTTGGGGAATGAGGCTGCCTCCTCCTTCCTTCCTTGCAGTTTAACTTAGCTTTGTCCAGGGCCTGATGTGACTGCTTGGGGCTTTGAGAAAAGAAGGGCTGGGATGGGCACAAAGGGAAGGAACAGCTGAGAACAATCCCATCTGTCCCACTGCAGCTCCTCAGAGAAGCCTGCCTGTTCATAAAGCATGGTTAAGAAGGATGTTTGCACTTCAGGGTTTTATTCCCTGCACATAATATGAGTTACCATATCTTTGGTTACTGCGCTGTCTCCTTCTGTTGAGAGGGACTTCTGCTTTGAGTTTTTAGTCTGGCAGGTTTTGAGAGTTCTGTGATCTGTCTTAGTGGATTTGTGGTGGATGGGGCTGATGGCTTGTGAACCGAGCAGTGAAGTAGCAGGGTATCTTAGTAGTCTAGGAGAAAAGCAGCAATTCCTGTTCATGTCTTTAATTCCTTTCTGGAGCCCAGAGTAAATTAGTAACCAGCTTCCAGCGTAGGGCTCCTGAGCTTTTTAACCATAAGCTCTACAGCTTGTGTTCCCTTAGGGTTTGCGTAGCACAGAATCCCCTCACTTTAGCTGGTCCTTTGAGTAGTTGTTTCAAATAACAGGTTCATTCAGAAGTGTTAATTCTGTTGCAGCACATTGCTTTGGGGTGGGCTTTGCCTCAGTTGTTAAGCTGTTAATAAATTGGAAGAAGATACAAACCCAGTGCTTTATCTCACTGTTGTCTTCAGTTCTGGTTTTGACCATTTCTGTTTGACAGGCCAATTCCAAACCTCAGGCTGGGATGGGATTTGTTTCTTATGGCAGCTCTGTGGCAGAGCCCTGTTGTAAAGCAGATTCTTGACCTGCTGCACAGGGAGCAGTTGAATTGTGCTGTTCCAGTGTTGTGTGAATAGTAACAATCTACTTGATTCATGGCATTCTTTTTTCCCCAGTAAGTTTACCTCAGTGATATGAGGAGCTTGGATTGGAGGGCTGGATTTAATTTTATGTATGCAAATAAAGAGGCTTAATAGGAGCAGGAATTCCTCCAGAATGGAGGGGGTTTATTCTGTGTTTTTCAGACCTGCAGGCTGTCACAAGTAGCTTGGCATGAAGTATGGTTTTTCTTTCTGTAACCTATATTGCAGTGAGTGCAGATGAAACACAATCACCAATTTTTCTCTGCAGGTTTGCTTTGCAGCTGGGAAGTTTAGTTAGCATTTGGTGCAGATATGTGGGAATGATTTCCTGAATACCTGATTTATTTCCTGTATGTCTTCTGAACAGTTGAATGTTTCCTGTATTATTAATGAACAACTTATCTTTGAGTGGCCTTAGATACGTGTGTAACTACTGAGTTAAAGGGTGTCTCCCCAGTTAACTATATAGATATAGAGCTTGAAGCAGCATGAGTTAAGTTTGGGTTCAGTGCTGTGCTGCTGTGCAGAGCATTGTTCTGACTGAGCTGAAAGTTCCTGTTCCCAGAATTTCTGTGCATATATTGCAGTGAGTGACCAGCCCCTCAATAGACCAAATGCTGTTTAAAATCTGATACTATCAACATTTCTCAACAAGATAAGCAGTGCAGTTCTACCAGTCACTTACTAACAGTCAGTCTTTCCTCTCATTACAGGTCATGTATATCGTTTGGACCCAAGAACCGCTCCATTGGTGCTGCAGCTAAAAGCCAGGTGAGAGTGTAGGCTGGGTAAGTCAGTAGGTGAGGAGCAGGGTGTATTGTTTGATTAGGGAAGGTGGCAGGTGTCTCTGAGCTGGTTTCTTGGTGTCTCTAGAATGTGTGAACAGCTGAGCTGAATTCAGCTGCTCAGCATGTAGTCTTGGGTAGGAAGCTCAGGGTTGATCATTGCATGTGATGAAGTGTGGAAACAAAAAAAGATACATAGTTTTGCTGCTTCTGAAATTCTGATAAATACTAATTAGAATTTACATTTTCAGCCCGGAAAGCAAGCTAAGCAGAGTGCTTCATCCTACCTTAGCATGTTCTTGTTTGTATGTCTTATGATAGCTTTTAATTATGTGACTGCATTCTATGGAATTCCATCGAGTGTGTAGTTCTGGCAGAAGGGGGACATACTTGAGTGTAAATATATCTTTCTTGACTCTTCGTGGTTGAGTTACAACCTAGATGTCTGTCTTGGGCATTCTTGCTTATGCTTTGAGTGTCTGTTGGTGTAGGTAGGTAAATATGATTTAAGGACACAGAAAAAGTGAAGCTGACTTGTCCTACTTCACATTTGGGTCCTGCTGTGTCATGCCTTATGTTGCTGTGAAACCCCTATAAAATGTGACTATTTTTTTCTTTGAAGTCCTCTACAGGAAGTGACTATTCAAACACTTGATTTTTCTTAGACTAAAATACCTAGAGATGGGTGAAGAGTCATTATCTAGAATACAAAAATGACTGGACACAACCATGTTATTCAAGAACAGAACAACTGTACTAGAACTAAATACAGATGTTTTTTCTGGGATTGAGTGTCTGCTTAGCTTAAAGAAAAGCATTGATACAGAGATCCAGTAGAGATGAGGTATGTCCTGCAGAAACTAAATGTACCCAACATCAGACCCAGGTTATGTAGGAAATAGACACTTGACTAAAACTGAATCACAGGTAAATGTTACATGGTACAGTGTTGTCTGCTCAGTGAACTGCTCTGGGTTTTAGTATGTGTCTTGCTCTAATGTAAATTAAAGAATTAAACAAGTTTGCTTTCACCATGTGAAAACAGGCTGTAACTTCTTTCACTTCTCCATTTGCACTGATCCCTGCTATTAATAAAAGACTCTTGTCAGTTAAATCAATTTGACAGCATCTTGGGGCTGTCTTGACTTTTCAAAGCTTTGTGACTGTGTCCTTGAACTGTTTTGTGGGAATACCTGTGTTGACTGTCACATGCATGTGATGAACCTGAGCTGGAGTTTACATCAATGTACTTGTTTTGTTTGTGGAACTACTGGCTGTGCTGTGATAGAAAGTTGGGGTGTAGGTTAAGGGGAAAGACACTTTGCTGTTATTTTTAAAGAGCGTCCTACAATTACACTGTGGCAATGGAGTGCTGTTTTAATCAGATGTTGATAGAATCTTGGCTCAGTTTCCTAGCATACGTTTTATTTTAAATCTCAAATTCCTGTAGGTTCCGTGAGTGATCAGAGGGAAGGTGCCTTCTAGCAACTGCCCTGATACAAGATACAAATGACAAAACTCTGCCGGTGGGAGAGGCATGAGAACAAAACTCTGTCTTCTGTTTGAAATTCAGATGTTGCCCTGACATGTTGTATTAAAGATTTCTTTTCCTCTAGGTTATTTCAAATGCAAAGAATACAGTACAAAGTTTTAAAAGATTTCATGGTCGTGCATTCTCAGATCCCTTTGTTCAAGCTGAAAAAGCAAGCCTTGCCTATGAACTTGTCCAGCTGCCAACAGGCTCAACTGGCATCAAGGTAAGTCTGGCAGATCTGAAAAAGAGCCAGAGGAGGAAACTGATAAAGTTCTCTTTAGTCTGTTTATTTTAAATCTTCTTGCTGTAGTTTCTGTTCTCTTGTGAATGGAAAATCTCAAATGGGGAATGAAAGGCTGATAATGCAGATGGTCTCTCCAGGTGTTAGGTGAGACTGTATTTAGTTATACAGCTTCACTGCCTTGCAAAGCCCACACCAACTGCTGTAGCAGTGCTTTTTACCTTTCACTCCACGGTGAATCTGGAAGACAAGTTACTTAACCAGTGGACTTACTTGGCTACTGTCCAGGTACTGCAGAGTTGTGAGAAGTCAGCTTAGTCCCTTCAGCTGAAATGGTAAAAATGGGTCCTTATCTACAACGGCTGATCGTCTGATTTGGATTTTAGCAATAACTGATGAACTTATCCCACACCAGCAGGAAGGAGGGTATCCTATGCACTGCTTACAACTTGGGGTTAAAAAACACAAAGCTGCTCTGCGCATTTTATATGTGAATTAAAATGTGCATTCCAGTGTTTATCTCACAGTTGCTGTGCACAAGCCAGGCCCTCAGGGAGAAGCTTGTACAGAGCTGGATTACTCTGTAAGCTTGCTTTTAGTAAAGGCTCTTTCTTGCATATGTTCCTTATGTGTGTAGCTTGTGGGTTGTGCTGTAGTGTAACCTGTGTGCATGATTCTTCTTTGAAGGCCATGTATATGGAAGAAGAAAGAAACTTTACTATTGAACAGGTGACAGGAATGCTTCTTACCAAGCTAAAAGAGACTGCTGAGAATGCGCTCAAGAAGCCTGTAGTTGACTGTGTTGTTTCTGTAAGTATGTGATGGTAACCAGGTCTTACCTATTTGGTTGGCATCATAGACTGAAATGATGGCAGCATGAAATTGCCCATGAGACTTGAATATTCAGGTATTTGTCTTTTCTGTTTAAAATGAATCTTTCTCCCATCTCTTCAACTCTAGACTTACTTCATTAATGGTGAAATGTCTTCAATGGCTGCTAATCAGCAGCATAAATAATATTTGATACCTGTTTCTGGTTCTTTGCTCCTAAAATGAGTGGCTTGAGAATAGGGTGGAAGAAACTTCACAAGAAGTAACTTTGTCTTCATGTAATGTTCTTCTTTCCCTTTCTCTGTTGCAACTGAAGTGAGCACTGAATTTGCAGGGTACCTCAGTTGTGCTCTTTACTGATTCTCTACGCACACTTGTAGTTGTTTGCTAAAGGTGGCTGTTCCAAATGCTTATATTGGATATCTGATCATCTTTCAGGTTCCTTCTTTCTACACAGATGCAGAAAGGAGATCTGTGATGGATGCTACACAGATCGCTGGTCTCAACTGTCTGAGACTGATAAATGAAACAACTGCAGGTAGCATCTTCCTTTCTCTCCCTTGCTTAATACTGTAGTTGTATTAAATAAAAGGGCTTGTAATCTGTCAGTCATCCATGTCCTCTGGAGTTACTGCTGCTTTTGTAAACTTAAAATGGATTAGTCAATCGTAAAGTTCCTTGAGCTCTGGTCTGTTATTTTGTTGCTTTACAGAGGCATAAAGATATTTCCTTAGTATGTGTTATAATGCAGCTACTGGGGGGCTTATGTTGTTTTGTGTTTTTTCTGTGTCCCTTTAGCCCTGGGAGTTTTGTTTAACTAGAAACTTTTTTCTGTAGCTTGAAAATGAAGGTGAAATGCTGATTATCTTTACTGATGACTCACTTAAGGAATTATGGACCTGAATATCCTGACTACAGTCTCTGCTTCTTGTCTCTGTGTAGTTGCCCTGGCATACGGGATCTATAAGCAAGACCTGCCTGCCCTGGAGGAGAAGCCACGGAATGTTGTTTTTGTGGATATGGGGCATTCTGCGTATCAAGTTTCTGTTTGTGCATTCAACAAAGGAAAGCTGAAAGTAAACAATCAGTTCTGCATCCATTTTAATCACTAGCAGCAATATTCACTAGCGCATACAGGGCCTGTGACAGGCAAGCTTGCTTGTCTTTACACTATGCATCCAGACAGCTCAGTTCTTACTCTTAAAGTTGTTCTTTGTCTGGAGTTAAAAGTAGGGCAGGGAGCTAGAGAGCTTTTGAGCAGTGTGTGGAGGAAGCAAACATGCCTCAATCAGCACATTTTGGCAAAGAATAAAAAGCCTGAATTAAACTGTGTAGTCAGAAATTATCATATCTGACTGGATGCTGCTTTCAGAGAATACTCCAGTCATGAGAGCAAGCATGAAAGCAGGCATTCCTAGGATGCTCTAAGTGTCATGTTTTAAACATTAGCTGTGGGGCTCATTTGAAAGAGCAAAAACATTCTAATTACATTAAGCTTTGAGTGGAAGGTAAGCAAGTTACAGTATGAGCTGCGAAAGCATTACTGTTCTCAGCATTTCTTAGTGGCCTTTTTACAATTACAGTCTGGGCTTCTGCAGTTCCAGTAACTGAATCGGTTGGAGAAACAAACCCAAACTTTCAAGTACAGGGCAGTGAAATGCAGAGAGGGCAAGAGTTATGAAAGTCTTGGTTTTTGTTGAAGTTCTGTTTTCTCTTGTAAGGAAACGTGACCTACTTTGTGTTTCTCCGATTTGTCTTTTAAACACTGTAACCACAGAAGTGTGGAAGGGATGCCTCTGAGTGTAGAGTGGAGAGTGGGGCAGCAAGGCAGTTAAAACAGTGTAGAGGCCAAACCTTGTCTGGAGGAGAATAATGGGATACTTCACTGATTTCTGTTACTTAAAAAATCAGTTCCCAACATGTTTAAAGCACAGAATCAGCTGAGGTGGATGGGTCACAGATGTTCTTTGCAGATAATCCCCTCATCAGAAATGAGCACCTATTTGTGAGAGTTAATAGTATTTATTCTCTCCAGGTTTTATTCTTGGCTTGTTCCACCCTTCTGAGGCATCAAAAATTAATCTGGGATATGACTCAAAGTGACAGTGGCTAAGCAGAATTTGGGAACCGATCTTGTGCTTACAGTACAAGCTGCTGAACAGATTGTGCTGCTGAGCCTTGCCCTAGCTTCCTAAATTGCCTCTGAAAGTTGCCACCTGGCTACAGGAAGGCTGAGGGCCCAAAGCTGCTTCTAGCATTTGGTACATGGTTTTTTTCTCCTGTGAGAATTGCCATTCAGAGAGGGGTCTCATATTTGTGAAGGTGCCAGAATTTGTCCAAGGTAATGGTGGTTCTGTCTCCAACAGCACTTTGAACACATCTGATAACCGGCTACAACAGGCACAGGATAGTCATGGCTTAGACTTGGTAGGCTTTAAAGAAAACCAAACGTATCTCAGGATGTGTACATCTGTTACTGCAGATGCTGGTAATGTAATTGCTACTTAGGTTGCCCTGAAATAGAGTAGAATAGCTTAGTTGTTGCCAGCAGTGTGTGAAGTGTGAAAGCTGAGTATGGGACATGGATTTATTGTTTGGACTAGGTTGGGCCTCTTCTAGATGAGGCTTATCAAAAGAAAGTCCTCACTGCAAAGGCAGAGTAAAAAATGAACTGTACCGGATTCTTCCTGTTGTGGCTGCACCAGTGCAATTCTTCCTCAGCAGTAACATTGTAGTACTTGCTTTAATTTCAAATTGACTGTGCTTGAAACCAAGAAATGCTTTGATGTTAACTGCTAACTGCTGTCACTGAGTAATGAGAAACTGCCATTACTGAAGAGTACCGTTTCTTTAAGGTTCTCGCTACAGCGTTTGACACAACACTGGGAGGCAGGAAGTTTGATGAGATGTTAGTTGAATACTTCTGTGAAGAATTTGGCAAGAAATACAAACTGGACATCAAGTCCAAGATCCGGGCACTGCTGAGGCTGTCCCAGGAGTGTGAGAAGCTGAAAAAGCTGATGAGTGCAAATGCCTCCGACCTCCCAATGAATATAGAGTGCTTCATGAATGACATTGATGTCTCTGGAACAATGAACAGGTAATGGCTATACTTTAAGCTTCGTTCAAAATGCTTCAGTCAAGAAACTTAGCACTTCAAACTTAGTATCGAGTGCTTAGTCCTGGGGGGAGGTGGAAATGTGAGAACAGTGTGTGTGGGGTGCTGCTAAGAATGATGATGTTTAGGGGCTGGCCAGTGGCCTTGGGCTAGGAGGGAGGGCTGTGAGTGTTGCAAGTGTGCCTGGATTACTAGAGCAAAGTTTGTGGGAGAGCTTACTTCATAAGTATAAAATTAGGACTGGGGGAGGGAAAACCCTGCAGCATGTAGCTGCAGTGGCATTTTTCTGCTTTTGGTGTCCTGTTGTATTTGCAGTATTAACTTCTGGTTTGCTATAGCTTGATTTATGGTTTCCTCCAACAGAAGCAAATTCTTAGAGATGTGTGATGGGCTGCTTGCAAGAGTAGAGCCCCCCCTTCGCAGTGTGCTGGAGCAAGCCAGTAAGTGATGATGCATTCTGTGTTCTGCATACAGGAAAGACATCCCTATCACAAGCTTCCTTTGGGTCTTGACAGGGCTCAGAGAGGTGGATTTAGCACAGCTAACAATTTCTTGCTTAGCAGTTACAAGCTTTTAAACTTCTTCACACAAGGTAAAAACCTGAAAGTCTTATTGCTTCGAAACATGGAGAACAAGCTTAAATTAAGTAATGGTTGGTGTAAGCATCTAGTTTATGATGTCAGCATATTTGTGTAAAACAGTCTAAAAACTAATGTCTGACTCCTTTCTAGAGTTAAAGAAGGAGGATATTTATGCAGTAGAGATAGTTGGTGGTACCACAAGGATCCCCGCTGTAAAAGAGAAGATCAGTAAATTTTTTGGCAAAGAAGTCAGTACAACTTTGAATGCAGATGAGGCTGTGGCACGAGGTTGTGCGCTGCAGGTAACAAGTGCTGTTTGTTTTAGCTCTTGAGTATTATTACTGAAATCACAAGTATTTGAGACGGGGTCCCCAAGTAACATGAAGGATACTTCATGTGTATCCTAGAATGGATTCAAGTAAGCTTCAGGAAAGCAGTTGGAAGAATGAGAATAGCAGATTTAAGCAATTCTGTTGTGCTGTTTGTCTAAGCCAAATCAGAAGGTCAGTGTAGCTTGTTGAAGTGAAGCAGAGAGCATGTTTCAGTGTGGCTGGGAATTGGTAGTTTGGTAAAGCTCATGTGATGTTTTGTCTTCCAGGCTCCTTTGGGGGCCCAGGTTAAACAGGGGAAAACCTTTTTTTGTTACAGCACTACTGATGAACTTGTGATATTAAACAGTTGCTTAATAACATGGATGGGAATGAAAGCTTAGCTTCTTGCTAATGGGAATCTGTCTCCTGAGCTGGAATCAGCCGCTTGAATGGCTTAAGCAGTAGTAAATATTCTTAATAGTTACAAGTGCTATCATACCTTGAAGGCACCTTGATTTTGCTCTGATCACCTCACTTCTCTAAATGTTTAACATGTGCTTACAGCTCTGTTCAGTCAGTTGTATGAGCTGTAGGGATCTGCTTAAAGAGAATTTTCTGGTACAGTATGCAGATAGCCTGGTACTGTGTCACTGTAGAAAGTAACTTGAGATTTCCTAATCCCTTACGTGGGCACAAAACCCACTTCAGTAGCCTAACCATAGCAAACCAGACAACATGACTCTAAGGCAGAACTTGTGTATTTCTATTTTTGGAGTGATCAGATTAAGACAGCCATTAGCCTCCCTTAAACTAGAGTAAATCGGCATATGAAGCTGCCTAAATAGCCACTTGCTGAATTAAGTTAGTGGTCACCTGAAGTTTGAATGTTTCTAACATGGCTCTTGTGTTCTTTCAGTGTGCTATTTTATCCCCGGCTTTCAAAGTGAGGGAATTCTCCATCACAGATTTGATACCGTATCCTATTTCTTTACGATGGAATTCACCAGCAGAGGAAGGGTTAAGGTAAAAAGTTCAGTTTGCTTTCATGATTATATACAGCTTAAAACCGAGTGATGACAACTGGAAGTAAATAATGCTTTTAGAGCAGTGCTCAGTTAACAAATCAAATGCTGATACTTTTTCTGACGTTAATGGGGGGCAGTTTAGCACTTCCTACATGGCTGTTGGCCTTGCTCTAACCTAAAAGGTTTGGAGACTCTTCTTGTCCCTTCTTAAAGAAGCTTTTTCCTTAAGGTATAAGGGTCTCTAGAAAAGTTGTTACCTTTATCAGATTCATTAGCCATGTACTGAAGGATTGCTCTGTTTTCTCTTGCAGTGACTGTGAGGTCTTTCCCAAGAACCATGCTTCCCCGTTTTCTAAGGTCCTCACCTTCTACAGAAAGGAGCCGTTTACTCTGGAGGCATACTACAGTTGTCCCAAGGAGCTGCCTTACCCAGATCCTGATATAGGTTAAGACCATTCTTTAACCATTTATTAGTGGCCATGTCCAAGTTTCAGGACTTCTGTCTGATCATATAGTCTGGAAAGTGCCATGGGGATAGGTCTCTGAAGTCGTGGGTCTACAGTAAAATGAGTGGAGTAATATGAAGTTTATGGACAAATAGGCTAAATAAAGATCATCCTGATGTTGGAACAAACCTGAAAGGGGTACACTGAGAGTTGTGCTGTCTTTAATGCTCTCTTACAGCACACCATAGAGAATTCTAATAGCTGTGTTTCCTAGCACTGCCGAGTAAAAAAAATTGACTTGTTTGACTTGAGTAGGATTTGATACCCTCTTAAGTGCATTGCAGTGATCTGTTGTCAGCAACTCAGGTTTTACTTCACATTTAGTGATTAAGCTAATCAAATGGTATCTTTTTTTCTCTCTGGGATTGCTTAGCTCACTTCTTGGTTCAGAAGGTCACTCCTCAAACAGATGGATCCAGTTCAAAAGTGAAAGTCAAAGTCAGAGTAAATATCCACGGTATCTTCAGTGTCTCAAGTGCGTCTTTAGTGGAGGTTCATAAATCTGATGAGAATGAAGAGCCTATGGAAACAGACCAGCATGCAAAAGAGGAAGAGGTAATGAATTCTGTTGCTCTTAGTACTTGGCCAGTTGTGCTTTGTCAGCCTTCCAAGTTCTGGGAGGGTTCTAATACTTGTGTAAGGATTTAGTAGATACCTCCAACAACTAAAATAAAGATGCAATCAAGTACTAATTGAAGTATGTTACACCGGTGACAGATCCTCTTGATGCCAGGACTGGGGGGTATAAATAAAATTCCTAATTGTGGAGCTGTTGCTTGCCTAGGTTACAAGCTTATAACTTAAATCTTGAGACTCTAGGTTTCATTCTGTTCCTTTTGCCAAAGAGCACTAGGTGTTGTGATCAGCCTAGGAGCTGAAGCAGTGATCTGCATATGCATTGTTTAATGTGTCAAATTGGACCTCTTTATGAATTTCAGAAGATGCAAATAGATCAGGAAGAGCAGCAGAAAACTGAAGAACAACAGCAGGCCCAACCTGAAAATAAGGCTGAGTCTGAAGAAATGGAGGTAATGTGACCATTTGAGACTCCTGTTTTACAGGATACACTCGCACACTGCGTATTCCCATGAGTCTTGTAGAAGTATTTGCTGCTTTTGCTGTAGCTCTGGAAGCTGAACTTTCATTGAATGTATGGGTAGTCTGTGTTTGATTAGAGCTTTGGAAGTATGTAACTAGTGTGGATAATTAACTGCAGACCTGGCAAGTGTTCTAGTACTAATGAAATGAGTGAACACTCCTTTTTGTGTAGCTTTCAATAACTTAAATACTAGAGAAGTAGTCAATTATTGACTACACTCCTGTGGTGGTTTCAGTGTGCCTGGGAAAAGTCTGTAGTTGCCTTCACTACCTCTGACTAGCAGCTGCACTGTCAGTGTGACAGGTAGTATGTAGCTCTGCTGAGGTGCATCAACTCAGTCGTACTTTCTGTTATTAGTCTTGAATACTCGGTGTGAACTGGCTGATGTTCTTACCTTGAATATATTTCTTTAATGCAGACTACTCAGGCTGACTTGAAAGACAAGAAAGTGGATCAACCACCTCAAGCCAAGAAGGCTAAAGTAAAGACAACCACTGTGGACCTCCCCATTGAGAACCAGTTGGTGTGGCAGATAGGGAAGGATATGCTGAACTTATTCATTGAGAATGAGGTAAACTCTTAACTGCCAAAGTTGCCATTTCACTGGTTGAGCTCCAGAAATGTTCCTGTTTGAACATGGTTAATGGATAAGGATAATCAAGGAAAGATGGAAAGGCTCATGCGCTGTTGGTGAGGTGAACAGCATTGACCCACAGAGCCAAGCTACATTCTTCCCATTAGTGAATGCTGTAACTTTCCCTCAGGAGGGGTTCTGCAGAAGGCCAGTTCACAGGGTGATTACTTCTGAGATCACCTGCAGTTAAAGGTGCTCAGTGGCAGCTGCTATCAAGTTGAAAGTTCCTCAACGAGAGGAAGATCTGTTGAGTATCCCACCAAAACTGCCACGAATCCTCATACATGTGCTGCGTTTAGAACAGTTCTGTAAAGCACACTATTCCAAAATCTGAAGTCAACCTTAAGCTTTTAAGGTATTCCAGCAGTGTATGTTAAATAACTACCTTTTTGGCTTACTAACTTGACAACTTGTTCACAGGGCAAAATGATAATGCAGGATAAACTAGAGAAGGAGAGGAATGATGCCAAGAATGCTGTGGAAGAATATGTGTATGATATGAGAGACAAACTCTGTGGTATTTATGAGAAGTTTGTTAGTGAAGATGTAAGTACTGCTTACTTGATATCTTCTAATGCCTTTCTGTACGATCAGCAGTTGTATTGTCATAACCTGTGACCTGTATCAGATGCTGTCTTTATCTAGACTGTCTTCAGACTTTAAATGAGGAGAAATAGCTTTTAACCTTTCTGGCTATGCAGATAACTATCTAAATATGGCCTGAGTACCAGCAGATGGTACCCAGCATACATGGTGTGTTCTAGTCCAAAGCAGTTGCAGCAGTTAAGGTGTTACCAGAGTGTATGTTTTGAGAGTGAAACAGACTAGGTGCATGTGCACAATGCTTTTAATGTTTTCATGCATCTTGTTCTAGTCTGCTTCTTTGTCAGTATTTAGGGATAGTGTAAAGAATAAAAACCTCAAAGACAGCCCTACCTGGGCACAAAATCAAGGGATTTGTCTGACTAAAGGTGGGTGCCTGTGTCTGGACAGGTTGCCCTAAAAATCTCTTGGTGTTATTAATTAGCTTTCTCTCTTGTACTAACGGAGCTTGGTGTGTTAGCTTTAAAGTTAGGGGACTGTGGTAATCAGTTGAGTCACTGCAAACTCCTGCCTGGATCCCTGTTGGTGGCAGTGGGAGCCTTGCCTTGTAGAGCCCAGGCACCTCCATCTGAGTCAGAAGTGGGCCAAGTTGAGTGGGATTCATCACTCCCTCACTAAAGATGAGTTGTTGTCTGTTCTCTGGCTTGCTTGTGGACTGATGATGAAAATGTGAATAAAAGATAAAGGTGGGGGGAATAGGCTTTTGTGGCACAGTACTGGTCTCAGCTGTGATGGAGGGTTCTTCCTTAGCCCTGGGCTCTACCACAAAGCCATACTGAAGGATTTCTGATTTCTCATTAAAGTAGTTTCAAACAAGTTCTCACATTTTTAGCCTGTAACCCTTCCAGAAAGGTTCTGAGCATCATTTAATACCATCTAACAGAACATCTCACCTACCTGTTTTGTGTGGGTTCCTTCAGGATAGAAATAGTTTCACACTGAAGCTAGAGGATACAGAAAATTGGCTTTATGAAGATGGTGAAGACCAACCCAAGCAAATTTACATTGACAAGTTGGTGGAATTGAAGGTAAGTGGTTCTTGGATGCAGTAAGTTCCAGTGGGAATGTGGAGAGCTTTGTTCAGGTGGGGAGCTGTCAGAGCTCTCCTGGTGCAGTGATGAGCACTGCTAACAAGCTGCTTAGCTTGCTCATTAATAAGCACATGAGGAGCAGGCCTCCAGTAAACCTGTAGCAGTTCAGGGTTGAGGGAGATTCAGTCCTTACTGTAAGTAGGGGGAATAGTAGAAGTTTCAGGGGGGTTCAGAAGTGGTGAATGTACCCTATCAGATCGTGCAGGAGCATGGCTGTGTGGGTTTTGATACCTGCTGTTCTCTGTTTCAGGCTCTGGGCCAGCCTATTCAGGCAAGATACCAAGAATCGGAGGAAAGGCCAAAAGCATTTGAGGAATTAGGAAAGCACATTCAGCAGTACATGAAAACTGTTCTTGCATTCAGAGCAAAGGTATTTATGTATTTAATTTCTGGCAGATACAAGCAAGTGCTACAAGTCTTTTCTGCATTTTAAGTAAGCTCCTTCAACAAGCTGGTGCACCCTCCTGGCTCTATTTTCAGAAGTGGATGTTGGCTTGAAAACCTGACAGTCTCTTAAGTCCATGAGGTGTGGATTTCCTCATGGACTTCAGCTCTCTGATTAGAGCCGTGGATGATCAGGTGAACTGCTCTGCTGGCTCCAAAAGCCTCCTGGCTAAATGGGTCTTTCTGGTGTGCGGGAGCTCGGGTTTGAGGAGATCAGTGTGCAGTGCACTTAGATACTGGTTTTGAACAGCTACTCCTGCTTTGCTGTTTCAGGATGAACAGTATGACCACCTGGATGAAGCAGATGTGGCGAAAGTGGAGAAGAGCGCAAATGAAGCTACGGAGTGGATGAACAACCACCTTAATCTCCAGAACAAGAGAAGTCTTACGTTGGACCCAGTGATAAAAGCGAAGGACATACAAGCCAAGATTAAAGTAAGTCTTTGTACATAATTCACTGCATTTCCATGAATCTTTCTGATTATTGGTCTAGTTTGTCATGCTCGGAGAGACTTTAAGGTAAGAAATCTGTGCTGGCAGGACAGTGACTGGGTGTTAACCTCTTGATCATTGGGGAGCATCTGCCTGTGGCTTGAATATCCAACTGGTGGTGGCAGAGTTCACTTGAGCAACAGGTTAAAGTAGAGCTGTGGTTGGATAAACCCACTTCTGTGTTTTATTTGATTTCCAGGAATTGACAAGTATTTGCAATCCTATTGTCCGAAAACCCAAACCCAAAGTTGAGCTCCCAAAAGAGGAGCAGAAGCCACCTGAACCCAATGGACCTGTGGATGGGGAGGGTGAAGGCAACACCACAGCCCCCACTGCCGAGCAGAGCGCTGCTGCCCCGCCGGCTGCTGAGAAGAAGCTTCCAGAGATGGACATTGACTGAGTGTCAGCACCTGTTTATATTATGGCGAACTACAATAAAGCTTTAAGTTGTCAACTTTGTATGTTCTGAATACAGAGTGAAGCAAGTGCATACCACAGCGCTCGTAGGAACTCCTGGAGAGGTTTGGTCAGTGCGTCGACTGCGACGCTCAGTGCCTCGCTCAGATAAGCAGCATTTCTTGCCATTATGGTTGTATTTAGAAGTGTTGGTATTTTTACTAGACCTTTAGGAACAGCCCTAAGTTCATTCTCTATTTGTAGTGTCCATGGGGAGCTGGCCTTGATGTAGAGGGGTGAGACAGCAGCACTGTTCTCTAGGTACCCTTGGCCTGTGGTTCTCTGTTCACTTCCCCTCACCGGTGGCCCAGTGGCACTTGGTGCCATGTCCCCTGGTGTGGGAGCTGCTGGGGGTTGGGGGAAGCTCCCACCAGAGGCTGACGCAGAACCTTTCCGTCACTCACCCTCATCTAACCCTTGCTGTAGTGTTAACACACTGCTCCAGCTCATTCACGTGCGCTCCAACACGAGGTTGCAAAGCAGGGGCTGGTACCATCATGTTAATGGGTACCTTCTCATCGTGGGTCTGCATCCCTGGCATGCATTCAGAGAGGAGCAGCTCCTGTGGATCCCTGAATGTGCTCCTAGCCAGGGACTGTGTGTGTCTGGCTGCTTTCTCCTGATCAGACCATGCAAGCTTCTCTCTAATGAAATTAGATGCTTGTAGAAAGAGTGAATACTTGTATTTCTGCTGCCTGCACTGAGCGTTGACTCTGACTTGCTCCTAACTCTTCCAGGGAATATGCTTGCTTCCATGGGGATACGCTTGCTTCCATGAGGCCTTCAGTTGGAATGCTTGGGGTTTGGTTTGGCTTTTTTTTCCCAGGAAAAGGAAGACCTGACACATCTTGGCTTTTTTTTTTTCTATGATCTTTAGGCAATGATTTGCTTCTAGTACCGATTGTCATTAATCTTGCAAACATTAATTTGTATCTGTTAAAATCCAAACCTGGAACACCCATTCAGATACTGCAAGAAATAAATGCACTGGATTCTACCCCATCACCTTCTCCAGCTCTTGATTGCAATGCAGAGGCAGTGGTGGGGGGGCAGAGGCAGGGCACAGCTCAAAGTCTTTAATGCCTTTTGTGCTGCTGCGGGTGAAGCTGCAATTGCCAGACCCTGCTTCAGACCCCTTTAATGAAGCAGAATGGAGAGGGGCTTTGGACAAGGGGAATGGCTTTAACCTGCCCGAGGGGAGACCGAGATGAGCTCTTAGGCAGAAGCTCTTCCCTGTGAGGGTGCTGAGGCGCTGGCACAGGGTGCCCAGAGAAGCTGTGGCTGCCCCATCCCCATTCAACCCAAACCGTTCCGTGTTTCTGTATGGGACCGGGGCTCTGTACCGCCGGGGGGGGGGGGCTGGTCTCGCCAGGCGCTATGGGGCCTCCCAGCCGCCGGGGGCGCTGCAGCGGGCGGAGCCGTGCGCTGGGAGCGGGGCCGGGTCCCCGCTTCCTGTCCCCGTGCCGGCCCGGGTGCGCTCCTGTGAGGCCGCGGCAGGGACGCGGTGAGGCCGGAGCGGGGCCGCGGGCGGGGCCGGGGCGGGGAGCGGGCCCTCGGGTGCCGCGGGGCCTCCGTTCACGTCGGCGGGCGCGGTGGGGTGGGAGGCATGGCCTGAAAATGCGGGTTTCTCCTCTCCAGCTTCCCTGCAGCCCCTTCAGGCACTGGAGCTGCTCTCAGGTCTCCCCTTCAGGAGCCTTCTCTCCTCCAGCTGCCCCAGCCCCGCTCTCTCAGCCTGTCAATGGAGTAATGAGAGCACGGGCCGGGCTCCAGCCCCTGTGAGCGTTCCTCTGCCCGCAGGTACCGGAGCCACGGCCCCGCACCGCGGAGCTCAGCGGTTTTCCTGCCTTACCGGAGCTAAAGCCCATGAGCTGCCGTGCCCCGGAGGAATGAGCAGGGGCCCTGCGCTGCGCCCGCCGCCGCCGCTGCCCCTGGTGCGTGACCGGAGCCTGCCGCTTGCCCCCGCGCCGTGTGAGCACAAGGTAACCCACTGAACGTGGCTTCATTTCCCTGAACAAGAACTGAGAGGGCACCTGCGCGGTGTCGGGGGGAGCAGAAGCTTCACATTGCTGCCTTCAGTACCTTTAACCGTAAATGGGGCTGTTCGCTCGTTTCAGAGCGCTGGAGGAGGGATGCTGCTACTGACTCGTTATCCTCGGGCTTTCTCGTCCGTCCCTTTCAAGCAGGAACTCACTGTCCCTGTGTCACTTTTGCAGCAGGTCTGGTTCAGCCGCTGACAGAGGCCATTTGCTTTGTGACTTCCCAGTGTTGAGGGGTTTATTTTGTACAATCCTCAATATCCTTCTGTCTGTAAGAAAGCTTGATTCTGTTCTACACTGCTGCATCTGTTGCTTGCGTTTGTAGATCTAACAGAAGCATGAAACAGAGACCCCAAATGATTCCTTTGACTAGGGTGTGTTAACTCGGTGGATGTTGAAGAGCGGTTTTAACTCCACAGGAGGTTTAAATGTCTTCCGAAGACAGAGAAGCCCAGGAGGATGAGCTGCTGGCACTGGCCAGTATCTATGATGAAGATGAGTTCAAGAGAGCGGAGTCTGCCCAAGGGGGAGAAACAAGAATTTGCCTGGAATTGCCCCAAAACTTCAAAGTGTTTGTGAGCGGTGAGTTGGGACCTTTTATGTTATCCCAGACCGAGGGGGTACCCTGGTGACCTGCAGGGACACCGACCTGAGCCATACCTGGCCCCGTGCTGTGCTCATGGCATTCCTGGGGCTTGGATTGGAGTAGGGATTTCACCCTCCTACATCCAACCTCCTTGGTGACCTTCCAAAGCAGAGATGAGCAATAGGATTTCTTTGGAATAACTGAGTTCATTTATTACTCCTTTCCCTTAAGGCTCTGTCTTCCCAAGTGCTCAGTTTGTGCAGGATCCGGTACCTCACAGCTCCGGTGGGCCCTGGTTCCATGGGATAGCTACAGCCCCGTGAAACGGTGTTATTTAGTGTTGATCAATTCATTCTAAGCCCAGAGATTTATCAGATGTGGAGACACACACACACACACACACACACACACACACACACCCAGGTGCTGCCATCAGCAGCTGCAGGACATCAGTTCTCACTCCTTGGTGTTGTCTCAGGTGCAGGCAGCTCCGGAGGCAGCCTCCAGACGGGTGGATTCGAGTACAGCGTCTGCTTCCTGCCGCCCCTGGTGCTGAACTTCGAGCTCCCTCCAGACTACCCCTCCACCTCCCCGCCCGCCTTCACCCTCAGTGGGAAATGGCTCTCCCAGGCCCAGGTTTGGCAACGTTTTAACAGAGCTTCTGTGCCCATGAACAAGTTCGTAAATAACCCAGCTCCGAGGGGTGTTAACGGAGCAGGGGAAACGAAAGACAATCCCAGAACCCCAGCCTGGTTTGGGTGGAAGGGACCTTAAAGCTCCTCCAGCTCCAACCCCTGCCACGGGCAGGGACCCCTTCCACTGGAGCAGCTTGCTCCAAGCCCCTGTGTCCAACCTGGCCTTGAGCACTGCCAGGGATGGGGCAGCCACAGCTTCTCTGGGCACCCTGTGCCAGTGCCTCAGCACCCTCACAGGGAAGAGCTTCTGCCTAAGAGCTCATCTCAGTCTCCCCTCGGGCAGGTTAAAGCCATTCCCCTTGACCTGACCCTACAGGCCCTTGTCCAAAGCCCCTCTCCAGGGTTCTTGTAGCCCTTTTAGGCACTGGAAGCTGCTCTAAGACCTTAAACAACAACATATAAGGTCTTAAAATATCAGGTCTATAAACGATGACATTGCTTTTCCAGTTGGCTCTTCTCTTGTTTCCTGCTTGTTTTCATTTGGTTGCTCCTCTGAGGAATGAAAGCTTGCATCTCTGAGGGTGATATTTGTATTTTATGTACATATTTAAAGCTGTGGGGGCTGAGATGGCAGCATGGGCTAAGGAGGACTATGGGAGGGGAAGAAGACAGTCATGGGTTGTCAACTACTGAAATCTGGAATCATTTTTCCTTTCCTAGCTCAGTGCCCTTTGCAAGCATTTGGACAACGTCTGGGAAGAGAATCGAGGCTCCGTGGTCTTGTTTGCCTGGATGCAGTTTCTGAAGGAAGAAACACTGAGTTACCTCAATATTTCCTCCCCGTATGAGCTGAAAATGTGCCCCCAGGGGAGCGGGCAGGGCAGGACACCTTTGGTCCCTCCCGGTGCTGAGGACTGTGGCGGTGCAGCGGGCTCTGCTGCAGCTGAGGAAGAAGTCATGGATGCGAGAGCCGTGCAGGACGTGGAATCACTGTCGAGTCTGATCAGGGAGATCTTGGACTTTGATCAGGCCCAGAGGAGGAAGTGCTTTAACAGCAAGATGTACTTGTGCAATATCTGCTTCTGTGAGAAGCTGGGCAGTGAGTGCATGCACTTCACGGAGTGCAGCCACGTCTACTGCAAAGCGTGCCTCAAGGACTACTTTGAAATCCAGATCAGGGACGGGCAGGTCCATTGCCTCAACTGCCCAGAACCCAAGTGCTCCTCTGTAGCCACGCCGGGCCAGGTAATAGCAGTGTGTGAGCCGCGGTGGTAGCGTTCTGCTCCCTTACCCATCATTACAGAGGATGAGGTGTGGCTTTTCCTGGGGAGCCCTGTGAACAGGTCCAGGGAAACGCTTTTTGCATCCTCTGAGCCGCGCTGGGGCAGCTGAGCTACAACGGGATCACTCCGCACATGTTTTGCCTACTTTGCTCACCCTGGTGTCGGTCAGAGGCCTGAATCAATGTCCCATTGCTTTTCATGCTGCATGCTTTTCCTTTCATTAATGAATCATGAAAACACCGTTTCTAAAAGTGTTTTTATGAGCTATTGGGGCATGCAAAGCAGATTCACCCCAGGTGCAGGTCCTTTCATTGCCTCCCTGTGGCTGCAGGTAGCAGGCTCAGCATTTCCAGTGCATCTGACCTGTCTGTAGTCTTTGTTCAGGTGAAGGAGCTGGTTGGAGAGCAGCTCTTTGCACGCTACGACCGCCTGCTCCTGCAGTCGAGCTTGGACCTGATGGCAGATGTGGTGTACTGCCCTCGCCCGTGCTGCCAGACCCCCGTCATGCAGGAACCGGGCTGCACCATGGCCATGTGCTCCCAGTGCAACTATGCCTTTTGCACCCTCTGTAAGATGACCTACCACGGGGTCTCCCCCTGTAAAGTCACCGCAGGTGAGTCTCCATGTTTCAGAAATGGAGTGAGAAGCAGCTAAGGTTTGCATAGAAAAGACTGAAAGTCAGCAGTGAAGCAGAGACACTCATCAGCCCGTGAGCTTCCCCAGAGATCAGGCTCATGTGGAGCTGGTCTGCTGCTGGCAATTAAAGATTACTCCTTTGATGACACTCCACAGCTCAGGGGGTCCCTGAACTGCTGATTGCCAAATGCTGAGAGGCCACAGCAGGGCAAGAGCAATTCTACATGTGCCTTTTCCTGCCCTTTCCTGTGTGTCCACCACTTCCCGTTGTTAGGGTTGTTACTGGAATGGGGGGATGCTTCTCTGTTTGGCCTCAAAATCCTGTGACAGAGTTTCATTAAGTGTATGCTCAGAAAAAACATCCCCATTTTTCAGCTTAGTCTACGTTTTAGACTAGTCCATTGGCTGGCCTATTTTATAATGGTGTAAATGTATATATGTAAAGTATAACAGAGTGAAACTGTTGAATTTTGGGGTAGGGAGGTTTTAATATTCTCATCTTACGTATTCCAATGTCCTCCTTGCTTTTTAATCAGTTATGTTAGTTTCCTTTGAGAGTATTTATGCTGTTACTTGCTGGCCTCCTTTATGTAATATCTGACAAAACCTGTTTTATTTCCTTCCTGTTTTATTTGGGTTGGTTTTGATTTACTCCCCAGAGAAATTAATGGCTTTGCGAAATGAGTATTTAGAAGCAGATGAGGCAACTAAAAGGTTTTTGGAACAACGCTACGGCAAACGGGTGATTCAGAAGGCTCTTGAGGAGATAGAGAGTAAAGAATGGCTGGAAAAGAACTCAAAGGCTTGTCCCTGCTGTGGTACTCACATAGAGGTAAGCGCAGAGGGGAGAGGTGGAGGGGTCGTAGTAAGTCTGCACACAAACTCAGATGAAGTCAGTTCTGTGCTTAGGCTGGAACAGAGATGGGTTTGTAGGTGCCAGGGTCAGCAGGGAGGGCAAACTGCTAGGAAATGGTGAGAGAATTTTCCCTTTCTGTGTTGTATGGAAAAGGAGGTAACGTTTCTGGAGCTCAGGGACTTGGGTAAATACAGCAGCTGGGGTTGTTCAGACTCCAGGACTAAAATGATCCAGGTTTTCTGTGGATCCATGTGGATCCCTTTGTTTTCCATGTGTTTCAGGCTACTGCTGTTTCCACAACAGCCAGGAAATACAAATAGCTTCAGAAAAATACTGATTTCCAGCATGATGATTATTATTATTCGAGCCAATGTGCCATGTGTGATTGTAGCTCCTAGACCTTTGCAACAGGGAGAAAACGTCAGGGGTTGGTCCAGACTTGGTTATTGCCATTTCTTGTTTTCTTCCCCTCAGAAACTCGATGGGTGTAACAAGATGACGTGCACGGGCTGCATGCAGTACTTCTGCTGGCTCTGCATGGGCTCTCTGTCAAGGGTGAACCCGTACAGGCACTTCAATGACCCATCCTCCCCCTGCTTCAACAGGTACGTGTTCACCTCAGCACCCTCACAGGGCAGAGCCTCTTCCTGCCTTCTGGTGTTAACGTGCTGCAGAGCTGCTTTGTTCAGGTCATGCTGATCGACCTGGGGCACTGCAGCACCAGTGGTTTGTGATACTGAAGATACTGAAACTTGTGGCTTTTGTAGCTTTTGTCCCATTTAGATTGGTATTTTTTGGTGGGTGTTTTACCTTTTTTACACCCTGATGTGAGTTGCTGGCTGCCTTGCAGGTTGTTTCAAGCCATGCTTACTGAGGAGGAGTACTGGGAAGATGAAGATGAAGAGCAGTAGCTCTCTAGCAACAACACTGAGCAAAGCAGAATCAGGTGCTTCCAGTTTCATGTCAAGTTTGTTTGCTTTCCCCTTCTATTGCGTGGTAGAAGAATGGTACCAACCTTGCACTGCAGGATCCTCACCCTTCAGAGGCTGTGGCCAAAACCAAAGGAGAGCATTTCACCCATCCTGCAGTCAGGGTCACTGTGGAAAGCCCTGATAATCCTATTGATTGTTAAAGGCAGGTGCAGCCGGTCAGAGGTCTCAGTGTTGATGGCAAATTCACTTGTGTTGCTTCTCCTTATCTTGCCAGTGCTGAGGCACTGACCTGAGTGAGTGGCCAGTGAGAGGGTGGAAAGCATCAGTCAGACATTGAAACACATGTTCATGGATACATAGCTGAGAGTAAGATGAATTCTTGAAGATACTGAAATGCCCTTCTCAGATGATGAAGTAATTTATTTTTACTAACTCTTCGTAAGTTGCTAGGTTTGCTTCTGGACTAGATCCCTTATTTCCACTGTTCTTGCACTTCACACTGTTTCAAACCCCAGCTGGTTTCCCTGGCAGCTCAGTGAGTGGTGCTGGGAGCATGGCAGAGAATGCTGCGGGGAACTGCTCAGTTTGAAGAGGTTTTTCCATGTGCAGAATGGTCTAAAAATGTTGAAATTAAAACTGCATCTCTTGGGTTCAAATCAAAGAGCAGGGGCCGGGGGTATCTCGGGCACTGGGAGGCTCTTTAGAGGCTCAAGGTGAATTCCTCTCACTCAGCTTTGATTGATAGTAAATAAATTTATACTCAGATACCTGGCCAAAACGAGTACTGATTTAGTGCCCTCTGCAGAGGATGGGGGGGTCTGCGCTCTTAGAACTGGCAGTGATTAGAAACATGAGCTGGTAAGAGTGGATCTTGTCTTGGTTTAGCCTGTGGGACAGTGTGTAGGGAAAATTCACATTGTGTATGGTTTAAACTGTATTTCCTGCACCTTTCACCTGCACTAAATTCACTTTAAGACAGCAAACACAGTTGTCTCCCTGTTTGTCTACGTTCTGGCATGTCTATGGCAGTGCAGGTCTGTGCCTGGGTGGTGATGGCTGCTGGCTCCTGTGTGCCATGGGGCTGAGTCACTGGGCTGCAGAATGACAGAGTGGGGCTGGTGCAAAGCTCTAGGGTGAAGCTGTACGGGGTGTGTTCTGCTGAGAGGCTTGGCTGTTCATGTTCTGAGTGACCTTGCACCCAAAGAGCCCAAGTTTTCCCTGAGCTCCAAGGATACCTGGTGGCTGTTCACAGTGCCACACTGGGATTACTGCAGAGGGTGACACCAGCTCTGAGCTGCCATTCCCACTGGAGTTTCCACTCTGGCCATAATTTTTAGCTCCAGAAGCTGCCTGCTTCCGGATGGGAATATTTGTGACAAGGAATGCGCTTAAACCCTGGCCTCCTGCCTGGGTGGAGGAGATGGTGCTGGAGCTCTCAAACCTACAGCAGGCCAGGCATGTCCTTTCTGCCAGGACAGAAGTGGGCTGAGGGCAGGGCTGGGACACTGGAGGGGATGTTGGGATGGAAAGCTGTGGCTGGGGATGTCCACCAGAGCCACCACAGCACAAATGCTATAGGGAGTATTTGAAGGTGCCGCAGTGGCCTACCTCTGCTTTCACAAACGGTGCATGGAGGGGAAGAGGGGTGATGTGGTCACCACCGTGTGTGAATTCTGAGCACTTAGGACTCAGGGACAGACCCTCTGAGGAAGGGACAGGCAGGGGACTTCACTCAAAGCGCAATCAGTGCTGCAAAGGTAGGACAGATAACCCCCAACCCATCTTCACAGAACGGGGCAGGCAGCTTGGGTACTGTGGTGCCATTTCCTCCTTGTTTTTTCTCCCCTCTTGTAAACTCCACCTCCATTTCTGCATGCACAGAAGGAGCATTAGGTTATGTGCAGGTACTGTGGTACTGGGCAGAGAGCTGCGACCTCCTTCTCCTTTAAAGGCCTAAGAGCCATTTTTATATGGCAGGACAGGAGCACAGCAGGTGTGTGGTGGAACCCTGCCTGCAAACACTGGCCGAGGCCTGAAGGAGGGAGCAGCAGTGGCTGTTCCTACCAGACTCTCTCTGTACAGCTTTGGCTCTAGGTGCTACTGAAAGCTTGTGCAAAATGACAGCTCTTATCTCATGCTTTGAAGGTTTTGTTCTGCTCAAAGACTGTGTTCCCAGTCCTGCTGACCCACAGGAACTGTTCTGTGCTTCATAAGCACAGTGAAACTGAGCACCAGGTACAAACGTGAGCAGTTAGAAAACTTAAAGACATTTAGTGTATAAAGTTACATCACAGAGTAACAGCTTACAGCACTTCTGCATGGGGGGAGTAAATGCTGCCCGCTCTGTCTTGGCCTTCACATGGTAACATTTGATAGGAAACCCAGGGATCAAGTTCCAGAATTCATGGGGTCTTGTCAGTACAGACTTTTGTCCAGCAGTGTGGGACTTGTGTAATTCCAGAGGAAACAGTCCTTCCTTGAGGCTTATTTGGATGATCAGGGGCTGGAGCACCTCCCGTATGAAGACAGGCTGAGTAAGTTGGGGCTGTTCAGCCTGGAGAAGAGAAGCTGCATGGAGACCTCATAGCAGCCTTCCTGTATCTGAAGGGGGCCTATAGGGATGCTGGGGAGGGACTCCTCATTAGGGACTTTAGTGACAGGACAAGGGGTAACAGGTTAAAACTTAAACAGAGGAAGTTTAGATTGGATATAAGGAGGAAATTCTTTACTGTGAGGGTTGTAAGGCACTGGAATGGGTTGCCCAGGGAGGTTGTGAATGCTCCACCCCTGGCAGTGTTCAAGGCCAGGTTGGACAGAGCCTTGGGTGAGATGGTTTAGTGTGAGCTGTCCCTGCCCATGGCAGGGGGGTTGGAACTGGATCATCTTAAGGTGCTTTCCAACCCTAATTATTCTATGCTTCTATGATTATTTGGGATTTCCTTGTAGCAAAAGTAAAAGTACAGGAAGGGGCAGCAAGAGAACTTAACTGCTTCAGCTTTGTCTGGCTCAAAGCAGGGTTCAGTCAGCACTTAATCCAGTCAGGTCTTGAAATGCTCTTTAGGACAGAGCCTGCACAGCCCTCTCTGGGGAACCTGCCCCACTGCTTGGCTGTCCTCACGGGGAGATTTCTTCCTTATATCCAGTCTGAGCATCTCAGGGTGATCTGTGGAGGGAAGGACGCACAGGTGCTTGACCTAATTGCAAGGAATACATCCCAAAGCGTTGACCCATTTGGTTTCTGCAACACTGACTTTTGTGTCTCTCCATATTTAAGTTCTGCAGCCTTCAGTCCACATCAGCAGAGCTGCTCCATGGGGGAAACAGCTCATTCTCCACTGACTTTACCTTCAGAGAACATGGCAGTGGCAGAAGCTTGTGGAACGCAGTGCACTGGATCCATCCACATTTGGTTAGTCAGGGCAGGTGTTGGGCATGTTTTTAATGGAGAGAAGCAGCACATAATCACTTTGCTAATTTAGGAACACATCCAAGTTTATGCAGCAATTCCCTTTTTTCACAGCCGGTTTGCAGCAGGAAAGCTGGTTCAGCACCTCTCTGAACAGTCTCATTAATCGCTGTATGGCTTCTTGGAGTGGCTTTTTTCTTCTCCAGTCTCCTTCATGCTGTATAACGGTTCCACAAGCTTGTTGTGAACCAGCATTAAACCTGATGGAGGAAGTGAAAAGATGACTTCAACAGACATAATAAGGCAACATTCTCTTTCATTGGATGCTAATGAAATCACACATCACTACAGTCCCTGTTCCTTTGCTCTCATTCCCATGCAGTTAAGCATCTACCTTTGCACTTCTGTTACTGCTGCATACCTCAGCTGTTACAGTTAAGAAATGTACTCCTTTGGGAGCTGAGTATCAGCAACATCTAATGCAAAGCATGGCTTGTGCCTCTTAAAAACTAAATACAACAGCTGCTTGGCCTGCTCAAACACCCACCTTTAAAGTATTTCACAGTCTTAACTCTGAGTTCCAGTGTGGCGTCCTCATCACACACAAACACAGTGTTGGGGTGCTGCTGGAAAGCAGATACTGTCCACATGTGGTTGACACCTTCCTCAATTGCTTTGTACAAAGCAAAGGCTTTGTGGGCTCCTGTGATAAGAATCATAACCTGGACCCCAAGACACAGAAGATGGCAGTTAGGGTCTGGAAGATGGTTTCAGAGCACACACACCCCCCTGTTGAACAAAGATTGCTGCGCTGGTCCCTAATAGAGCTCCATCATCCTGCACAGAAGCACTTCACTGTATCACAGTTTTGGCTGCATTTTGTCAATGAAGTTGAGGTACAGACTCCATTAAAAGCTGTCCCAGATTTCATGATCTGCTGGTGGAACATTAAGCCAACCTGTGATTCTTGCAGTTATTTCCCCAGGTGAGATATTTAATCAAACACATCCTCCCAAACCTTCCTAGCTCCCTGTGGATAACAACTGTACTGCAGGGTTACACAAACCTAACTGCTGGTAGAGCAAAAAAGGAAGATGGAGCAAGAGGATCAGGTATTCAGCTGTCTGCAGCAGGAAAGGCATCAGCTGGCCTACACCAGCAGGGTGCATTGCAGCTCCAAAACGGAATCATCTTCAGCTGTTCCAGGAAGCCCTGTTAAAGAGCTACTGTATGGAGTCACTGCTTTCCTCCTAACCTCTCTGGCATCCATGACCGTGCCTACTCCGACCGTCAGAGCCATTGTGGGGACTTTGGAGAGGTCACCATCAAAGAACCTGGCGTTGGCCAGTATCGTGTCCATAGCCAAGGTCTTCACTCGTGTCCTGGATACCAAACTTGAGCCAGGCTCGTTGAAGGCAATGTGACCATCTGGGCCAATACCTGTGATAGAGACAGTTTGAGAAGGTCAGTGGCTGTACTGGTTGTCATGGGGAGCAGGGAGAACAGCACTCCTGTTAGAGGGACACTCAGTGCTTCCAGGAACAGATACACATCTGAGAAAAACACTTGCCATTTTCTGTTCAAGCTCAAATTAGCTTCTGGTAGGAATGACAGCAAAAGCCCCTCTGAAGCCAACAGAGACTCTTCCCTAACGGTCCCTAATGGGACAGCAATGGACCAGAGCAGATGGCAGAATCTTCAGGCAAACTGATAGGAAAAGCTTGCCTTCAACTCCTCTGTGCTCAGAGGACTCTGACTGCTCCTGGCAGTGTCCTGTTAGCACTGGCAATAGCGGTACATTTTGTATTTGGTGCAATTCTAGCGCTGCCCGTTTCTCCTGCTAATCCATTCCTGAACAATTCACTTACTGGATTGAAATACTTCAAACGGGGGGAGCAGTGCACTGGAAGGCAATGCTGCCAGCACAGGAGTGCCCAGGGCAATGAGCACGGGGTGGCTTTCACTGCAGACCCACTGCACTGCACATGCACAGTCCCGCCAGTACATGGGCTAGCTGGTGGAGGAAGGCAGCGCTTCCTGCCAGTGGAGTTAAGAGGCTATCAGTGTTTTGGGCCTCACCTCCCACAAAGAGCTCGATTCCTCCGGCTGCCTTGATTTTCTCCTCGAAGGCGTCGCACTCCGCCTGCAGATCCGGGGCGTTCCCATCCAGAATGTGAACGTTTTCTGCCGAGATGTCGATGTGCTTGAAGAAGTTATTCCACATGAAGGAATGGTAACTTTCCGGGTGATCCCTCGGGAGACCTGGAAGCAGCAGAGCATGGACAGGACTACGACCAACTGAGAGAATATCACCCATAACGTAAGCCACCTCTATGCCCTTGCAGTGGCTTTGGTAACAGAGCTCTGCTTTTGGCTGTCATTTGTGACTCCCTCAACTTCCACGAGTTGGTTTTGTTTCCTTAAATAGCACAATTAAAATCAATCACTGTAGCTCCTCAAAGACTCCTATAAGAGCTCCTATATGTGCTCATCTTAACATGCAGCAGATGTTCCAGAAAGCAGGCATGCACTGTGCCTCATCTGTTACCACCTTGAGCACTATAAACCCTCCCTGGACTGCCTATTCCCTAATGCTGCCTGATGAGGATTTTCCAAGAAAATATCTTGACCAGAGTAAAAGCAGCATTAGCAAATAATTAGCCCGTGTGTCTTTCACCTTTGGAACTTCAGGGTTATTACTAATCTCTCTGTACTCTTTCTTCTCAAGAGGCTGTTTCAGCACAGCTTCTTCATAATGAAACAGTTCTCTGCTATCTCAACAGGAGGGCTCGTTGTTACAGGAGGGCAATCACAAGGTAACATGTTGGTCCTTGTCAGACACCTGAACCTAAAGCGACCTTTATAATCACACAGCAAAGGTGGTAGTTAATATTGCACAGTATTGCGGGGATCTTCGGTCAATCAGTACCTAAGTTCATGTAAAATACAGCAGTGTCCAGTGTGTGTGGTACCACACACCTGATACCCTTTAGGATTTCATAGGAACATAGAACCCCAGCCTGGTCTGTGTTGGAAGGGACCTTAAAGCTCCTCCAGCTCCAACCCCTGCCACGGGCAGGGACCCCTTCCACTGGAGCAGCTTGCTCCAAGCCCCTGTGTCCAACCCAGCCTTGAGCACTGCCAGGGATGGGGCAGCCACAGCTTCTCTGGGCACCCTGTGCCAGCGCCTCAGCACCCTCACAGGGAAGAGCTTCTGCCTAAGAGCTCAGCTCAGTCTCCCCTCTGGCAGGTTAAAGCCATTCCCCTTGCCCTGTCCCTACAGGCCCTTGTCCAAAGCCCCTCTCCAGGTTTCCTGCAGCCCCTTCAGGCACTGGAGCTGCTCTAAGGTTTCCCCTTCAGGAGCCTTCTCTTCTCCAGCCTGGCTCCAGCTCTCTGGTCATATTTCTTACATGGATTTCAGAATTGCCCTGTTCACTGCCATGGCCAACACAAACGTTATCCCTCCTGTTGTGAACGTTCCTCAGTGGGATTCTCTGCACGCACCGTGTGCTGACACCAGAGTCCGGCTGCGGCATCGAGCACTGGGGCACATCTGCCCCTCCTCAGGCCCTTCAGACCTTCACACCCAGAGCACAACAGGTCACGGAGAACCAGCACTTCTGCTTTGCGGTCACTCACCCACGTACTCGTCCATGTTGAAGGTCTTCACGTACTGGAAGGAGAGGTCCCCGTTGTGGCAGTACTCCACCAGCTTCCTGTAGCAGCCCAGCGGCGTGCTGCCTGCGGGGAGCCGCCGCCTCAGCGCCGGGACAGGGGAAGGGCCCCCGCTCCCGGCCCCGGCACCCACCTGTGGGCAGCCCCAGCGTGAAGAAGCGGCCGGGCCCGGGCGCGAAGTGCACGATGCGGTTGCGGATGTACTTGGCGGCCCACTCGCTGGCCTGCGCGTACGTCTCCAGGATGACCAGCTTCATGGCGGGGCCTGCGCGGGGCGGGAGCCGAGCTGACGGGAGCCGCCATCTTCCCGCCGCCTCCCCGCTCCCCCACCCGCACACCCACCTACCTGCCGCCGCCTCCCCGCGATCCCCTCCGCGGCAGCGGCCACGGGCACGGCCACAGCCACGGCCGGAGCTGGGGTCGCGGCTGCAGCACCGCCGGCAGGGCCGCCCCCCGCTCCCGCTCCGCCCCTCACGGCGCCCGCCCGCTCGCCTCAGGACCCCGCGGGAGGGCCGGGGTTTGGGGTTAGAGTGAGCAGAAGTGGTTAAATACAGCCAGTAATGAAGTGCTTGGGCAAGCTGCTCCAGTGGAAGGTGTCCCTGCCGTGGCACGGCTTGGAGCTGGGTGAGCTTGAAGGTCCCTTCAACCCAAACCAGGCTGGGGTTCTGTGAAACGTCCTTGTTCCTTCACGCGTGTGCTGAGGGGTCCCTGCCACTGCAGGCATGATAGTGGATGGACTCCACACCTCGTTAGAGTTGTAAAGTAGGTATGCTTTATTCAGCGCTGAGGCGCATGGGGATTGCTCCTCCAAAAGCATGCGCACCTTTCCTTTGCCACTCAGTTCGTTTATATTACATGTAATGATTACCTGAACATGCTTCACGCCTAATACATATGCAAAACCTATTCCCGTCTAGTAGTATAATTAGTTTGCTGGCATTCATCCCATTGGTGCGCCTGCGCAGTGCCTCCTGGTGGTGCTCGTTAGGGGGTCATGAGGATGAAGGCCTGGAGCTCCTCTTCATCACCATGAGTCACCTCTTGCTTTCATGCAGACTCAATAGGGTTTCTGCTCCGTTCCAGACCTCAGGTTCGGTACAAGCCGGTTTTATGTATCTTAAAGCAGAAACTTGTCAAGTTTGTAAATTTTGTTACTCTGGCTGTCTTCTGTTCCTTTTCTTTCTAAAGATACTGTTTGAACAAGAATGTCTTAAATATTAAGCTATGAATCTTACCTACTACAATTCTGCCTAGCAGCTGTAACTCTTACAATTCTGCTTCACCGTTCTAGCAACTTTGACTCCTACGGTTCTGCTTCACCAAGCGCAGTGACTGCTTAAGGAAGCAGGCACAGTGTTAACCCTTTATTTCCAGGTATCAGGGATCTGCCTGACTCGGTCCTTCAGCCGCTCCGCGTGTCATTCACCAACCCCTGATCCCTAAAGGGAAGCCGTGAGCTGTGTCCTCGGCAGGAATGAGGAGCGCTCATGCTTTATACACCTTGTAGGGACCATTTCAGGGCAGATTAGGGGCATTTGGGTCCTCAGCTGCAGGGACAATGAGCAGACGATGCCCTGCGGGTGCCTGTGCTGCTCCTGACAGCAGTGGCACCCCCAAAAGACCTGGCTTCTGCTTTGGCTCCAGCTGCCTTCAACTGTGATGGAGACGTGACTGGCTCTCCTTGCAGTCTGGGCTGGGTGCTGAGGTCAAAGCTCTCGCTGCATTTAGACAGCTTTTCACTTTCATCAGGAGGACACATAATAACTGATGGCTGTGCTAGGATCCAGCCCATTCAAACGGCCTGGCTGGCTGAGTGTTCCTCACACTGGGTCTCATTGTGGATGCTGAGAAGTCCTGGCTTGGTTTGCATTGGGATGAGGAAGGAAGGGTGTGACGAGCTGTAGCTAGGCTGTGGTTGGTCACGGGAAGAGTTTTAGGCTACAGAGACTAAGTGAACTGAAAGTGCCATGTGTTTGCAGCAGCACTGGTTAGCCAGCAGGCAGGGAAGCCTCGCAGTGGCTGTGGTGATGGGTGAAGAGCTGACAGCAGCATCCTCGTCCCTGCTGCAGCGCAGGGCAGCCTGGGCTCTGGTTCTGGGTGAAACAGCATTTCCACTGTTCCCATGGGGGTCATGTTGGTGGGATTGGTGCCATGGACACTGGCAGGAATTGCAGTGCTTGTGGGTTCACAGATGAACAGGACTGTACCTCCACTGGGACCTGCCTGGGGTCTGAATGCTTCCCACGCTGTTCATTCACCAACGGCTTGCAGGGAATGTGGTGAGCGTGGCCTCTGACCTGACGCCGAGAGGGGAGTTGTGGTGAAGAACCACAGTTCCCACCACAGACTCAGTTACTGCAGCTCACCTGCAGCTTCTGGTGTGCAGAGCCAGAACTGGTGCAGGGCTCGGAGGGGAGAGAGCACCAGCACCTCAACCCTGCAGTCACCGCATCATTGCTTGGCGTTACCATGGAAACGTGCGCGGGCTCGGAGGGTTCTGGAAAGCAACTGCTGGAGACACGGAGCACATAGGAACTGATTGCAAGAGACACCATGGACTTCCCACAGCAGAGAGCTGTAGGGCAACAACCGTGTCCTGCCCTGGGGTGGCTGGGTTTGTCTGCTGTCAGAGCGGCCTGTGGACACCCATCACCCATCCCTGCCCTGCCTCTGCTGTACTTTGCCCCCAAAGGAGAAACGTGGCATTTGAGGATCAGCCTTACAGCATCCTACCACGCTGCTCACACAGCCCCAGTGTCAGGATGGATTTGCTTGAAATGCTGGGGTCTCTGTTGATCACAAAGGGTCTGGCTCTCGCTTTAATCTCCTGTGCAAGTGGCTTTGGCAGATACAGTGCACAAAGATGAAGGAGGCAGCCGGCAGCTCCCAGTAAAAGCAAAACATGTTTTGATGAGAGGAAGAAACTACAATGGTACAAGAGAGCCAGGCACGTGCATCTGCTGCCACAGCTGCCCTGTTCTGCCCACATCCCGTGTATCTGCATACTTTATGCAGTCTTATGTTACTTAGGAGTCGCTCCGGGGCTGGGTTATATGTGTGACTGGCACGCAGGGTATTTTTAGGTATGATAATTTATGCATGTTATTGTTTCTGCATTTCCAGCTAGCTGTGCAAATGTTGAAGAACTTCCTGGTATCTGAGCAGGCTGATTTTCCTTCCTTGCAAAGGCAGCAGATGGAAGGAAACAAACACTTCTCTGCAGAAGAAGTTGAACCAAGGAGTTCTAACAAGCACAGCATTTTCTTTTTCTCTGTGTCGAAGTGATTAGAGTCAACAGTGCTCAGAGACCAGGGCTTTCGCTGGGAACTGCTTGGGAGCACTGGGATTTTTTCCCTGAAAAAAGCAACAATTAAAAAATTATCTCCATAAAGGCCCCTCTCTCCAAATCCTGTAATCAAAGTCTTTTTGATATCCACCATCTGTCACCTCTCCCTGCTCCAGCATGTTCCACTTACCTTCCCACCTCTATTTATAAGAAAAGGAGAAACAAGATTCCATGTCGGGCAGATGTCGGCCCTGCGAGCCCCACTCCCTGCTTAGCTCTCCCAGCAGCACCCAAATCCCAGTTAGGAGTTTGCTGGGGGGGGTCACCACAAGCCAACGTGCTGAGGTGGTGCACGAGCAGACAGCTCTAGAGCACACACATGCCAGTCCCTTCCCGACGAGGCTGCGTTGGGGATTGAGATGAGACATAAGGAAGAAGTTCTTCCCTGTGAGAGTGGTGAAGCCCTGGCACAGGGTGCCCTGCTTATTTCTCACTATTCTAGCTTTAAAACACCCTGCCTCTGGGGGTTGTTATTTAGCTTTTAGCGTTCAATATTTATTACAAAGTGGAGATGAAAAGTGTTCCCTTTATTGCGCAGTCATACACAACAATTAAAGGAGCGCTTGTGCAGTGTTATTGTACAGTGATTTCAGAAGACTCTCTACTGCAATTCTGTAACACATTCAGTCGCTTTCAAATACTTCCACAGCACATCCCATGTGGAAGTCAATGAAAAGCAATGACTTCAAGCTTCAGAACACCTCTTGGCAGAAAAGACACTTTGCACTGGAGGAAGAGTCAAAACACACAGAGGCATGAAGTGATGTGCCCAAACCCATGTGGGAAAGGAAAGCAGAACCGGTCATGCGCTATAACCACAGCATCATCTTTCTACAGCTTTCCCCCACCTAAGAAAATCAAACACACACAGAAAGCAGCTGGAAGAAACTGCATTGCCCCTCGCAAATCAGTCTTGCTCAGACTATATGGCCTAATTAGGCCGTGGTTTGCCTCCAGCTAGCCCCAGAATGGCTCTGACACAAACTGCTTCACCATTTCTTCAGGATACATTCCAGCATCTTCCTGCAGGCATCTACAGGTTGCTTCTTTTTTTAGTGTCTACGATGTCTGAGTCAATCAGTGCACAGCTAATCACCACTGGGCTATAATCCCACCTCAACGGCAAGTAAATCTGTGCGTGTCAGCAGGACAGCTTCTTACTGCAGGGAGATTCTTAGTGCAAATGGTGAATGTTGTGGAAAGGTGAAACCAGAGAGCCCGCCAGCGCCTGCAGCTCGCATTCCAGCTCCTTCAAAGGTACCTGTGTTGCAAGAACCGTGCGTTCTCCTTGCGTCTCCAGCATTTCTCATGAGTTGCTCTTTGAGGTTATTCCTGGCTAAAATCCTTTATGATTTCTGCCTCTTCTTCAACATGACGTCCGTTCATCTCACTAAGGGAGCAGTGAGCTATCTACTCCTGCAAAGGCAAAAAAAGGAAACGTCCAACCTGATTATGGCCCTGACTAATGAGCATTAGGGCATGTATTTATGACTGAGTAGTTCAAACCGATGTTCTCAGGTTTAAATGCTTCTGACTCTGAATTTGCAGCTTGGAATCCCAGGGGGGCTGATTCAGCCTTCCTCATCCTAAAGCTGATATATTTAAGCCTCATAAACCTTAGGGACTGATGTGGGTAGTTCTGTACAAGGCTGACTATAGCTGGACTGCGCACGAAGAATATAAAGGTTACACAAGCTGGGAAGTCTCTTCACCAGTGCAACATTCAACGCAGAAACCCGTCTGAATAAACCAGGCTCTATCTCCGTGTGGTTTCCTACGCGTGCTTCTTTTGGATTGAGGTTTCAAATCTGCGATGCCATCTGCTTTCTGTGGATATGAAAGATCTGATGGTGCTCTCGGAGGAGTTGGCCAACATCTCGTATTTGCTTCAGCTGCAGCGCAGCATGTCGCAGGCCTCTTCTCTGCCTGTGCGGGTACGCCGCTGCGGATGGCAGTGCAGGCACGTGTCAGCACACCGATGGGGTGTTGGTGATGGGGATAGGTAGGGGTACGTATGGCCAAGCCTTGGTTAATGTGGCTTAGGACGGTGCTGGTTTCTGTGGGTGCCCTGGTGCGTTCTTGCTGAGGTGGCCTTGTTTTTCAACACGGGTTTATTTCAATTTTCTGACTCAGTGGGTTTCACAGAGTCATCATAAAATCACAGAATGTTTGGGTTGGAAGGGACCTTACACATCACCTAGTCCCAGTGTCCCTTTAGGCACTGGAGCTGCTCTCAGGTCTCCCCTTCAGGAGCCTTCTCTTCTCCAGGCTGCCCCAGCCCAGCTCTCTCAGCCTGGCTCCAGAGCAGAGCTGCTCCAGCCCTCGCAGCAGCTCCATGGCCTCCTCTGCGCTCGCTCCAACAGCTCCACACTCCTCGTGTGCCGTTGGCCCAGAGCTGGACCAGAACTACCCAGAGCGCAGCAGAGGGGTGGAATCCCATCCCTCCATGTGCTGCTCATGCTCTGGGGATGCAGCCCAGAACACGGTTTAACAACACTTTCTGTGGAAGCTTTCATTCTGAATAATCATACATGAAGTTTCATTATATAATATATAACATATATAACATATATAATAAAGTGGTGCACAGAGTTTGTGTGGTCACTTCTGCAGCTCCCACAGACTGCCGGCCCACAGCACCCCGCGGGCAGAGGAGCACCGGGGGCCCCGGGGCCCGCTCCGGGCCGGCTCCGGTCGTTCCCCGGGCACCAGCGGAGCCGGCCTGGCCCTTGCACCGACCACCGCTCCGGACCCCGCTGCCAGCGGGCTTCGGCCCCGGCCCGGCCCGGCCCGGCCCCGCAGGCGGGCGGGGCGGGAGGCGGGCGCGACCGAGCGTGACGGGGAAGGGCGGGAGCGGAGCCCGCAGCAAGGAGCGACCCGGTTGCCGCCTCCTGCGCCTCCGCCGAGCCCGTCGGGAGGCGGCCGGGCAGCGCCGCCGCCGAGTCCCCATCTCCGTGCCCGCTCGCCCTCGCTCCGCCGAGCGCCATGGCGGCAGCCGAGCCTGGCTGCGGCCGGTACCAGCAGGTGAGGGGGGCCCGCGGCTCCGTAGGCCGCGCCGGGGAGGACGGGGCCGGGGAGGACGAGGACGGGGCCGGGGCCGGGGCTCCACCGCCTTCCCCCGCGGCTGTGCCCAGGAGCAAGGAGCCGGGCGGCGCCTCAGCCCTGGCCCGAGGCCGGGCGTCTCCCAGGGCTGCGGGCCTGGGCCGGGCCTGCGGGAGCGGAGCCGCTGCCCCGCCGCGGGGAGAGGCGGGGATCGGGGCGGTGACCGGGGCTGCGGAGGCCTCGGTGCCCGCTGGGGCGCGGTGGGCCCTGCCGGCGGGCGGGCCGCGCTCGGGCTGCGGAGCGGCGGCTCCTCCTCGGCTGTGCAGCCTCGGGGCCGGGGCGACCTTGCGCGCAGGCGGCGGTCCCCGGCCGCTGTTGTCAGCCCGACCCCCGCCGTGCTGCAGGGCCGCGCCGCCGCGGTCCCAGCCCGCAGGTCGGGAGCGGGGCTGGGCCGGGACGTTACAGTTAGCTTCAGTTCATCGCTGACTTGGGGTCCCCGCTGCCGCAGGTTGAAACCCCCGCAGGCCAGAGACCGGCCCTACAGAGCTCCCTCGTAAATGCGGGGTTGTTCTCCCTTCCCCGCCTCCTGCGGGATTGGACGTGTTCTGTCAGGAGCATCAGCCCCATGGAAGGGGTTTGGGCCCCGTTGGATCCCGCTGTGTGACCCCGCTCCTCTGGTTGTATTCCTGACGAGCAGACGTGGAGAATTCATTACATAAAGGGAGAAGTCCCTCCAAATGGTACACAGCACTTTTCCTGCTGACCCAGGGTTCTTCGTAGAAATCCCTGTGCCATGACTTTGCCTTGGGAGCATTGTCAGCGTGGGTAGGCTGTCTCCAGAAAATGCGATTCTCTTCAGAGATTCACTTCAGCACACGAGATGCAATATTACCCTTATCGTGCCAGCTGGAGGCCTCTGGGGTTTACATACTAGAAATGTAAAAGTTAAATAAAACTCGGGCTTTTTTCTGTTGTGCCGTGCAAAGCAGATGTTTGCTTATGAAGACAAATCTCTCTGTTGTCGTTCTCGGAAATGGCAGGTACAAATAACCAGGTCTTCACTGATCGCCTTTCCTGTCAAGAGTCCTGCCATTAGCATTGACCCCAACAAACATCTTCACAAGTGTCTTTTAAAAGGCTCTTGCTTCGTGTCCCATCGCCTGGAGCCTGTGGAGAGGGCTGACAAACGTGCCACTGCTGAGTTGCTCTTCAGTGGCGCTACCTGCCCCATACATGCTGTCCTGGTCTCCTTACAGAGCAATGTGTGAAGTTGGTGTTTCACCAGCTCCTGTGGACACATCAGGCAGACAGAAAGCAGAGAGTGTTGGTGCTGTAGAGCTCTTATGGGGCACTGCAGAGAGCAGGCTGCGCCCTGGGGGTTTTACTAATGCCAAGCAGATCATGGAGGCTCCAGGAAAGCAGTGGTGTAACTGGGGTGCACAGTCAGAAACTGCCCTGTAAATATATTTACTTTTCTGTAGCTGTTTAGAAATTGATTGTTTTTCCCTCGACCTCTGCCAGAACCCAGGTATTTCATGGAATCCCAGCCTGGTTTGTGTTGGAAGGGACCTTAAAGCTCATCCAGTTCCAACCCCTGCCATGGGCAGGGACACCTTCCACTAGAGCAGCTTGCTCTGAGCCCTGTCCAGCCTGGCCTTGAACACTTATTTGTGGTGGTGTAATGTGTGTTACTGCTGAACCAGCTCCTAACGCTTGCGTAGCTCCCAAAACCCCTGCAAGCTGTGAAACTAAAGATGCAGAGTTGGTATTTAGATGAAGAGGAGATGAGAGGGTGGGAGGGTCTCCCCAGCACTGAAGGTGTTTCAACAACAGCTGATCCTTACTGTGTGCCTGAATGTACAATTAATGACTGTACCTTGTGCCAGTGAAGACAGACTTGTAGTGATTTGATATCTGCATGTGTGTACTTCCAGAAGAAAAAGGTTGATGGTGATGAGGGTGATCAGACCACAGCAGGGATCGATAACTGGGTTTGAATCTGGCTGTTTTCTTCCACCCTGTTCCTCAGCCCTGTAGATGGGGAGTGAGGGGTGGCCGTGCACCCCAGCAGCCTCTTTGGCTGCAGACTGGCAGCCTGTGCTGTGTCCGTTCACCCACGCGTGCAGTGTTCCAGGGCTGTGCAGTGGCACATGATTTGTTCTCTAAAGCTAACTTTCCAGCCCGTGTGCTCTGTGCAGGCATTAGATAATCTGATAAAAAATAGCCTACGATGACGCCTTCGGATGATGTTGCAGTCTGATCTGACATGTTGAGGAAGTGCAGCTCGGTGAAGAATAAAGCAAAAACTCCAGAGAAGAGATCTCGGCTTCCTCCAGCCCTTTTCCATCAGGAGCACAGGCTGGAGCAGTGTGACCAGGGCAGGCTGCTGGTTTCAGTTCCTCCTGGAACCTGCTGTCAGGGTGATGGGCTGAGCTTGCTGTAGATGGGAATGGGAGATGTCTGCAGGAAGGACGGCAGCAGCACGCCCTGGTGTCGTTATCCTGGGCGGTGCTGTGTTCCAGAAAGGGACACTGGGAGGCTGTTGGCATTTAGACCTGCCTCTGGGGAAGCTGTACAGGGATGTTGTTAGGATTAGGTGGCTTAAAGCCTTTTGGGCATGACCTGGATTGTGAGTTCAGTGGCAGAACTGTATTTTGTCCTTAGAATAGAAACCAGCCTCCACGCTGGAAAAAATAACCAGGCTTTTAATAGGTTTATTTACACTGTGTGTTCACCGCAGCTTGCTTTTTACTTGAAGCTTTTGAAGATATGTGTGATGTACGTGAGTGATGTAAACCCACCTAGAAAATGATGGGTGTGTTAAATAGTGAGGACACATTCCTTGCTGAGTGATGTTTCTTCCTGTTCCATTTGTTGAAGGCTTACATGGATCCTGAATCTCTTCATAAGGGGAGGTGTCCATGGCAAACATAAGGAAGAATTTGAGTTCCTTTGGTTTTCTTTTGGTGAAACTGCAGAAGAAATACATTGCTGAGGATATGATGTGAATGCAGCTTGAATCCATGGAGGACCACAATGATTACTTACTATCTGGGAAGGCTGGAGTGAACCAAAGAGCCAATTGCCACCTTGTGCTTACCTCAAGCTTGTATTTCATTTTTTCTGTTGGAGCAGTCACACAGATTGAAACTCAAAGATGAGAATATACCAAATCTTTTAATGTCAGCAGTTACAATTAGTGGTGTCGGTGCTGTTCGTTTCCTTGGTGAGGTGCTTGCAGTATGCAGAAGATGTGCTTGCTATAGATACAAGCAACTGATAAGAACGATAAGAAAATTTCCAGAGTAGGTTGTTTTCAGTTTTTTTTTGCATTCAGACAAGCAGAGTGGGAGATACCCATTGGCATAAACCCAGGAAAGATTTAAAGAGTTGCAGAGTAAAGTGATGCTCTTGCATTCTGCTGCAACTGATAGGGACCACACGCCTTGCCTGGGGCTGCCCAATGACCAGCCCAGAGTGTGTTGAGGTGACTAAAGTCTTGCTGTTTGCCTCTCAAACACCTACACCTGTAGGCAGCAGTGTACCTGTCAGGTGAGGCTGAAAGGCTTTAGTGATTCTATCTGAAAAAGTTATTGTGGAATTAAAATATAGTCCATCTGTAACAGGACTGGGAAGAGGCAGTGAAACAGTAGTTGGCCAGCGTGATAAATAGTTTGTGTAACAGGAGAAAATAGCCTTGCAAACTTCTAAATAAAACATTATCTTAGGTATCAGGATTCTGCCTTGGGAGGGTGCTGAGGTGCTGGCACAGGGTGCCCAGAGAAGCTGTGGCTGCCCCATCCCTCGCAGTGTTGAAGGCCAGGTTGGACACAGGGGCTTGCAGCACAGGTTTGTGCTGGCCCAAGTGCATGTTTGCAGTCCAGCCAGACCAGTATAGTTCCCTGTTTAAGCAGAGCTGTTTCCCAGGGCTGAAGTGTATTTCCATGTTGGCAGGCCATTAACTGCAGTGAGTCAGTGAAAAACATCCTCGTGAGCACGGGTGGTACTTCGATGGACATCAAATACGTTTTGCTTTGTGGTGTTCACCTTGGTAGCTGGGGAGGTCATTGCAAACTGACCCTTCAGGTGGATGCTCCTGCGGGGTTCCTGGTCCTTGCCCGTGCATCCCACTGTGTGGGTGCAGCTGTGTGCTCACTGCATGGAATGTTTTGGGAGGGGGAACGAAGGACCGGTTCTCAGTCCTGTATTAAAGTGAAGGAGAAGCTGAGGCTGGCAGAGACCTCAGGATTCACTCCCCAGAGCTGGGCTGTGCTCAGGGCCCAAGGGAGAATCCATTCCCCATCGTGAGGCCTAGGCAGGAGCATCGGCATCTCCTGGTGCACGGAGGAGCCAGGGGAGGGTTTGCTCGGACTGTGACTGCTGAGTGTCACTGCAGAGCTGACAGCATGCGTGGGGCTGGGGCAGGCACTATCACTCCTCGGGCTAAATGAACTGGAGGTGACGACAGAGAAAACAGTTATTTGCTCATCAGGGAGAGGCCTAATGGATGTGGGCTGCCTTGTCTGACAGCTTACCAGTGCTTATATTGTATATCTATTATATATATATTATATATATGTCTGACAGCTTATATGTGCTGTTATTCCTGGTGATTAATAAGGGGAATTATAAGTTATGGGGATCTGCAACAGCATAGGGCAAAAGTCAAGATTTCAAGTCAGGGGATGTAAGGAAGTATAAGTCAGTGAAAATAATTCTCTTCTTCAGAGTTGGCAGCAACTTGCATTTGCTCCCACAAGGCCAGAGATATGGAAGGAGAGGAATAAGGGATGTTGCGATGGGAGTGAAGTGTAACCTGTTTGTGGGCAGGCTCTTGCTGTGCTGGAGTACTCCCAGATTTAGTAGTGGTGCACATTTTAACTTACTTATTCTTAGCATTTGGCTTGCAAAGGTGATGATTCCATTGCTCTGAAAACATCGATCCTGTTGCCTTTTAAAACAAATATCAGTTCTCTTTCTGGCATTCGCCTGAATATCTGCCTTTTGAAATCTCAGAGAAACCACAGTAACAACAAAAATGGGATCTGATCAGGGTTATCTTCCTCTGTTGCATTTGTGTGCTGTTCTACCTTGTGTGCCACACATAAAATAAGAACTGAAATGCAGTAAACACAGATGATCTGTGGCTGAGTTAATGTATTATTGATGATCTGTTGCTAAGGCGAAGCTTGTAGTAATGCTGAATTAGTGTAAAGAATATCTGCAAAGGGCACGGGGAGGTTAAAACCCCCCAGGGTTAAATCTGTGTCAGCAGCCCCTGTGCCAAGTTCAGCAAATTTAGAAGAATTAATAAATATATTTGTTGGAAATGCTTTCTGCAAAGTTCACATGGAACTGTTTCAAGACAGAGAAGCTGTGGCTGCCCCATCCCTGGCAGTGTTCAAGGCCAGCTTGGACACAGGGGCTTGGAGCAAGCTGCTCCAATGGAAGGTCCCTGCCTGTGGCAGGGGGTTGAGACTGGGTGAGCTTTGAGGTCCCTCCGAACGCAAACCAATCTGTGATTCTGTTGATTCTTTTGTAAAGCCTCAAATATAGGAATCTTGCTGTAAAAGCTAAAATCCATCAGTAAATCGAAGAAGGAAGACCCACAACCTCAGCAAACCAGCCATAAGTCAAACCCTGCTTTCACCGGGTTCTCTGGGTTCTGAAGACTCAGCAGTGGCCCAGGGGGGAATTGGCCGCAAACCCGAGTAGCGTGGCTCAGTGCATCCCTGGTGCTACCTGGGGCAGACAGAGCATGTGAGGTGAGGGCAGAGCTGCACCACACGAAGCCTGGTGATTCATTCTTCCTGCCACATGAACCCTTGCTGCTTTGCTAATAGGCACTTAGTTGAATTTTAGATGGTTGGGATCATTAAAAAGGCTGGCAGGCATTTGTGTACGTTGTCCATTAGAAGAAAAAGCTGTTTTCTGTAACTATACCTCCTGCAGCCTTGAGCTGCGCTTCCAAAAGTAACTGTGTTTTTTGTGTCATTACCTGGATTGGAATGGTTTGAAGCCAGCAGTAAGCTCCGCTCGCTTTCTCCCACACAACATTGTTGTAAAAATAGGCGTTCCTTTTTACTATTGAAAGAAGAACCTTGTAAGAATTCCAGTGGTAGGAATTAATGTTCCACTCAATAATCTGTGTCCTCTTTCATTTCATCTCTCCCAGTGTTGTCACATCTAGCGCTTTCCTTCCCCCTCCCTGGTGATTGTGCTTTTAAGCTGTATATGTCTTCTTTCTTGCAGACATTAGGGCTTTAGTTTCTGCCACCCCTTCACCAGGTGAGGGGGTAGTGCAGGGAATGCAGTATCCAAAGTGTTCTGGTGTGTTGGAGCCTTTCCTCCTTCACTAATAGAGTGGGTCTTGCATCCAAACATCCAGTGAACTGCGCTTCGAGCATCTGAGAAGGTTTTGGCTTTGACTTTCACAGAGCACATGGATGGAGTCTGGGCTTTGCTCTTAGGCATTAAAAGGAGTAAAAACCCACAACAGTTATGTATGAAACAAGCCCTTCAGTTAGAAGTGTGAGCTGATTTTGATTTTTTCCTTATAAGACATGAAGTGAAACAGGAACATATTCCCACCCCCTGACCCCTTGCATTACATGCTTGGGAAGGACTTGAATGGCAGCATGTCTCTCCAGAGAAGAGAAACCAAAACATCATGGATGGCTTCATGAGTAGTAGTGTGGGTATATGGGAGGGGTAGGTCAAGGAGATGTTAAGGAAGAGGTTGCAGGGTTATTCCTGTGGTGATTACAAAAGAGGGTAGTTGGTGAGATGATGAGAAAAGGAAAGAAGAAGAAAATATCATTAGGTGGCAGCTGATTTACAGATTCCTTTCTGGTTGGTTCTGCTTTGGATGCTTCTGCCCTGGTATTGCTGGATTCTCTGGCCAAAGCCTGTGTTCACGTGCCTGCTTCATGCAAGTGACACTGTGTTTGATAAGCTGTGTGGTTATTTATACAGAGACTGTGGGAGGCACAGTGCACAAAATAACCCATCTCCTTTTCAGTCATGCAGTGTGAAAGGTTGAAAGGAAATGGCAAGATCCACACTTGTATGTATCTTTATGTAATGTATCCATGGAAAAACCCTTCCTTAGCAAAGCCACAGGCAGTAAGGGAGTCTTCTGTTGGGTATCTCATGGTGTCCCTTCGACTAAACCAGGTGTAACTGCAGTTCCTAAGCAGTGTGAGCTGAAGAAGTGCCAGGGGAATGGGAAGGTGCTGAAAAGATGTGTGCTGCTCTTTGCCAGGTGTGTGAGGATACGACTAAAACCACATTAAAGCTGAGATGATGTATAGATCATTTCAAGTGGGAGCGTTTGGAGGGAGGCTGAGCTGCTTCTCATGTATCCCATGGTGCTGCACAACAGTTGTCCAACAGAAGAGTCTGATGTGTGCAGTTAAAACTGTGGGGTGATTTCACAGAGCTTGGGAAGCCCCGTTAACCTCTCTGTGTGTGGGTCTGTTCAGCTGCAGAATGAAGAGGAGCCAGGCGAGACTGCACCCGTGCTGAATGATGCCCCTCCACCTTACAGCAGCATTTCTGCAGAGAGTACAGGTACATTTCACTTACAAAGCAAGGTTTGCTCTGCTCTTCTTCCTTGCTTGTTCTCCTTATTATTGATGGGTGGCATTGCAGCATCCTTGCCAAGGCTGCAAAGGACCAGAATTGATCCAGAGAGACTGCTGTTACTTGTGGTTTAGGAGATGCACTTTGGCTACATTCATCTGATGTCATCCCATCAAGTGGTGTTCAAGTTACATTTCGTGGTGTTCTCAGCAGGTTGAAGACAGTTAAAAATCAAAGTGCTGTGAGGATTTGTGGTTCCCCTCTCATTATTTGCCATTTGGATGATGCTGTGCTCCTTCCAAAAAGGGCTTGTTACTTAAAAGGGATTAAGAATTCACTCTTCCTGCAGTTTTCAGTAACTAAAGACTTTGTCCTAAGGATTATACTTCTGAATCATCACACTGTCATGTCCCTAATAGCTTGTAGCAAAGCAGCTTGGTTTGTGTTGGTTATGTATCAGAGCATTTTGGCTTAGGTAAATCTCTTTTTTTTTCCCTATTTTTTTCATAGTCAACTATGCAGACAAGATTTGTGAATCAAATGCAGCATACTGCAGGGTCTGTCAGCCAGCTATGGGTAGAAGTTTGGATATTGTATTTACCAAGCTGCCTGTTGAGCATCCTGCCTTGGCACAGTCACCATGAAGATGTCCCGTTAGTTCTAGTTCTTTAGTGCATCTCAGTGACTGGGGCTCAGAAGTGTGATGTCACTTATTCCAATCCCTTTTCCATCCAGCTAGAAACTGTTTTTGGTCTCTGTCTGGAAAGACTGGTCACTGGTGGGCTGAGGCTTGCAGTGAGCCTTTGACTCACTCAAAGCCCTTGGATTTGAAAACATGACTACTTCTGATCATTGAAGTCAGGAGAAACACAGCGTGTATCATTGTTTTAAACAGGAACAGCCAGGCCTGTTACACTGATACCCAGAGCACTGCTCTATATCAGATAAGGTGCTCCCATGTTTTCCACTTTCTGTTTTGGGATGGCAGGAGGCTGGGAGGGAACAGGAGGGGCCAGATCTGACAGCCTGGGGTATTGACGTCTTCTGAAGTCATCCAAAGCACAGCTCATTCCCAACGCGGTGTTCTCGGGGAACCCACAACTTACCTTCTGTATACCCTTTGTTTTGCAGCTTATTTTGACTACAAGGATGAGTCAGGATTTCCTAAGCCTCCATCTTACAACGTGGCCACAACACTGCCTAGTTACGATGAGGCAGAGAGAACCAAGGCTGAAGCCACAATCCCCTTGGTTCCTGGAAGGGTGAGTACACTCGGCCAGCTCCGTGTCCTTCACGTTGCTGGTGGAGAACTTCTGGTTTAACTCCTGCTGAGCAAGTGCCATGGCTTGTGTTTGTTCTGAGCTTCCTGGGGCGCTGGTACCACACACTCCCAAGAGCCTGGGGCTAATTTGGGGGTTTTTCTGCTGGTTATTTTTATTATTTGTAATTGCCAGTGTTCCTGTGGGTGGCTGTGGTGATGTAAACACCTCAGCAATGCCAGCATCCAGATTAGCTGGGCACGCTGACAGGGGAGCTGTACTGTGTCCCTGGGCACTGCCACTGGGGCTTTTTAAAGATTTAGGATTAACTGTTCAGCCTTGATACTCCTCCTGCTTACTTTGTTGACTGCCCCAGAGGTCAGTGTAGCTGATACAAGGATGGGAAAGCCATTCTGTCAGAATAATTAGTTTTTCTTTTCGTTTATTCTGTTTTTTTTCCAGCACTCTCTCTTGTTCAGCTTCTTCCTCTACCCCTGCGTTACATGGCCACTGCTTGTTCTGCTCCTTCGTAGAAGCCAAATTCTTTGCTGAGATGACAGGTTTAATAGCTTTGATGAGTAGAGGAGTTCTTCACAGTGAGACCAAGAACAGGCTGGGTCTTGACTATCTTAAAAATACTAGAAATCATATTATGTATGTAATATTTCATGCCCTGCATTGTCTCAGGATGAGAAGCGTCCTGCTTACATTTGTACCCCTTTGTGATTGAGGATTCCAGCCCTCTGCCCTACAGGGGACTTTTCATAGAATCCCAGCCTCGTTTGGGTTGAAGGGACCTCAAAGCTCCTCCAGCTCCAACCCCTGCCACGGGCAGGGACCCCTTCCACTGGAGCAGCTTGCTCCAAGCCCCTGTGTCCAACCTGGCCTTGAACACTGCCAGGGATGGGGCAGCCACAGCTTCTCTGGGCACCCTGTGCCAGCGCCTCAGCACCCTCACAGGGAAGAGCTTCTGCCTAAGAGCTCATCTCAGTCTCCCCTCGGGCAGGTTAAAGCCATTCCCCTTGGCCTGTCCCTACAGGCCCTTGTCCAAAGCCCCTCTCCAGCCTTCTTGGAGGCCTCCTTTCTTAAATGTAAGTGAAGCATTTTGGATCCCTCTGTTGAACGCTGCTTTCTGAAGGCTCTGCAATTTGCTGGCCCTTTCTTGAAGAGCCCCATGCAGGATTTGTAGTGCTGTATGGACTGGTCTGACATAAATCCACCCATGTCTCGTCTCCCTTGGATTTGCAGGATGATGAATTTGTGACCCAGGATGACTTTGACGACACTGACCAGCTGAGGATAGGAAATGATGGCATTTTCATGCTGACTTTCTTCAGTAAGTCCATGGGGGGACTTCCCCTTCTTTCAGGCAGTGAGCCAAAGTAGCTGGAGTTATTTTCACACTTAAGTTTATGTAGCACTAGGAGAAACCTGTGTGCAAAGGTTTATGTTTTCTTTGATTTGGAATGTAAAGAGGACTTGACCTGCTGCTTTTCTCCTGCTTTCTCAGTGGCATTCCTCTTCAACTGGATTGGATTTTTCCTGTCTTTCTGTCTGACTACTTCAGCTGCAGGACGATATGGGGCCATTTCTGGGTTTGGTCTGTCCCTCATTAAGTGGATTCTTATTGTCAGGGTAAGTTGTGTAGTGCAAACCCATGCACATCGACAGTTTAGCTCGGTTTTATCCCCCTTACGCTGAAGTTAGCTGAAGTGGATGGGAGAAGCCCGCTGGTGCCCTCTGGTGCGACATGCCTGCGGCACAAGCAGGAGGGGATAGGAGGAAGCACGCTTCTGTTTCATTTCCATATAAACTCGGCATATCCGGGCTGTTTAAACATCCACTGTGCTCCCCTCTACCGGATCACACAGCAGAGGAAGGGGATGACTGGTCAGAGCTGGTTTCTTTTATGGGAGCCTGGATGTAGAGAAAGGCTGATGTAGTGTTTCGAAAACTCGGAGCGGGAGAAAGAGAAACGGCTGTGGGGGAAAGCAGAAAGGGATCGAGATGTGCTGGTGCTGGAAGGAATGGGGGGAAAAAAAGCCAAAATGTTTTTTGGAGGGACTGGGAGAAAATGTTTCTATCAGGAAAGCTTTATTTGGAGTCCAAGGAAGGGTGGTGTCTGTGAAAATGGCACACAGACATTCCAGGCTGAGAGCTTAAATTGCAAGCAAAAAGGCTCATTAGGTGTGCTTCAGTAGAGAGCATTTGGGTTAGGGCTGTCACTTCATACCTGACCTTTTGGGGCTAGGAATTAGAATGTGTCAATGCAGCATCTATTGACTTTTCCTGTAGGAAGTGGAGCTTTTTGTGGTCACCTGGTACCAGTGGTGTTAAGAGCTGTGCTTGATTAAGAGGTGTGGCAGCAGTAGGTGCCACTTAACCTGTGGATGTGATTTAACCTCTGATGACAAGCTTATCTTTTGTTAGGTTTTTAAACCTGAATAGAATGAAAACAAAAAAACCTTGCTGTATTTACCACTGACACAATGAGCTTCAGTGCTCTGATAGTGTCAGTGCCTTTCAGTCAATGGGCAGTAATTTTCCCAATAGAAAAGCCTGTCAGAGGGTTCCACAGGTCTGGGGTTTCTTTTTCAACTGGACTTTTGTTTGCTGTGCTGTCCTACCTCAGTGTAATTAATGCACTGCTGCAGACCTGCTCTTCCCTTGCACAAACTGCAGCTGTGGTTTACAAGCATCAAAGATGTAAGGGAAAATAGGGGTATTTGCCCAGTAGTGTCTTAATGCTGCACTGATTGCGGGAGTTTATGGCTGGGCATTGTTCTGTTCCATTCCCCTTGGTTAGAGTTTGCCTGGTGTGTGTGGAAAAACCTTAAATGAAAGTCTGTGGGGGTGGCTTGTTCCCTGCAATTGGTGCAACTGATGAAATGTGGTGTTCTATAAAGTCTCTTCTGTGCACATCTGGGCTTGATCTGGTTACTGCTGAAATGGGGGGGAGCAGATTTGAATTCAGGTACTTCCATGTGCTCTAACTTGTATGTATGTATTTTTTTCCCCAGTTCTCCACCTATTTTCCTGGTTACTTTGATGGCCAGTACTGGCTCTGGTGGGTCTTCCTTGTACTAGGTGAGTGTTCAGCAGGGAGAAGGAATGTGTGCTTAAAAACTCTGTCAAGTGCAGTTTGGGCTTTACTGGCTGTTCAGATACGTGCATATTGATATAAAAGTGAAATATAACCCTCGTAGAACCCTTCCTCCTGCTGAAGGCCTTCAAGGTTTTAAAGGTACACACAAACACTGTCCTTTTGTTTTCATTTCTTGGTGGCAGCATCCTGAAGCACTGAGAGATTGGGTGTCATTGATTAAAAAACTCAATTACCTTGTATCTAATCAGCTGTTGTGCATCCCAGTGACAAATGTCCCTCTCTATTAGTAATGCTGGGTTGAACTGCTCCCTCTAACTGAAGGAGCAGCACCTGTGTTAACTGACATGGTTTTTCCATCTAGGTTTTCTGCTGTTCCTCAGAGGGTTTATTAATTATGCAAAGGTTCGCAAGATGCCAGACACCTTCTCCACTCTCCCCAGAACCAGAGTTCTCTTTATTTACTAAAGGTAAACTTTCTGCTTTCCTGATTTTGTTCTCTTTTGGTTTTAATTCTATTTAGTGACCCTTTCAGGCTGGGCTTTGCTTTGGTTTGAATATGGTTTAGGCAGCAGACAGCAGTTGTTTCTTGGTATCCTGTAGTCAGCTCCTGTTGCAGCAGAGTCCAGACTGACTTGATGGGGAGCAGAGGAATACTTGACATTTCTCCTTGAGTTTTTGCTTTGAGGAGTTTGTATATTCGTTAGACTCCAGGACGTGAATTGTAAGAACAAAATCTCTGCCCCTTGCTGTTGCACTGTATTTGGCAAGCGAGTCTTTCAGAAGAAGCCACATGCCTGAAGCACGTGGTGTGTCCTGAACGTGAGTGTTAGAAGGTTGTGCCAGTGTCTTTGGCTTATGCCCCAGACAGAACCATTTGTGTGGATTTTGCATTCTGCTTGAATAGTCTGCCAAGTTCCTGAAGAAATAAAGCTCCTGCACACCTTTGCTTGTTAGAAACCCCTCCCGCATACTAGAACATAACACACTGTCCTGCCTGAACATCCTTCAAAGGCCTTAATGCCTAAAAGTCTTTCATTCTGAGGCCAAACCTTAACTTTGCTGCCTTCTTAATGGGACTTTAAAGAAGGAGGCTTAAGTAGTCGAACCCTTCTAGCATAATTTCCTGCTTACAGCAGATAATGGCCTTGCATTAACTGTCCCTCCCTGAGGGGAAGGAAATCCTGTTGCTTCCCAGATGGTGAATGCAACATGATGCTCCCTTTAGAAATATCATAATAGCACTAGATTTCCCCAAGACAGGGTTGAAGCAATTGCAGCTGGGACAGTGGCATAAAGAAAGCAAACAAGCCCCAGCTTTAAATTGGGGGTCATTAAATTGTTCAGATTTTAAAACTGAGGCTTGATTCTTCCAAATTCACTTTCCTTTCATTAGAAACTGCAAATTGCGTAAGATTGTGCTTCATTTCTAGGCTGTAATGAGAGCAGGCCACACAAACCAGCCATTGTGCAGTGTTTTCCAGCCCGAGTTTCCACTGGTGATTGTGTGTAAAAATAGTTCAGTCCATTTATTGAAGTGTTTCAGTTCTGTTTAACACAGTCATGGTTTACAGCCTCCTCCAGGGTTTGTAATATCCTCTCGTATTCCTGCTGAGTCACCAGAGGGTTTCTTTCCCCCCGCTGTATGGTCACGTTTCAGCATCAGCTTTATCATCTGCAGTTTGTTCTCATTGAAATTGTGCAGCTTTACTGAAACTTAACCTTTCATGGAGGAGGAGAGGAACAGTTAGTGCCAACCAGCAAACACCAACTGGTGAAACTGTATGGAATGGGTAGCTTGGTGGTCACTGTTCCATCCACGTGTGCTGGCGATGGATGTGACAAGCGCGAGGGGCTTGTGGTGGGTCTCAGGCTTAAACAGTTCTAGTTTAGAAGTAGAGGATGTCTCTTTCAACCCAGACACTTGATGGAAAGATACAAACATCGTCATCATCCTGGGTGGATGCTGCAATTAAAGGCAGTCCAATTTTGTTCTCATAGTACGGTGTAATTTGGTACATGTGTATGTTTAATGCTGGTGTTTCTAAGAGCCTTGTCTGGTTCAGTGCCTGTTTTCCCCTGAGGAGTTTTAACTCTTCAGACGCACACAAAAGCACTGAGCATTTTGCTAGAGTCATGTCATTGTGTACTGAGATACTTCATAAGCCTTTAGACATCCTGCACTCTTTGTGAACTACATCCTTCTTTATCCAAAATAACAATCTAACTATAGTTGCAGTATTCAATATCCTTCTCTGACAGATGTTTTCTGGGAAATGTCTTCCTGCATTAGTGAATTCTCCCTCAAGAAGCAACAGGACACCTGCAGGAAGTGAATCAAGACTCTGGAGCAGAAGAAAAAATAATCACCTGCTTTAAAGTAACTAAATAAAAGTACTGTTCAAACAGACAAGGAGAAGCATTTCTTTCTATTTGTTTCTAGGTGTAAAGTTTGAATAATTAACGCAGAATTCTGTAATCATTGACTCATTTAGTGGCTGATGTTTGAAAAAGCTCTTGCGGTCGAGTCTGTGACGTGCTAATAAAGCCTTCCATGGGTAGTTCTGTAGTGAGCTTGGTAGCGTGAGCCCTGGCCCTGGAGCCAGCAGGGGACAGACTTGCTTTAGTTCCTCCTCCATCCTGGGAGCTGGCCTGGGCTCTGCTCTGGCCTCTGCAGCCTGTGCAGTGCTGCTGGACAGAGGGGTGGCCTCAAAGATGGGGTGGTGGCCTTGAGGTTGGGGTGATGGCTCTGTTCTGGCCACACACCTTTTCCTGCTGCTTGTATCCAGCAGCACCTCTGCTGCCGTGGCCAAAGCGGGTCTCTGGTACAGGCTCTTGAGGGCTCATTGGCAGAGAGCGTTGCTTTGAAGGCAGCACAAGTATTACGTTTTTGATAGTCTATACTCTCAATGTTGTAGGATACTTTACTTTCATACTACCTACCTTTTGGATCTCTAGGGGTTTTCACAGTACACATTGGTAGTGGAGACACGAAAGGTGATGATGCAACTTTGTATAAAAAATGACCTTGCAAAACAAAGGCCTTTTTTCTTTCCTTTGGCTTTGGGACTTTGGAGACAATTCCTACCCCACCTGTAATTCTTGCTTTTCTAATTTGTGTTAGCAGAGACTATGATGCGTTCTAAATGTAGATTTAATGTGCACTCCTGTGCTTCCTGCCAAGCGGTAACTCACTTCGGAGTTTTACTATGTTAAAACTGTAAATACAGCAGAACGTTAATAAATGTCACTTATGTAGCACTTCTTGCTGTAGAGCAGTGTTTAATTTGGGTTCAAGCCTTCATTGCACCTGGTCGTTGATTACAAATGCAGATGCTCTGGGGGAATTCCATTGCTCTTCCATGGAAGGTGTAACAGGAATCTCCAAGGTGTCTGTCTCCCCTTTGTAACCAGGTTTCCAGGTCCTGGTGCCAGCCTGGCAGCTCAAGAATTGGTTGGGTCCATACAATTTTGGGGCTGTCTTGGATTATTTTGGTAGTTTCACATACAGAACTCATCTGCCTTGTGGAACTGTTCATGGGTTTGGTTCATGGCTGAGCTTCTCCCATTTATAGTCCTCACAAACAAACAGGCTGATGGGGATAGATGGCGGTTACACAGAGACTTCCTTTTTAAACCAGAATAAGTGTACACAGAGAGAATTATTAAGTTTGTCCTGTGAAGCAAAACCTGGTGCATTCAGGAACTGCATCACATTTGCCCAAGCTTGGTAGATGAGCCTTGTGCTTGCTCTCATGGAATCTGGGCCTTATTTAGGATGTGAATATTTGGCATTCCTGCTTTGGTGGCTGAAGCTGCAGGCACCTGCTGCTCATCATCCCCTGCAGACAGTGTTCAGGGCACAGGGTGGGATGTGCAGCCAGGAGCAGGTGGGTGACGGGCCCGTGTTCAATGTGTGTTAACACCAGCTCCAAGCTCCAGTAATGACCTTGGGGCTCTGACAGCTCGGTCCCATATCAGTGGCCAGTCTGTGCTCATCTGCAGTGACCAAATGCACACCTTTGGCCCTTCCACCCCCTGGGTTGGCTTCTCCTTCCAGCACTGTAAACCTGCAACCCCTGCCACGGGCAGGGACCCCTTCCACTGGAGCAGCTTGCTCCAAGCCCCTGTGTCCAACCTGGCCTTGAGCACTGCCAGGGATGGGGCAGCCACAGCTTCTCTGGGCACCCTGTGCCAGCGCCTCAGCACCCTCACAGGGAAGAGCTTCTGCCTAAGAGCTCAGCTCAGTCTCCCCTCGGGCAGGTTAAAGCCATTCCCCTACAGACCCTTGTCCAAAGCCCCTCTGCAGTTCTCTCCAGCTCTTTCCTTGGCTGCTGGCACAGGTTATTCCATGGCAGCTCTCAAAATGGTTAAACTACTTTGCATCAGTAGCAGCCTTATGCAGAAAAGCTCAGCTGTGGTACAGAGGAGTCGCTTTTTCTCGTCCAAATACCAGACTTGTTTGTACACTGATTTCAGAACCCTATTTTTCAATCATTTGAGAGTTGCTTTAAGGTTTCTCCAGGTTTTTTTTAAACCTTATTTCCAGTTCCCATGAAAGAAGGAAAAGGAACCTGAGGGGGGAAGGATCAGATAAACGGAGACCAGCATGTGCTGGAGGAAATCAAATCTGTCTATAGAGAAGGTAGTACCACCACGGAGGAAACGAATGGGATCTGTCCATTGCCCCTGCTCTGCTGCTGGCTCCGGCTGGAGCTTGGCCCCCAGTGGAAAGATCACTGCTAATTTATCCGTGTGAAGTAGAGGATTATGCTAAGGAATAAAACCACTGGAGACCTCCAGGTCCATTTTGCTTTATTTCCCAAACTGTTTGGGGAATGGACAAAAAGCCCATCAGGGAAGGAAGGTACCAGAGAGTGTGGGGTTCAGTCATTGTTTAACGTGAGAGAGCAATCTCAGGATGTGTCCTAGAAGCTTATTTTTAAATCATAGGACTCACACAGACACAAACCCTCTTTTGCTAAGCTTAAGCATGTAAATAAAACCTAATGGCAATGGATATAAGAAATGAAGCAAAAGGCAGGGATCTGTGCCCGGGGTCTGAAGTGCCAGGAAGGGTCTGCACCAGGAGCCAAAAGTTCCAGGGGGGTTAAACACCATCCATGTCCCAAGGCCAAGTGGAGTGAAGCACAGGGGTGCTCTGGAGTGCCTTTGTAAGGATGGAATCACTCCATAGAAGTTATCCTGAGTAAGAAATCAGCGTTTCCAAAATATCCATTGCCCTTTGGTGAGCTCCAATGGGCCCCCAAACTGTAACCTCCATCCGGGCACCAGGAGATGGTCCTTGGAGCATCCTGCAGGCACAGTGGGCAGCGTTGCCTCCTGCCCATGGTCATCACCCCCAGCAGCTGCAGGGTCTGGAGGCAGCACGAGGGGCTTTGTGGGTCAAAAAGCCCCATGCCCACAGTCCCACAGCCCATGGGCAAAGAGGGCAGCAGATCGGAGGGCCGATGAGGAGAAAAGTCCATCTTCCACCAGGGTCTGTGTTTGTTGTTGCTTTAACCAAAGGGGCTGGAGCTCAGTAATTAAAGGCTCAGTGGCTCTAATTGGAATAGGTTTAAACTCGAGGTCAAAATCCCTTCTGGCACTTCCTCTGCCTAATAACCAGCAACAGAAATCAAACAAATCCAACTGGCTCCAGCCGCTCATCTGCACCCAGCAAAGGTCGCGGTGGTGATAAGGGACAGCCCTGCATGGAGGCACAACAGCCCAGAGCCGAGGGTGCAGCACCCAGCCCCGCTTGGGGCGGGATGGGACAGTGTCGGTGCCAGGGGATGAGTGACAGCGGGTCAGTCCCTGGCTGGACCGGTGCTGGCGGTGGAGAGAGGACGGGGCATCTTGTGCCAGTGCAGTGCGTGGGACAGGGATGGGGAGCGTTCAGCATCGTTCCACCAAAATGCCAGGTTTCTTGGAGCAGAATGAGGAAACCGAGGCTGTGGTGGGGGCTTAAAAGGAGGGTTTGTGACCGAGCGGTAATTCCCGTGTGCCTGGTGGTGCTGAGCGCGGTGTGTGCGGGGCTGCACCCCCAGCCCACCCACTGCTCCGCTTCCTGCCACCGCCGGAGGTCACTGCCCCTGCCAGGTCGCCATTTAACTGCCTGTCTAATTATGCCCTAATGTGGCCTTTAAAGTGATCTGGGAGGAGGGAAAGAAAGAGAAAAGGGCTTGCAGATGTGCAATGGTCAACACTGCAGGGCTGGGATGCAGCGAGTGTGCGTGCGGCCATCTGTCCCTCACTCCCTCCCTCCCTCCTGCCCTGCCGCAGCTCTGCCCACCCTCGCTGTGATGCCTGCAGCAGCTTTTGCCCACAAATTGCACCATTTCGGGGCTCTCTGCCGCTGCTGCCCTGTCTGCCCGCCCGCTCACACGCATTGCACTGCCTGGATTGAAGGGCAGCACCTGCAGTGCCCGGCTGAGGCTGTGGTGCAGCTGCAATCACCGCTGCCCCCTCCCGCAGCTGTGACCGGGGCAGTGCTCAAAAGCCCCAGCTGTGCGTGGTGATGCTTCCTCTGGGACTTCTGAGCCTGCAGCAGGGGATGGGGAGCCCCTGTCTGGGGGAAAACGCATCTCCCCCGCAGCCCACATAGGCTGCAACTGCAGCAGCGCCATCACCCTTTGCCATGGGGTGCGCTCCCTGTTTGCGCACTGAGTTATTGCGTTGGTTCTCCAAGTTGCACAGAGGTAAGTGGGACCAGCACAAAATGCCTGGTTAGGATTTGTCCCTCCGTGTGGGAGCTGGTTTGGGTGGTGGAGCTGCCAATGGGGCTGGGTCGCTGCTGGGGGAGCTGCTGGTGGCAGCACACTGCAGCTCAGCAGAGGGACAGCAGAAATACATTAACTTCAGTCTAACTAAAACCCCTTTGCAAGAAGCCCCCCAAACCCAACCCACCAGTGTCCAGCACATCTAAAGGGTGGTTGAAGCCTGCAGGGGCAGTCAGTGACACAAAGAATAACACAGAGCTTGGCTTTGACAAGATGATGTTTTAAAACTCCCAACTCAAGCCCCTGAAACAGCTACAGGTTCGAATCTGATGAAGCGCAGGGCAGTGGCTGCAGCAAGGGGGATAGAGCTGGAGTGGTTACCTGATGTAAATGTGAGCTGATTCTGAGTCTGGCTGGGAACTCTTCATGCCAATTCTCTGGCTTATCCCTTCTCAGACCAGCCCTTGGTTTCAGGGCTGCCACTGCAGAGCTGCAGCTCCTAACAGCCTCCTCTTCCTCTTCCCGGAGCCATCCCTGAAGGATGCCCCCAGTGATGTCCCTAACTCTTTGTTTCCAGGTGTCCCCATGTCCCCATAGGGTGTGATGCTGGGTGCCGGTGCTGGATGCTGCAGACCTGCCTGGCCCTGCTGGGCCGTGGAGATGGGCACAGCACTGACATGGCTTGCTCATTCCTCGGGCAGCTCTCTGCTAACACCTACATGGAAGTAAATCAGGCTTGGCTTTAGGGCTGGGGTCTGGGGAAAGCAGAGCTGCAGACAAGGCAGCATTTTGAGTGCCTGAGGGGAGTGGGAACCGGATGCTTTAGGTGCAGGGATGGATTTGGGTACAGGACCTGGTGTCTGCAGCTCTGAGACTTGTGGAAGTCCATTTCTCTGCTCCATTGTGGCCAGGTGGGATGAAATTGGACCTAATTACTCATGAATGGGCAAAGTGATTTGTCTGTTACAGCAGAGCACTTCTATCAGGGAACTGAGAAGCACAACCTAGAGAATGGATTTCCTGTGGTGTGGGATGCAAAACCCCATCCCCAGGCTTCCGGATGAGCCACTTGTGCTTAATTCCTTCCATTTGTGTGGGTGCTGATGTCGGTGTCCTCGTCTCTCCGTGGTTTTAGTTGTTTGGAGCAAAAGCTCTTAATTTCTTGGAGGAATTTTACTGCCATCTCAATCTGCAGCCCAAAGGGCAGGAAGCTGCTCTGAAGGACTCGAGATGAATCCAGTGCCAGATTCTGGCCCAGGGCAGTGAGGTGGCGAGCAGACGTATAGGGTACCAGCCCCTTGTCCTTTGGTCCTGCCCGGTTTTCTAGGAAGGCTTTTGTCAGACAATAGCCTCTATTGCCCCAAGCTTTTCAGCTGGAAATGGGAGGAAGAAGCATTTTACAGCGCAAGCTTTCCAAAGCTGCTGAGAATGACTTCCTCTGCACGTTAAGCAGAGCCTGAGCCAGCCCACAGCAGGTGAGGTGAGGTGGGGAGGAGGAGGCGGCAGAGGAAGTTATCTCCTCTTTGCCCCAGTGTGTGCCCTCCTGATAGGGATATGGCTTAAACCTCCTGATGGGAATGTGCCTGTGTAGCCCTGCTGACTGACACCCAAAGGGTTATTCCAACCTCTCCCTCATACAAGAGGTTTTGGAAGCTCAGCAAGTGCCAAGAGGAGAGATGCAATTGAGGTGCTTGCGTTGCTGGAGATGCAGTACTCCTATTAAGCAAGAGCTCTGTTTCTGTCCCTGCTAATTGAAGTCAATTGCTTTCTGCAATCAGACTGGGAAGTTCCCTTTCCGACCATGATGTGAGCTGTGCTTTAGTACACGATTTCCAGTATTTAAGCAGCTTTTAGTGTTCTCCCTTTAATTCCATGTACGCAGTCGATTGCTGCCAGCCTGCAGCGGTGGTCCTGGAAGGGCTCTGTCCCTCTTTAGAACAGGAGGGGTTTCTTTGCCTTGCATTTCTTGTTCTCATCCCAGGCTGTGCTCCCCGGTGCATCCTTGAGGTAGAGCCTGGGTACCTCTGAGGTTGGCTTTGTTCTACCCAAGCCGTGGCCCTGTGCTGAGTGTGGGCTGCAGCATCCCTATGGCCTGTGGGCTCAGCAGGAGTAGAACTGTTTCTAATCTGGTCCCACAGAAAAGTCCTCTTCCAGATTAGAAATTAAGGCCATGAAGTGGGCGTGAGTCATTCTGTTTGCTGCGGTCACGGTTTTTCCTCTCATTAATCTTACGGCCTGTTTTCACTGCTGGGATCTGAATGGGAGGGAAGGCTGCGGAGCAGGATGGAAACGCTGTCTCCCGGTCCAGCAGCTCTCGTTGCATCATGCACAATTGCCAGTATCTTTTTCTAATTATTATTTATTTTAATTCTTTCCATTCTGTAGAGAATCTTCGTGTTGTCCCAAGTGGTTTGCAATAGCTGTGTTGGAAAAACAAGGCTTTATCTACAAGCAAACATGTACCGTTTGAATTTAACTAGTGCAAAGCCCTGTTTGAGGCTAATACCACTTTATTTAACTTTAAATCAATGTAATAAATACATACATTAATAAGTATTATTTATATATTCCCAGGGCAGTGCTGGAGTCCCTGGGAGTGTTCACACACCAAATGACTCCAATGCCATGGGTTAGTGGTGGCCTTGGCAGTGCTGGGGAAGGGTTGGACTTGATGAGCTTAAAGGTCTTTTCCAGTTGGTTCTGTGGTTCGATGATATTGAACTTGCATGGATCTTAAAGGAAAAGAAAGCCTTCTTGAACTGAAATAAGAAAGCACACGAAAGGCTTTGGCTTGGCTTTGCCCTGTGGCTTCAGTGTCTAAAGCCAGATCCATCCCTGGGCCAACCCCACTGTAGGCACTGGTGCCGAATAGGCACATCCCAGGGTTTTGCTCTTGCTCATGGTAAGAGCAGATTCGGGCTGGTTGTGGTGACTTGAATTACTGTCTCTGTGGCCAGTAGGCAGAAGAGAGGAGCCGGTCGTATTCTGGACTGCAGCAGCTCTGTGCTGTGATGACACGATCAAAACATTAAGGATCCTGCTTCTTGGGGAAATGCAGGAATCCAAAACATCTGGTAAGCTTGTTTGTGCTTGTGTTGCCTGCCTTCATGCCTTTGTTCATCCCTTCCAATTACTGCTTCTAAGTATAAACTTAAAACAGAGACTAGGCCGAGTTTGTGGGGAACATATGGACAAATGGAAAATAAACAGCGTGAGGAATTCCTGGCTAATGAGCTCTTGGATGATAAGATACCACCAAAAAAAGGAGACAAAGAGGTCTGGCCTATCATGAGAAGCAAATTTCACTAATGATACCCAGCAGCATTTTGATGCTGCGCTGCAGCCTATCTCCCTCACGGTCTCCTCAGGCTCCAGCCTGCTGAGGACCCGGTTCTCTGTTGTCTGCATCAGACCCATACTCACAGGCTCACTCGGACCACGGTGATGGGCCAGGACCCCTGGAGCCTCGCGGCTGAGCGACAGCCGTGGTGATGGAGGAGCCGCATCCTGCCCGGGGCTGTCCCAGCAGCGCCGGCCGGTGGCACTGGCTCCGTGCTGGCTTTCCACGAGCAGCACGTGTTTCCCCTCCTGGCCTCCCCCGGTACATATGCCATTAATTACTGCAGCTGAACAACAGGAACTCGGTCCTTCCTCCTCAAGTTCAAGGTTCGCGTCTCTCTTTCTTCCTGGCAGAAGAATAGATGTTTCCTTGCACTTGAGGCAAGAGCTGCTCTGCTGGCTCTGCTTGTTTGTGGTTAGGTGGCTGCTCGGGTTATTTTTGGTGCAGGGGTTCTGATTAACAGCTACTGCGAGGCAAGGTGTTCTCTGCCTGGCTTGTGCACCCACGTCTGATCCTCAGAGCTTCTAAAACACCCTTGGCTTCCTCTGAAAGCCCCTGGAGCGAGCTGAATGCGAGCCCTTCGCATCCGAGCGTGTGTCTTGGTTTTCAGAGCAGTAATTTACACTGCCACGTTCTCTGTAAGCTCAAGGAAATGGCATTTTCCCATCCATACACCGCTGGGGACAGCGGAGGGGACAAACTGGGGCTGAGCACGCAGGAGGACATCACATAGGGGTTCCTGTGGGGTGAGCAGGGAGCGCTGCCTTGCTGGGCATCACATAGGGGTTCCTGTGGGGTGAGCAGGGAGCGCTGCCTTGCTGGGCATCACATAGGGGTTCCTGTGGGGTGAACAGGGGTTCCTGTGGGGTGAGCAGGGAGCGCTGCCTTGCTGGGCATCACATAGGGGTTCCTGTGGGGTGAGCAGGGAGCGCTGCCTTGCTGGGCATCACATAGGGGTTCCTGTGGGGTGAACAGGGAGCGCTGCCTTGCTGGGCATCACATAGGGGTTCCTGTGGGGTGAGCAGGGAGCGCTGCCTTGCTGGGCATCACATAGGGGTTCCTGTGGGGTGAGCAGGGAGCGCTGCCATTGCTGGGCATCACATAGGGGTTCCTGTGGGGTGAGCAGGGAGCGCTGCCTTGCTGGGCATCACATAGGGGGTGAGCAGGGAGCGCTGCCTTGCTGGGCATCACATAGGGGTTCCTGTGGGGTGAGCAGGGAGCGCTGCCTTGCTGGGCATCACATAGGGGTTCCTGTGGGGTGAGCAGGGAGCGCTGCCTTGCTGGGCATCACATAGGGGCTCCTGTGGGGTGAGCAGGGAGCGCTGCCTTGCTGGGCATCACTGCTCCTTCCCAGCTCCTTCTGCTGGTGTCCGGATCTCCCACAGCAGGCGGTCACGGGCACTGCTGTGCCTGGCTGTAGGGCAGGGAATGACCGGGATGCTGCCTACGGGCAGTGAGGGCAGGAACTGTGGAAGGGGATTTTACTGAGGGGTGAATGGGCTGAGAATAAGTGTGGGGTTGTGGGGGGGAATCCAGCAATTGGGCAGAGAGCTGGGGAAGGAGAGGGAGGATTTGGAGGTGGCCACGTGGGAAGGGGAGAGATGAGAGAGCAGCCCCCCAAAAATAAAGCAAAGAATAGAAGTGGTTCCTAGGGTGTGTGTAAGTGCTGAGGAGTTTCTGCCCTGGCGGGGGGGGCTGTAGGACTGTGCTGGACACTGGCTGGGGCAATACACTGATTTGGGGGGGGGGGATTTCAAGCTGCTTATGATGCAAAATAGCCTCAGTTCAATGAACGCAGCGCTGGAGCGTTTCCTTCCAGAGAGCAGGAATGCAGTTCTGAATGCCTCTGTGGCTCTCTTCTTCTGGCCAAAATACTGTTTGAGCCTTAAACACGAATGAGGTGACAGGTTTTGATCCAACCCGAAACCAAGGAGTTAAAAACCAAAGCAGTGAGCGCATTGTTTGTTCCTGGTTTGTGCCTTATTCCAGGAGAAATGGGGAGTCTTTAACTGGCTCAGCTGGAGCAAAAACCCCCTCGGATCAAACAGGGAGTGAGCTGGAACAACAAAGGAATGTCCTGGTATTTCTTTTTCCAAGTTTAGAAATGGAAGTCAGGGCAGCTTGGGATTTGTGGAAATTCCTCTGTGCATTGTTAGGAGGTGGAGGAAGTGGTTTAAAGTTTAGCCACTGGATTCTGCCTTGCAAAGCAGGGCCCAGTTTCCACTTACCCAGCGCAGGTTGCCCCTGGCTTGGCTGCCGGGGCTGCGGGCGGCTGCCTGCTCCCCTGCACCAAGGGGCCCCACACATCCACCTCCTGCCCAAGAACCATGCAAACACCTTTGGGGGGGTCTCACCGTGCCCCCCACCCCGTGCGGGGCTCCCTGATGGCAGGCAGCCTAGGGAAAGAATGGAAATGGTTTTCCATTCCTGCTGCGATTTCTTTTGCAGCTGCTTGGCGCAGCTGGGGGCGGAAAAGGTGGATTTCAGTCACTGTCAGCTCCTCGAGGAGCTCTGCCCGTTCCTGCACAAAGCTGCTCACGGGGATCTAGGTCACACTCGTACGTTTTGACTGCCTGTTTCCCAAAGCCGTGAGGGTCATTAGGTATCAAACCCAGCCTATAACGTCCCCAGGTCGAGTATAAATGCATTGGGTGGTGAAGAGAAGCATGTTTCCCCTGTTGCAGTATAGATGTCCTGGTGGTGTGTTTCGGTTTGCTGTCCAGCCTGCCTGTGCAGCTGGAGGGTAGAGCTTGTTCTCTGCTGGCTGGGCTGGAGTCGAGCGAGGCTGGGAAGCAGGACATGGAATGGGATGTGCTGTCCCCCCCACTGCCCCATCGGCTCCTGCCAAGGAAAACCTTTGGAATATCCTCGGAGGAGATGGTTTTCCCTCCCCTATGACCCCACGCTCTGCCTCGGGATGGGTGTTATTGTCCTGTGGGGCTGTTCCCCAGGGACCGCGCTCCTCCTCTGTGCTGGGGGTTGATGCTGTTGCCTCTTGCTGCTGGCAGTTGGTGGGGTGATGCTCTGAGGAGCAGCTCCTAGAAAGACACCTCCTAATACAGGGTGTAGCACCCTGCCATGGGGCAGGAGGGCATGAACTGCGCAGGGTGGTGATGGGATGTGCAGGGCTGTGGTGAAAGGGCCCCGCTCAGCATCGCTGCCAAGTACCTGGTGTGCACCTTGGGATGGGGAGGGATGGGGCCTGCTCACATCATGGGGCCTGGTGCCTTTCCAGGGTCCTGTGTGCTGGTTTCAGAGGCAGGGGCAGATCTTGGATCCCCTGAGCCGGCTGAGGCTGCGCCATCTGGCACACGGCAGCCCTGGCTAGCACCGCGTTATCCTTCCCTGCACTGAGATGCTCTGTCCTGCATAGGGGCTGAACATGTTTCCCACTGAATCCCTGCAGGGAACCCGAGGAGGCTGTCCTGGACCAGGCAGGGTCCCAGCTGTGGCCCAAGAGCAGGAATCCTGTGGCCCAACCCAGGCTCTGGGTGAAGCAAGGGGCATTTCTTCCTTTTATTCTTGTGCCAATGGGCTCTGCAATTGGGCAGCAGCACTGCAGCTGCCTGAGTCTTGTTCCAGGTCAAAGCCACCCTGCACAAAGGTGCCCCAAGAGCAGCTCTGCCCAGCACCCGGCTCTGTCAGCTCCATCCCAGTGGATGAGTTCTAGCTGGGCAGTTTTGCATACAGCTTTTTCCAGTCATGGTTGGTTTTTCTTCTTGTTCTGAGTTTTTAATGCAGTTTCTTCCTGCAGTCAGTGAAGTGCTTTGGAAGTTAATGTGAACCAGTGTTACATTTTTGTGTGTTTTGGGTTATTTGTCTGGGCTTTTATTAGGCTTGTCATGCAAGTCCTCATGCAAAAATGTAAGAGAAAAAACTGTGTGTGTGTGTTCATCCTGCGGATCAAATCCAAGCCCATCAGTACATGATGCAGGGAATTGTTCTTTGTTTTTCAGGGAAATTAAGTCCCGGTATGAGGAAGCCCTTGGGGCGATGAGTGGTACCTATTGTTTTATTCATGCTCTCCGTCAGCCTTGTCTTTCCCAGTGCCTGCCACATGCTCTGCCTGATGGAGGTGCTGGGACTGGGATGTGTCTGCTGTGAGAGGTGGGCTTTGAGACACCAGCAGATCCCAGGGGATCCACACCGGATTTTTTTTCCACTTGGTTTTATGTATGTATGTGTGTGTGCATATGTATGTATATATATGTGTGTATATATATGTATGGGATTTAGGAGCTAGTTTTACTTGGTCAGAACAGCCCTGGCTCTGATTTCCGGCTGGTCCAGGGATGGGAATGACCTGGGCAAGGGTCTCCAGCAATGTCACCCTTGTGTCCATGTTGTGTGGGTGATGCCATCCTCTCACTTGCCAGGGAAGCAGGAGACACATTTTAGTGCAAGTGAGCAGACACTGAAAGAAGCTGATATGGAAAGAACCTGCCTGTTACAACACCCCAGAGCTCCCCGCTTGTGTGGATGCTGATAAATGACTGTACCTTTGGGTTTCTTTTCAATCTCTGAGGAAATGGGGTGGCTTCTGTAGCATTTCCCGGTATCTGACAGCCTACAGGAAGCTGAAAGCTTCTCTGCTGACTCCTTGCTGAATGTGTACCTGCAGTCAAAGTCCTGCTCATTTCCTTTGGGCACCAGGCAGGGTGTTAAGGCAGCTCCTGCAGTAAATTGCACCCACCCAGGAGCTCCCAAGCAACGATACGGACTTTTCCAGTGCATACAAGACTGAAAGAGCCTTTCTTGACATAAAGGGTACAACTTTGAGTGATTCAATCTGAGCAAAAAGCTCAGCTGCGGTGCACCATCCTCTGGGTACAGCAGCAGCAATGCCCATGAGATGCTCTCCTCCTCCTGCAGCCGTTTGCAGTGGTACAAAGTAGCTGTAAAGATCCTGGTCTGGTTCCACCCCGTGTCTCACTGTTAGCACTGAAATCTCTGTGTTGGTGATTTCAGCCTTGTTGGCAGCAGGGTCCCCAGGCACAGGGCCCCCCCGGCAGGGATGTGAGTGAGATGTTATTGGTGCTGAAAGGGGCTGCTGAAGCGTGTCCTTCAGTTAGCATAAACCTAACATTATAACACTTATGGTTGACGTTTCAGGGGTTTGAACTCTCTTGTTCCTTCTGAAGTCTGTAATTTTGGGGGTAGCCTTTTTGTTGCAGCACAATCATTATTATAATAACTCTATTTCCAGTGCTTGTGGCAATGGAAACCAAGGGCTCCAGAGGGAGCAGGAAAACTGCTTTGTGAACTGACAGAAGGAATCAAGTTTACTGGACAGAAATTGCAGTGGAGGTGCATTGCTGAGAGCTCCTGGCTCCCAGGACCACTCCAGGCTGAGGAAGCAGCTCCTGCTCTGGGCTGTCCTTCCATTAGGGCTCTAGAAACTACAGAACTGGTCAGTGGCCAAGGGAAAGGCAAGGAGGGAATCGTGACTGTGAGAATAGCAGGTTTAGTCTCCCATGAGCTCCTGGCAGTGCTCCACGCCGTCACGTCAAGGTGCTGCGTAGGGTTATGTACCATTACCCCAACAGCCGGCTGTCCTGTTTTAGGATCAAATGCCATTTCAGAGCGTTACAATCCTTGTTTGTGTTTTTATGTCTACCCAGAGTTCGTGCTGAGAGTCCCTAAGTACATACAAATGGTTTAGCCAGTGAATTACTTGCAGCTTGGATGAGCTGTTCAAGGCTGGCCCTGGTTTGAGTGAGTCTGGGTGGCTTCTCTTGAAGCCATCCGAGATCCTCTGTTGTTTGAGGCTTTCACATCAAAATCCCCAAAAGCTGTTCCTGGTTCTGGTTTGTGTGTTCCAGTTTCAGCCGGGAAGCAGGAGCTGAGCATCCTTCCCCTGGGTTACAGCCGGTGCTTGCACAGGCTCTTTTGGTCTTTGCTCCTGGGAGAACCTGGGTGCTTGGGCAGCCTCTGCCCTGCCCGAGGGGTGGCAATGTGCCCTCCTGGAAACCCACCAGCACCCCAAGGGGAAACCTCGGCTCTGAAGTCAGAGCACAGCTCAGGGTGGGTTGTGCGTGGAGGTGTGACGCAGGGGTTGGCATCCCAGCATCCTGGCATGGTTGGGACACCTTGGATGGAGCAGAACGGGGACACTGGGAGGGGTTAAAAATGCTGAGATTGGGGAAAAAATGAATATTAAAGAAAATCCTCATTAGCTGAAGGGAGAAAGGAAGGAGGACGGCGAGAAGTTGCTAGCAATGGAGAGTGAGCTTTAACAAAGACCTCGTGTCCAGAGCGCTTTAACTTTTCCTGGCATTTCCCATCCATTCCATTGTTAAGCCCTCGGCTGTCGGAAAGCGGCGCCGGGCCAAGGCGCGCGGTGATCTCAGCGCGGAGGCTTCTGCACTCGCCTGTTTATGCCCCTCGCAGCGCTTGCTCCAGGTTCGGTTTCCTACTTGGAAGAGAAGAAAAGGGGGGGGAGGGAAGTTAAGGAATCTTTCATTTATGCAGCCCCCCCCGTTCGGGTGCTGTGGGGAAAAGAGCACCTCGGTGGTTTGCAGGCAGAGGATGGACCTCAGCAGATTCCCACCATCTATAAGGGGAGACAGGAAGGGCTCAGTGACTCATAAGCACACAGATTGGGCGTGCGGGCTCCTCTTTGTTGTTTGTTACCTCCGTTTCATGGCTTTCCTTCTTTCTGAGCGTGTTTGTGTATTTTAGCCGATGCCATCGGTTTGTTGGGGCGCTTTGTGTGCGGTTCCCACGCAGGAGCAGCGGGGTCTGCCCCACGGCTCTGCTCACACAGACAAAAAAAGCAGCCAGTGGAAAGCCTTGAGGGCTCCGCTTGGTGCCACATCCTGATGTGGGGATCGTGGGGCAGGGAGAAGGAGCAGGAGGGATGTTTCCCTGGTGTGGCTCAGCCGTTGCTGTGCCCCAAGGGGGTCAGGACCTGGCAAACAGAGGTTTGGTCTCGGAGCTCCCCAGCTGAGCAACCCTAAATCCATCGCTCCTTTGTCCTTCACGTGGTGCAGAGAGGGTGAGAGCACCATGGCCAATGTGACCTGGGCATTTAGCCATCCATGCTAGGCTGTGGGCCCCACCATGGCTCCTGGTGCTGCTGTGGTTCCTCTGGAAGTCCAGCGTGTCTCCGTGTGCTGCCAAAGGCAGGATGGAGGGGTGCTTGTCCCAGCAAAGGCAGCAGGTTTTCCTGATCTATTTAAAACCAGTTATTTGTCAGAGGGATGGGATGGGTTTCCCTTGAGCAAGGAGGTCTTCATTGCTCTCTATGGACGTTTGTGCGGTTCACGTGTCCTGCCTTACACAAGATGCCCATTTTCCTTTACCCCTTGTCCTCCCACCAAAATCTCTTCTGCTATTGCAGAGTGTACGAGTTGATACCCCCGCTGTGTCTCAGAGCTGGAGACTGCTTATGCCAACGTTATGTTGGCATAATAGGTTTCCTAGCATGTCATAAGGCATGGAGAAAGCCCTTCTGAATGAAGTATTTCACTGATGTAAGGTATTATTTGCGTGCCATAGCTGCCAGCTGTGGGATTGCTGAACTGATCCCTGTGTGTCAGGCGCACCTCTTGGCTGTCAGTGTGTCCCTGCCTACCCAGGGGTCTGAAAAAGCTTTCCACGCTGTGCTCTGGATCTGGGGACACGAACAGCACAGCTCTTTAAATGTGCTCCAAGTTTCGGAATCACACAAGCAAGCCCTAAACTTTCCCAAGGTGGCTGAGTAATCTTGTTTGCTTTAGCATCGCAGTCCCCCAATTACCCAAGTGAAGGATGTTGCCTCTTTAAACAGAGTTCAAAAAGCCGAAGAATTCTTTATAAATAGCTCACATCCTCTTGATAACAACCCGGCTGCTATTTATTGCCCGCTTCCCCTCAGGCAGACAGGTCGGGGTACTCAGAATCGCACTTCCCATGGAATCCAGAGGAACTCGGTTGTTCAGGTTCCTACAATTGTTTGTCCTTCTGGGTTTCCTCTGCAGTTTATGGTGCTTAGCCAGGATAACCCTGAGCAGGAGCTGGCTGAGGGATGGTTAAGATGTATTGCTGCATCGCTGGGGTCCTACGCTGCATTCCCCACTCGCTCCTTTGGGACTGGCAGAGAAGCCCATGGCTTCCCAACTCAGTGTTTTTCCATCTCCTGGCCTTAGTGAGCAATCTCTGGCCTTAGTTTAGACCCCAGGCTCCTATTCACTCAGACTGTGTGGCCGAAACGTGTCTCATGTGGCTGAGATGGGTGCTGCTTCTCAGTGCTCCCCTGGCTCCGGCGGTGCTGTTGCTTCTTGTCAGGTTTCTAGGCAGATCTGTGCTGGTGAGCTGGGGTTTGTCCTGCCAAATTCACACCAACCAAATCGGTTAGGCATGAGTCCAGTCACTGAAATACGGCTGGAGGTTTCTTAGCAGTGGATACAGACACCCATGGGAAGGGAAAAGTACATTTGGTTGTTGTCTTTATAAGGATTATTTACAGGAATGTGCAGAATCTGTGCCAAGAGCTCACCCTCTTCATGAAAAGCAGTTAAATACTGTACCAACAAGAATGGAATTTCTTATTCTTACATTCGGGCTTCAGCATCTGTTTGGACCAGAGGGCTCCACTGAAGAGCCAGTGTGGACCATTTCCTTCCCAGCTCAGAGCAGGATATTTCTCAGTGGGGGATTTTGCTGCTTCGCACACGGTTGGATGCTCCAGCGCAGTAACTGGAGCGAAGGGACGTGGTGCGGAACGTCCCAGTTTCATGCTCGGGGAATATCATGGTTTTGATTAGGAAAGCCCAGTTACATAACTGCATCTCATAATCACAAACATACCTGGCATCGAGCAGAACTTGGGCTTATGATTTATTCATCAGAGTTTCTTCTGCATAAACTTCCATTTATTCCGTGTTGTAAGGGGAGAAAAATGTCAATGAAAGCTGCAGTGCTGTGGAGCAAGGGGGTAGCAAGTGTTTGCCTTCCCTCTGTTCAGGTATGCTGAGAAGTACATTTTATCAGGCTGTTTATTGAGGAATTCTGGACCTTTATGCTTGGGAGCACAAAACCTGCTTGGGCTTGCAGAGCCCAGCTAGGCCGGGAAGGGAGCAGGAGATGCTGGGCTGCATCCCAGGGATGCTGCCCCACTGCCTGGAGGGGTGATGGGCTGGCAGAAGCGAACCAAAACCTTAGAGACTGAAATCCTGGCTGGATTTCCAGGATCTCCTTTGCTATTCCATGGGTTTAATAGGCGGTGGGGGTGAGCTCTGAGTCCTTGAGCTGTCACTCAGCCCAAGCTGCTGATGGGAGACTGTTAAGCCTGTGTGGAATAGATGCAGCATCCTGGCACCAGGGAGACCCGAAGGTTTGGGGTTTTGATTGAAAACCTTCTCCAGTCATGCCTTTGACTGCTGTTTCTCAGCTTGCTGTTGGCTGTTTTTAACCTGCCGCAGCAAACCCTGAGCAAGCAGCAGAAGCCCCAGTGTGTCCTGGTTGGGTGCCCAGGGCTGCTCTCCGTGGGGTCACAATGGGCTCCAGTGGTGTGGGCATGATCAGCACCTGCTGTGAACCCCTTCATCCCTATTCTGCCTCAAATCCTGGATCCCCAGGGTCTGTTCTGGGTTTGGGTGCCTTTGAGCTCCTTGACCCCAAAGCCTGTTGAGGCTGAGCCCTGAGCTAGTGTGAGGTGCAGGAGGAGGGTGACTGTCTCCCTGCTGAAATGTTTGCCTTGACCTCTATAAGCATCCCGTTATTCCCCTGAAAAGGAGCATTCCCTTTGGGAGCGCAGGTGCCCTCTGAAGGCTTGTGGTTGTTCCTGGCTCTTTGAGGAGGTCCCCGATGTTTCATGGGGCAGGCAGGTGGTGATTCAGTGTCTCACACGGGAGGTTGCTGTCCTTGGGAAGTAAAGCAGAATGCAAAGGTAGTACATCATTGTCCTGGCTGTTTGTCTGCTACTCACAAAAGGCCAAACTTCATCCATGGATGATGTGTGCTGGTTGTGGATCCCCTGCAAGGAGCCAGCTCCTCATCCGGCAGGGCACAGGGTTCTCCCTCCTGGCACTGCCACCATCGTGCCCATACACACCATTGGTGTCTAATCCCAGTGATGGAAATAATTCATTACTCTGCAGAATCATTTTAAAGGAATGTCAAAATTAGCTTTTAATCTCATTTCTGTCAGTTTCAGCCCATTCACTCGGGGTTAAGGCATTCATTAATGGGTATTCTGGATGCTTTGGTTCACTAGAAATTCCCTTTCTGGTCTGACCTCCAAGAGCTGTTCTTGTTCTGGACCTGATGGTGACCTGGGATGTCTGGTTTACTTTTAGCTCTGTGTAAGAATTTGCTACCTTATAACCTGTGCTCATGGTGCTGGAATTGTTTTCATTCAATGGTCAGTTACTGAGAATGGTGTAAAAAAAGCTATTTAAAAAAGGTGGGAATTCAGATTGATTGAGAAAACCTTACATTAACAGTTACTCATCAAATCAACCAGCGTGCTCTGGTTTGCTTCCAGCAGAGATGAGAACGTCGAGTTGCTATTTTAAAGCTCTATGTGCAAGACATTGGTCGGTGTTGCCAAACTCCGATTTAAATTTATACATCCTGGCTCAGCCTGTTCAAAAGAAACCCCAACAAACCACCACCAGAATAACAAATCCAGCATCTTTTCCTTAATGCAAATGCCATGATCCGTACTGGGTAGCTACTGTCTCTTTACCTGATCCAGTGGTTAACTCAACATTATTGTTTCAGTAGTATTATTTCAGGCCAGGTAAAGCACTGGGGTTACCTTTGCAGATGACACAAACCATGGCAGGTCTTTTAATGACTCACAGCTCCATAGCACGTGCAAATAAATAACTGGGATGGTGAAAAATAACCCAGATACTTTATTTTTAGCAGTCTAATGTGATGCTGGTGACACACGAGGCAGGAGGAGGGGAGGGAGGGTGGTGAGCGCTGGTGGATGGGAGCTGTGGGGGTGCAGGATGTGGCTCAGGGGCCAGGCAGGGTGAGCAGGGGCATCCCTAACTCACCTGAGGTGTGGGGTCTTGGAGGGACCTTAAGGGGTCTTTAACCTGCCAGAGGGGAGACTGAGATGAGCTCTTAGGCAGAAGCTCTTCCCTGTGAGGGTGCTGAGGCGCTGGCACAGGGTGCCCAGAGAAGCTGTGGCTGCCCCATCCCTGGCAGTGTTCAAGGCCAGGCTGGACACAGGGGCTTGGAGCAAGCTGCTCCAGTGGAAGGGGTCCCTGCCCGTGGCAGGGGTTGGAGCTGGAGGAGCTTTAAGGTGCCTTCAACCCAAACCAGGCTGGGGTTCTATGGGTGAGCTGGCCAGGGCTGGAGGATGCTCTAAACCCATCAGGGACCTCAGCAGTGCCTGTTGCTGGTGTCAGCACCTGGGTAAATGATGCCGTAAGAGCAGCTCTGACTTTCTGCCTTTCAATAACTGTAAAAGAAACTGTGCCCTGCTCTTATGGCGAGGCAGCTGTAAGTGAATGGCGACTCATATCTGCATGTGAGTGACTCTGTTGTCCTTAATGCACTGTGTATTTGGTCCCGAGTGTTGTGTCCTACCCTGTGCCATTGGGGAACAGAGCTGGGCTTGCATCCTGTACAAAAAGCACAGTCTCTGCTCATAGAAGTGAGCAGCATGACAGGAGGTAGCAGGGCTGGGTTGTCAAGGGAAGCTTTGTGGGACAGAGCTGTCACCAAAACCCCTCTGTGTGGGGGTACCACTGACTTTGGGCTTGGTTCCTTTTTAATCTCTATGTGAATGTTAGACCTGTGGAGGAAAGCAGCCTGACTTGAATGCAACTGGCATATTCTAGGGGCAGAGGGAAGGAGAGAATTGCTCCTGCAAGTGGGCACAAGAGGGTATTCCTCCTCACCGAGGAGCTTTTCCCTGCTGCAGTGAACTGCAGGATATTTACTGGATGTGCACCCTGATGAGCCAGGCCATGGAACGAAACGAGCCCAGCATTGCCCTGAGTTCCTTGGCTGGGATGAATCGGGCTGGAGAGCATCCCACTGAATCTTGGGCTGCTCTCAGCTTGTATTTTTAGAATAATTGCTATAGACATTCTTTGGGATTTATTTTTTTGCTTAAAAACCACAACAGCCATTCATATATTTAACAATATATATTTATATATATATATAATTTCTAGATCAGTACATTCATCAGTACTTGTTTTTCTTCACAAACAGAAGAACTCTTACAATAGTAGACCTTCTAAAATAAATACTATTAAAATAGAGCTTCAAAATAAATATTCTATACAAAGAAAACCTTCTGTGGTAACTTCTCAGGGTGTGTATGTGGCAGGGTGGTAATGGAAGGGGGGACCTTTATCAGCGTAGGAGAGGAGGGGGAATGCCCAGTGCTGGGAAAGGGTGAGGGTTGGTCTGGTGGGAAAGCCAGTGCCTGGGGAGCAATGGTGTTGAATTTAGTCACTACTCCTTGTAGCAGCACTGGGCTGGAGGGTGCAGGGGGGCTCTGTCTGTCTGTTGAAGCTGCTCTGCTGACAGTGAGCTCCAGCCAGGGATGCCATGTGGCATTGCCCATGAAGTCACCCCTTCTTGCTTCTGCGTGTGGGCAGGGGACAAAACCTGGCAATGAACCTGCAATGAGCAGGTCAAGGTGGTAAAGCCGAAGCATCCTGCCACCCTCCTCCTCCTCCTGTGGTGGCACAGTGCCTGTTCCAGAGGAACCTGCCCTCACCTCCCCGCTTGCCTTTGCCATCCCACCCCACTGCAGTGACACAGCCGGAGGCCAGAAGCATCCTGACGAGGTTTGTGCTCATTCGCAGCCATTCCTCAGCCTGCAAGGGGGGACCCGACCTGCAGGAGGATGGCCAGAGCTGGGGTTGCACCATGCACATGGTACGTCTCAGGGGGTGGCAGGAGACCCAAGTACCTTAAAAGGGGATGGGAGAAAGGAGGCATTGGGATGAGGGAAGAGAAGGGATAAGGAATCCTTGATTGGAGACGTACCCTCCAGCACAGCCCCTGCCTTGGCTGACCCCAACCTTTACGAGTGCTCTGCAAGGAGCTCTGCGCTTCCTTGCCTTGCCTTGGACCATGAGCTGATGGAGCAGAGTCTGACCATGGGGTTGGGAGGCTGGAGAAGAGGGAGGGTCGCTCTGCTACATTTACCACTGCTCTAACACATCCACTAATGCTTTACAGTCTTCCAGCATGGGACTGACTTACAGGACTTACATATTAAAAGAAACCAACAGAGAAATAGTTTACAGCTATGTACAATGAATGTAAATCCATACGGGATTGCTGGGTGTATGTACATGAGTGTAGATTGGCACAGTGGCGACCACTCCAGCGTTGTGTTTGCTGGCAAGGACCATGCACCTAAGCCATGGGCTTTGCTATTGCAGGTTTTCAGCACAGGTCCCCCAGGAACAGCCAGGGACAGAGGGTCAAAAAGGCAAAACAACCACTGGTGGAAGCCGTTTGGATACTGTATGGTCCCAATAGAGGAGGGCAGCATTTTCTAGTCTATTTGCATCTTGGCAAAACGATTTCTCTTATTAAATACAATACCTTATACATTCAACCAACAGTTCAGCTAGTTGGGGTTGGTTTTCCTTTTATCTCTTCCCCTCCAGCTTGTGCAAGATAATCAGTACAGTTCTGGATCCCCACCTGCTTCCTTCTTTCTGGTGTCCCCAGAGGTGTCAGCATGAGGATAAACTATAGGACTTTGTATCTGGTGACAGATGTAGCATCCCTTTTTCTATACCTGCAATTGAGCTTAACTAAGCCCCAGGTTTGACTGAATTCCAAAGCCAAAAGACACCACAAGTCCCAGTAGTACCCTCCTGCCAACCCCTATGCAGCAACTGTATTGCAGCCAAGTCAATGGGATTCCTGGAAATGCTACATGAGCTCTGCCTATTGCTTATCTAATTGGAGATGACATTTCACTGTCACTGCTGTGCATTTACTGAGGAAACTTCCTCTAATTACAAAGGAAAAAGACTAGATCGGGTTTCTGCATGCAACAAGTACCTGCCCGCTTCCAAGTGTTGCATGGCTGGACAGAGATTTTTAGTTAGCACCTTGTAGTCGTTGAGAGAAAGGGGTTACTGCATCTTCAGGGGTTGCTGCATCCGAAGGGAATGCAGAATCAGCCCCAGGATGAGTGCACGGGCAAAGCCGATGATGTTCGCTTACTGAAAAGCATGGGCGCACTCTTTAAATAGCCTCTCTTCCCTCCCCTGGCTTTCCCATGTGTTTGTTAGCACTGAAATAAACATGAACAGCATTCTGTACACTGAAAAAGACACGTTTTTGTACAGAGGAGGCAGAAGTCGAACAGCAGCAATAGAGGTGGGGAACGGGCTCTGCTCCAGCAAATGCCATTCGTCCCCCAGACACAAAAATCTTAATAGTCACTGAGCAGAGAGGAGCTTGTTCCAGGAGAGGAGGTACTGGATTGATATCCCTATAAAATACACCCAGGTGTGTCGGACACTCAGGTTTTTGTGACTTCCCAACAGAGCTGAAGAGGTTTAGAGAAAGAAACGCCGAACGTCTTCGATTTGTGGCGTGAGTTAAGATCCAGCACCGGGGAGCAAGCACGTGCGCGGGGAAATGGGATTTGAGCAACATCCTCCTGGAGCGGGTTTGTACTGGCGGTGTAGCATCACCATTCCATTGAGCAAAACCTACCATCAGCTGCAGGCAGAACGGCACCGCGCTGGTACAGCTGCCTGAGCACCCCCGCTGCCGTTCCTCCCAGGGAGGGAGCACCCTGCTACCAGCTTGCTTCACAGAGAGGGGCTGAATCGCTGTGGCCAGGTGGGTTCAGAGAGAGCAATGTGCCTAATGTGGAGAGGCCCTTCAACAAAGGAACCCTATCTTTACCTGTGGCTCCAGACCTTTGAGGGACACGGAAAGCTGTTGAGAAACGTGGACTTTGTGTGCAATGGGCCCCTCTAACGGGGCGCAGGTGGGGAGGGAGGGCGGAGGGACTCAACCCATCACCTTCAACAGGCTGCTGGTAGCGAATCGGTTTGGAAGGAAAGCAAAACCGAGGAGCCCACCCTGGATATGAATCCAATGCAGCTCTTTGCAGCTGGGAATGGGCATTGCTTGTGCGGCCACGCCTGCCAAGCAAGCAGTTAATGGTTCTTGTGGTGTGCAGGCATGGTGAGCAGCCGTCTGTCCAAACCAGGGGTTTCTAAGCAGCTGTACTTCACGATATACATAGGTTTGCAGCCTTCACTTTATGCTATTAAGATTCCTCCTTGGCCCCATCTACTTAAACTCTGACCAGTTCCAAAACCCTGAATAACCCAAAGTGCTTCAGTTTGTGGAAATAGTTGCTTCTGCTTTCTTCAGATGCAAAAGACTAACGTTATCCTCAGAACACAGGTTATTAAAAAGAGCCAATGCCACTGTGGAGTGTCCTCCCACTCCCCATCCTCCCAAACTATCAAAAGGGCTTCTCTGGCCTGTTTCCTTTGCTCTCAGGCAGTGCCTTGCAAATGACACTGTTTGTGTTTTTACATCTGCATCCGGGCCGGCTCACTTGGTCGTAGCATCTCTGGGACAGCTTGACACAGCCGGTGGCTGGCAGGTAGCAGAGCAAGCAAGGGAGCACCAGGGAGAGGGCGCTCATGAAGGACCAGCGGGCACAGCAGTTTGAGTGGGAGCAGGAGCAGGGGTGGTCGGCGCATGTGCCCTCGTCATCCTCGTTGGTGCAGTGGTAGAAGACGCCCTTGACGAGACACATGCAGGTGGAGTAGTTGACCAGGTTCTGCGCCGAGCAGAGGCACTCTTGGTTGCACACCCAGCACGAAGGCAGCGTCCGGGGCAGTGCACACTCCTTACACTTGCATTTCCCACAGGCTTCGCACAGCAGAAAGTGCTTGTCCAGTTCCTGAGACACAGGTTCCTTCAGGTCCAGGGGTTTGCAGTTAATCACCTTGGGCTGAATGCGAACCGCTCGGGGGGACGACTGCTCCGCCACGGGGGCTGGGGCCATGTGGTCCAAGAGCCTTTGGTCTGAGGAAGTGCTGCTGCTGCTGCTGATGGAGCTGGGGCGCCCGCTGAAGGAGATCCAGGGGTGGGTGACATCCTGCTCACAGCGCTGCGGGTGCTGGTTGGTCAGGACCAGTTCATGGGGGCCTCGGGGACGCTTCTGGGCTGCCAGCTGGGCAGCGGTGGGGTTGTCGGTGTAATCGTTCTCTATGTGAGTGGTCTTCATTTGGTCTATTGGCAGGATGGTGAGTGGGTGCTGCAGGCGCCCATAGGGGATCCGACTGTCCAGCAATGGCTGGACCATCACAGAGTTGGGGACAACGGTGATGTTGTGGGGAATCCGGGGCTCCATTGATCAAGCAGTCTGAGTACGGGTGGAAAATCTGTTCTTAAGTATTCTGGGGGAAGGAAAGGAGAAAGAAAAGGGTAGGGGAGAGAAAGAGTGCATGGTTATTGAGTTACCCTTGAGGGCATTGAGCAAGCTGCTCTAGTGGAAGGTGTCCCTGCCCGTGGCAGGGGTTGGAACTGGATGAGCTTTAAGGTCCTTTTCAATCCAAACCGTTCTGTGGCTCTACCCTACAACCTTGGATCAGACAGGGCTCTTTACTGAGGCTGATTATTGTGCAGAAAGTCTTCTAGGGTGAACTTAGAAGGGAGTCAGAGCATTTGCCTGTGTACAAAATCTATCACCCTTCACTGCTGTGTTCCCCTCCCTAAACTTGGCCCTATACAGCTCCTCTGGTCCTGGGCGGGCCACCACTACTGCAGGGCCCTGAAGTGCCCGTGTCTCATTTTTTCAGGGGGAAAGCCCATCTCAGGGTTACTGCTGTGTGTTCACATGCTTTTTTGTCAGCAAACTGCCTGAAGCGACTTATCTAAGGTTTGGGGTTTTTCCTCAATTGACCCTGATCCCTAAAAGCCCTGATGCGAAACTGTGGCTCGTGGGAGCATTGCCCTGGTACAAAGACGCTTTGGAACATGGGGTGAGCACTCATCCTTGCTCACCCCGAATCTGCCTGCGGGAGGGCGGCTTGGCTTTGGTGAGGAAATGTCCTGGCTCCACTTGGAGCCGCTGGGCTCGGCGGCTGCTTTCAGCCTTCCTGCAGGACGTGGAAGTTCTCGCTCAGCAGCTTGTCTGGGTGCAAAGCCGGGCAGGGGAGAGCACACACACGGGTCAGACTTGATTTGTGCACCTCATGCAGGTAACCAGGGCGCTCTGAACCACTTCAGTGGGCTAATACTTGGTTCGGGCGCTGTTTTACCAGCTACACCGGCTCAGCCGTCTGCTGCCGCAGTTTCTCATTTCATTGAAAGAGTGCAATTTATCCTGGAGCCAATCCAAAGATTCAGCAGGACAAGAAACCACAGGAAGTAACTAAACTTAAATCAAAGAACGGAAACGACTCGGTTCAAATTTAGAAAGTGCACATTGTTTTCTAGTAGATGTGCCATTTCCTCACGGGGTGACCTTTATTCATAAATAATAGAATGCTGAAGAGCAGTTTAGAGAAGGGCTGAGGAAAGCTTCAGAGCAACTCGCAGGAGGGGAAAAGCTGCTGGTATCAAGAAAAAGGAAACAGTGCACAGCTTAAGGCATTGCCAGTTGTTTGTGTTCAGATAAACGAAGCTTTTCCCAACAGCATGAGGGAGTTTAATGTTAGAGCAGGCTGAAAACCAGTCAGGAAAAACCATGCGTCAAACTACGGCCAGGATGTGTGTGTGTGTGTGTGTGTGCACAAGTAAATGTATGTGTATTGCAAGAACAAGCTCCTCTCTAACCTCAACACAACAAAAACTGGAGCATGAACTGATTACTCATTTATGGAAGGAGAAGGGGAAGTGCATTTTTCTTTACCCACTGAATAATGTTACCAGAGGCCACTTTTGCATTAGTAAATCATTGCTTTGATAGGTCACTTGGCATTTGAAGGGCTGGAAATCTGCCAGTTCTCCCAGGATCAATAGGAGTGAGGGCTGATGCTGGATGGAGACCAGGGCAGTGACACGGAGTGGGGAGGCACATGGCACCTCTAGGTGCTGGCACCGGGTCCTGCCTGCTGGGCTCTGTCTGCTGCACAGGGCAAGCAGGAGGAAGTGCTTTATCCAGCAGTGATGATGATTATTAGAGTGTGGTCCTTAGGCTGTTTCTCTTGACAAGTTAAAATCCTCTGCTGGGTCTTAGCCATTCATTTGGGGTTTTTTATTTCATTATTCATAGCTCACTGACATCCTGACTCGAGCAACAAGAGAGTTTTCAGAGCATCTCTTCTTGTTTACAGTACTTCAGAGTAAAAAGCAGCAATGATTCTGACAGCTATGGGGCATTGCTTTTCTTCTGTATGTCAGAATCTAAAGTCATGATATAAAAAGGACTTGCTGCAAGTCATAGTTTAGCAACAGATTCAGTTCTGCATGAGCTAGGTGGTTTGTTTGGAGCAAGGCTTTGACTTCACAGGGGTTTTGGGGGTTAGTTTTCTTTAAGGAGAGAGATGCAGCTGTGTTGGCTGCCAAGAGTAAGTGCAGCAGAGCTGATGCTAGATGGAAGGTAGCTGAAGGAAATGGTGGCACACTGAAGGATGTTACAAGCCTGACTGCTCCTTCACGTCCCTGGCACCAGTGCCTTCATTGCCCTTCCCCTCTAGCACAAGGCTCTGCGTTCTGGCCTGAACCCACTCCCCCTTGTTATGAAGCCTCTGGAGTTTGGTTTGTTTGCCGCATATTTAGGCTGGATCCACGGAGCACTATTTTGTTTAAGGTGTGGTGTGTGCCAGCACTGTATGGAGGAGAGCTGGGCAGCACCCGCTGCCTCTAGCAACGTAAACAGCCTGACTTGATGCTGATTTTCCCAGCAGGGCAGCTCTGGTGGCACATGGAGGGGTTCTGCTTCACTGAGGGCACCCCACAGGGAGCCCCTTGCCGCAGCACTACGGGAGAGCAGCAAGCAGGAGGGCAGCAGCCCCGGGACAGGAGTCAGCATCTGGGCTTTACATTAACTCTGTAATTGCACAGTCTGCCACGGTCCAGAACCAGCGATGACATCACGTGGAAGTTATGATATCAGATTAGTTTGGAGACATATTATAGCCACAGGCACTCTTAGAACACCCAGACCCTGGTACCCAGACACGGCCATAGGCAGGCAGACATTAAAGATGGCTTGACTAGATATGCTAATGCTGATCAGGATTTTAGAGTTTACTAGCACAGAAGGGAGATGAACCCTGGACTAAATACTGCACTTCAGGATAGTTGATGTTGAAAACTATTCACCTTTTTCCATTATAACGCTGCTTCAAATTGTCTTTCTAAGAGGGAAACTATTTTTGCAGAATAAGAGGAATGGAAGCTTCAACATGGCAAGAGATCTGCAGGTACCTGGGCACAGGATCTCTACTGGGGTAAAAGCTCTGGAGTGAAGACAGAAAAATGAAGGCCAGCTCTCCTAATTCCCAGACCCCTGCTCTGGACACGACCTCTCTCTTCTTGAAGATCACTTTTAAATCACTACGGATACACACCCTACCAGCTCTTGGTGCTCGTGCTAAACATGGTCCTTCAGTGCCAGCCCTGCCACAGTTAACTGCTGCCACTTTTCAAGCTACTCTTATAAGACATAAATTTCTGTCCCTTATAGAACTTCCCAAGGACTGTGACTACGCTGCTGCTGCTGGTCCTGTCACAGGAAGTTTCAGCAGTGCATAAGATTGCTGGTGACAGATCCAGGTCAAACATCTCCTGTGCTGAGCTAGAGACTGAGCTGAGTGGTGCTGGTCCTGCAAGCAGGCTCTTCTCCACTGGGATCTAGCCCAGATGATGACAACGTCAGTATTTAAGGATGTGGTTGCTTCAGGTTCTGTGTCTACATGCTTCCCCTAGCATGTGCCTTGAGCACATCTTTCCCTGAGCTGTTTCTCCCTTAAGCTTTATGTCTGCATCGCATGAAAGAAGAGGTTGTAGCAAAGGGTACTAGGCAGCTGTTTATGTGCACAGCACTGCATCTCTCATGGTAAAGAAGAGGAATCCAGTCAAGTTCTCAGGTTAAGGACTTGTGCTGGACCAGAAGCAAGTCAAGAAGCCAGGCTGTTCCCGTGAGACTGGGTATGTGCATGGATCCTGGCGACTTCCTTGGAAGATCCTCTGGGATATCATAACTTGACCATGTTTGGTTTCTGTGCTCCCCAGAGGGGGGAAATGCAGCTGCAGCCAGTCTGAAATCGTTCCAGGATGACTGGAACAATACAACCAAGTCATCCTTTGAAATGCAGTCAGTTTGCAGGATACCTCATGACTGTTCACAGGAGTGTCTGCTGTGATGTCTGCTCAGCAGCAGGGAAGCTGGTTCCCACTCCAGAAGCAGGACACTATGCCCTTCTTCACCTCCCCATCGGACACGTGTCATGCACAGGATGCTTGTCAGGAAGGACAACATTGACTTGAGCAGCGATGTTGGTATCTTACAAACTGCAGCTTCATCCCCAGTCAAAATTAATGCTTGGGGTGACCTGGCAGAAATTAAGACCTTGGAAAAGGACAAGAGCTGAAGGGCTGTAACCCCGGGGTTCTTGCATTGGCTCTGAAGGCCTGCGCAGGGGAGCAAGCTGGGGTTCAGGGGGTTTTGTAGCTGGAGTGACCTAATTCAGCATACGGCACATAGAAGTGGCCACTGCCCGAAGCTGCCTGGGTACAAGTGGTGACAAAAGGGAGGCACTTTGGCTGGGATGGGATGCACACGGGAACAGGCTGAGCCATCTCCACCACCGCCTTCAACTGGAGTGCCTGAAGGTGCCTGCGGCAGCTGCCCAGGGAGGGGAGGGTTACTAGAGATGAGCTGCAAATGCTAACCCCCCTAAGAGAGAACAGTTCTGCCTGTAGGACTCAGCCATGGTGGTAAGGAAGGACTGAAATTTGTGGTGCCAGGGTTGTGAACAGCTCTTCTTCTGGCAAGGGCAGTGGGGTTGTGCTTGCAGATACTGAATTAACTGCTCAAATTGAACAGATTTAATGGAACCAGATGTGTCACTTAAAGAAAACTGTAGATTAAAAAGGAAATATGGAAGAGATAATAAAGCAGAATAGGTCAGAGGTACTTGAGCTATGAAACTTTATGCCTTTGTTGTCCACTGCACTAATCCAGCCAGACTCTAAATTGCATTTTAATTGAGGAAAAAAGCCATACAGAATAGTGGTAAACAAAATCAGTTAATCTTTGATCATCAGTAATTGCAGACCTATTACAGCATTAACATGGGCACAGATTCACTGGGCACAATGTGCAGGCAATTGGCTGAAAGCAGACAGCAAGAAGGCAAATTCATGAGTATGCTCCTGCACTGGGATTTGCTTGTTCCTTAGAGGTAGGTGAAACAATGGAGTTCTTTCCAAAGCAGACATGTCAGCAAGCTCCCATGCAGAGGAAGCTTCTCTTCCCCGTGCTATCCAGGGACCGGAGGGCTGCTCACCACATGCAATTTTCATGTCAAAATATACTTCCTTCCAAGGAAGTACAATGGATTCGGAAGGCAAGCTCACAAACGCGCTGCGGCGCTGGCTTTGTCTCTTCAGCGAGGTATTGCCAATTTCAAATTACTGTTGTACCAGATAATTGCAAGTCCTAAAGTTGTAGGAAACCAACTGTTATTTTCAAGTGTTTGGGTATAATTTCAGGCTCAAACAGTTTGTAAGGTTCTTCAGTCACAGGAAATTCAAACAAACGTGACCGTATGTTTTAATGGGATTTTGGACTTCCCTCCATCCTTTTATAGGAAGCTACATCCTTGTAGGCAATTCCATGAGAGAGTTGTATAAACCCCCAGGAAAGCTCATTCTCGTTAGTGTTTCTCAGAGCAGTTTTTGAAGCAATAAGGTTTACTATAGTTTTAAGGTGGGGTTGGGTGACTTGTCTGCCATGTACTGAAAACCAAAATGAAGCTTGACTTGAATAGCTCATGAGTGCAGAAATACAGAATGTTCACAAGTGTCTCATTATCCCTTAGTTAATCGTTTTAACAAGTTCTTCCTTACGTTTAAACAACGTTCCAGATGTAGGTGGGAACAAGTCCCTTCCTCTCAGCATCATTTTAAGCCCAGAAGCAGGTCCTGTCTGGAAGCAATCCTGCAAAACGCAGCCCTGGGAAGCACTGGTGTGACTCAGACACATCCCCAGTGCCCACAGTCCCCATGAAGCCAATGGGAAAACAAGCTCCCACAACCACCTCCTGACACCCAGCACCAGGTAAGAGATACCATGGTTTCTTCCAGCCTGTTTCTGAAGGATGCAGGGAATTTCCACATGAGATGCCAACATGCAAACATCTGAACATAGCCTTAAACATCATAGAAAAGCCCCAAATGCACTGTTTGATGTGTGATTGCTAACAGAGACACCACCAGGATGCTCAGAGCAGTAACGTAGTCACCAATAACTCTTTCTATCCTTTGTAAGCTGCATGTACCAGATCAGGGGTCATTTTATCTCCTTCTAATGAATTATGCCTTAATTACACCTCATGAGCAGCCTGACCCTTCTGTTGCCACTGAATGACACCAGTGTCAGGTAAGAGCCATTTGCCTCAGCAGACCAAGCCTTCCTCTGGGGTTGCTGGTGCTGGATTGTCCTGTGCACGCTCCTGGGCTGTGGTACAGCCTGAACTAGTCACCAGGAGCAATGCTCTGAGCCAGCGATGGTGAAGCGACAGACCAGAGACCTCCGAATCTTGTCACCTCACAGCTGGATGACACTTCCTCTCGGTTACTATGATGCTAGACCTGTTATTATCCAGGCAAAAGCTGAGTTACAGTCTCTGAAAGTGATGCGACAATCACCTCATTAAGATCAACACGCAGGTAGGAATAGTTGCAGTAAATGTACTGCAGAAATTGCCTTATTTTCTTTGCTATCTGGGACACACAAATCTCTAAAGCAGGGCAACAGGAAAAAAAACAAACCAAAAAAAGCAATAGGCTCTTTACGGGTAAGTCTGAATACAGAGAAATCACCATAATTGAGAACTTTGTACTTTGAAGTAGCACAGTGTCAGGTCAGGCACGTATTTCAAGGCCCTGCGCAAGTCAGCACCGTTCAGACTCAATGTAACCAGTGCAAAATTCCTCTGAATTATCACTGCTTTCACACCAACCATGGCGAGTCCCTCTCCTGTGGTGGTTTGGTTACAGGGTCTGGAAAACCTTATCCAGGAGGTGTTGATCACAGCAGCATCCCATGCTCTGGGGGTGTGCACAAACCCTGCCTTGCTGGCTCCACACAGCTGGTTAGAGCCCCTCCCTAAAGCTGTTTGGAAAAGAGGGAAATATCCAGGACAGGCATGGAAAATGAATGCAGGGTATCTGGGATAAGAGCTTTCCTTGCTATCAAAAAGTACTTGTAAAGGGAAGATCTATAGGGCTTCACAGGGTGTGTGTGCTCCAGCTGGGTCAGGGCTGGCTTCCACTGTAGACAAGCAGGGTATCACGCAAGGACCTGCTTCCTAGCGGAGGAGGTGGCGATAAGGGAGCAAATTCTGCCATTGCCTTTGTCTGGAATGAAGGACATCCTCTTGTCCAGAGCTCCAAGGCCACGCTGCCACTGACGGAAGTCAGAAAGCTCAATAAAAGCTTTTAATGAGGGAGGACTACACTTGGAGTTAAAAGAGACCTTTTACTAAGCACGTGTTTTTAATGTGTGACTAAGAATAATATATAATGTTGGAGTTCATTAAGCTGAGTTTGGCTGGATTTCCAGTCAAGCTGTAAATGCTTTAAAAATGAAAACAGCTCTTTTCTATAAAGCATATATTAATATTATCAAAATATTGGTGTTAATTATTCTTGTTCCCCTCCTGAACAGCCTTATCTAGCTAAGGAGAGCTGGAATTTTCTCTACGAGTAATAAGGGAAGGGGAAAAAAAAAACAGAAAGCTGATTAGGGAAACCTGCCATTTTTAAACGGAGACGCTCGGTTCCTGCCAGAGTGTGGAAATTCGGAAGCTGGGAAATGAGACCTGTAGACTTCCAAGAAGCTGTCTCTGTCCAGCTGAAGCCTGTTCCTATGGTGCGAGTGAATAAAGCACATTTTGAACCACTAACGTTCAGACCTTTGGGACTCCGATTTCTCAGTCAAGGCTTTTTATTGGAGAAGAACATTTATTTTAAGGACAGAAAACCAAGCTCAGATATGATCTGTGAAGCTAATGGTAGTAAATGACAACCACATTAGAAGGATTTTCCATGTTCTTAAGGAAATACATTGTATTGCATTTGAAAAGAATAAACCCCAAAGAATACTCATGCAACTGTTTGCCTATAAAAAGGCAGTTTTAAGTACTGGGCTGAATGTGAAACATCATACAGCAACATGATTATTTCTTTTGCTCTTATGGTTAATATTTGGAAACCCATCAGAACTGTGCATTATCATTGCTGTGGTGCTGCAAAGGTGGTGAATTTTAGTCCTCAGTCTCAGAACAGGGTATTCTTTTTTTTTTGGTGGGGAAACTGCTTTTTCAGATGTTGCATTTCCCACTATGGTTTAGGAGTTAGTCATGATTCCATGAAAACAGCTTTTGTTTTGCTGTTTCAGGAGGAGAACAAATAATTTCTCCCTTGCACATACCTCACAGAGCGTTTCAAAAGGACTGCAGTATTCAGAAATGGTCCTTTTAATTTTATAATACCAATATAGAGTCACTTCTAGCAACAGAAAACACAGTAGCCCATGGAAAATGGCACATTTATCAATGAGACATCCCCAGCGGGGTTCCAATAACTGAGAACAACCCCTCCTCCTGCTATCATTCATTTTTTTATGGAGAAGGGGGAAGCCAGTCATCAGGATCATTGTGATTCCGTGCACAAATTGTAGCTTTATTCTTGAACCCAAAATAAAGGGAGAGGGGGGAAGCCTTAATATTGGGAAAGCTGGGTTTCTCTTTACCTAATTAAAGAGCAATCCCTAAGCTGATTTTTGACATGCTGTACCCTTAGCATGGTATGGGAGAACGGCAGCAGCTGAAGAAGTTTTAAAGAATCTAGAATGTTTCTTTTCTTCCCTGGATAATGCAGGGATGTTTTTCCTCTCCTCTTTCTTTCTCGCCTTCACCCTTTAAGGAAAAACTTGGGGGTTCAAACAATTTAAATCAAGAAACCAGATCCATGGTCACTTAAGGAAATAGAGGGAAGCCTTTTCCTCCTGTGATTAAGGCTGATATTCATTTGCACTGCCATTTCCAAGGGCTGCCTTCCCAGTCCTGCTTTCCTCCAAGACCTTTGTGCCTTTTATATGCCCCTTTCTGTTTTTTCCATTCCCCTCCTAATACTGAATTTTCAGAACATGTCGTCTCCAGGCTTGTCTTTCTCCTGTGACGCCAGGACTGGTACCAGAAAAGAAAATCCTGGCTTATCTTTGCTACGCAGTTGGTGGGGAAGAGCAGCCGAGACAGGTTTTGCCTCCATATATAATATATTCCACATACCTTTGTGAAATGATTCTTAGGCACACATTTTTATCACTTGTATTACTTATCTAGCCCTTAAAATGCATCATCCATCCAGACATCCAGATTTAAAACAAGTGTACAGCAGGACAGGGAAGAGAACAGGGATGGAATAAGGCATAGAGGCCAAAAAAAATAAAAGAGAAAAGGACAGTTGTGTGAAATAAAATGCTAAAGAGCAAAGGTCACACAGGAAAGCTCTGACACACCAGTGCCGAGCTCTGAAGTGTCCTATTATGGAGACAGCTCAGAACTACTTGACACTAACAAGACATAAGGCTGTGGAAAAGAGAGGAAATGTGTACAATCAGTTTTCATATGCCAAAGCAAGAAATACCTGATTCTTATTTGTCAGCCCAGGTGATCCCATATTTATGCTTCTTCTTAGGGGAAAGAAGAAGGGATGAAGGAGACGACATCCCATCAACAGAAAGAAGAGCCTTGTTCTGTTATTAAAATCCCTGCACGCAAACCCAGCACAAGTATGGTGAAACCTGCCTGCCATATATGTACACCAACTGCAGATGTTGATGAACAAGCACAGAAGAGAGGTATAAATGAGAGACACGGGCACACAAATGCAAATTCTGCAAGAAACATGATATTCCTTCAGAATGCAAAGTCTCCCGTAGGTTGTGAGGCACCAGGCAGATATCCACTAGGCATAATTAGAGAAAATTGCTGTTAGAAAAGTCATAATCAGAAATATGCTTATGATCAGGGATCTTGAAGGGTCTGGCTCAATGCATCTAGAAAGAGCACAAGATTTTTCCCTTGGGGAAGAGGCTTGATTTGTCTTTCTCCACAACATTTAACATTTGCTCACAAAAGCAGATCTCGTACTTACTTTAAGTAATTCAGCTAGGACCATCTCTCCATAGGCGAGTTAATCCTAAATCCGAGCCGGAGGAGGGGGCCGGACCTGGGAAAATCCTGGCAGGAGCCGCTGGAGCTGCGGGCAGGGACCTGCGAGCGCGGCGCTGTCAGCGGCCGCCGCGATGCTGCAACCACCGCTGCCTGGGAAAATGGCTATTTTATGAATGGGAGGGTAGCGGCTCCTCCTGCGCATGCGCGGCCTCCCGACTCTATGAATGGGTGGGCACCGGGGCGCCAGCGCGCATGCTCGGCTGCCTTTTATGAATGGGGGGCTGGCGCGGCGCGCGCTCCCGGCGGCGGCTCGTGCTTTTTTTTTTTTTTTTTTTTCCCTTTCTTCCTTTTTTTTTCCTTCCCTTTTTTTTTTCTTTGTGTTTTTTTTTTTTTTATGAATGGAGCGCAGGCGGCGGCTGCGAGTGCACCGCCCCCCCCTCCCCCGGGCTGCAGGTAACGGCGGCTGCCGCGGCGGGGAGACGGGAACACCGAGCACCCCCAACCCCGCTCCCACCCGAACCACCCCCCCACCCCGGGCTCGCCCTGTCCCGGTCCCTCCAGGCGTGGCCGTTAACGGGGGGCAGCCCCGTTACCCCCGCCCGGCCGCCGCCAGAGCCCCAGCTCGGGAGCGGGGCGGCATCGGGGAGCGCTTCTCGTCGGGGCTGGGGAGGGGGGGGGTTGGTGATTCCCGTTCTGGGGCGTGCGAACGGGAAGAGAGAAGAGATCCGTGATTTGCTCCCGAGCTCGGCGCTGCGGTTTCTCCTTCCCCCGCCTCGCCGTCACACGCGTCCGGCCGCCGCGCTGGGAAACCGCGAGCGAAAACCGCGGCTGCATCCGCGTGTGGGGTTTGGAACCCGCTGGTTCCTTCTGTGGCTCTTGCCTCTCGAGGAGGCTGGAGCTGTGCGGGTTGCACAGAGCCACCCAGAGCGGGAGGCTGGTCCCCGTTTGGAAGTGAGCCACTGATGTTCCCAGCTTTGCTGTTCTGTCCGTGTCCTGCTGGACCTCACCGGGCGGTGTGTGAAGCCCTCAGGGCCAGATGTTTAAACGATCCTTAGCAAAGAGCTGCTATTTTGCTGCTCAAAGCTGAGCTCCTCTGAAAACCTTGCCCTAACCGCATGCCGAGAGTTCCCAAGCGTCCTTATGTGCTTCACTTCCCATTCAGCAAATGGAGAATCTCCATCCTCAGCTGGGCAGCAGCGGCTGTGGGCCGGCTCTCGGGCACAGTCCTCCAGGATCCTCGGAGGCAGGTCACTTCACGCTGAAAATGCAATAATAATAATGTATTTCTAATACGTGTGAAGAGTCATCTTCAGAGCACAAACCAAGACCCTTCTCATTTCCTGCCATGTTTATGGCACACGTATTTCAAACCTTGCACAGCACTGAAAGAATTCTGGATTATCTATATATTTAGTACTTATATGAATGGTGAATGTATGTTATTGCAGCTACACCCTACAGAAAAGATTGCTCTAAGAGCATGTGCTCCAGAGCTGATGGTTTAATCTCTGAGGGTAGTGGGAGCCGTGTTCACAGGTCATGGGCAAATGCAATTTGACAAGGGAAGGGCAGAAGAAGGAGACTCTCTAAAGAACAGCTTATCTGAGGGGTATGTGAAATATTATGAGACTTCAAATATGCCCAGTGGGTGCTTGCTTTTGAGAATGAATAGAATATGGTTGTTAAAAATGTTCCTTTGTTATTGGTTGTGTTCTTTATGGTAAAATACTGCTTGAAGGACAGGCAAGCATAGAAATTCTGTGTCTGATTTCAAACACTGGCAAATAAATGGGTAATGGATGAAAATGCAGTTTTAAAAGAGCTGATGGAGAGGAAAGAATAAAATGACATCTAGTGCTGGAAACCATCTCAAAGCTGAGAGACCCCGGTGCCTGAACAAATAAATATCTGCTCTGATCCCCCTCATGGTACGGCACTGGCATACGTGTAAATTCTGAGCCTTGGTTGGGGTTTGCAGGCGTGTTGTAATGCTGCAGCAGTGTCAGAGGCTAGCATTCTGGAGTTAAGGGCTGCTCTAGATGAATGCTGTGTTCTGTGTTTCAGGGCTGTGTGTTCAATGCACTCGGGAAGGCTTTTGTTGCAGGACGGTTTGTGTCTCCCCATGAGATGCAGCGTGTATGTGCAACTGCAGGCTGCTGTGTAGCAGCGAGCGAGCCTGACACTGTAATTACAGCGCAGTTACTGGCAAAGCCCAGCTAGACCGTGCTCTCTTGACAGGAGCCCTAGCAATAAAACTGAAAAAGGATGTCAAGATTATTATATGCGTGTGGAGGGGTGAGGAGGAAATGGGCTCAGGCCATATGGTTCCAGGAGAGAACATTCAGAGGGGCTTTCACAGGAAGGCTCTGTGGCCTGTCCTGTGCAGCGCGCACACAACCTGCCTCTGAGCACGCAGTGGTCTCAAGGCTCAGAAGCTGGGTCTGCCTTAGAGGAATGTGTGTTGCTACCCATGATTTTAAGGTTACCTTCCTTTTTTCCCTACCTTTAGAGAAAACCAAACCGTTCCCCTTGCAGCTGGGGTGTTACATGGAACATGCGCTTCCTCCTCTGGGTTTCTCAGTCACAAAATTATTGGATCAAGCTATAATAACAGAACGCCATAAACTGAACCCTGGGCCTCGCTCAGAGGAGCTCCTCAGCCAGCCTTTCTTCTTTACCTGCTCTCCCTCGAGCCCAGGGGAGCTGGGTCTATGGTGAGAGCCTGGCAGTCGCTGCAGCCGGCTCCTGGGCTCGCCTCGGAGCAGCTCAATGTTGGAGCGTGGCTCCCCAGCTCTGCCTCTTGTGCGAGTGCGGGCTGGCAGGTCTCCAGGAAGGGCGTGTGTGTCTTGGCCAAAAGCTGGTGGTTTAAGGAAATGCATGGTTCCTAATCTGCCATCAGAAAAAGGCAAACATGCAGGCAATTTAGTCAAGTGAAAGTGCAACCCCCTGGGGAACGCGTAACTTGTGCTTCTGAGCCGTTCTGAACGTGTAGCCATGTTCTCTCTTAAATCTTTGCTGCTTGGCGTTTTACTATCTTTAAACCGGATCAAGAGCATATGCGTAGACTTTATCTGCTGCGGTTTTCATGTTCCTCCAAATCCTTTCTGGCTGGTGTTTGGAGGCTTACGGGAAGTTGGCGCGCAGGCACTGCTCCCGTGTGAAGAAGTAGCTAATTCCCTGTCTAAACTGATACTGCATGTGGAATTTGCTAATTTGCTGGCAGTGGGCTCAAGTTATTACAGAAGAAGTGGTTTTTAAACTTGGCCTTGCCTCTTGAAACCAAAGGATGCCCTTATGGGATGTTTTGCCATCTGTTGGTAACACGAGAAGAACTTTTCCCTTCTCATTATTTATTTAACTGTTTCTCTGTGTTCTAAGGATGGAAACTGTAGATTAACGTTTCCTGTTAAAAATAAGAAAAGGGGATTTCAGTTTTTTAGCACCTCTTAGAAATACTTCATAAAACCTGGATAACTGGATCTGTATTTTTTCATCTACTGAGATTATATGCCTCTTGCATGGAAATGCATTGCTGCAAAATCAGTCAAGGGCAGCATCATATATTTCTGATGGTTTGATGCTTGTGATGAATTGTTTGGATGTTGCTATAGGAATTCTCCTTCCCCCCCTTGTGCATTGTTAACAGCAATTATTGTGCTGGTCAATCATGCCTGGAAATAAAGAAGGAGTTTTTGATGTGGAATGACAAAGGTGTTGGTAAAATGGTCACTGCTGTGTTGGCAGTGGCATCGTGGGCTGTCAGTCACAACCTGAACCAGGTCCTTGTTGAGATGCCTAACAGAAATGAGGTGCTACAAAAATAGATGCCAAACAGGAAACAGGGGTCCCTGCTGAGATGCAGAGGTATTAGACTTGCGTGCAACTCCTGTAGGGCTGTGCTGTGGGCTTTTAGGACTATCAGAATCTGGGAGGATTTAAACTGATTTACTCTATTAATCCAGTTCTTTGGAGCTTCCTTTTGGATTGCACCCCTCAGCCTCTGTGGGAAGCAAGAGAGAAGAACAGTGTTTTAACTCAGAAAGGGAGGGAGGGATGGATGAGTGGATGGATGTCAAAGCAGACCCTGAATTCCTGGTGGGTAGAGGGGGTGCTGTGCCCATCCACGCATCAATACATTATGATGTGTCCCTGAGCTTTATCTTGCTGCCTTGAAATGCCACGGCACATAGCCAGGGCCTCTCCCGGCAGCCAGGCTCCCTGACATGGGGCAGCACATCCCTCTTCTCGTTATGGAATTACTTCAGGAACCCTGTAATCCACCCTGGAGGTGACTCAGTGTCGTTATCTCTGTTAGGAATGGCACTATCCCGGTTGTACGCTCCTGCAGCACACATGAAAGGCCTGGGTTTCCTTCTCTCTTATCAGGCACCTGTTGCTTGTAGCCAGACGTTACTCACATCCTTTAAGTCACATCTTGTTTTGCATAATTAACACCAACTGTGCTTCATTTCCTTCCTTCCCTTGCTGCTTCACTCTGTGCCCTTACCTGGCTATGGAAACAGTCAGGGTTCTTTTGGAGTTTAATGCAAGGAATGGAAATCAGGTTTGAGGTGGGATGGGTAATGCCAGCACTTCTGCTTGCTGCAGTAATTCAGGATTCACTTTTGTCTGATAGTTCACTTCGGCTTTTTATAACCATTGACCTGGTTCTCCATGAATAATTCAGTGTTTATGAGCAATTACAGTAAGTGACACTGGTAACTGAAGTGTGAGCTCAGCGAGGTGGGATAAAAGCGCATAAAGAGTAAAGTGAAAGGTAATGAGGAGTTTGGAAAGATGGTCTGTGTGAGGAAGATGGAGAAATGGGATTCGTTAATGGGGGAGAGAGGTGAAAGGAGATCCTGAATGAGCAAAGAGAGAGCATCCAGAGCAAAAACTGTCCCTGTCCTTCCACATCCCATCAAACCATTCATGGTTTGCCCTCTCTCCTGAGGAGGCCAACAGGAGCTCTCTTTTTCACTCCTTTATTTTATGTATTATTTCTGACTTGCCTTCTGCTTTAATTCCACCTGGATGTACCATTTTGTGCCCTTGCTTTTCCAGGTTTTGCTGGTTTGAGGCTGTTTTCTGATGCATGTTTGCTGCCCATTGGCTGGCTCAGTCTCGAAATCCGGACTCACTGTATCAGAAAATTCACCATTCATTGGGATAAAAAATCCCATTGAGGCAAATGCAAATCCTGAAGCTGGTGCCTTATCAGAATACAGGTTTTAGATGGGCTCTTCTGCATGGCTGCAGCTTGCACAGGTAGAAATCCTTGAGGTAGAGAGCAGGCATGGCCTGGTTGTAAGGGGTAAGCAGGGCTCTGAAGCTGCTGTGGTGGTTCCTGCTGTCCAGCTGGCAGAACAACAGTGCCTGTTATCAGCAGAGACTCTGTAAATCTGAGATATGGATTTTCCCATCATAGGCCCCAGGTCTGAAACTGGATCTGCTCCTCCTCCACGGAAGGGCTGTGGGTTATTTACCAGTCTCCAGCTCTCGGCCACTTGCTAGGAGGTTGGTGAGGGCACTCTGGGAACTGTTTCCAACTGTTTCTGATTGAGCAGCTCATCTGAGGGACCATAAATTGTGAATATTTCTATCTTTTTTCCTGAGTATTTATTTACGGTTCAGGTCAATAGTCTCCAGAAACACAATTCTGCTTACAAACGACATTCCTGGGCTGCATTCCCAGGCGTTCCCATGTGACTCCAGCATTTTTAGCAACTAAATGAACGAACGCAAACATGTTTTCAGGGCAGTGGAAGTGTTGCTATCCACATTCTCCCAGGCTGCCTGGTCCCAGGTCTCCTGAAACACAACAAGGAGAAGGTCACTTCTGCAGAGCATCCTGTGTGTAGGGGGAGCTTGGAATCAAACATGGAGCTGTGCAGGGCAAGCACAGGTATGTTGGTCGTCCTGCAACTTAATAAGGAAAACATAATCATAGAATCATAGAATAGTTAGGGTTAGAAAGGACCTTAAGATCATCCAGTTCCAACCCCCCTGCCATGGGCAGGGACACCTCACACTAAACCATCTCACCCAAGGCTCTGTCCAACCTGGTCTTGAACACTGCCAGGGATGGAGCATTCACAACCTCCCTGGGCAACCCATTCCAGTGCCTCACCACCCTAACAGGAAAGAATTTCCTCCTTATATCCAATCTAAACTTCCCCTGTTTAAGTTTTAACCCGTTACCCCCTGTCCTGTCACTACAGTCCCTAATGAAGAGTCCCTCCCCAGCATCCCTATAGCCCCCCTTCAGATACTGGAAGGCTGCTGTGTCCCATGTCCCTGCTGGACGCATGGAGCTTTATGTCCCACAGCAGCGTTCAGCCCGGAAACCAAATCTACTCCTGAAGCACCCCAGATCATGTAAACCCTCCTTGGGCCTGCCTGAGCCTTCACTCCTGCCTTTTGGGGCAGATGTGGCCAGCTGTGGCCAATGCCCTTGCTGGAAAAAGCTGGCCCCCTGGCATGGCGCAGCCGCTTGTCTCTGTTGGGTCTGGAACAGCTGGGGATTGTCTTTCCTACTGGATTTCTAGGCTTGTGATGGTTGGTGTGTGTATGTATGCTTTAATGCTAAGGAAGAGCGGGCGCTACCAGCCTGTTACCTGCTGGCACACCTCTCCCACAACCCGATCACTTCACTTGTGACTGAGAAAATGAATTTTCATATGGAGGAAACTGTTCCCTGGCAAACAAAGCAACACTGTGGAAAAGTACTGACACTAAACCCCTGGTGACCGTAAAGCAGGGCTTTATGCGCCTTTTGGTGTTCCTTTTGCTACAGCAGGCCAGTGTGAGCCCGAAAACCCCAAGTATTGGGATTGTTCTCACTTCTCTGGCACCAGTCCATAAAGAGAGCTACCAACTATTGACAGCAGCCTGAAAAAAATGCATCATCCTTCCCTGAAACCATCGCTAATAACCAGTTACACTTCGAATAACCCTCCTCTGACTCCTTCCTAAAAAAGCTACATAACTTTCCACTGCAAGGCTCCATTTAGAGCTGATGTCATTGATGAGCAGCAAAACAACCACTTAAATATCAACTTTTTTGCTCGTATATTGCAATGAAGTGATCAAAAGCAGACAGCAAATCCATCTTTGCTTTGGCACGAATAAGGTTTATTCTTTCCACCTGACATAGACAAGGATACTGATCACTCAGAGCCACACTGAATCAATCGTGTCAGCATAAAAACTCCAGTAAGTTACTGCTGTGTGCCTGTGCCCCCATCTGTAGATCTGGGTTTGCCCTGATAAAACACTACAGGGAAATGATCTCCAAGGTCCCTTCAGTTAAACAATCTGCCTTCAGCTTTGAACTGGTTTTTGTGGCAATTGGTTTTGAGGTGTTGGGTAAGATGCTGGGACTGTTTCTTTAAAAAGAGCTGAAGTCCTACAATGCAAATGTATAAATCACTTGTGCTTACAACTGATTGCTGGGGCACCGCTGCTGTGTCTTTCCTGTTGCCCTTCTGCATTTCGGTTTATGAAACCTGTAGCAAAAAGGAATGTATTTAATTCCAGCTTAGCTGCTGCAGTGGTTAATGGTATTTCTGGTCAGCAGTTCCTGGTATTTCTGAAGTTAAGGTTTAAAATGTAAAAGCTTCAGGGGAAGATGGTGTCTGTGAACTGTGGCTGTGCTGATGGAAAATAATTGGGGATTTTGTATACTATAAACTCATTCTGCGTTGTAGCTCTTTGCTGTTTCCCCAGGGTTGGTGATGATTAACTGTGTGTTTTAACCTCAGCTCCTTTGTGCCCCATAACGTTAATACGGGTTGTGTGTCTCCCTTTTCCATCCCCATGCATTAATTTTTAACTAGCTTTGATTTGGGATGTGATGTGTGTATGTAACACGTAGTACAATAGCAAAGGATGCAATGTAACGTTTCATTAATGATTTATAACTTCTGAAGTAAGTTGGAAGTTAAAGACCCTTAAGGATGTGACATTGACCAAGCCCCTGGTGTGATGTAGCTCTGAAACAACGTTTAATGTGAACTTCCAAGCAGGTCAATGATGCATTCCCCCCGATCACCCTGGCTGGGTGATGGGCAGCTTTGCTGTTGCTCCCTGCTGAAGGAAAGCCCCAAATAACACATAAAACACCTCTTACAAAGAGGCGCCAAGTGAATGTCCTGCTTCTCCCTCCCCTTGCTCTGCTGGAGCGGGATGCCTGTGACCCACAGAGCAAGGGGAATTCTGCCTTTCCCTGCACAATCAGCTCTGATCCCCATTTTTCCATCCCTCCTGCTTTGACTCTTCCACAGCGGACAGCAGTAGAATAAAATTAACTCAGCCCTTCCCTCTTTGAAGTATTGCGGGGTATTACGGAGTCACATACTTGTATATAATTATCATATTCTAACACTTAAATATTTTCCTGACTAATTTCCTCCTGTCTCTGCTTTGAAAATACCCAGATTATATCCATTAAAACGTTACAGACTGGAAAATATATGATTTCAAAGGAAATTCTTTTGAACACTTAAACCCCACTTCTCTTTGCGGCCTCAACCTGTTATTCACAGGTATTCACAGAATTACTGGGGTTTAGTGTTCTGTGTTGTTTTGCTTTTTCTTTATAATATAACCCCCCAGCCCTCTGCCCCCCTGATGCTGTATATCAGAATGTTATGGCAGGTCTGCTGGGCTGAGTCCAGCATTCTATGCTCTGTCAAAATACCCATCAGTTCCTGTAGTTTTGCCTAATTAATGGTGCAGTAATGTGGAAACTTAAAACAGCTCCAGAAAGGAAAGGAAATGTTGAATGATTCGCCTTTAATGGATCTCAAAAAGCTTTTCTTCTTGCTTTGTTATTCATGAGATCTTTTTTTGGACACCTTCATGTTCTTCCTCTCTGCTGTTACTGGTTCTTTCAGAGTGTTTCTGTCTTCCCACAAGCCATCGATCTGATTGATGTCAGAGATTTATCAGGATTTTCCCGCACCTCAAAACCTGTGTCCTCTGCTGCAGCTTAATGCTGTTACATCGTGTTCCGTTCACACTTGCTAATGAGCGTAATTAATTCATGTTCAGCTGATAGCATCCTTTTGTTTCTGTCCCTCCTTGGCTTCTATTCTTTGAGTAAAATATGGGTAGTTTGGGTAAAGCATTCTCCAGATTCTCCTTTTCCTGCTGGGATAGGGAGTGAGGCTGTGCCGCTTGGAGCACAGGGAACGGTGGGCTTTCCTTTTGTTTCCTTTAGAATGGGATGTTAATTAAATAGTAGGCAATGGACACGATAGAATTGATTAAGAAAAGACCCTGATACAGCAAGGGTTAGGGTACCCATCAGAGCCATGTTGGCATCAATGGAGCTCTCACCCTGCACCAGCCCCAGGTCAAGGGCAGTGGCTCTGCGTCTGTGTGCCAAGACTCAGGAGGACATGGGGACGAGCGAGTGGTGTTTGCTGATCCTGGTTTAAGGTGGTTTGGGTAGCTTAAAAACACTCTGTTGTGAGGCGCTCCAGATGGATGTGAATGTTCTCAGGGGTGGAGGGAACAACTGAAGGGAGAAAGTTAGTCATCGTCCTGGCAGGCGAGAGCCCATGAGGACAAGCGCTGAATGATGCACAAGGGCAAAAATAGCCCGAGTTTCAAATGCAATGGGATGTGACGGTCGAGTTCCTCCGAGGGAAAACACTCTGAAGTCCTTGTGCACGTCTTCACAAACGTTTTGGTGCCCAGCACAGCGTAGGAGCTTTTCTTATCTGTGGGACAAACAGGAAATGTTTGGGAAATGGAAAACTAGAGAAGAGAAACTGATGTAAATATATGTAAGGGCCTGGAGTTACAGGAATGATGAGGTACACGTCTCAGACCAATCTAAACATCCACTTTCTCAGTTTAAAAGCCAAGTCTTCTGTCCATCTAATGTGTGTTAACACTTTCCAAGCCTATTGACTTGTGCCTGATATTCTTTGAAAGGGTTAATGTTAGAAGGGAAAAGCTATTTGTGTGGATTTTGACCTGTTTACCCACTGGTTTTGTGAGTTCCTTTTCATTAGAGTATGTGTTGAAAGAGACTTGAGTTTTCCCCTCAAACCTTGTCTTAACTAGCAAAGTCATTAGAAATGGAATGGTTACATGGAAATTTCATAATCAAATCACATTTTGTCAGGAATGTTAAATTCTGGTCATTGATTTGCTAATGGATATAATGACAGGAGCTCGGCAGCCAAAGGGGCAGGGAGCCCTCAGAGCTTTTTGTCACATCCAGACAAATGCAGTGATACGATTAAGAAATAAAATGTGTGTGAATCTGTCCTACTGATGCCATCTGTGGGGTGCTTTAGACAGGAGGCCCTCGTCCGACTGCTGTGGACTCAGCTGAAGGGCTCTGAGGTTGGGTGCTCCAAAGTTACCTTTGCTTTGTCCAGTGGGAACCTCCTCAGATGTTTAAGGCCAACCCTAACTGGGGCCTGTCTTGCCCACTGCAAACTCCTTCAGGGTATCTGTGTTAGGAGCGGAGTTTCTTTTATTGCTCTGTATTTGATTATCTTCGTGCTCACAAATAGAATTATTCCATGCTGCAGTCTCCCAGAAAGTGCTTCGTGTTTTGTCAGTGGGATATTTGCGAGAGGCGTGCCCGGGACGTGGTTTATCCCCATTTAAGGTTTTCATGCCTTAGGGATTGGATAGCCTTTTTTTAATGGAACAGCGTGTATCTCCAGTGGAAGTGTTTTTGTTTTCAAAGTCAAACAGCACATTGTGGACACATGGAAGTGTGCGGCTTTCAGAAAACAAACCTCTATTTAGGGATGCTTAAGCAGCTAGCGCAGGCCAGTTTGGTGTATTTTTAGCAGTAAAGAGTTCACCATTTGATACAGGGGGATTAGGGTTTGATGAACTGAAAGGTGGAGATTTCAATTTGGGTTTTGTTGTTTACTTGGAGGTAGAAAAGCTCTGGACTGTTAAACTCCTGCCTCTAGCTCTGGAAGGGCAAGTTAAAGTCTCTCAAGAGAAACCAGGGTCTCATGGCACTCAAGAGGCAAGCTCAAGCTATTGCATGGGAAGCTGATCCGAAGACTGAGGGAAGTCCTAGTCTTTGACCCTGCTAGTCTCTTGTAGGCTATAAAAGAGGATCGTTGTGATTGAAAAATCTATCTAGAAAACCTTCTATGATTAAAATAAAGTAATATTATTAAGACAAGTAATATTATTATGACTTTAAAAGGAATGTGTGCTGACATGGTCTCCTCATTTGCTGCTTTTTGGAGGACATGCTCACATTCTTAATGCTTCTGCTGTTCATAGGCATATGTGTAGTCAAGGCCTGACAGTAACCTGGGATTTATGTATGCACAGGTTAAATGAATCCGTAGCCTTCAGGAGAGCAGTGCCTCAGTATCACAGGGTGAGATGGTTTCCTACGTGCTGTTGTACTTTGGTTTTAGGACAAAGTGTAGGGGTGTGAACTGCCGGTTGCTGCGAGCACAAGGCTGTGTGTGACAATGGAATTACTGTACAAACAGTGCCGGCTTCTGAACGTGAAACAAGAATGCAGGGAGGAATTTTTAGCACGTTGTCATGCAGCACTCTGTTTCCTGGCTTGTACATTCGAGCTGTGTAATAATATTTATATACAAATGCTGACTGTGATTTTCCACCCCGGAAAAAGGAGATGTCATTTAAAAGTGCTGTGTGTGATGTAAAGCAGAGATTTTTGACTTGTGTACTTGCGTATGGTGTGGGTGTGTGTTTTAATTGTTCAAAAGGAGATCGGTTCAAAAAACAGCATTCTTGCTAGATGAGCACGTTCTCCTAAAGTAAAGGTCATTTTGCTCTTTAAAAGCTGTGCTTGGAAGGGAGGGGAAGGTCCTCGTGTTGTCTTCTCCCTGTTCCTACTCTTAAAATGCTTTGAAATACATAAGGAATTAACAGTCGGGCTGAAGCAGCTCTTAGAGCATGAGCCGGGATGCAATAACACGAGAGCTGCAGCCATGACTATGTGCAGTGGTGCATGGAAGCTCATTTTTCCCCTACACTATTCGATGTGGAACCAACACCTGCATCCTGGAAACACGCAGACTCCTCCTACTGTGCGAATGATCACATTGAGTCTCTGCAGCTTTTCTGGAGCTGGGATTTATAAACAGTTCCAAGGCAACATTGCTGCTTTTTGGCTCCAGCCAAAGGAACTGCTGTGATATCTTGCCAGTTACCAGCACATTTCTGATCCTGGTGTCCTGGGGCCTTGGTTTTCATGCTGAAATCTCTTCTCCTTAGAACCCCTTAGCGGACTGTTTGTACAGGAAATAACGACACGCCAAGCTGAGATGTGTGTGTTCGTCTTCTGATCCATGCTTGACCAAAGAAGGCTGGATCACAGCTTTGCTGTATCCTGCTACAATGACAGAACCCAGATGCGAGGATCCTAAATCTTCAGTGTTCCTGGTTTTCTCCTTCGTAAACTCTTTGAAGCCAGGGTTATCATTCTCTTGGTGCAGCTCTTGGTGTAGCGGGGTCCTCCACCTCTCTGGCTCTGTAACAGTGGAGTCGTTGGGCTACAGGTGTACCTATGGCAAGTCCTCTTTCTAGGTAATCTCTTTGTTGACAGCAAACAGAGGGGTCCAGAGGATAAAAAGGCAGTGGAATAACAATGGGTGGCTTAAAACCCCATCTGCTGATGTGTAGTGAGAGGTGAAACCCCTTCTGCTCTCTGCACCCAGCTAGCATCACTCTGGCCAATGTTCCTGCTGCATCCCTGTCCTCCTGGACTCAAATCCAAATGAACGTGGGCATTCTCAAGTTGAATATCTTTAATGCTGAAAGGGCTCCGCTGTCAAAATAGTGCTGCAAAGCACAGCTGGGATATGCACATGGATGTTCATAGAGGCAGCCCAGCTCTACCTGCTAACGTAGACCGAGACCAGTGCTGCTGGTCAGGCTGTGCATGCTTTAAACCTCCGTAACTCTGCCCAAAGTGGTGAAGCTGAGTAGAAACATGCCTCTTTAGATAGCTCATCTTCAGCCTCTGAGCTCCTGGATGCCCTTTAGACCCTCCCAGTGCATGTGGAGATCTCCACTGTAGTGAGCGGCCTGTGGCAAAAGCATGGCTTTTGGCTGGGCTCTTGGATGCCTGGGGATGAATGGGTTATCCAGGGCACTTGGAGACATTTCAGACATTTGTGGGTTTTCTTTTGTTGCACATTTAAATTACAGATACCGCTTGATACAGAGTAAGTGGGATCCTGTTTCCTCCCACTTCTTCCCCTAAAGAAAGGGAGCACGGTACCATTTGGAGGAATGCAGTCAGGCTTGCCCTGGCTCTGAGCATGGCTCATTGTGACAGCACTTTTGCTTTTCTTCTTTAAACTCGGGAATCCTGCGCTCTGTTAATTTATGTGACCAGATGTGCCACTTTGTCACATCACCAGTAACAGGGTTTGTGTCCCCATGCCGTGGCAGGGTCACAGTTTGTGTTTTCCTTGGCTTGCCACTGGACGTCTTCCATGTTGGGAAGAATAAGGGCACTTTGTGCCCTCAAAACAAGTTCACTCATCAGGCTTTGCCGTGTTCTTTACATTAAAGCCTCCGCCGAGCTCAGACCTGCGGTGAAATGAGTGTCTTTGATTGCTCTCTGCTCCTTGTATCTCTCTATTTTCACAAGTCTCCAAGTGGCTTGCCAGCAGTTTGTCTCAGAGTTAGTCAGTAAAGCCTTTGGATGGGACTGCTGGTACCCAAGCACTTGCTGAGGTAGGGGAGGAGGCCCTGCAGAGGGACTGGGTGGGTTGTGGCATGGTTGTTTTCCTTCATCCACAAGGGAAGATGCAGAAGCTGAAGCTTGGTCACCAATAGTTGTATTAGGTTGTTTTGCTGATTGCTTCATACGGATTCCCTTTGAGGTTGTGTTTTTAAAGGACGAAGAGTACAAATAGTTTTATGTGCCAAGTTCAACTTATGTTAAGGAAAATGCTCATCCAGATCCACACCACAGAGATGCTCTTTGTCAGAGTTGGTGCAAGAGATGCTCGTTGCCATCGGGTTGACTGTAGGCAGGGTTGTGATGCCAGCAGGGTTCATTGCAGCAAAGCCAGGCCTGCCCAGGAGAGGTCCAGGGCTTTGCCAAGGATGAGCAGATGTTTGGTGGGTCTGGTGCCAGCTATGGCAGGTTACTTGGGTCTCATTTGTGTCGGGATTCATATTCCATAACCCGGGATGTTCATGCGCCAGGTGTCCATGTTCAGGATCCCTGGTGTGTCCATGGAATAACCATGGGTTAAACAACAACACACGTCGTGCTATTTTCAAGTGTTTCTCACTGGGTGCCACACTGAGCTGCTCTTGTTCAAACTGGGCTCCCCAGCTGAGAGCTCAGTTACTGGGGAGCTGCCCAGAGCCCCAGCAGCCCGTTATAGGAACTGGCTGGTTCTGCAATATTGCCATTGCTCATCAGGAAGCAAAAGGGTGCTCAAATAAGGAGATGTATTAACTGTCCCTTCGGAATAGCTTCATCTGGAGGTGGGTGGGTTTGGCCAAAGCAACCGCTGCCCGAGAGGGGGATACTGGGGTTGTGCACGCAGAGTAACATGGCTTTAAAGCCCTGGGCTGGCCAGGACAGTGAGAGCCAGCACTTCCTCCCTTAACACTTTCAAAAGCAGTTTGAAATCGGATTAGGATTTTAACAAACCCCTCATGGTCTACTCGCTGCAGGGAGGAGCAAAGGACTCTTCAGCTGTTTGCTTTTCCTTTATGTAGAAACTTCGCTGTGGCTGCCCTAAAAAACCCACGATAGAAAAAGATCCCTGCTCAGAAAATCAAATCACTTGACCACAGCCTAAAATAAGGTGTTCATTATCTGCTGACAATTTGTATTCTCTGTTTGCTGCTTTACTGAGCTCCCATTCAGAGGCAGTACAGGGAGCAGGTCTGTATTCCCAGCTCCAGCTGAGCTGATCCTGGGAGATCCCAGAACCAGGCCCTCTATTTGCCTCAATGTGCTCTGTCATTGCAGCTCATGGATGAAAAATGAGGTTCAGCATTTACTGCACTGAAAAATGCAGTATTGTGGTGTCTCACTAGAAAAAAATGCTGCTGCAGCTTTGCACAGGTTTGTGTATGGGCTTTCTTCTGCTTGTGTGCATAGAACCCCAGCCTGGTTTGGGTTGAGAGGGACCTTAAAGCTCCTCCAGCCCCAACCCCTGCCACGGGCAGGGACCCTTTCCACTGGAGCAGCTTGCTCCAAGCCCCTGTGTCCAACCTGGCCTTGAGCACTGCCAGGGATGGGGCAGCCACAGCTTCTCTGGGCACCCTGTGCCAGCGCCTCAGCACCCTCACAGCAGAGAATTCCTTCCTAATGCCCAATCTCAATCTACCTGCATGGCCCTGTTGTTGTTATCCTGCTGATATCAGCGTGATCACAGATGTCTGAACCATGCCAGCATGCAGAGGAATGCTTGCAAGGTCAATGGGCTATGATGCCTATGATGTATTTGTAGACTGATGCCTGATTTCTCCTGCCCATGTAATGTGGTTTAGTTCAGAAAATGACCTAAATGCAGAATGAGGATTAAACTGTGTAAGCACTGGTGGATGTTTTGTAGGTGATGCCTTGCAGAAATCATGACTTTGAAATGTTGGAATAGAAAAAACCATTTTTCAGACATGTGGAAAAGAGGCTTGGAACAGATGTACTCCTAGTTTATTCCATTTATCGTATTAAAAATAAAGAAGAGACAATTTCAGCTCATTTACTGCTTTATTAGTTCAAATGAACAGCTTTTCTAATCAATGTGTATGGCAAAAACAATGCTTTCATAATTGGCTGTAGTGGTTCCAAAATTAATGAGATTGTCCTTGTTTTATTGTCTGGTAACAAGTCACACAGGGAATGCATTGGTCTGATCCTTCCGTTCTCTGTTATTTGTGTTGGTATAGGAAAAATTGTAGTCTTATTTTTAGGATTTAATGTATTTGAGAGTTGTTTTTTTCCCCCATTCATTTGAGAAAGTGCAGCTAGAAATGAGAAGGGCTGCACAGGAAATGTTCACCAAGGCAGGCATCTAAACTACATCTAAGGGAGTCTTTTGCTCTTATTTATCTAGAGGTATTTATTGATTTTTTCCTTCCTTTCCAAAAATACTGATTTAATTTATGGGGTGATAGAAGAGGCTGGGAGAATGATTTTACCTATGAGAGTGCAGCATTGTCTAACGAATTACCCAGGAAGGAGAGAAAAGATCTGCTCTAGCCCTGCAGATGTTTCTCATCTGGAATACAGAGCGATTCTAGCCATTTTTTTGGTTTTGTTTGGATTGCTGTTTATGTTGATGCTTTGTTGCACTGCCATTACCAGGAAGGAAGCAGCAATCCATCAAGATGCTGTTTGTACTTTGATAACGTTCATTCAGTAACAGTTTGGGGGTTAACCCCTTTCTCTCCCCTTTCTTTCTATAATTGTGACCCCTCACTTCCATTCTTTCCTTGGAAACAATAAACCATGCTGCTGGGTACACGGGCTTATGCCCATCATGGTTGTTATTAAGGTATCTGAAATTTTATAGGTACGTTAATGCTCATTTCCAGAGCAGAATAAATAGGGACCTGTTGGCTCTTTTTGCCACCTAGTGCTTCTGTCCCTGCATTACTGTGCGAGGTTGGCATGTGTGAGCAGGGAGGAACAAGATGCTGCAGCCTGCTCAGCCCAAGCCCGGGATTGACTTCTCAGAGACGTTTCCTTGCACGCGTGGAGTAAACTCAAACCTTCTGTGTTTTGCTAGAGAGCTCCCAGGGGCTGTGGCAAACCTTTCCTGTGCTGAATGGGATGAAGCAGCTTGTACGGTGCCAATTGCTTTTGGACCCGTTGTGATCTGGATTTTAAACCTGGCAAATTCTTCTTTACGAAGGGTGCTAAGCTTGCTGATGTTTTCCGTGTTTGATTGGATGATGCATGTTCCCACTGCAGACAGGGCTTCAGGCCTTTCAGCTGTGTACACAGAGCATCTTTGTCCTCTGGATCGGCAGCCAGTGATGCTCTGACATATCTAAGCTATCATTCCATGTCGTTAAAAATGTCTGGGAAATTAAATATAGCCACAGCCAACAACTTAATTTCTCCAGAATTCTCCTGTAGGTGTTGCTGCGTGAGGCTGGTGTGCCTACATTTACTACATGATCTTGCATTGATGCCCACAGCCACATGTGGAACTTAAGGTGATGCTGTGCATTCTAGCTGAAAATGGGCAGAATCACATCTGTATTGAAACTGGGTGGCTGCAGGAGCCCCAGTGTGATCTGAGGGGAGTGTGCGTTCATAGTGGGGGAAGCGCTCCTTTCCCCATGCAGGTTCTGGCTCAAGCAAACCCTGCGGTATAATGGAGCTGTTCTGCTCCAAAAGGGAGCAGGAAAGTGGGAGGATTAGGAAAAACTTCATATTAGTAGGCTTTTTTCCACTGGGCCATCTCACATTCGAGCACCATCATTGCTTTATGGCTTAAAAGGCTACTCACCCATCAGCAGCAGATGTGTTGCTGTTTGTCTGTCTGTCTGTCTGTGGGTCCAAGGTAGGGCTGTGGTCATGCTCAGAGGTGGGTCAATGTTCTGCAAAGCTTTAGAGCAGCAATAGCTGCAGGTTAGAGCAGCACCAGCAGACTCCTGCAATGGGTAATATATTGCTTTCTGGTACCTTGCTATGGCATCCAGACCTCCCAACATTTCCTAATCCACAAATGGAAAAGTGGCACTTAAAATGAATTTATTCAGGTGGGAGCACTGTAAAACATGAAAATAAGGCTTTTGACTTGCTGCACCTACATTTGAGTGTCAATGAAAAGCTTTTTATTTGGTTTTAGAGCCAGACTTTCAGAAGCCAGTGTGCCTTGTGGTCTGGAACAGAGTGCTACTGGTAGCAGATTGGAATGGGGCACTGCACAGCAAGAAAGGCAGTGCTAGCAAAGCTGCTTGGGGGAAAAGTAAGAAAGCTTTTGGGCATCTCATTGCCTAGGGGAAGGTTGGAAATGGGAGGGGGAGAGATGGAAGGGGCAGGACCCAAAACTGAATTCCTTTGGGATTAATAAATCTGAATCTGCACACCATCCTTTCTTTTTTCCTTCACTTTCCTTCCCGGTGCATGGTGCTTGCCTGCAGCCTGCTTCACGCAGCCATCAGTGTGTGCTATGCAGCGCGGTCACCCAGTGCACCCAGGCTGCTGCCTGCCCAGCAGCGTGTGGGCATCTCTTTCAGGAGCTCTTCAGCTCCATTCAAGCCGAGAAGCTGCCTGTACCCTGAGGACAAAGAAGAGAGCTGTGAAACAACAGTGGGGATGCTGGGGGAGCGAGCAGGCGTGGTTTTCCTCTGCCTGCTTATTTTACTTGACACTGTCCTTAAACATAAGGTCATTTTACAGCCTGCCCGAGGGCTGCCAGACAGAGGAAGTTACCTTGTGAAGGAAGGAACTAGCCCATACTGTCTAAATATTGTCAATTGTGTGCTGAATGGAGGCCACGGCTTGGGGAATCTCAATAGTAGCTCTTTGTGCCGCTGGCTGCCTCCTGCCAAAGTACTTTCCATAATTAGGCGCAAAGCATATTTACATTCCAGTCGTCCTTGGTCCCGGACACACACCTGTATGTGCGTGTATGTACATGTATGAGGCGCAACCACGTGTATTCTACGTGTTTAGGATATGTGTTTCTGCCCAGTGCTCCTGACAACGGCTGCAGCGACCGATGGGGGTGACAGGGATGTGGGCTCTGAGACTGTCAGGGGGCCATAACGCTGAGAGGCAGAAGAAACGCACTGGATTCATCCCTGTGCCAAGCAAGAGTGTAATCCCCATATAGAGAGATACTGTATTTTGTCTGAATCGGAAGGCCTGGGCTGAATGCTTCCTTTTTAAATTCATTGACGTTTGCATGGAAACCAGAAAAATGGGCTTAAGTCAAGAATGCAATAACCCATGTTGAAACTGCTCGGCATGGCAGACACTCATCCTCTCACAGCCTTCCTGCCTGCATGGAGATAAATGGTGGCGTGAAACACTGGGGAGAGCTCTATCGCTCGCGTATTGATAACCCAGTGCTTGATGCACAGCAGCTTTCCCGTGTGTGTTTCTCCCCCAGCCCTCCCCATGATACCCAGGAGCCAGGCCATGATTAGTTCAGTTTGGGGCTGGGGGGGGAAAGGACAACTGGAGACAGCAGCAAAGAGATTCCTGAAGCGTGTCCAAGGGAGAGCGGAGCGCTCACGTGGCGCTGGCTCGGCGCCTGCTTCCAGCTGCTGACTTTCATTAAAAGACAGCCAAAATACATTAATTAGTCTTCTAACATAACTTTCCTGTGCAGGCGATGCTATAGCTTCCGCAGCCGTGCCATCGGGGCAGAAGGGATGGTCTGCACAACGAGTGAGTGATGGCCATGAGGCAGCCTCAAGTGTTGGGATGCCCACCTGTGTGAGCTGGGGCAGGGGAGGTAGCCTGCTCCAGGTCTGGGCTTTTCCAAAGTTCGCGGTGGCTCCAGATCCAGGGCTGTTTCCATCCTGCCTCTGCATGAAGTCTCCTCCAACAGCTCTTCCTACCACTAACTTCAGGCAAATACTCTCCAATGGCTGTGTCTGTGTTCCTATCTGTATGGCAGTCAGGGGAGATGCTCTCAGACTTACCAGGGCAATCCCTGCTCCTGTTGCAAAACTACTTGTAATAATTGTGTGGAAACCCAAGCAAAAAGTCCTGCTCAGTCTAATCATGAGTTTACTTTTTCTCCGGATGCTTTCGGAGCTTTCAGGCACTTAATGGAAACACCAATGCTCACACTTGGAGGGCAGGCTGGAAAGTTTGCGTGGGCTTGTGTGTGTGCCAGGGAGTCACTTTTTTGTCTCTTGGAAGCCTGTTTCCATTATGCTTTTGTCAGACTTTGCCTCTGTGAAGGGGAACTGGGACTTTCTGTGTCAAAGCGCTCTGCAAATATAACCCAAGACCTTTACATCTCGTCAGTGCTGTAGTTGGTCCCAGGAACACCTACCAGGGCTCGCACTCTTGCCCTTTGAGGGAAATGTCTGACGATTTGTCTCTTTAATTCCTTCCTTCCTCTGCATTCACCATTTCAGATGCATGCTCATGCACATGCTCTCTCTAGCAGCCTGTTTTGCCTCTAACCACTTCCAGCTCCAAAACCTCTCTGCGTCTTCTCAATGTAAATACATTTTAGCTTGCCCGGCGCAGCCTGGGGAGACAGAAGTGCCCTTCAGCTGAGAGCAAAGCATTTGAACCTGACCTAGTTTGCTGGAGAGTGGGTTTGGTGGTGGCAGGGCCGCTGCCGAGCTCTCTCCTCCCCTGCCCTCCTCTTGGGAAAGGTGCTTGGGAAGCCCTCGGGGCAACGTGGGGGAGATGTCGCCTGTGAGTGGCAGAGCAGGACTTAAGGAGGATGAAAACCTCAGGGCTGGAGGTTTGGATGATGTTCGGGTAGTGAAGATGCAGGCAGGCTGGGCGCTGGGTTTCTCTGTAGTGCCAGCTTTGATACTTGTGGCTTCAGATGTTTGAATGTGTCTAAAAAACCCTGCTGTAGGTTAGTTACACAGAACACCCTTCACAAAACACTCCTTTTGCTTTTACTACCTAAAATTCTTCTCTTTGGATTCTTTCCTCAAGCCTGCTTGTATAAAGGCAGCTGCTGAGGAAGGAACCAGGCTGCTGGTGCCTAAGGGCACTTGGTTGCACCAAGAAGGGCCCTGGTTGCTTTGCCAGATCTCACTCATCCACTGTAAGATCTGGGCAGTGCAGCTATTGCTTTGCTTGGGCATTGATGCCACCGCAAAGGGTCTGGCCTCTTCTGAACCCTTCAGGAGGACAATCCTGAGTGTAGAGGGGCTGCAACCCCCCAAATCTCATTCTCATTTGTGTGTGTGTGAATATATGCACACACATACACTTAGATTGAAGCTTAACTGTGCTGCTGAGTCACAATTACAATTCCTTTAGCCAAGACTTCTGAGATCTGTAATGTTGTGCGGCTGCGTGGCTTTGGGCAAGTTATTTCTCCCTGGATTGAAAGCTTGGTCCCAGTAATGTTGGCGGGGACAGTAACTTCTGAAAGGCTTAGTGGGGATTTGCCAGAACTTGTCTGTCGATGGCTGGAGCTAATGCAATAGTTCAGGTTTTATCTACAGAAATTCAGCCAGTTGTTGATATAAATGCAAGCAACTTTGCAGTGGTTTATGCAGGGTTTAAACTGGCTTAAACCCCCATCTTTGAGCAGCACAAACTGGCCTGCAGTGAAATGAATTGTCACACATGAAGCACTTTGTAGAACACAAATGCCACGTTTCACCCGGTGTGTGTCTTTGTACGTTACCTGTGTTCATTACACACAGGTAATGAAGCAGCGATGGGCACTTTTTACCTGCAGAGACCTGCTTTGGCTGAGCTCATGGAGCAGAGTTTGCGCTCTGAGTGTAACCAGCAGGGGCCTGAGAAGGTGGACAAAAATCAAAAGAAGTATTTTCGTGTTGTATTTCTCTCACAACCAGTCAGGGAGGGGTGCGTTAGGCGAGGATCATTCAATGACTGTGCACAGCTCTTTAGAATCTGCGGTTTTCTGCAGTACTGGTTTCTCAGGAGCACTGCGGGCTGGCCCCTGTGGCAGTGTCTTTGTCTTTTGTTAGGGGACATGTGTCTTTAAAACAAAGTTCTCTCCTTATCTCAAGTTTAAAGTGCAAAATTCCCAGGTTGGAAGCGAGTTAAAGTTTCCTGTTCCAGCTGCGTCTGCGTTCAGTCTCAGAGCAGATCCTTGGCTGTAGTGTAAAAAAAGAAAGGAAACAAATGGGTATTGCAGGTAAAAAGGAGCAAGTGAGGAAAACCATTCCTCTAAAAGCCCCTCGAGCAGTTTTCAGGGTAATTTCCACTTATTTCCGAGCAACTCCAACCGCTGCTCAGCCTTTAAAACTAACAAAACCGAGGCCAGCCCCACATCCCTGCTGATAAACACCACGGACTCGCTCGTAGCTTATCTAATGCCTGAACATCTGTTTCTCCCTTGCCGAGAGGTTCTCTTGCGATGAGTTAATGCAATTCCCTACACAAAGGTTAAACAAAGTTGAGAGGCTCCGACCGGTGGCTTCGTGCCATGGAGGGTTGTGCTGCAAGAGCAGCTTTGCTGCTGAAATGTCTCCTCCTAATTCAGAAAGGAGCTCAGGAGGGGGGAAAAGTCAGCCTAAGCATGGGCTGCAGCTCCGAGCTTTCTCGTTGGAGGGGAAGATACTTCACTATGGAAAGGGTGCTTTGAACCAGCCACTTCTCCTGCGTCTGAAGAGCTGCCACAGGTGGGGAGGGATGCGGGGTGACCCCACCATTGCAAGGGATGGAATAACCTTGGCATTTGGTTTTCCAAGTCTTGTTCCAGTTTTCCTCCTATAAGCAATTGTTAGCTTGCGTGCAGTGCTAGATGTCTGTGGGATTGGCACCTGACAACTTGCTCATAAGACTGCTTGTGGTTATGGAGCCAAACAAGAGCCTTAGGATTACTTCATGGCTTGATGCTGGGAGACACCAAGTGAGTGTGACCGGTGCAGGAAGCCCTGCCTGCTGGCAGGCTGACGTTGAAGGTGGCTTCAGTTGGGTTCTTTTGCCTTTTTGGATTTTTTACTCCTTGTAGCTTTGATCACGATGAATTAGAGTCAGCCTGATCCAGGAAATACCAAATGTATAGAATCCTGTAGCACTGGTTCAATGTTTAAGGAGTTGTAAATGCAGGGTTATATGGTGCCATGTAATCCTTTCTTTGCTCTTTCTCTGACAGGTTTTGGTTGGATGGACTTCCCAGCCATCTGCTGCTGCTCTTTATCCCTACTGCTTCCCTCCTTGAGCTTTCCAATCCGTGTGCCCCTGGGGGAGCAGGTTGGGACACACAGCCCGGAAGTCAGCCCGTTGGGTAGGGACGGGGGCTGCAGCGAGTTATTGACAAACACCACAGCCACACTTTTGCTTTTCTGTCCTTTCCCTTCCGTCTCGGCTTTCGGCTCCTCGGGCTCCCACATCCTGCGAGGCTGCGCTTCACACACCGCAGCAGGGGCATCAAAGAGGAGCTCCTGAATAAAAACACTGCTTTATGACATGCCTTCAAAGTGCCTTTTCCAAAGTTCAAAGGACACCAGGAAAGGAGGGGATGAAAATCAAAGGAAGACTCAGGGGGAGGGAAATTAAAGCCCCAGAGGAACTTTATGGCACGCTTTCTGTAACACTTTCAATGCCAAAATCACAAGTGCTGCTCCCAGCACCAGCTCCTCTCTTGCCACCAGACTCACTTGCACTGATTTCAGTGCAGCTTGGCAGTTACCAGTAGCTCCTGCCCCTCATGCAGGCACAGGGCACCCACAACTTCAAATTCTCTCATGAATTTCATGTAAGGCCAAAACTTCCCATTCTGTTGCCTCCAGGCCAAGGGGAGATAATTGTTCTGTACCGGCTGGAAGTGCTGGGGCTCCCAGTGCCTCCCCTGACAAACTGCAGCTCCTGGGCAAGGAGATGGATCACTGTCTTCGGAAACTTCCTTGGGAATGGGGCTCACCTTAAAGAAAAGCTCTTTTTCTTTCCAGAAATGCATCTTACTCTCATCTCTTACTGTCTTCTACTGCAGGGCCAGATGAATTTGTCCGCGTTTGGGAGATTTCCATTACTGTTAGGTTTTCACCTGAGCAGAACAAGAAAAGAGAAGCAAAGGATGCTCCTCTGTGTGACCCCAGCTACTATCAAGGGACTCTGCTTTATGTATGAAGGCTGGGAAGAAACCCAAATAGGTGAGGGACATACTTCGGACCATTCAGTTAGCTCTCATGGTTTTATCATTTCCTTGCTTCTCTGTGTCTGTTTTTAAACAGCACAGAAAAAAAGTGATGTATGAGGCAGGGGACAGAAATCAGGCTGGTTTTGGCCCAGAATCAAACCCTCTTTATTGATGGACATGTGCCCACTGAGGTGACCTGGAACTGCTGTACTGCTGTAACTGAAGCTAAAGGGGACAAATGAGCATTGCTTCACAGCACTGCCAGGCTGGGTTACAGTTCTGGGAGCTTTCAGGCTTGCGTGTTGAAATGGAAGTGGAAAGACTGAGAGTCCATATGAATTGTCTGAGCAAAGGAAGTGGGAGGCTCATGCTCAAAGGAGCCATAGGGAGTTTCCTCTGGGTTCCTCGAGCTGCCGAGGAGCAGCCTGTGGATCCGTTTTGGTAACCACGCTTAAACCATCAGCCAACAAATATGTTTCCTCCATAGGGGTGATGATGGTGTTTCCTCATCCGACTGCTTTTCCAGAGCTCATGGAGTCAGCACATGTGTTGTTCCTGCAGCAACGCTCAGTCCTCATCCCAGGTGAGCTCACCTCAAGGAAGCGCTTTTCCCACAGATGCTTTCCAGAGCTTCTGCCCAGAGTAAGTCAGAAACCTGCTGCTGAGCACCCTTCTCCTTGATTCATTCTCCTGGTTTTTAGTACCCTGAGCTGTGCACCTTGTGCTGTGTGCTCTGCTTTAGGCAGCCATCCAAAACCAGTCAACAGCGGTGTGTATGTGGGACATAAAATCCAGTGTGTGCTGTACCGTTGCGGAGGTCTCGAACTGTGGTGTGTGGATGGTGGTCTGGAGAACGACCAGTGCAAAGCAGCAAGTCAAAGTGCTTGTCTTTCACCAGAGAGGTCCCAGTTTCACCGCGTATCACTGGGAAGGGCAGCTCAAGGTGAAATTCAGTAAGTGGTTAATGTATCTCAGCAAAAAGAATTTGCAGTTTTAGTCTTTGGTAACTCAAAGGGGGAATTTAAGGCATGTGGAGTAACTAATCAGATTGGAACTTGCCTTAGAAACCAGGGCTGAGACCTGCAACGTTTGTTTACGAGAGAGGATTTGCATCTGAGTGAGATCCCTTAATATAAGCTCTTTATACTAATTGGCTTGCAGCAGGCATGTCTCAATGAACAGACGGCTTTATGTCCCTTGCAGTCACTGAGGCCATGTGGGGGGATTTCCTTCTCAAGCACAGCAGTGGGGACAGGCACACAGAGAGACATCCTGCTCCATGCCAGGGCTTGGGACCGTCCTGGCAGTGCCTGGAAGGAGCCCTGTGTGCTTACCAGCGCAATGGCTTCTCTCTCAGCATCCCATAATAGCGTGCAAGTTAAAGGATGGGAGAGTGTTTAGGAGGCTGTTTGTGGCTTCTCACAGGAGCTGGGATCCTGATGATTTCCATCCACCTCACCCAGGTTCCAGAAATAGAAAGGGGCTCTTCTATATTCCCCCATGTCTTACTCAGCTATAGGTCTACCACTGGTAACGTGGGCTGCTGTGGGAAAACCTCATGGTCCTTGGTTGTGTTTTCCCTACCAGAGGAAAAGCAGTGGGTCAGCAGAGATGCAGACATCTATGGCTGATGTCAGTGCTTTCTCCTGACTGACACGCAGCTTCTCTCTGCTGTTGCAGCTGCTGAAACCTGCTGGATACTTGGGCCATGGAACAGAGCTGTTTGCTCCTGGGACAGTAACCAGGGCTTGGTGCTCAATGGCAGCACAGTGGGGCACTCAGAAACTGAAAGGTAGATGAGGTGTTAATTGGATAGACTTTAGGTGGGTGGGTAGTGCTCTGTAGTGTCTGCCTGAGTGAGGGGGAGAGACTCACCAGCAGCCTACAAACAGGTTCAAACCCTTCAGAGTCATTTGAGCCCTGCTTTGAAGAGGCAAGGGGATGACATCCAGAGCATGTTGTGTGTCCCCTCTGTGGGAAAGGGCACGATCGCTTTGAATGAGGGAATTTCTTTACTTCTTCCAGTGGCAACCTGCATCCCTGGGCCATCGGGAGCAGCCTGATTTGCATGGCAGTGGTGCTGGCAAGATTTGTCACCAGCCCTTTGGGTTTTCATCCATGGGCATTGCTCCTCATTTGGAAATTCCTTCCAGTGCTGCTTCCCAGAGCTGCAGTGAGTGTGGTGTGAGGATGGCACAGGGGGAATGCATCCAAGAGGGATGCGTTTCCCTGGGGTCTCCTCACCCTGCTCCTTGGGGTGACAGGGTCACAGCCAAAGGTGATGGTGTTTGTGCCCAGAAGAAGCACTGAGACTGCTGGCATCTCCTCACTGTTTGCTGGCAGAGTGAGTGCATTAACTCGATGAGGTGGGTATTTCAGAGAATCATAGAATCATGGAATAGTTCGGGTTGGAAAGGACCTTAAGATCATCCAGTTCCAACCCCCTTGCCATGGGCAGGGGCACCTCACACTAAACCATGGCACCCAAGGCTCTGTCCAACCTGGTCTTGAGCACTGCCAGGGAGGGAGCATTCACAACCTCCCTGGGCAACCCATTCCAGTGCCTCAGCACCCTCACAGGAAAGAATTTCCTCCTTATATCCAATCTAAACTTCCCCTGTTTCAGTTTGAACCCGTTACCCCTTGTCCTGTCACTACAGTCCCTAATGAAGAGTCCCTCCCCAGCATCCCTATAGCCCCCCTTCAGACACTGGAAGCTGCTATGAGGTCTCCACGCAGCTTCTCTTCTCCAGGCTGGACAGCCCCAACTTTCTCAGCCTGTCTTCGTACGTTCCAGCTTTTTCTCTTCTCCTTGTCTGAAACTCCGTGGCTGTCAGTGTTGAACTCCCATGTTCCAGCCCTCCCTGTTGCAGGTGGCTGCAGCCTGGCCTCTGCCTCAGGTCTGTGCAGGGGTTTGTTTCATTTTAGTCTTGTTTTTGTGAGTGTTGCTAAGAGGTGTTTCCCCATGGATGCTGCTGAACCTGCAGATGCAAAACTGGTGTGAAAGGGAGCGGAGACTGCGCGAAACCCGAAGGGCAAGCATGGCAAAGGGAAATCTGTTTGGGAATCC